>NC_046289.1:82750073-83950073 GCF_004115265.2 Rhinolophus ferrumequinum | reverse complement strand
AAAAGCAGTTGGATCTCTGGATCTATAGCTGCTCAAAGGGAACACAGCAGTGGGAGGTTGCTAGGGTTATAGGTGTGAGTGAGTCACACGGGAAAAGTGTAGAGTTCAAGTCTCTTTCTCTATGATGTGCTGTATCTATCTTAAGCTACCCTAAAGTCTCAGTAAAATTCTTACAAGGACTTGAGCAGATCTGAACTTACCTCTTGAAGAAAGTTGGCCCCGCCTTCAGGGATTTCAGTGACGCACTTCCATTTGCAAGTGAGGTGACCTTTCATGCAAGTAAGAACAAAAGAAAAGCATATCTTCTTTCATAAAATAATGTCACCCCTACCATCTGCTTGTCTGCAATCCAAAGCACATCACTGTGCCTTCAACAATATATGGACACTTAACTTTTCGTCCAGAAAACTGCACCTGGAAGTGTCAAAGACCCTTAGGTCAATAGGCTAATAGCCTGATATTTGTTCTCTGGCCACTCCTCTAAATATTCTGTGGTCTATTCTAGTATAAATGTAGAGCACCCTATTAGCTTAGTTCATTCACTGAGTACAATTTCAGTGTTATCCTCACACTTTAGCAAAGCCTAATATAAGAAATAAACACGCAAGTAAAGCCCTGATGTATTTGCTTTTCTGGAGATATTGTCTTCTGTATTGTTTGATGTCTCTTATACACACTGCACATATTTTTATGACATATTTCTCTTGTTTTTATTTCTATTGGTGTTTTATTATAAATGTAATATATACTTACTGTAAAAAATTTTTCAAGCAATATAAAAGCTCCCATATCCCTCTTTTCCTGCCCATAAATTCTAACCCCTAGAGGTATTCAAGTAGCCAAGATTCTTTCCATTGCAAGTGACAGATCTGCCATTTAAAGGAAGTGAAATGCAAGAGAGGGATTTGAAAGCCACTGGAGTAGAGCAAAGAATCAAAGCAACCATTGCGGAAACCAGGGCAGTACCCAGGGCTCCAGGGAATGGACCTGCAGTTTGAAACTCCTGTCTCTGGTTCTGCATGCATGTTAGAGTTATTCTCTTAGTTTTCTCAGGTGGTGGAGAACAGGGCTTCAGGTGATTGAGGGATCACATCCTTGCATCCTGTCATCCAACAGGAAAAGGGATTTTTTTCTTCCTTAGAAAAAATCCCAGGGACATGCTCTAATTGGCTTGCTTTAGGTCAAAGGAGTATGGTGGTTGGCAGTGCCCAGAAACTCATGGCTGAAATAAAAGAGGAGCAGGTCCTTTGAGGAAGAGGGACATTGTCATTGAAAGATGGGGAAAGTGTGTGAAGCAGCCAAAGCATCTGATGACTTTATATTGCCATCCACAGTTTCATGGATATCAGACATTTTCTCTGTATTTACATAAAAATATCCTTTTTATGTTTTACACAAATAAGAGCATACGATGACAAGTTCTTTTTAGGAGTTGATCAAGGAAAAAAAGGAAGGCTGGTACACTTTCTCTCAGGAAGGTTGATACACTTTCTTTTGATCATATAATGAGAATTTTCTAATCTTCTATTTATTTTTCTTGACTGTCAGAAAGCTCAGAGCTAAATTTAATGTTTAGTTGCCATAACTATATTAAATCTCATGGTTAAAGTATTTACTTCCTTCTTCTGTTTGTCGACAAAAAAACATCCAGCCTAAGAGAAAGCTTGTAAGAGTTTATTTGAACAAAAATGGACAACAATTGTTGGGAAGCAAATCTCAACGGATTGAGAAAATGCTCCAGAAAATGGCGGGTTTGTATCATATTTTATTGATTAGAATCAAAGGAGGAGGGTTACATGAAATCCATTGGTGGTAGATTAAGGGGGTGGGAGAAAGCAAAGCAGGGAAATCTCTGAGATTAGATACAAGTAAATTGGACAGACAGGTACATCTTTTACATTGGTGGGTACAGGATAGTTAATAGTTAGCATTTTACAGCACATAGAGATAATAATCAGGAGACAACACCAGTGAGGGATTCTGTACTTTCCTAATCTGGTGTGGCGGGTTGTGCCCTGAAGGGTCCAGAAAAGAGATTACTCTGACATTCCAAGGGCATGTTATCTTTCATGCAAAAAGACAATAGACAGGCTCACTTATGGTAATGATTGACCTTTGTCAAGGAAGCTTCAGGCCAAGGATGTGCCTACCCTCCGTGACCTGCTCTTAGTTAGGAATTTTTATGTTCAGACCATCCTACGTGGTTAATTTCAGGCTCTGAGTTTGTAGGGCTTGCTGTGTTGCCCTCCCCTGAGCTTGTCAGGTTTAGTATGTGGCCCTTTTTTCATCCATGTTTATGCTTTTAGATTTCTGATTCCTTGCTTTCCTAGCTTTATTGTACAAATGTCTTTTATTGTAAACCACCTAAAATCCTTCACGAAAGAAGACAGGATTTTTACACGTTCTTCTAATACCTGATATTTTTAACTGTATTATTTTCCATTATGAAAGTAATGAGTAGTTATTATGCAAAATTTACAAAATAAGTGGAGAAGGAGAAGAAAAATCATCTATGTTCCCACCTCTGTTCTCACCACCCATTACTGACATTTCAGTGTACTGCTTAGTTTCAACAGTAGGAGAAACAACCAAGTCATATAACCCCCTCAACTGAATAAATTCCTTGCTAATAAAAGGAAAAAATTCCTGCAGCTTTTGTATTGAGGGGAGATCCAAGGAGAAGAAAATTGTAACAAAGAAAAAGGAGGTCTCTGACATTTTGGCAGTGGTTATCCAGAATTCATTCTTGTAAGATTAGCACTAATATACAGTCTATTAGTCCATCCTTCCTAAGTTGTCTACCAACACCTAAATTGAGGTAGAGCTGAAGAGCAAAATGTCACCTTTTTGTTAAGCTTCTGCAATTGTATTTACCCATAAATTTAGTGGGAAAACTATTCCAGCTAAAACAAAAAGTCCCATGCTCTAGGTATCATAGCCAAAAGTGTTTTTTAAACAAGTATGTAATAATTCATAACCTTTAGATCCCCAATTGTGTAACGTTGCCAAGGTGACAGGAGCAAAAGAAAAGTCCTAGAAAAACTTTGAGAATTATGTGCGTACCTGTTCCCCCTACAAACAGCTAAACTGACTCTGAAAGAAAATTTAGGAATAATTATACCAAATGTTTTAATCCCTATATGAGTCAGCTTGGGCTGCCATAACAAAATGCCATAGACTGAGTGGTTTAAACAACAGAAATTCATATTGTCACCATTCTGGAGGCCAGAAGTCTGAAATCAGAGTGCCAACGTGGTTGGTTTCTGGTGAGGCCTCTCTTCCTTCTAGATGGCTTCTAGATGGCTGCCTTCTTGCTGTGTGATCACAAGATGGCTGCTTTTGGGGTGTGTGTGTGCGTGTGTGTGTGTGTACGCATGCGTACAAAGAAAGGAACCTCTCTGGTCTCTCTTTCTCTACCTATAAGGACACTAAACATATGGGATCAAGGTCCTACAATTATGACCTCAATTAACTTGAGTTACTCCCATAAAAGCCCTACCTCTAAACACAGTCACATTTGGGGTTAGGGCTTCAACATATAAATTGGAGGCACAATTCAGTCCATAGCAATTCCTTTGATCTCTGGCAATAATTTCATTTACCTCTTAATAATATTGAAAATAAGCACTTATAGGGGGTGAGTTCTTTACTTCTTCTCTGAATAACAGTTTACCAACAACTTCATTCAACAAAAATGTTTCTTAAAAACTAAACATGATATAAAGACAGATGTGGAAAGATATACGTGTGTGTGTGTGTGTGTGTTTGTGTAAAGAGAAAGAAAGAGATTCAAAGTTCATTCATTTCTGTGTCATCTGAAACCTTTAGCTATCACCCTAAGATATAGATCCTAAAATATGCTGTTTAATAAAATATAGCTACGTTGATAGGTAGAAAACACAGCTATGGTGAAATTACTAGGAACTAGAACTCAATGACTAAAGTAGGTATACATGAAATAACTGGATTCAGAATAGACAATGCAAGCTGAAATTAGAGTACTTTATTTTGCTCTATCATTTATGTAAAGTATGCTTATGTTTAAATATGAAACCAGAAGGCTATTTTGGGTGAGAATTTAAAATAGTCCCATTTTTGGTATGTCAGAGTAACATATTTGTCTTTGAATGATTTCATCCGAAGTAAAAAACTAAATTAAAAAAATATATAAATCAAATATTTTGGCCCTTCCCTGGTCTTCCTACTATGGGCTGACTCTATTTGGAAAGCATGTATTTTTCCCCCAAGCCATCTGAAGTATAATACAGAAATTCATCCTTTTAGTGAACTGGGCCTTTTCGCAAGATTTTTATTTTGCATTTAACAAAATAACAGCAAATTTCAGGTATTAGAAGGATCGAAACAACCTCTTCTATTCTGTTGTCCCTAGAACACCATCTTTTATTCATAGCTTCTCTTGTGGTGCTGGGAGGCAGATTCTGTTGCTATAGCAACGCCCTGCATATCCTTGGGGATAGCTTACAGTTTCACTTTTTTTTTGAACAACAAAGAGCCATTGATACTACATGTTGCCAAAGGTTACAAAAGTTGAATTCTAAAATGAAAATATTTCTTCTATAGAAGTGGTACACCATATGCGTCCCACAAATTCAAAGAGATATGTAAGGATATGACCTTTATGTGAAAACTGATGAATCTAGTATAATACTGTTTGGCTTCAATGGATTATTCACAACAGAAGTAGCTGAAGTGTACGCCTTGTTTTCTAAGACCACTGTGGGAGATAGGGGGTTTCTTCCTGGTATCTGTAAAGATCCAGGAGCAGGAAAAGAAAAAAAAAAAAAAAAAAAAGTACCATCACTTGCATTTTGTTTGTTACTTTGCAATCACCTCCCCACCTCCACCCTTACCAAAGTGAACTGCTATATATCAAAATCCAATTACAATTTGACAGTAAATAGATCCTCAAAAGAGTGGTTGTGACTGAATCCTTCTTCCTCAGAATAGATAGTAAATATGCTAGAGTCTCAAGAGCTCTGAAATCTGTATGTCTAGCTTCGTTTTAACTGGATTCTTTTCATCTGTGGAAAAAAAAAAATATTCCTTAGCTAGCTGTTTTGTAAAACCAAAAAAGATATTTCTTTTCAAGTATTCTTTTCAAGGTAAGTTATCTCATCCCCCCCACAAGCCAGAAATCTGAAGGGATTGAGAACAACAGATGAGGCTCCACAGAATCACCTCCTGAAACAAAAATAAGAGATGATAGAGAGTCAGGAGATGGGAATCTGGATTTTTCTCAATAGGAGGGAGAAGAGAGCTACAGGTAGATAAAATATAAGGACTAATCCCAATATAAGGCATGATTCCAATCTCCTCCACTCACTACAGCTTGGGCAAATTCACTTGGGTTAGAAAACCCTTTCAGCAGACCAAGCAAACCCCATAATTTGAGGCCACTCATTCATTCATTCATCAATATCTACTAGGTACATGCTATGTTCCGAACCACTTTTCAAATGCTTACTAAATGCCTGATTGTACTCTTGAAGAGTTAGTCTGTAATTCAATAAAGTCTTCATTGTTACAGTTTCTATAGCTATAATATGAAGAACTGTATTAAAAATAACAGATTCACATGGTAATCACAGCTAGTAATAACAACCACTCAGACAGTGTTTCTACATACCATCTCTCACTAAAAAACGCAGGTTTCCTTGGAGAAATGACAGATTCCAGAAGTGGTTGGGATTAGGAAAATCCAAGGTAGACTGGAACATCTTGTTCAAAAAAGCAAGGAAATGCTTAAACACTGACAGAGTCATATCAAAAGAATACTGGATCTGGTTTGAAGGAACTCCCACAGGCCACATCCTGGACAATTTGAGCAACAAAATGAATAATGACAAATAGGTTATATTAAATGAGACATAAATGCATGACTCCATAGTGAAACTCAAAAGTAGAGAAAGGGAGGGTGGGAAAAGAAGAAAGAAGAAAGAAGAGGAGAAAAGGGAAAAATAAAAGAGGAACTCCCAATTTGTCAGTATTTGGAAATAGGGCCCTTAGGGAGGTAATTAAGGTTAAATGAGGTCATAAGGTAGGGCTGTAATCCTACAAGACCCCAAAGAGTTCTCTCTCACTACATACCCCCAGAAGAGGCCATATGAGGACACTGTAAGAAGATAGCTGTGTACAGCCAGGAAGAGAAGCCTCACCAAAACCAACCCTGACAACACTTTGATCTTGGACTTCCAGCCTCCAGAACTAGAAGTAAAAGACCACTTCTAGCCTAAAAGTCTCGAAACATTACAACCAAATGAAATTAATAACTCTTGATGGGAGCGTGCATCAACAATAGCAACTAAGTAGACATATTGTTATTATTGGGGAAATTTTAAAATTTACATTAGATGACAAAACTGAATTAATGTTAATTTTCTTAGGTGTGAATAGTACACCTAAGGTGATATAGGAGATTGTCTTTATTCTTAGGCAGCGCATACTGAAGTATTTACGGGTGAACTATCATGATGTCAGCAACTTCCTTTCAAATGGTTCAACAACTATACATATATATATATGTATATATATATGGACTATATATATGGAATATGTATAATACTCCATATATATCTAGTTTATATATATATATATATGACTAGAGAACAAAATAAAGCAGATATAGAAAAATGTTAACAACTGATTTAGATAAAGGGTATACAGCAGGGGTGTCCAAACTGCGGCCCGCGGACCAACTGCGGTCCGCAATCCATTTTTAATTGGCCCGCAGCAAATTCCAAAAATATATTTAGTTTACTTAAATAAACCAGCTGAGGAAATACGTACATCACCTCGAGTGAGTGGCCCGGCTGTTTGTGTATTTTACCGCATGTGGCCCTTGGTGAAAAACATTGATGAAAGTTTGGAGACCCCTGGTATACAGTGTTCAGTGTATTATTCTTTCAACTGTTCTGTGGTTTGGAACTTTCCAAGATATATAGTTTAAAACTAAGAAACGCAAATATATTAAAATATCGAACATTTATCACGTGCAACTCATTCTATTTTAACTACCATTGCCCATGTACCTACCAGGACCAACTGGTATAAGTTAATGGTCAGAGAGCATGGAAGTTAGTTCCCAACAGACCTTATGTTCAAAGCCTGTTTCTCAGACCTTAGACAGATAACAATATCTCCAAGTTTTAGCTTTCTGCAGTAAAATGAGAGTAATATCTAACTGATACAGCAGTTGAGAAGATGAAAGGAGGTATATAAACTATCTGGCATAGAGGAGGCAGCTATTGTTATTACTTAGTGGTATGAGGATAAGGATTGGAGGCTATTTAGACACCATTCCATGCTACTCACTCTCTACTCAAACTAGGACATCGCTTACTGCCAATGAGTAACTGCATTATATTGTAAGTGACCATTTTTGTGGCATTTTCAACCCAATTAAAAGTTCCCTGAAGGCAAGGACCGTGTCTTAACTTTAATTTCTGCATCTCCCAGAGAACTTTGTACCATGTCATACATGATACAATGTCTGTGTGCTGTGCTAGATCAGTGCTTCTCAACCCCGGCCTCACATTGGCATTGCCTGTGGAGCTTTTTAGAAAATCTGATGCCTGGACCCCACCCCCATATATTTCTATTTAATTGGACTGGGGTGGGACCTGGGCTTCAAGATTTTTAAACAATTCCCAGGGTGATTGTAAAAAGTGTTGTTTTGTGCTTCTCCTTAAGTGAAATGGCACCAGCCATTGCTACCAACTTTCTACCCCCTTTGGAGCAATCTGGAGTACCAGTTGTAGGTGGGTATGTATTTTAACATGTCATCCTTCTCTTATGAGTAGTGTTTGTCATCCTGTCTCTGGAGAAAGGATAGAAGCAAATTTCAGACAATTTATCAGACCTTCATGTAGGTTGTATAGGGGAGGAAAAATACATATTTCCTCTACTCTTAGTTCTTGACTGGGACCCCTGTAACGAAAGATGAATTAACAAGAGAAAAGCATACACATGTATTTGATATACGAGGTCTGGCAATAAGTTTGAAAACTTGTTGCAACAATGTTGCTAACGTTTTTTGATATCAGAGGGATTATTCATTATGAATTTGTACCAACGGGACACACAGTTAACCAAGGTTACTATTTGGAAGTGATGAAAAGGCTGCGTGAGAAAGTTAGACCACCTGAACTTTTCGCCAACAATTCATGGCTCTTGCATCACAACAATGCACCAGCTCACACAGCACTGTCTGTGAGGGAGTTTTTAGCCAGTAAACAAATAACTGTATTGAAACACCCTCCCTACTCAACTGATCTGACCCCCAATGACTTCTTTCTTTACCCGAAGATAAAGGAAATATTGAAAGGAAGACATTTTGATGACATTCAGGACACGAAGGTCATACGACGACAGCTCTGATGGCCATTTCAGAAAAAGAGTTCCAAAATTGCTTTGAAGGGTGGACTAGGCGCTGGCGTCGGTGCATAGCGTCCCAAGGGGAATACTTCGAAGGCGGCCATAGTGATATTCAGCAATGAGGTATGTAACACTTTTTCTAGGATGAGTTCACGAACTTAATTGTCTGAACTTCGTAGTTTTATGTGACATGGGAGCCTTCAAAAGGAAATAAAGACCCAAAGAAATAGTTAAACCTAAGTGTTTTTATATTAGATGTGATGAGAGTAAAAAGTCTTTTTAAAAAAATGGATAGGACAAAGGATATAAGTGTAGTAAATGGGAAAACTTAGCAAGGCCTGTTTTTTCAGATTCCTCTTTGTGTCCCTTTGTCATCAGAGATAAGTATGCTTCTGTCCTCCAGGTATAGTGAGAGTGTCACCTGTGCCCAAAAGCCAAAACTCCAGAGGCAAGGTTGGTGGAAAGAAAAGCAGGTTTTATTCCAAAAGGCCAGCATTAAGGGAAGACAGTGGCTCCCTGTCACAGACTGCCTTCCTCTCTCAATACCGCCAAAGGTTTTATAAACATGCAAGGAGGGGCAGAACAAAGGAAGGAGAGGTTGGCCAGGCAGCTCCAGGAAAAGGCACTTCCTAGAGGCTGCTCTGCACCAGGGTCAGGAGTGAACCCCATACAGATGCAAAAACCCCCTCCCAAGTTACCCAGCCAGGTATGCACACTGGTCCGAAGTAAACAGAACCATTGGAACTGGTATGCATAGTAAATGTACAGTAAACAGAGTCATCAAGGCTTGGTGGGGAGGGAAGCAAAGAAAGGAAAAAAACTTTCAAAAAATCCCAAAACAAATCACTGCCAAATCAAATTACATCAGAGGTTTAAATTTCAAAAATAGAAGATATAGGGTCACTGTTACAAGGGCACTTCTCACAAGAGGGTTTTATGATCTGCTTCAGGGAAATGTCAGAAAGTCTTTCCTGCACCTGTCATTTCTCAAATTCCTTCAGCTTAAAATATTCAATATGCCAAGGTGCCATAATTTGATGTAGCATGTCCTGAATCCCATCTGTTGTTAACATAAAATGTGACAGATTAGTGCTTCACCTTATCAAAAATATATAATTGCAACCAATGCTGCTTTTTCTTCAGTTGGTGAAAACTATGAAGGTACATTTTCCTAAACCAAAAATTTGGGTGAGGTTTCACAGCAAAATAATCATCCAAATAGCAGAAATGTAATTGTAATATTGCATTATTTGATAATTTGGACTTGCATAATTTGGAAAATATTTTCATTTGTGTCCCAGAGAAACCAAATCAGAAAGTAGACTACCTGAATGATAAAAGAAATACAGACATGTGGGAGCAGAAATCAAAATGAGCAGGCATAACAAACATATGAGCATAAGAGCATTTTAACATATCCATCTAGCCATCTGCTAACGCTGAAAAACAAATTCCTGATAAAAATGTATCCAGGCATCAGTTGGAATGCTGAGTATCCCCTCTGATGGCGATGGCACCTGTGGCCATGAGTCTTAGTTGCCACCATAGGGGTCTGACATATCCAGGTATCCTTTCCCTGCCCTTGGCTGTGCCCTTATAGACCTTGATCTACTCAGAAAACACCATGTGTCATTAATAAAATATAAAGAGAAAAGGTACTCACAACGTGTGTTATAATTACTAATGAGGCTCTTGTTTTTTCAAAAGAGCCAGGCCTACACCACTTCCAAAACCTATCAATAAATTTCTCACTTAATAGCCAGGTAACCATGGGCAAGTTACTTAACCTCTCTCAAAGTGTAAGTTTCCCCGTCTGTCAAACAGGGATGATAAAGTGCTTACTTCATAAAGTTGTTATGAAAACTCAATAAGAGAATGAATGTCAAGTGTTTAACACAGTTACTTATATACACCGTGTATCCCCGAAAATAAGACCTAGCCTGACAATCAGCTCTAATGCGTCTTTTGGAGCAAAAATTAATGTAAGACCCAGCCTTATATTATATAAGACTCGGTCTTATATTATAGAAAAATAAGACCGAATCTTACATTAATTTTTGCTCCAAAAGATGCATTAGAGCTGATTGTCCGGCTAGGTCTTATTTTCGGGGAAACACAGTGTATCATTGGCTAATAGGAAACTATTATTATATTAATATAGTAATAAACCCAAACCCAGCAGTTTCTTGGGTGGAAAAATAAAGATATGGAAACCCAAATTAACCCCTATTTCCATTAATTTGTATATGAGAAAGCTTTGAAATTTCAGCAGATAATCAATTGATTTATCCCAACTTTGCTTTGACTGTATCTTCAAACAAAATTTAAGTATTTAAATCCATTGCCTCTTCAAAGAGAACCCAAAGATTTAATGACTTATAGAAAAGACGACTTCAAATATAAACAAATTCCTATTTCTCTAACCCTAGGATATGTCCTCCAAACATACTAACAAAGGTGATGTTATAGTGGGACCATTTCCACTTATTGCCAAGACATTTCTAACTGTAAAGCATTTGAGACTTTAAAGTTTTTAACTGAAAAGAATGATACAAATGAGATAAAAACCATGTTGGGTAAGATGACATTGAAGAACAATGCAGTAAAGAGTTGGGAACCAGAGGAGAAAAAGCAATACAATTGGCTTGATTGGAGCAAAAGGAGAGAGAATTTAGTGATTACCTAGGCAGAGAAGAAAAAATTTTTCTCCTGCCCTCTCATATTCTGAACATAAGAGCAAGCAAATTAAACAGACAAAAGACAGATTAACAGGAGAAAAAGCATACAAACTTTATCGATGTTTATGCTTTACATGCATGGAGGTATCACAGAAAAGAAATGAAAAAATGAAAGAAGCAGTTAGACTGGGAGTGGGGAGCGTTATATATCATGTTAACAAGGAGTGATAAATTGTGGAGAAGTGACTAGACAAAGAAGAGGAATTTGGGTCTCCAGGAGTGGTAAATTGTAGGAAGGTGGCTGTTTAGTAAGGTTTGTTATGCAGACTAAACTCAGGGCTGTCTTTTGTCTTCCTGGTACAGGAGAGGAGAACACCTTTACAAATGGAAATTCACGTCACCTTTACAAAAGGAAATTTATTCCCAGCTTTTAGGCATAAAGGGGGAGGGCGAATAACTTTTCTGTATCTTCCTCAGTTGTCTTCAGCTCAAAGTGATCATTATGCTAAAGTCACATATTTTGGGGTGGCATAATTTGGACCCCTTCACTAGGAAAGCAATTTAGGGCTCAAGCTGAAGAGTTTCCAGAGGCAAACTGTTCTTAATAACACAGATAGATAAAACTGTTTTACTTGCACATTTTGAAGTAGCCTAAGGGAGAAATATTTGAAGTGGACTAGACAGGATATACCAAAAGAAAGTGAAAGATTTCTTATCATGAAGGTGGAAAGAAAAGGAATTGATTTTAGAAATCCTAAAAAAAAAAAAAAAAAAGGGCGAAGCTAAACTATTTTAAAAGTTTCTTTTCAGGGAGTCGGGTTTCTTTTTTCAAGGAGTCAAGTTTTCATGTTGTTCTTTTACTTTTCAAAAAGTTGGGGAAACATTTAATAGAAGTATCATAACAAAGATATATATATATATATATATATAGTGTGTAAATCAATTTTACATTTAATAAAATTACCTCAACATGAGGTAAAATATCTCCTAAATTTAAGGAATCTAGCCATTAACAAAGAAAGACTTGTTCCTACTCTAATGAAACAACACCCACAATGTACTTTTAAGTCCTGGTACCAGTTGGGTCTTTGGCAACCTGTTAAACTTCTGTAGGCCTCAATCATACTATGAATACAACAATAGAATAGATGGACCCTTAAGTTTTCTCCCTCATAAAATTCAATACAAATGAATATGACTCTTGTTAAGTTGTGACTCTTCCTTTTCCTTCAGTCACTGTTTTTTAAATTGAATATGTTCCTCCTAAAAATAGCTGCATTATTTATGATAGGATAAAAAACACTTGCTCCTCTGCTCCTTTTATAGAAGAACAGGATTACAGTATTTTTAGCTTCCCAACATCTAAAACCAAAATTCTGAACATTTTTAAATATAGTGCTATCTCAAGAAGTACACATTTTAAACTTTTTAACAAATAAACTTGGTTTGGAATGAACAGTTCATATAGTTATTAAATGCCATTTTTAAAAAATTACAGAATTTTTCAAATTTCATGCACATCTGAGTATTAGATCTCTAAACATTTGCATAGATCACATATTTAAATATAAAGGACCAGTGTCTCTCCCATAAAAACATATACAACAAGAAGGAATAGCTCAGAGTTAATCAAAATTAATCATTCTATTACTGTGTTTCCCCGAAAATAAGACCTAGCCGGACCATCAGTCTAATGCATCTTTTGGAGCAAAAATTAATATAAGACCTGGTCTTCTTTTAGCATAATATAAGACCGGGTATAATATAATATGATATAAGATCAATTCTATAATATAATATAATATAATGTAATATAATATAATACTGGGTCTTATATTAAATTTTGCTCCAGAAGACGCATTAGAGCTGATGGTCTGGCTAGGTCTTATTTTCGGGGAAACACGATATTGACCATGTTGATAGATCCAAAATGATTCCTTAACCTTTTTCAGTTGTTCTTTATCTTTTTGCAAAATTTCAAAGACCTGTATTTTTTATCCTACATCTTAGAGTAAAGAGGTACTGAAATTACACTCATGAGTTAAAGTTATAAGCCTAAACATGCAAAAGTTCTGGCTCTCAAAGCACACTTTCTGTCCCCTTAAGAGCTTGAAAATAACCCGGAGCACCAGTGGTTTGGGGAATGTTGCCCATGATCACCTTTCACTTTTAAGCATGCTTTTTCCAATTCAATTTTGTGACTCTTTCTTTTCATTCTAGTTATCTGGGGCCTTTTCTAAGTACTGACAAATAGGAAATGACCACAAAGACAAATGGAAGGAAAAAACATTTTTAAAATAACTTCACACACCACCTGCAATTCTGGTAAACGCCTTGCTCTCAGAGTGTGCGGGCATTTTTGAGATTTCCGTCAAATCAGTCACACTGCACCCCCACGGGGATCCGTGTTCCCTTTTCAGCTCAGTAATCAAACAGCTTTGACTGGTCCATGTCTTCTTTTGTCCACTTCTGACCTACATGTTCCTGTGAGGGACATCTTTGTCTCACTTTTCTTTGGTCACTGAGTTCATGTACCTCAATAGGCTAAGTCTCTCAGTCCATTAACGAGAATTCTCAGCTCAGCCCTAGGCCACCCAGAAACCCCGGTTGCATGTTCTCACTGAATGGCTTCACTGGTGGCCCATTCAAATGTGCTAATGTCAGAAAAAAGGGTTGAATGAGGCGCCAATGTACACCATTGCCGAGGCAAAGTGACTGAGCTTCCAATAAAGCCTCCCCTGGGGTGATGTTAAGCAGAGTTATCAATGGAGCAGAGGCTGAGCCAGGACTAATGCTCCAATCATGCCATCAACAGGTGGCACAGATGCAGCCACTTCAATATGAAATCACAGTGCAAAGTTCACTGGCAATTCAATCCTCTCTCCAGCTTCCAGCCTCCAGATAAATGTACAGATTTGCCTCCTTCTCTTTCTGGTTCTGGCGCAAGCTCAATGGAGACATTTTGGGTGGGAGAGGAAATAGGCATGGTTTGTTTCCAATTGTTCTGAGGTTTACACCTCCAGTTGAGTAGCTTTCTTAAAGCCCTTTTATTTTATCATAGATGTACAGAAGCAGATAAACCATTTTCTTGGGGATCACCCCCAAAATATTAAAAGGGCATTTGAGCTCAGCAAAGGAATATTTTGATTGTGCAAAACAGATGTCACATTATGGCCCTATATTGTTAATTCCCTTAAGAGAACATATTGAATTGCAACTAAATTATACAGTTATGACGACCAAATGAATTCTGGAGCCTCCCTGTATCTCCAACAAAAATCAGGGCAAATGAACGGGAAAAGAAAAGGATCGAGCAGCTCCCAATTTTTCCTTCTAAATAGATATTCCTGAGAAGAAACATAAAAGGAACCAACAAATCAAGAGTTTCATAATTATTTTTAAATTCACTGTAAGACTCCTGGGTTTATGAGTTGTTCACAAATATACAGTATTCCCACACTTTAACCTGGACTAATAGCCCAAAACTATAGTCCCACTATCATTTAAACTTGACATCAAGATGGACCAGTACCTCTGCCTCCCAGGCTTCTACTCCTTAAATCCTAGTGACGATCTGCAGAGCCAGGTCGCATTCATGACAATTTCAGCCTTCCAGGAGCACCCAACATTCTGCTTGGGCCCTCACTACCTGTCAACATATACAAAAACTACTTCAGCTCCCTCAAAACCAATTGGCCACTCCCCAATCAAAAATAACAACATACACACAAATGTCTAAGATATTTCATTGTCTCAGCTATGCTTGAAGACGGTTACTCTGTTGAGATACAGAGTCCAAAGCACACAGGGCATACATACACACAAAATGGAACTCGACCCACGGGGAAGTAATTTTTCAATATTCCAGAGTACTACACTTGGGGAGCTCCTAACTATAGAGTAGGCCCCAAGAACTTGCTTTGGTCTAGCATTTCAAAAAGGGATGGTGTTTGTGGAGGGAATTCTGTGGGACACACGTTATCTATCTGGTTCCTGCACAGGGGCCTTCTGGGACTTCATACCTGGTCTCTAAGCAGCAATTGGTGCTAGACAGCTGCCCTAGGGAAACCTTGTTTTAGGGCTTCAATCCCAAAGTGACTCCCACACAATCTGTTGCTCATATACATGAAGGTTTTATGGTAAATAAGATTCAAGGTCAGTGGTTCTTGGGCCCAAGAGGGAAGGTGACAGGTCTCCAGAGCCTGCGGCTAGCCTAAAAATCCTTCTGCTTTATTTACCCTTTGTAGCCATATCAAAGAAGGTTTTTTCCTCGCTGTCCCTCATCTTTTGACTCTAGTAAGTTCTTCACTATTTTCTCAGGTCACGTTAATTATATAGCAAATAAAGGTGGTTTTGCAAATTATTGTGATTTTTATGTAAAACAGAATCTATTTCTTTGTCCTAATTTTTTTGTACTTTCCACTCAAGTTTATTATATGTCAACTTTGTGATATCGTGCCATTTTTTTCCTTCTTTTAAACTTTTATTTATTTAAGTGTGTTTTTCCAGGACCCATCAGCTCCAAGTCAAGTAGTTGTTTCAATCTAGTTGTGGAGGGTGCAGCTCACAGTGGCCCATGTGAGGATCGAACCAGCAATCTTGCTGTTAAGAGCACCGCGCTCTAACCACCTGAGCTATCCAGCTGCCCCTTGTGTCAATTTTTGGTCAATGTTAATCCAAGAAAAGACATTACAGATAAATTGGAAGCCCATCTTGTTTATTTCCCAGGCCCTTTTCCCTCCTTCCCTAGAAGTAACCACTCTGATGAATTCAGTGGGTAGCCTTCCAGTTTATGTTTTTATACTTTTACTACAAAATACAGTATTGTTTTGAGTTTTTAAATCTTCCTAAGTGATGTATCAAATGGATATAACTTGCTCTTTTCACTCAGTGTTGGCTTTGAGATCAAATCATGTTGATATCCATGCCCAGCTCTATTCTAGGCACTGAGAATAATACAACTGGATAAAACGAACTCCTTTCCTCGGGGAGTTTTCATTCTGGGTTCCCTAAGTTTTTATAATGGACATGAATTATTTTTGTACTCAGAAAAAGAGTTATTTCTTTAAAAAGTAAATATATCCTCAGTCTTCTATTCCTCAGAAGTAGAATTTTGCCCTCAATTCCCTAAGAAAACAAAATATTTGCATGACATGCTAGTAAGAGAAACAACTTGCTAATTTTAAAAAATGAAATCCAAATTAGTTAATCAAGAAAAAAATTTCTGTCTTCTCTCTCCATAATTTCCCTCTTTCTTAATCATACTTCACCCAAAGCTATTTAAGGTATAAACTGCAATTTTTTTTTTAATCTATGGCTTCCTGTGGGGACTGATGTCTGTGGAGCCCACACTCCAACTGAGGTAGCATTTGAGGATATTTAGATCTTGGTCCAGGAAACTGCAACTATATGACGCCATAGGTTACCCATTTTGGTTCCTTGGGTATATTGTCAAATAGTGAATGTCATAGTCCTTTTTTAAAAACATAGCAAATATAAGTGAAAATTGGATTGGGTTTGTACCTAGCCACCTGGCTTGCGTTATTTCTCTCATCTTTATTCCCTATAAAGATCACCTTAAAAAGTTAGGACCTTAAACAGCATTCTTAAAAAAGATGCCTCTGGGTTTTATTTTCTTCATTGCCTCTAAAGAGGCTCCACAGACCGCCCAGAAAGAATGGGCCAATCCCTAGCTATCCCTTTGTTTACAATTCCTTCCCTCCTCCCTGCTGTCCATTTCTCTGCTCCTCCTCCCCAGCCACCCAAACTTTGCTTTTGAAGGCATCCTTGACTTCAGAGAAGTTAGACCATGTCAGGGATGTCTCTTCTTCCTCTAAGCAGGCTAATGGAGATAATGGGACTGTGGGAGAGAGGAAACCAAAGAAAGAGAGGAATTCCTGCAGATCCTTAAGGGATTATTGACAAGGCTCACCAGACAAATGAAAAAACGGAAAGCAGCTGAGGTTGTTCTCCTGGAGCCTTTATGCAATCAAGGAAAGGATGCTGTGGGGTTTGTTGTTGTTATTGTTTGGGAGAGGGGACTAATTTTTTAAATTATCCTCAGGCCACTTATTGATGACTTTAAATACATGTTTCAGATAATTAAGACCACACCCAGGAAATGCCGTTAGCATTTGCTCACTGGGCAGAAATGGAACAATGAATGAATACTATTAATAGTTAAGTGAGGAAAAGTCAGTATCAATCATTTCATAAGTGAGAAAACCAAGCATTTAAATGCTGCTGTGATCCAAATCAGAAAGAATTTAGCAGGAATCCTTTTTTTATCACCAGCCTACATTTTTTCAGAGAACTCTTTACAAGCTTCTTTCGATGTTGTCTTCAACCCTGTTGTCATGCAGGGGATCCTGCCGACTTCGCCATGTGTCATGCAGGGCGTCCGGCGGGGTCTCTGGTCCCGCTCCCCACACAAGAACGCAGGATATGGCTAGGCCAAAAAGGAACACCCACGGAGCCATAGGTAGGGGAGTCATACCACTATACTCTCACTGGAGCCTGGGTTGGAGACACAGGAACCAGGAGCCACACAATTCTCAACCCTCACTGCGCCGCTTGCAGGCTTAGCCACCATCTTCTTGCTAGCTCTCCCCTTTTTTTTTTTGCTAGCCTAGCCACGGCAGTTATATTAGTGGCCAATGGCTCACTGGTTACAGCTGACGGCCAACTAGCCACAGCTGATGGCCATTTGATCACAGTCGATGGCCATTTACTACCTGAGCCAGCACCTTTCTATGTGAGGCCGAGAGCCTGGAAACTGCTTTTTGGGGCTCTGTTCCCACACCTGTCTTTTCAGTTCATGTACTAGATATCGAATGCAGGGACATTAGCACAGGAATATGTCTACCAAGCCTTCTCAGAGCAAAATCTGCCTCCATTAACCTTTAGGCTGAAATTCAATGACGTTTGTTCTTATGGGATCCTAACTCCAAAAATTCACTTATATCTACCAACTCCTTGCCAAAGAATGACTGAATTGGGAGTTTGCAAGACAGAAACATTCCAAATAGGATTTAGACATCACATTGACTCTAATTCTTCCTCTATGGCTACAACAGTAACAAGATGTTAGTGATACTGATGAAGATTATATTACCATTCTTCACATAAAAAGCCCCATTCACGAGGCAGAAGGGTTAGCTATTCATCCAAAAGTACAAAAATAGCATAGACATACATACGTAATGAACATTTTCCTGTGTATTTTGTTATTGTTGTTGTTATTATAAACAAGGGTTCTTTATATGGAAAAAAATGTGTTACATTTTTTTACCTTTCTTCCTTGTGACCTTAGAGCAGAATTAGTTTGGCATTATGTTGATTCATCTCCTAAGAGGCAAATCCCTTCGTTGAAGGAAAATCTCCCTCCAAGAATCCCACACTCAGCTGCTAGATTGAGAATTAGCATAGAAAGATGAAAATAAAATGTATTTTAGTTTCATAATTAGTTCCAGATACACACATGGATGGATCTATTATCACAGAGCAGCAACATTCCATGGATCTATTTTTTTATGAAATAATTTTTTTCCCTCCTACCTTTTAAGCTTCCAAACAAGCCTCCAGCTTTGTTTTCTACTCCTACAAATGGCATTTACATTTAGAGTCACTTTTTTGCAAGATATTGATAGAGTGTGATTTTTAAAAGCAAGTGTCAAATGAAGCAAATTTATTACACATAGATTTTACTTCTTTTTTGTTTTTTGTTTTTCTGTGTTTTGTTTTTTTTTAACAAAAACTCAACTGTGCCAAGATTCCCAGCAAACCTACTCCCTAGAGACATGCCGAGTATTTGTCTATACCTCCATAGTTTGCCATCAGCTGCAGATGCCATCTTCCTGGACTGTCTTTGAAGTTCTAGTGCTTTTGCACTTCAAATAGGTACCAAGACAAAAGTAGGGATGAAGAGTGGGTCTGTTCTCCAAGTCAGAAAATGTTATATATGTTTTGTGAGCCTAAATGGCTTTCTGTTTCATCATCAAAATCTTCTTCCCCAAAGGGTTAAAACCAGCTAGGACACAGTAGATTGTGTTAATTATATAGTCTATTAATTAAAGACTTTGTACATGAAATAATTAGCAATGAAGTCTCTATGCCAACTGGTTAGTCTACGCTTTTATTATTGATGTGGCAAAAATAAAGAGCAGGGCCTTTGACAAAATTATTTCAAATCTACTTTCACCTCCCATTCTTGTAACATCCTTAAAAGACTTTTTACCATCATCAAATGGCCCTCTGTCCTCTTGCATTCCATTAGCAAGAGTTGCAAGTTTCTGGGTGAAATAACTCAACACTTCTAAATAAGATTTATATATTTAAAAAATCAATAGCTGTGACTTCACTGCTCAGTATAATTTTCTATATAAAATGACCTGATAATATTTTCAATCTTTTAACAGCTTAAAAAATAAGCAGTGACTGGCACCCAAGCCTGAAAAAAAGCCAGCAACAAGTCTAATAAAAATCGTGCAGAGAGACCATCAGACATTAAGTAAATACTTTGTTTCTGTTTTCTAGTCCCCTTTTGTTTGGTTACCATGGCAACCTGTTTTTTGTGGGGGTCACTTAGAATGTATAAGAATTTGCTGCAATTAGATGCTTACATCCTATTGGCTAGTAAGATAGAGAGTAGTAAAACTGAAAAAAAAATTAAAAAGAAGGAAAGGCACCGATGATTGTGGACAAAGCCAACACACACTTTGGGACCCAAAGAAAAATTCTGTAAGCCTAATTATATATCAAAGCTATTTTCAAAGTTGCTCTTAATAAGAATTTCCATATCCTCTAGCCTGTGATTTCTCACCTTGTTGACCTTCCAAACTACTCCGTAGCTGTAACACATGTATTGCCCTTGATTTTACTTTTGTTATTCTCTGTTTTATAGATATGTCTTTTCCCTTTATGAGATTGCAAAAGTCCTTCAGGATAGGATCACATCTTCTAGATTTGAGGCTGTGTGGTAAAATGCAGAAACCCATGGAAGTAGAATTAGATGTGATGGATCGTGGTCTAGTTCTGAAACCAATTAATTGTACAGCATTTAGCCAAGTCCTTTAACCTCATTGAGCCTCAGTTTCTATAAGATTCATGCCCTTTGATGGTGTTATAATTAGATTATTTTATACTATCTACAGTGTTATTTATATCTATTATATATGCCTCCTAATTACTTCCTGAAATAAGTTTAATTGATTCCATATTTTAAAATTCGGTCTCAGGCAGCCCTAAATATGTAGAAGACGAAGACAACTGCCTCTGTTCCAAATCTCAAGAGATGGTATCACTTTGTTATAGACTCTCCAACTATAAATTTTAAATCCATACTTGGGCAGTGTGAAGTTGGCCTACTTCTAAGATGAAAAGAGGAAGCGAGTTACTAGATGTCTGTAGGTACCCTCCCAAAGAAAAATAACAACATGAGTACTTGCTCAAAAACTTGCTTAGCCTGACTAATGAATAGGCAAAGTAGCATTAATGCTGTGTCTCACCTAGATCCAGAGACTGAATTACAGAGAAATTATTTACTTCAAATAGCTTCACCGTTTTTTTTTAAATATCTACTAAAGTTTAGACCAATCATTACGCACATCAAATGATTTCAAATCTCAGCTTGATTGTTTACAATCCTGAGATGATCTAAATTCTCCTCCACTCACCTTGATCATTCCAGATGCTTTCAGACCTCATTCAGCCAGCTCAAGAAGGCCTTTAACACCTTCAGGCTTTAACACCTCCAGTGGCAAGAAACTCACTATCCCCAAAAGCCATTCATCCTGTATTCAAGCAGCTCTAAGGGTTAGATAATTCGTCCTTATATTAAATCCAAGTCCCTCTTCCCTCATTCTGTACATTGGGCCCAGGCTAGAATTGCTCTCATGGCATTGTTTGGAATTATTTTCCTCTGAGTACACATCAGTTTTCCAAATCCTTCTTCAAGAAGCACCCAGAGCTAAACACAATCCTCTGTGCTGCCTGACCAACACAGTGTACGATAGGACTATCACCTCCACCGTTATTTCAACAGCATAATTACTTGCATGTGCCTGTTTTGGTCTATATGCCAGAGATACAAATATGAATTAGACAACATCTTTGATTTTAGGGAGATGATGATGTACAGGAGGAGCCAAGAATGTTAGCAAATGTGTTCATAACAAAAGGGCTGAGGGCTAAGGTTGAGAATACGTGTGTTTTCAGTGCTCACTAAGGAATGAGAAAGGGCCAGGAAGTTTCATAGAGGAGGTGTTACCAGGTAGTCCAAAGAGAAAGAGCATTCTGGGAAGAAGCAATAATATAAGCAAATCTTTGACATATGATTCAACATGATAAATTCAGGGAACTCCAAAAAGTTCACTATAATTGAAATGCAGAGTATGGAGCATGAGAAGGGAATAGCTTAGGTTGGAGAACCAGGCAAGGGCCATATGGTGAAGGACTGTGTATGCTATGCTAAGGCATCTGAACTATGTCCTGTAGTCTAGTGGACTCCAAAATGGGGTGCTTATACCACAGGGAATGCACAAAATTATCTATTGGGGTAAAACATGAAAACATCTACTTGATTTGATTTTTACCCCAAGAATTAGGAAAATATTAAGCTTTACCAATGTTCAGTTTGAACTGACATCCTCAAAAGTTTCTAATGTCAAACTGTCACATGTCATACACAGCAAGCATCCTGAAGCAATAATGGGAATTCCACAATGCGGAGGGCTGGACAGGTGGCCATCACCCTGTCATTCTTTTGTAGGGTTTTTACTTAATAGTAATAACTTTGGTTAAAAATATTTGTTCTTGAGATCCAAGATGGCGGAGTAGATAAGCACTGTGCTTCCTTCAGTGAACACATTAAAATTACAACTAAATTATAGAACAATCAACCTGGAGAACTATCTGAAGTCTAGCTGAACAGAAGTTTTATAACTGAGTATTAAAGAAGCTACATCAAGACTGGTAGGAGGGGTAGAGACAAAATGAGTCGGTCCCAAACTTCCAGTGGTGGATGAAAATTGGGAGGGATAGCTTGGCCACAGAGGTTTCCCTTGGAGGAGCGAAGGATCCCAACCCTGAAGTTGTGATTCTGGGAAGAGGAGTGCCCAGAACATCTGGCTGTGAAAAACAGTGGCAATTCTGACCATCCGGGTGGAATGGAAGGCTGCAGGAAACCCAGACGTTCTCTTAAATAGCCCATGCACAGACTGACTTGCTTGCAAGCACTCACCTTGGGCTCCAGCAGAGGGACAGTGACTTGGAGGGTGTCAAAGGCATACAGGAAGCAGAGTGAGATGTATGGCTTCAAACTGAGGGCTGGAGGATATTCACCAATTTCCCTGTGTGAGGTCCTTCTCCTGTGCAGCCAGCAGGTGGGTACCATCTTCCCTGTGTTAAGCCCGTCCCCAGATAGCCAAATCTGAATCTGATTGGTCTGGCGAGCTCCACTCACGCCACCCTGCTGACTCACTGGGACCAAGTCTTACCCAACTCCCCTAATGCCAGAGGCACTTTCTCCAAGAGCTGCCAGCCCTGCCTGAATTGCATTCTTTCTTGGAAAACTACTGGAGTCCGTGGGCCCCAGACAGATAGCAACAGGCCTCCATGTGCTCTGAGACTTTTGCTGAGTAGTTCCAGACTCAGCCCTGGCACCAAACCAGAATTTACATTAACCTGGTGACAACAACTCTTCCCACTCTAGTGACTCCCTGAGACTAGACTCTAGTGACTCCCTGCCTCACCCAACTCAGGTACCACATGAGGCTTTATCAGTGGCTGAACCTTAAGGGAGCTGGCAGGTGGCAGCCTCAAGGTTTCCTGGCTTTTTGCAGAACTACCTGAGACCCAGTACTGGTGGCAGCTGTCCTTGATTCACAGCATGGCCTCTCCCACGTGCTTCCAGGTTTCGCACAGGCAGTGAAAAATTGCAGATCACTTTATAACTCCTAACAGGTAGTTCCCGGCTGGTCACAGGCAATGGATGACCTGGGCCTGCACCAGAACCCCTCCCAAGAGGCTCCAGAACCAACATACTTGGAGGTTGGTTACAGGCTAGAGCAGAGCACCACCCAATTAGCCCCACAAGTGGCACATACAAAGGGTGGTCTCAACAGGCCCTAGAGCCCACTAGGGTGAATCCTACTCAGCAGGGTAAGCCCCTTGCACAGCAGCCCGTAAGCTGTGGATATGGCCAAACCCCACAGCCAGTCAGCCTGAGGGTCAATCCAACCCATTGACATGCCAACAGCAATCAAGGTTCAACTATAACAAGGGCACACACAACCCACATGAGGGACACCCCTGGGACACACAGAGCAGCTGATCAAAGAGACTGTCAGGGTACCTACTCCATAAGGCTACCCAGCAAGACTGGGAGATCTACTTCATACAGAAGAAAACTCCAGAAAAAGAACTAAATGAAATGGAGACAAGAAACTTACCAGATATAGAGTTCAAAACAATGGTTATAAGGATGCTCAAGGAACTTAGTGAGAACTTCAACAGAGAGATAGCAAGCATAAAAAAAAGACATAGAAATGATAAAAAATAAAAATGAAAAAAAGAACCAGTCAGAAGCAAAGAATACAATAACTGAAATGAGGGATGCACTAGAAGGAATCACCAGCAGACTAGATGAAGCAGAGGATCAAATCAGTGATTTGGAAGACAAGGTAGCAGAAAACACCCCATTGGAGCAGGCAAAAGGTAAAAGAATCCAAAAAAAAATGAGGATAATTTAAGAGACCTCTGGTACGATATCAAACTCCTTCAGCATATCTGTTCCAACTTTATCATCTTTACACACTATAGTAGAAGTTTTCTAATTCCATACCCCACTGGAACTAGTTTAGAAGAGTCCCAGATCAAGCCATTTGCTTGAATGCTTCTGACACACTCCACTAATTTTGCCATATCTGTCTCGTCATCCCAAGGTTTGGCATATAATAAGATGGGAGATTTGGCAACAAGTGTAGGTTTTGTGGCTTTCTTTGACTCATACCGTACAAGCCGTTCTCATTGCTTCTTGGATGCTTTGCCTTTCTACTCATCATCAGATCCAAAGAGATCAATGTCATCAACGTCTTTACTATCTGTAGCTCCACTTCCTGCGATGTCTTCCAATTAGCAGGGCCATCCTTGCCCAAAGTTTCCTTCACTCCTGACAGGTTGGCCTTTTCCTTTCGTAAGACTTGATGTGATTATATCAGTGCAGGGCATGATATAAGTTGGCAGGTGGTGGGCAGGAGATTGCTTCAAATACTGCCACATCTGCTTGAGATGGCATATACCCTTGATGTAGCTTTTGTCCTCCAGGTAGTTGCTGAGTACCTGCAGGCCAGTGATGTTTTCAGGTCTCCACAACACAGGGCATCGCCTGGTCCAGGAGCTGGGTGGCAGGAAGAAAAAGAGGAGTGCAAGCACTCTGCCCCAAGCGCTAAGAGAAAAAGGCCGCAAAAGCCTTTCTTATATAGAGCTGGAGTTTTCCCTCCTCCACACCCGGCCAAAGGTTACAGGTCAAGTACATTAATCTCATTCCACAACAGAAAACTCAGGGGCTCTGAATTAAAGGGCCCACAAATTATCTGGGGGAATTTCTTTGTGTTTGGAAATTGAAAAATAACTTTTTTGTGAGCCAATAAAATGAAATGTAATGGACAGTATATTTTCTCATTAGTATTGGTATCTTTTAAAACACTATGTTAAGGAACGACTGAATATAAATACAAACTTTTGGGTGACCTAGGAAGTGGTCCTAGGATAAAGTGACAAAGTTAGCCCCATACTAAAATCATTACCAACATCAATACAGGCTAATCTGAGTGCAAAAATGGTGAACCCAGATGAAAATTTCATTGATGGTATTAATTTAATAAAAACGAAAGTCTTTAAAATGGAGTCCATACCTTTATAATATTTTTAAATCACCTTTATGAGGTAAAAAAAATCATGAAAATCTGAGGTATTACATAGAGATTTGTTATCTCACAGCAAAGAATTTTAAAAGAACTTTCATATGGAAAAATGAGTTACATATTTTTCTTTTACAAATAGACAAATGTCCAAAATTTGCTTATTTGTTTATCTTTTCTATAATGAGAATAGATTGCCATTAGCTAACTATCTAGCAAATTTTTAAAACATAAATGAACAACAAAGTCACTAGTTATTTTACGGCTATTGACAAACTGATTCCAAAGTTTTTGTGGAAAGGCAAAGGACACAGAATAACCAACACAATATTAAAAGAGAAAAACAAAGTTGGAGAACTGATGATACCTGACTTTAAGACTTACTATAAATCTATAGTAATCAAGACAGTGTGGTATTGGCGAAAGAATAAACAGACCAATGAACAGAATAGAGAACAAAAAAGAGACCTCCATATACTCATATGTAGTCAACTGATCTTTGACAAAGGAGTAAAGGTAACACAATAGGGTAAAGATACTCTTTTCAAAAATGGTGCTGGAACTGGACATCTACATGCAAAAAAAATTAATCTAGACACAGACCTTTTCTCAAAAATTAACTCAAAATGGATCATAGACCTAAATGTAAAATGCAAGACTGTAAAATTCCTAGTAATATCTCATGGTGATACCTTGACAGCACCAAAGACAGAATCCATGAAAACGAAAAATTGATAAATTGATCATTGTTGAAATTTAAAACTACTTCTTTGCAAAAGACAATATCACGAGAATTAGAAGACAAGTGACAGACTGGAGAAAATATCTGCAAAAGACACCATCTAATACAGGACTGTTATCCAAAATATATAAAGAACTCTTAAAACTCAACAAGAGGAAAATAACTTGATGGAAAAACAGGCAAAACATCTGAACGTACACCTCTCCAAGGAAGACATACACATGGCAAACTAGCATTTGAAAAGATGCTTTCTATAGTATGTCATCAGAGAAATGCAAATTAAAACAAAAATGAGATATCAGTACATACTTACTAGAATGGCCAAAATCTGTAACACTGACAACACCATATGCTGGCAAGAATGTAGAGTAACAAGAACTCTTATTTATTGCTGGTGAGAATACAAAGTGGTACAGTCACTTTGGAAGATGGTTTGGTGGTTTCTTACAAAACTAAACATAATTTTACCATCAGATCCAGCAATCACAATCCTTGGTATTTAATCAAAGAAGTTGAAAACTTATGTCCATACAAAAATCTACACAGCAATATTTATATCAGCTTTATTCATAATTGTCCAAACTTGAAAGCAACGAAGATATCCTTCAGTAGATGAATGGATAAATAAACTGTGGTACACCCAGACAATGGAATATTATTCAGCACTGAAAAGAAATGAGCTACCAAGCCATGAAAAAACATGGAATAAATGCATATTACTAAGTGAAAGATGCCAATCTGAAAAAGCTACATATTGTATGGCTCCAACTATATGATATTCTAGAAAAAGCAAACTATGGAGTCAGTAAAGATTTCAATGTTAGCCAAGGAAGGGGATTGAGGGACAGATGAATAGGCAGACCAAAGAGGATTTTTAGGGCAGTGAAAATATTCCATATGATATTATAATGATGTATATATATTATTATACATTTGTCTAAACCCATAGAATGTACAACACCAAAAGTGAACCCAAAGGTAAACTATGGACTTTGGGTGAATATGATGTGTAGATGTAGGTTCATCTTTGGTAAAAAGCTTGCTATTCTGGTGAGTGATGTTGATAATAGAGGAGGTATGAGGAAGGGGGATCTTAGGGGGTATCTTGGTACTTTCCTCTCAATTTTGTTGCAAACCTAAAACTGCACTTAGAAAATTGTGTTCAATAAACAACAAACAAACAGAATTAGTCTATCTTTGCAGAAAATATTTTAAAGCTTAACAATGAGTGAGAAAGCAATTCTTTTCCAAAAAAGCATGTACGGACAGAGTGTATTTGAATGGCTATATTTCTATTATTATGAGATGTCATTACCAAAAACAATGTGAAAGTGTTGTCTTCATATCTGCACACTTAAAAGCACAAAAATTAAAATATCTAACTTGTTCTAAGATTTTGTAAATAAAGGGTTTCACTGTGGATTTTTTGTTAAAAAATATTGAAATATAATGCTATTTAATTAGTTCATAAGAACAATTGAATTGAAATTATGGAAGATGGAAATGCATTATCAAATTTCAGAAAAAAAGATTTGAATAATTGATGGATGAGACTGAAAAATAAATATTGTTTTAGCTATAGCCAATGATGTACTTTTTCTGTTTTTAAGGTATGCTGTGTTTAGCCACTGCAGCAATCAAAAGCAAGGATCAAAATAAACTGAACTCCAATGTGCTGTACAACTGAGGCTGAAGTATAATAATATTGTATGTCAACTTTAAGAAAAAAATGCATATATATATATTATACATATACGTGTGTGTATGTGTGTATATATATATATTCATAGGAGGTGGAGTATAGCGTAAGGAAGATAGTCAATGGTATTGTAACAGTTATATAAGATGTCAGAGGGGTAGTAGCTTGGGGGAGGGGGATTATTACTTTGTGAGGGATGTAAATGTCTATTATGTCGCTTTGCACACCTGAAACTAATAATATATATATTATATATAATATATATTATATAATATACATTACATATGTATTATATATATACATATATAGTCATGGAATGTAAAGTACAGCATACGGAATATAGTCAATGGTATTATAATAACTATGCACGGTGGCAGATGGGTAGTAGACATTGGGATTATCACTTTGTGAGGTATGTGAATGTCTAATCACTATGTTATTTTGTATACCTGGAACTAATAAAAAATAAATAAATAATTAAAAATTAAAGTAAAAATAAATAAACTGAACTTTGAATCACTAGATCAAAAAACTGTTAAGCCAAGATTTTTAAAAATAATGAAGCATATTTAAACATGTTGCAAAAGTAGTTTAGCTATTTGTATTTGTTCTATGATATTTTGAATAAATTTTTATTGTATCTCATCCTTTTAAAATTTCTGTTTTGTGTATATTTTATCATGTGCAAAATAAATATATATTTATTTATGTTATATATTTAGTTATATATATTTATATTGGCTATGCATGCAAATATTCTTATGGATAGGGCACATAGACAGTGGGAAGACTGAAAGAAAACTTATTGAAGGGTTTAGAGCTGGGAAGTAGCATGATCAGATTTGTGTTTTCACATGCACACTCTAGAAATAGTATAGATAGCCACGAAAGTTTGGAGACAAACAAGTTAGGAAAATTTGACAGTGGGGTAGAGATAATTAGGCCTAAATCAACACAATAGCAGTGCAGAGAGATGAATAGTGACTAAAGTGAATAGAACTTGAAAAACCAACTGTATGTGAGGGTCAGAGAAAGATCTGAAATAAGGATAACCTGATACCTGGTTTGGAGTATAAGTAACTGGAGTCTAAGTAATTGGTAGTGCTGTACTCACCAACTCAGGAACTTCCCTACAGGAAATACCAGGAGACCAGCAGATGTAGGAGAAAAAGCTAACATACCTGCTAAATCTGAGATAAGTAGTGTGAGAGATAAATATTGACGTTAGAAGGCTGGGCTTACAAATACAGAGTTGAGAGTTGTCAGTTTATATGATTATACTTCATTAATGCAGCTTAAAAATGGATTACTTTTCTTTATGGGGGAGAAAAGGGTGTCAGTTATATCGTCCTGTTAATTCATACTGAGTTTAAAGCTAAACTCTTAAAGCTTTTTCACATGGGATATTACTGTTAAGGCATTTCTCTTTATACTGTGCTGTTGCCATTGGCTTTTTGGACCTTGGAACAAGACTTTCCCCTCGTGTTTATTTCATTTTAACTTGCTCAACTGAACCCATCAATCAGTTTTTGAGCTATCCTTGGATGGTGATCACTATCAAGTACATCAGACGTAGCTTCCACATCTATCACTTCCTAGCTTCTGTTAATTGAAAATTTGGTGCTTTTTTTTTTTTTTTTTTTTTGCCCCTCCTGGCTTTCAGGTACCCATTATTGAATAATTGGTTCTTGGTACCCTACCATCATCAGTATCTGCATGGCCACTATTTTATTTTATTTTTACTTTTTGTTGTTGTTCTACCTTATACGACATTTCCAATCCTATTTTTTCTCCTTATAGCTTCCCCCACCATACTGGAACTGCATTGAAAAGGTAAAAAAAAAAAAAAAAAGAAGAAGAAAAGAAAAAAATTGAGGACTCTACAGTGTTAACTTTCCCATCTATGAAAATGGCATATCTCTCCATTTATTCTCATTCATTTGTTGAATATTTCTTCAGTGCTTACCATGTTTCAAACTCTTCTCTAAAAGCTGTGATCATATTAGACAAAAGTTTCTTTGTGTCTTTTAGTAGAATTTTAATATTTTTCTATAAGTATTTTCTACATTTTGTTACATCACTTTCCATACACTTCAAGTTTTGTTGCTATAATGAAAGGCATAAGATTTTCCATTATATTTTTTTAATTGGTTAGTGCAAGTATAGAACAATTCTGTTGACATTTTTGCCATTGTAATTACTGGACTTCTATCTAGCAAACTTACTGAATTCTTTCATTAGTTTTAATAGTCTAAGTTTTCTGTCTTATGTTTTCTGTCTTAAGTAGTCTTAAGTTTTCTGTCTCTTCCCATCCAGTCCTTACATTTTTTTTATATCTTTTTCTTGCCTTACTGCATTGTCCAGAGACAATTACTTGTGCAAGAATTCCCAAACCACCCTCTTAATAATTTAGTCTAACTTGATAACGATACCACTAATCAATAGCTTGCAAACTAACTTCTCTATTTCTTTTTTCTTTTTTTTTTCCCGTTTTGGAAAGAAATTTTCTAGAATCTCTCATTCTCCCCAATATCATTTTTTAAAATCTCAGTCCAAATAGTTTCAGAATTTTCTAAATGAGATTGTGCACACATTCCAAGGCTATTGTATTTGCTAAATGCCGTGTTTCAAGATGTCTTATAGAGAGATTTAGGTTAAGTCTTACATGATGGTAGAGAAAGGAAATCAACGAGATTTTATTTGAACGTCAAGACTTCATCTAATAGCATCTGTAAATATAGGTTAAATATATTTCTTTCATTTCTAATATAGATTTATTCCTATCACACTATCATCTTTAGAGTTGGCCTCTGAAATAATAAAAAGTGGGAAAGAATGGAACGCATCATAAAGGCTATAGAGGTGACAACAGATGTTAATCAGACACCAAATGATATAAAAGGATGAAGAATTCTGAAGCTTGGGTTCATTTAGTACATCATGGTTAGTTCAAAGTAAAATCAGGAGTTAGTGCCTAATTTGTACCTGTTGTATGAAGTAACATGTACCTTAACTTCTCAATATGATCATTTTGTTACTTATCAAAAGCACTAAATTCCTGTTTAGTTGAAAACATTTCTAGAACAAACCCATTTGATCATTTCATGGACGTTATATATTTGTTTATGAATCAATTATTGTAAATTACTTGTATGTACTTCTTTTCATTATGCAAATTCTTTGTATCATTATACTTTTTGTTTTGCTTGGATGTATTTTAGTATCTAGTTAGTTAGTCAGACTGACACTAAAACAAATATTTGGCACATGTTTGGAGTGGACTATAACTCAGAATCAAATTTAAATGGTTTATAGTGAAGCCAGGAAAATTTTTGCAACACTAGACACATAAAAATATATTTACTCAGCTAATACATGTTTCTTACTCACTGCTTGAGTAAGAAATTTACTAAGAAATATAAACACGTATACATATATAAATATTTGAGCTGGGTTAGAGGTGACAATTACAAAAAAGCTGCCATATTAATAGGAATCAATGAACTAACCCGTTTATTTCTCTCTCTACTTTTTGCCGAAGAGAATAGTGAGAGGAAAAATGACAAAATGGAGTAGGGGAGAGAGAAATACATAAACTACACTTAAAATCTATTGTCCAAGATCGTATTTCCTTTTTTTTTAAGTTATGATATTGTACCCTTTTCTCCTTCACGAGTTTTATTCACTTACCTCCTATGATAAAGTTTATTCATCCTCCTCAACTTCCACTTCCATACTCACTCAAAAATAATAATAATTACATCAAGAAAATAGCAAGTGATATGATCTATTTTACTGTTTTTTATCCTGAGATGTATAAACTATTAGTCAGTGTAAGGGTTTTTCTCCTGTTGGATTGAATTTAATTACTAAATTGGATCATTCAATTTTCCTATGAAAAACCACAATGTGACCCTAAGGAGAAAAAGAACTCATATTAAGAAAAGAACAGAGCAATAGACATATAGTTATAAAGGCAGAGCTGGCTAAAAGCATTAAAAGCAGGAATATTTACAGTTTACTCTTCTTCAGCTTTTTCTAGAGCAACAAATCCAAACAGGGCTATGTCTTATGTTGCTTTCTTTCACTTTACAGATGCTGAAAAGTTTAATTTCAAGTTTCTATCTCCTAGAAGTGGGGTGAAAAAAAAAGCTGGTTATTATTCCTAAACCCATTGAAATTGCATTTGTAGCATCAAAATGGATTTTTTTAAAGCAGGATGTTGGATTGACAGTAAAGCAGCTGCTCTGCAACAAACGAAAGCAAAAATTAATAAGAGACCTAGCAAAAGAAAGACTATTGGTTTTGCACACCCAGAGCAAATTGGCTGGATTTAGAAGAGCACACTTTGATCTTTTCCAGACTAATTACTGCTCTGTGGTTTGACTGTTTTGTGCATTAGTTGCCCTTCATACAAAACCGAAACTGCTATGGTACACAGCTGTAATACAAATGAAAATTTGACATTCAGTAAACAAAGCATGGCAAGGGTCATTCTTTCAGCACAATAAATGCATAATACAATTTTAGAATGCCTTTTGTATACAAAAAATGACACAATTTAAAGCAGTTTTGAACTCAGAGTAGGCAGTCAAGGCTGTTTGTAAAGGATAGAGAAATTGCTCCCAACTCTGATCTATAAATATAAATTGAAAACAGTTTATTTCAACACTGTAGAAATGCTGAGGAATTTACATATTTACTAAATAAATGTGCCCGCTTTTAGAAGATGGTTTTTCATTTGTCTATAAGGTTAACTGGGAGCAGATTTCTTAAGTAGCTGTTTGCAGTTAACAGTAATGGCTTTTATTCACCAATATGATTCCAGATTTGCTTCCGGGAAAGAATTCAGATTATTTTATACGTAAACTATATTAAAGTATTTAGTGCTATATTTATTTTTCAGAAAATATAATGAATTAAATAATAGTTCAACAACTACCAATTAAAGAATAATTAAATGTTGTATTATTTATAGATCACCATAATTATCAAAGCATAAATCTCTTTCGGCATAAGAAATATATTTAGCTTATAAATGAGTTATCCTTCAAAAGGGCATCCTTTTAAATAGTTTGTATTTGTAACATGGTTTTGACAATTTCTCTAACAAGCTGTACCATTAAGTTATCATCATATGACTAAAAAATGGTTCAAGTATAATACATTGAAAGGCTTTTATCTGATAATACTTGACCCAGTTTGTATTTAAACCAACTTCACCTTTAAAGTTGTACAAACTTTACCCAGTTTTTTTCAAACGCACATTTATGCAACATCAAATATACCTACATTTAAAAGTCAAAGGACTTACAATAATTTCAGTATTTAATGCTGAAATACTTCAAATATAGAGAAATATTTGATTAAAGAAGTGATCTATCAAAAACATTTCTAGCTAGACTAGACAAAAAACATCATCTTTTTATGCCTTATTTCTATCTCAAACTTTTAAAAAGAGGTGGTTTAGAGAATACTGGTGATATCGTTCACTAATTAACTATTCATTCAAAACTGAAAAAAAATTTATACAGGATTGACTGATAGCCAACAAACATAACCAAGACAGGACACCATGGGTGTTAAAGGTTGGAAATATTGAACTCTTCTATTCAACAATTTAAGAATACCAAACATAAGATGTTTAGCATATTTTCTCAATCATTATTTCTTTAATTGCTATATGAATTATATAAATTTTATGACCTACAGTTCCTCCCCTTTTTGTTTTCAAAACTTAGCTGGATACATCCTTCATATACAGTCAAAGCTGTCTTCTAAATGCCTGTTTCTGTCTGGCTCATTTCCTTACCTAATACAACAGCTCTCCTGGGGTGGGGGTGGGGTGGAGGAAGAAGAGTAGTTACCTATTCACAGCAAGGGACTTGAGAGTTCAGCATAATAGATTTTAACAATATGTCGAGAAGAAGCCCAGAGCTACAGTACTAAGCACCCTGTAGAAAGGTAGATAAATACATAGAGATAAAACCATAGACTTCAGCCAAGTGGATTGAAGAATAACAGAACCCATAATGCTTTCTACTTCAGCAACAATCAAACCCAACCTCTGCAAATTAATCAGCCTGCAAAACACCAAGAATGGAGAAAAGAGGATATTGATTTCTGGAGAAGTCACCTATATTTTATTTTCCCATTAAAAATAATCACAGAATGCTATTCTAAAATATAAAGACTTTTCCCCATGCAATAGTTCCTTTTTGCTAATACTGCTAACATTATCTCAGAATGACTGCAGAAAACACTTTTGGTTTAATTTGGGGGAGAAAATTATTAAATAAACCCTTAAAGCATTATTTGCCATGCATTTTTTTTCCTCAAGGGTGTTAAGAGTCTTGGGATTACAGTAATTTACTGATGACTCCATTCAATGTGCTTTCTTCCCTATGACCATTAATTATTAAATGCCTCTTTGCATTTACTTTTGTCCTAAGTCATGCCTTCAGATTTGAAAACTATCTCCAAAGGAAGAAGAAAGTAAGAAATACTTTTCCTTTTTCCTTTTTAAAATCAGTTTTCCTGTTCAACACCCAAATTAAAGACCTCTTCTAACTTACCTTACTCAAAAGTGAAAAATATGTTCACTGAAGTAGAACTTTTTACAACAAAAATTATAAGTTTGAAAACAGAAATTAGATTTTATTTAGCAATGGAAGCTGTTTTCCATAATATTTCCTGAATTATCCTGTAAAATAATAAAGAATTCTTTCATGTGCTGTACAATCAATTATAGCCTTGTGATTGAAAGACTTTTTTAATCCCCCCCCCAAATGGTTAATGTTCCAAGTTTGTGCTTTGGGAGTTATTATAGTCACAAGTTCTGTTTTAAATTAAACACCTAATTAAAAGGAAGCCATTCATAAATAGCAATGTGCATAAATCGGAACGGAATAATAGGGGCTCCACATATGTCCCCTTTTCCCACCAGGCTCTTAGAATGACTTTTCATCCCCAGGAAAAAACCCGAAATTTGTCAAGTAGCTCAATTGCAACCCCAGCATCTTTGCTGAGTATGCAAATTGGCTACCACTGTCACAAGCATGTCTGGGTGTGAGAGAACGGCAGCAACTGTTATCTGCCTCTAGAAATACCCCCTAAGCAGAGTGTTCTCATAGGTCATTCTGAGACTATCACCAGTATTACCCTGTTTCCTTCAGGCAAGAACCTAAGTTCTAGACCAAGAGAAAGAAATTCTCAGCCCTTGGGTAAAATGTGAGTGCTTTCAGGAAATCTCGTAAAAATAAATTACTCAACAAATAATGGGTCTTTTAACTGCTCCCCAAACTATGTTTCATCCTCTTGAGGTTGGAGGTTACAGAGTACTTTTAAAAATGGGTTTGACACTTGCTGATCACTGGAAAGATTCAAGGCATAAATGAAAGAGTGGACGGCAGAGCCACTACCAAAGGCGTCACACCACCACTGTTTCAATGCCTCCTGTTTATTTCTGTGCATTCAAATGCTTACAAACAAGTTTTGAAAATTTCAGGATTCACCAAGAGCCAGAACAGAAGAGACCACGTTCTGAGCATTCCATCATCAAGCAAAGGTTGGTTATAGAGCTGACCAGCCTTATCTTAGGAAAGCTATTTTACATTTCTTTTTCCCATCTGTAGAGTGGTTATAAACATTAGCTTTGTGGGATAAAGCCTGATGAGGATGAATGAATAAAATTGTGTCTTTAAATGATTTGAAGTCAGGTACAATCTGTGTAAAAAATTGGTACCTTTAACACATGGTGATCTTCCATCAAAGCAAAGGGAATGTAATCTGCTGCTTTTTTATCTGACAAATCCAGTAACAATCATGCTTATTAAATACTTGCATATAGTTCAGTGATAAAAGTTGTACTGTCATCCAGGAGCTAATTATCTCAAATGAGAGACTGTATGTGAAAGTACTTTGTAAAGTGTAAAATATAAAGTACTACACTTGTAATAACAATAGCAATAGGTATTAAGTGCTTACCCTGTACCAGGCAGCATGTTCTACGAGGGTTTATTTAAACCTCACAGCAACCTTGGGAGATAAATGCTATTATCACCATTTTATAGTCTGAGACTGAGAGACACTAAGACACTTGCTTGTTCCACACATCAAAAACAGTAACCAAGGAAGAAGCCAAGGTCTGTCTGACTTCCAAACCCAAGTACATCATAAACACTATACTGTGGAAGGGATGGCTTTGGCGATGATATTGACCTTTTCCCAATATTAGAATATGGTGGTTTTGTCATGACAGACAAATGCACATGTTGTTATGAATTAGAAAGTTGAAACAGGGCATGTTCGGTTCATAAAAGTCTTTTTCTAAATTGCTCTTCTTGCGCAGTATTTACTTTAATAAGAAAGAAGGTAAATATTATAATACTCTGAAATATAAATTGCAGTGAATAAGTATTTGGAATTGATTTTTTTCTTGTAAAATGTTTCAAAAGTTACAAGTACCCTTAAATGGTTAGGACAGTTTTTCATCTATTTAACTTCTAGAAGAAATTATAATACTTTGTTTCACCATCTATTATGACTCTTTTTTGTCAGTTTTTCTTCAGAAGAAATTGTTTAAGTTCTTATTTTGTTGTTCATATGAGTACAATAAGTGCTATATACACAAACCAATCACTAATTATTACTTGTTAACATTTAAATATTTGGTATATATTTAAATATTTGACATTAACTTCTATGACATCAGAAACTATTGGTGCAGTGCCATTATAATTAAATGCTATTATATATGCAAATAAATACACAATTGCCAATTCTACATATGAATTTTTTAATCTGGAAACTTTCTAGTATGAAAATAACAGATCCATAAACAAAACAGTATTTTATTAAATCATTTTAGTTAAGAGTTTATAAGAATCAATTTTAAAATATTCATCTTAATGGTAGCAATAAGTTCTATTTCCACTTTACAAAGAGAAAAACTGTGACCAAAAAAGTCATAATCACAGAGTATTTTAATTTCTTCTAAAAATTAAACAGATGAAATACTGTCCCAACCATTTAAGGATAATTCTAACTTTTAAACCATTTTGCAAGAAAAAAAATAAATTCAAAATATGTATTCACCACAACTGGAAAATGGTTGATGAAAGAAAAAAGAACCGAAAGTTCAATTACATTAATATAAGTCCTGCTAGAATAATAAACTGATAATGGGGATTTCATCACGATGCAGGGGAAACATTTTCTAATATAATGTTTTTCTCATTCTACCATCATAGTTCTATGAAAAGTTTGGGAAAAGATTAAGAGCTATGTTTTCAAGAAACTTGGTGTGAACTTTGCTAACAATAATCCAAATAAATTTTTAGATTACTCTTTCAAGAAATTGCAGTATTTATCCACTTTACCACTAAGGTCATTTTTTACTCACTACAAAATGAAAATCTATATTCTGTTCTTCTTGCATGTCTCTTTAAAACCTCAAACCAGAGGAATGAGTCACAATTTGGACGGTTTTCTTTTTTAATCTTCATTCTTCTTTTCTGTTTCTAAGAGGATACTTAGTTTCAACTAGATTGCAATTTCATTTGAAAAGAATTGAACAGGTTTTGCAGGATGAGTTAAACATAACCCACTAAGATTATTTTGGGCAGCTACCTTTAAAGATGCAAGGTAAAAAAATGGTACATCTAGATTTAATAGAGATAATATTTGATTCTTTGAGATAGAAAAGATGTAATTATGATATTGGCAAGAAAGATATGTAAGATGTACTTTTCACTGCTAATGAATAAGAATTGGTAGAATTTTCTGACATTGAGAACGCTAAATACATTAGTAAATTTCTTATACAATGACAACAGAAACATCTGGTGTTGTTTCTAATTCAAATGGTTAAATATGCACAATATTATTTCATGTTACTTAAAATTAGAGTATGAAACTCAAGGTATATGATAAAAATTATTACATCATTTCTATGAAAAAAGGGGAAGCATTAGAATCCTACTTTTATTTTTAATAAAATATTTAATATTAATATGTAATAAGTATTTTGTTAATTGTTAATTACATATTGTTAAATATTGATTTATTAATAAATATTAATTTATTGATTTATATAATATTAATTTATAAATGTTAATTATTAATGATGCATTGGCATTAATATTAAATGAATATTAATGATAAATGTTGATTTACTAAATATTTAATGAATATTTTAATATTTAATTTTACATTAAAATCTTTAATATTGTAGTCTAATAACTTCATTTTTCAACAGTGATGAAAATAATGAAAAGTACAACTTCCTCATATACACTGTCTATAATTTATAGTAACAAAAATCCACATTGGGAGTATAATTCTATATGGGGAAACTTAGAAATGAGGATTTCCGGTATATTTTAAATATACGTTTATTGGCAAATATTTAGTAAGTGCCTTCAATGTTCCAGGTATTGGGCGGGTATCTATGATACAATGATGAAAAAGGACATAGTCCTTCCCCTCCAAATGCTCAGCCTAAAAGAAGACAAATACGTATATTTTTTCAATTACAGAGAATTTAATGGAATTTCTACATCCATGACCGGAGGATGAGACTGGCAGCAACCTAAGGCTCCAAATCCTGGGGGCCGACTCCAGGCGGGGCTCTGCTCCAAGGGAATGGGTGATGTGCCCACCTTGATCCCAGGGCCCAGAGCCCAGCCCACAGTAGTGTTGAGGTTTTGGGGCTTGCAACTGGCTGATTGGCTGGCTGGCTGGCTGGGGCCCAGGGCTGAGGACGGGACATCCCCCTCACTGGTCACTGAGGCTCCCAGAAGGACTGTCCATATTCATGGCTGTGTTACAGATGGGGAATCTGAGGCCCGGGAGTGGACTTGGATGCGGCAGTCCAGTCAGATGCCCAGGAGTCAGGGTGGGGCTAGGACTTGGCCCAGGACCACGGCCTGCTGTGGGAGCCCATTCGCCTTCCCGCCCCAGCGGGTGGTCAACTGGAGGTCAGTCTTTTCCTGTCTGGCATCCATTCAGCTCAATCTGCAGTGCCCACGGCCATTCAGCCTGGGGGCTTCCAGGGACGGGGGATCCGGTATTTCAAGGAGGAGAGGTACATGTCCCAGCCCAGCGTCAGGCCGTTTATGTAGGTGACTCAAAACTGGGGTAGCACGAAGAGGAAGGAAGTTCATCAGCTGCGCAGAGGGCCACACGCACCAGTCAGCCTTGTACAATTTCCCGAACTTGTCCCGCAGCTCCTGATAGCTCTCGCACAGAGTCGGGTCTTCTAGGCAACCAAGACTCAAGTACCAGATGCCCAGCATGGGAGATGCCACCAGCTGGTTCTTCAAGGACCTTCCTGGGGACGTTTGGGAAGCCACGGAGGCCGGACACTGGAAGTCCAGCCAGAGGTCGCAGTAGTGCAGAAGTGGCCCATGATGCAGCTCATTGCAAACACGCTCGCTGAGAGCCGCGGGTGGAATTTCTGGCCCTGGCGGGCACTGATCTCCCGCCAGGGCGCGCACAGCCCCCGACCCCCAGGACAGCACTGCAGTCCAGCATGTTGGTGACCAGCAGCGCACGGCTTTCAACAGGGGCTGCCCCACCCGCCGCCCACAGGCCACCAGCACTATAGCCTCCGTAAAGAAGACAAATATTTAAGAATTGCAATAAAACAGGAGAAGTGCTATAAAGTAATAGAAATGATAATAGCTAATTCTTTTTTGAGCACTTGTAGTATGCCAGCACCTTATATATTTATTCAAGTAATCCTCACAGCAATCTATGAGATAGATACTAAAAAGATAAAGAGGTATATTTAAGATCTGTCTTCTAACAGATCTTAAATACACCTCACTCTGTCTGGGGAGGTCAGACTTTTGAGCCAAGTCCTATAGGGTGTATATGTGGACAAGAGGGAGTGATGCATCAGCCAGTATAACATAAATTATGCCACAGGAACCTCAAATCCCCAACTCTTGATGGCTTATAATAACAAAGATTTAGAGTTCCTAACAAAACCTGACTTGGCTTGGGGACTCTTCAAGTCTCCTCACTCTGAGACCCAGCCTGACAGAGCTTCCATCGTCTGAAGCATCATCAGTTGCTATAGCAAAAAGAAGGGGATGTGGTAAATCACACATTGGCTCTTCAAGTCGCTACCTATAAGACCCATGTCATTTCTGCTCTGTTTTCATTTGCCAAAACAAATCACATGGTCACATCTCGTTTTAATGGGGAAGAGAAGTGCCATCCTCTAGTATACTGTCATGCAGGTCTCTGGTCCCGCTCCCCGCACAAGAACGCAGGATATGGTGAGGCCAAAAAGGAACGCCCACGGAACCATAGATGGGGGAGTTATACCACTATAGTCTCGCTGGTGGCTGGGTTGGAGAAACAGGAAACAGGAGACACATGATCCACAACCCTCACTCGCAGCTTGCTAGCTCAGCCACCATCTTCTTGCTAGCTCCCATTTTCTGCTAGCGTAGTCACAGCAGTTATATTAGTGCCCAATGGCTCACTGGTTACAGCTGACAGCCAACTAGCCACAGCTGATGGCCATCCAATCACAGTTGGTGGCCATTTACTACCTGAGCCAGCACCTTTCCAGGTGAGGCCGAGAGCCTGGAAACTGCCTTCCTGGCTCTGTCCCCACAGCATTGCAGTCAGGACTGAAAGACATTTAGTAACTGTCTCAGAAAGTGACAAACCACCTACCCCAATTGTCTCTAACTAGAAATGTTAGCCACACGTGCTCTTAATAAGCCATAAATATATATAATTGACTAAAGAGAGAAGAAAAAGGTAATGTCCATTGATGTCTGTGTGTCCATTTCCCTGTTTTACCTTTTTGAAATGCAACAAAAGTGACCAATACAAGTGTTTTGGATTCTATGTCAGCTACCATATAGTTAGGCTAAAATTAGAGGCAACTGGCAATTGAGGGAGATCAGTTCAGAATACATGCAAAATACATTGTAAAGAGATTGATTTTACACATTTAGAACTAAAATGCACCAGTTGAGAAAGTTGTGGAATAATCTTTAAGTGAAGACTCAATCTCTGGACTAGTGTTTAACCTGAAGAGTACAAACCAGGGGGATAAGCCTCCCAAATTTTCAATGACCCTTAATGACAAATTTCATGAAAAATCTCTACTATCCAGAATTTCCAGGGTTCCAGAACACTTACTGTGCAGCAGTATGTTTTGCATCCTGAGCTTCAAAACATGTCATGTTATTTGCATCAAAGAAAAAAAAAATCCAGTTAATTATTTCATAGGAAATAAATCTAAAAGAAAGAAACTTTGCGTGTGCATGGGATTGCCAGGAACCCACCTAGCCAGATACCAGCTCAATGTACTGGCTTTTTAGAATGCTGTGACATGCACACTGCCTGCTGAGGATGTGAAAGGAGACGAGTAGAAGATAATGAGTCAATTTCAGGTGTCTTCACATTCTGCCAAAGTGAACATTGGGAAGTGTTTATCACTATTATTTATATAACATTGAAAGAAAAAAGATTTTGAAATTTGCTGTGCTCTATAATGCTTGGCTAACTCTCCATAGATAATAAACAAAAGGTAATTACATGGTAATACTGTAGCATATCACTCAAAGAGAATTATTTTTAAAAAGTGGTTTCACGAACTTTTGTGCCTCCCAAACTAACATTTTACATATAAAAATTAGCCCAAAAACATTCTAAGGATTTTTTCATCAAAATCACAACTCATTCCTAGTTAAACAATGAAGAATGAATATAGCATCTTTAAAACAAAACCTTTTAGACATATAATTAACATACAGTGCAATAAACTGATTATATATAATTTGGCAAATTTTAACCTGTAAATAGCCGTGCAATCACCACCACAGTCTTTCCTCATTCCTGTTTATATTCCCTCCTCCTGTCCCTTCCTCCCAGGCAACCACAATCTACATTGTGTCACTTGCATTTTCTAGAATTTGACACAAGTGGTACCATACGTGTCTTGCTTCTTTCACTCGGTATGATTATTTTGAGATTCATTTTGGTAGTTGTATGTGTCATTTTTTCTAATTTCTGAGTAGTATTCCACTGTATAAATACAACACAATTTTTTATCTCTTCACCTGTTGATGGATGTCTAGGTTATTACTAGTTTTTGGTTATTATAAATAAAGCTGCTAAGAGCATCCATGTACAAGTCTATGTATAAACATAAGCTTGCATTTCTCTTGGGTAGATACCTAGGAGCAAAATGACTGGGTCATATGTTAGGAGTATGTTTAACATTTTCAGAAACTGCCAAACTGTTTTCCTAAGTTGTACTCATTTACATTTACATTTCACATATGAAATGTAATGGTTTCCCCACAATTCCTGAAAGGGTAGGTCTTTTTCATTTTAACCATTCTAAAAGTGTGTGGTGGGACTCATTACAATTTTGATTTGCATTTACTTCCTTAATGAATAATGTAGTTGAGCATCTTTTCATGTGTCTACTTACTATCTGTATATATTTTTGGTGATGTCTCCGTTCAAATCTTTTGCATGTTTCTAAATTGGATTCTGTATTCTTTATTAGCTGTATGCTTTGCAAATATTTTCCCCAATCTGTGGCTTGTCTTTTACTTTCTTAGTGTGTCTCTGAAGAATGGAAGGTTTTCATTTTAATGCAGTTGAGTTTATCAAGTTTTTCTTTTGTAGATTGTGCTTTTGTTGTCATGTGTAAAAAATTGAAATCTTTGCCTAATCCAAGGTCAAAAAGATTTTCTTGTATATGTTCTTCTAGCAATTTTATAATTTCAGGTTTTACATTAGATCTATAAGCCATCTTTATTTAATGTTTATATATACTACAAAGTATTGATCAAAGTTCATTTGTTTGCATGTAGATAACCAATTATTCTAGAGCTATTTATTAAAAAGATTTTTTTCCTCCACTGAAAAGTATGGGTATATTTCAACTCTGTTACATTGATTTTTTTTTTTTTTTTTTTTTTTTTTTTTTGGTGTTTGACGGGGGGTAGTGCAATCTAGTTTTATTAATACACTTGGTCTGAAGTATTCAACTCATTTCCTGATGGCCAGGTAGAACACTAACAGAGCTCCAACAATTCAGGTCCCAGAGAGGCCTGCCACCCACAAAGCTTTGATCTATTTACCCTGAGGCCAGTCTTGATTACTACAGCTTTATAATAAACATTGAACAAAGGTTGTATTAGCCCATGAACTTTGTTTTTAAAAATTGTTTTGGCTATTCTATAGTCTTTGCATTTCCATATCAATTTTAAGATCAACTTATTAATTTCTATAAAAAGATATGCTGAAATTTCTATTGCATTGAATCTCTAGATCAATTTGGGGACACGGCATCCTAACAATATTGAGTCTTGCTATCGATAACAGGATATATTTCTCCATTTATTTAGGCCTTTAATTTCTCTTAGTTATATTCTGCAGTTTCCAGTATATGGGTGTTGCAAATCTTTCGTCAGATTTATCCCTAAGTATTTCATATCTTTGATGCTACATAAATAGTATTATTTATTTCAGTTTCTAATTGTCCATTACTAGTTTATAGAAATGCAATAGATTATAATATATTATATATAACATAATATTTATGATATATTATAACATAGTACAATCGAATATATTATATTCTGCAACCTTGGTAATGTGACATTTAGTATCATTTTAGTAAAATCCACCAGATTTTCTGCATGATCATCTGCCTAAAAACAGTTTTAGTTCTTCCCTTCTAATTTGGATGCCTTTTATTTCTTTCTCTTGTCTAATGCACTAGCTAGTACCTTCAATACAAGTGAGAACAGACATCCTTGCTTTATTCCTGATCTTAGAGGCAGTGCATTGAGACTTTGCCCATTAAGTATGATGTTAGTTCTAGATTTTTCACAAATGTTCTCTACCAAGTTGAGAAAGTTTTTTTCTATTCCTGGTTTGCTGAGAGTTTTTATTAGCAATGGGTGTTGGATTTTGTCAAATGTTGTTCATGTATCTATGAGATGACCATATGGTTTTTCTTTTTTCTTTTGTTAATGTGCTGATTCTTATTGATTTTTCAAATGTTCAACCCATCTTATGCCTCTGAGATAAATTAACTCCATTGGTTGCAATGTATGTTTCATATATATTGTTGGATTTTATTTGCTAAACTTTTGTTTAGAACTTTTGCGTATATGTTCATGAGAAATATGAGTCTATAGGTTTCTTATTGGTGTCAGAGTAATCTGGGCTCACAGTATGAATTGAGAAGTATTCCTTCCTCTTCAATTTTCTGGAAGTGTTCATGTAGTATTGGTTTTGAAGACACGTGGGCCTGAAATTTTCTTTATGTAAAGGTTTTGAACTACCTTGAATATTCATTCAAAATCTTTAATAGATATATGGCTATTCAGGTAATCAATTTCTCTAGAGTGAGGTTTAGTAGTTTGCACTTTCAGGGAATTTTTCCATTTCATTTATGTTGTTAAATTTATTGGCATAAAGTTGTTCATAATGGCTCCTTATTATCCTTTCAATAGTTGTAAGACCAATTTTGATTTCTTCTCTCATTCCTGTTATTGGTAATTTGTGTCTTGTCTCGTTTTATCTTGATCACACTGACTAGAGGTTTATCTGGCTAGAGGTTAATCGATCTCTTCAAAGAACCAGATTTTGGTTTCATTGATTTTTCTCTATTATTTTTGCTTTCTTTTTCATTTATTTCTACTCTTCTCTTTATTATTTCTTTTATTCTGTTTATTTTAGGTATCATCTGCTCTTCTTTTTTCTAATTTTCTAAGGTGGAAGCTAATTTATTTGAGAATTTTCTTTTTTTCTAATAACATTGGCACTTGGTATAAATGTCTCACTTAGTACTGTTTTAGCAGCAATATGCCATACATTTTCATGTGTTGTGCTTTAATTTTAATTCAGTTCAAAATCTTTTTTAGTTTTTCTTTTGATTTCTTCTTTATCCCGTGGGTTATTTAGAATTTAGAAATGTGGTTTTTAGTTTCCAAATATTTGGGCATTTCTCAGAGAACTTTTGGTTATTGATTTCTAACTTAATTCCATAGTAACAAGAGAAAATATATTTTTATGACGTGAATACCTTTAAACTTATTGAGAAATATTCTATGCCCCCAAGATATGGTCTATCTCGGTAAATGGTCTGTGTGCATGTGAAAAGAATGTGCATTCTGCTGTTGTTGGATGGAGTCTTCTAAAAATGTCAAATAGATTAAGTTTGTTAATAGCATTATTTAAGTCTTTTACATTCTTGCTTATTTTCTGTCTAGTTTTTCTATCAGGCATTGAGAAAAAGGTTTTTAAACCTCTGACTTTAAAACCTCTGTCTACTCCTTGATGCTCTATCTGTTTGTGTTTATTGTATTTTTAATTTCTGTTAGGTGCATAAATGTTTTGGATTGTTATGTCCTCTTGATAAATTGGCTCTTTTAGCATTATGAAAGCACATTCTTCATCCTTGCTCATAGTCATTGTTCTGAAATCTACTTTGCTTGCTATTAATGATCACTCCAGCTTTTGTATGATTAGTATTAGCATGAAAATTTCTTTTTCCATTGTTATTTTTTTACCTATTTGTGTCTTTATTTGAAAGCGTGTTTTGTAGGCAGCGTATAATTGGTTTTGCTTGTTGATCCAATCTGAAAATCTATGCCTTATAATTAGGGTATTCAGACCATTTACATTAATGCCATCCTTAGTATGGTTATGTTAAAATTGATCATATTACTACTTTTTCTATACGTTTCGTTCCATTCTTTTCCATTTTTCTTTTTTCTGCCTTCTTTTAGATTGAATAAAATAAATGTAGTTTTGCTGGGCAAAGAATCATAAATTGACAATGTTTCCTTCACTACTTGAAAGAGATTGTTTACTATTTTATCACTGGTATTGAGCGATCTACCGTCATCATCTTTATTCCTCTGTATGTAACATGTACGTATGTGGTAGGCAGAAAAATCACCCATACCTGATTTAGATGATGAGATTTACAACTTTTGAGCTAATAAGGTTGAGATGAGGTTTTTAAACTTTGTGTTGATGCTATAATTAGGGATCTTGGGATGGGGTGAAGGTATTTTTGCCTATGGGACATGTGTAGGTATACCTAGGGACCAGAAGATGGACTGTGCTGGGCAGAATCATGGCCCCCAAATATGTTCATGCCCTAATACCCTGAAATTGTGACTATGTTAGGTTATATGGCAAAGGGTAATTAAAGTTATAGATAGAATTAAGTTTGCTACTCAAATGACCTAAAATAGGGAGGTTATCCTGAATTGTCTAGGTGGATCCAACATAATCACATGGGTCTTTCAAAGTGGAAGCAGGATCAGAGAGATGCTTATGTGTTGGTTTTGAAGATGGCAGAAGGGGCCATGATCCAAGGAAGGTGGATGGTCTCTAGCAGCTAGAACAGAATTTTTTCCTAGAACTTCCAGAATACAGCCCTGCTGAAACCTTGATTTTAGCCAAGTAAGACCCATGTCAGACTTCTGACATATAGAACTATAAGATAATAAATTTGTGTTGTTTTAAGCCTCAAAAGTTTGATGTAATTTGTTACAGAAGCTATAGAAATCTAATACAATGTATTCTTTCTTCTCTGGCTGTCTTTAAGATTTGTTTTTATCACTGATAGATAGCATTATTACATGCCCTACACATAGTCCCATCTTTTCCCCAGAAAAGACACTAATAGGAAATACAAATTAAAAAAAATTTTTGTTCTGTTCGGGGAAAGCAATAGCTGGGAAAAAAGGGCAAGAGAAAGTTTTACAATGTGTAGTTGGGTTATTTTTACAAAACACTTTCTATTGAAGATAGACCTTAAAAAAAACATTGCTTGTTTCTTAGTTAACTGTAGGCAATATCAACATTTTTAGAATTATTACACATTGTTATCAAAGTCTTAAGACCTCGAAATAAAGGGGAAAAGTATACATTAAAGTTGTTCCACGGGGGAATAGTGTTCACAAATCAGTAACATAAATGTTTTTATATGGACCAGTGAAAGACATAAGCAGGCTATTTTATCTTAACCTGGCCTAATAAGTTCATTTCAAGAAAAATGCTTTAATAATGTTATGTTTTAATCCAACTAAATTCTATATCAGGATTACAGAATTATATCGGGCTTTTAAATGCCCTTTCTTCTCAGAGTGCTTTTATATATAATGGCTTTAAATGTCACAATGGTCCCAAGAAATTCACCAAGAGGCAATAAGGATTCTCAAATAAAGCCAATTCCCCACCCCATCCCCACATGCTGACTTTGGTTGGACTTAGCTAACTCCTTGTTTTCTAATTAAGATATTTTTAAGTGTAAAAGGGTAAAAGGTTAAGAGAAGGTATTCAGCCTTGTAGGTACCAAACAACTGAATTCTGGCAAAGCAAGTTCATAATTTTCAGACAATTTAAGGTAAGCTATTTCCATGAAAAAAGGAAAGAAACCTTTTAAATTTTTAAAAAATTACACAAGTAATGTGTGTTAATTTTCAAAAAAAAAAAAAAAATCAGAAGAAACGGACAAATACATGAACCCTTAATCTCACTGCCCGGGATAACGTCTATTAACATGTTAGTGTACGTCTGTCGAGCTGGTATTTTCTGTTTGCCCTGTAGATCCACTCTCAAGCCTGTTCAGTCTGTTCTGTGCTTTTAGAAACTGATCTATATGGACTAGATCAAAGAATCCCTTTGCAGTCTGACTTCTGGTTAAGCTCAGTGAATGAAGAACACTGTTAAGAGAGTAAGGGGAGGAAGGAAAGAGAGGCCAAGATATTCATTTCCCAGTACCTACAATGTGGAGTTGCTATGGGAAGGCTGCATTCTTTTAGCAAGAGCGATAAATCCTATGAAAAGGCCATCTCCACATAGCTCTCCCTGCCTAACAGCCCCTTCCGTTAGCCGCTTCAAACGGGCCTAGACGTGGTAAGCACATTCTATCCTCCACACCCTTAACAGCTCTGGGTTCTGCACTATTCCTTTTTGTTTCTCTACATCCTGCCTACATCTTATAAATAATTCCTGTACTGAACTCCCCTCAAATTACTCAAGTTGAGTGTGCCATCTATATCCTGCTGCTACTTTAACTAACCCCTGTCTAGATTTCTAAGTTTTTAAGTAAATTTTATGTAAACACACACACACACGTATACACACACACACACACACACACACTCACTAGTATATAAACACCCACATACACACACATTCATGTTTTTACAAAATACCTGCATAATATGCCAGCTATTGTATAGGTATGTCAAAATCTATACAAATTACTATTATTCAAAATTTACATTATTTTCATTTTTTTCTATTCTAAACAATGATGCAATGAATATCTATATACATACATATATATTTGCCCTTTTATCTATATTATTGTCATAGGAAACATTCTTAGCAGCAGCATTTCTGGAACAAAGGTATATGCATATTTAAGGCTTGTGATATTGCCAAATACCCTTAATGATACAGGCCATAATGATATACACCTCCCTGTGCAGTATACAAGAATGCCCATATGCTCATTATCCCACCCACTCACTAACACTCCACCAAAACATTTTTGCAGAAAGAAAATTAACCTCTTCAGTTCTTTTGTATTCATAGCACTTAGTACTGTGCAGCGAAGCTATACCCAAAGCTACTAAGTGGCTATCTGGATAACACTTCAAACATCAGTTCTTAATTCCATTTTCAGAAATCATAAAATAGAGTTTTCTGACATCTTCTCTCTACTCCACATAACTCCTCTCCATAAGTACAACCTTTTAACCCTTAAAATATAGTATGTAAAAATTTTTCCATTGATTCTTTGGGAGTGGCAAAACCTACACATGTAAGTCCTAAACTAAAGAAACTAGAGCAAATTTAATAAAATCTCTAGTTTCTTTTACAAAATATAAAGGAATATTATTGTACATTAAGATATAAGTTTTAGATCAATGAAACACAATAGAGCCCAGAAATAAACCTATACATATTTGGTCAATTAATTTAAGACAAAGGAGCCAAGAACACACAATGGGTAAAGGACAGTCTCTTCAATAAATGGTGTCGGGAAAACGAGACAGCAACATGCAAAAAAATGAAACTGGACCCCTATCTTATACCATACACAAAAATCAACGCAAAATGCATTAAAGACTAGAGCATAACACCTGAAACCATAAAATTCCTAGAAGAAAACACAGGCAGGGAGCTACTTGATGTCAGTCTTGGCAATGATTTTTTGGATTTGACTTCAAAAACAAAGGCAACAAAAGCAAAAGTAAACAAGTGGGACATCAAACTAAAAAGCTTCTTCATAGCAAAGGAAATCATCAACAAAATGAAAGGGCAACCTACAAAAAGGGAGAAAATATTTGTAACTCACATATCTGATAAGGGGTTAATATCCAAAATATAAAAAGAATGCATACAACTCAATAGCAGCAGTGGAAGAGGAAGAGGATGAGGAAGAGAAAGAGGAAGAAGGAAGAGGAGGAGGAGGAGGAAAAGGAGAAGAAGGGGGAGGGGGAGGGGCAGGAGAAGAAGAAGAAGAAGAGGAATCTGATTTTAAAATAGGCAAAGGATCTGAATAGACATTTCTCCAAAGAAGACATGCAGAAAGCTTACTGAAAAGGTGCTCAACACCCCTAATCATCAGGGAAATGAAAATCAAAAACTGCAATGAGATATCACCTCACACCTGTTAGAATGGCTATTATCAAAAAGACAAGAAATAGCAAGTTTTGGCAAAGACATGGAGAAAAGAGAACCCTTGTGCATTGTTGGTGAAAATGTAAACTGGTACAGCCATTATGAAAAACAATATGGAGATTCCTCAAAATTAAAAAATAAAATTAGCATATGGGATAAATAGAATTACTGGATCATATGCTAAAAATAAAATTAGCATATGATCCAGTAATTCCATATGATCCAGTAATTCTATTTATCCCAAAGGAATGAAATTACTATCTCAAAAATATATCTGCACCCTCATGTTCATTGCAGCATTATTTACAATAACCAAGATATGAAAACAACCTAAGTATTCATTGATGGATGAATGGAAAAAGAAAATGTGGTATATATATATGCAGTGGAATATTACGCCGCCAAAAAGATGAAGGAAATCTTGCTATGTGCGATAACATGGATGGGCCTTGATGACATTAATCTAAGTGAAATAAATCAGACAGAGAAAAACAAATACTATATAATCTCACTTACATGTGGAGTCTTAAAAACAAAAAAGAGTTCACAGATGCAGAGAACAGATTGGTGGTTGCCAGAGGTGAGGGGTTGGGGATGGGTAAAAGGCATGAAGGAGGTCAAAGGTACAAACTTCTAGTTATAAAATAAATAAGCCCTGGGGACATAATGTATCGCATGATGACTATACTTAATATCATACTGTATACAGATTTGAAATTTGCTAAGAGAGTAGATCTTAAAACTTCTCATCACAGGGAAAAAAAATGTAACTGTGTAATAGATGTTAACTAGACTTATTATGGTGATCATTTCACAATATATACATATATGAAATCATTAAATTTTACACCTGAAACTAATATAATGTTACGTGTCAATTATATCTTAATTTAAAATAAAAATTTTAATTAATCCTATGAACATGAATTGAATCCCATGGTTGTGAAAGACATTAAAGTCCCTAAAGGAGGCCTAAAAACAGTGGAAATGAAAAGTAACTCTAAGAACAGTTTCTCTGAGGAGGATAAATGAAAACAAACAAACCTCTAGCTAATCTAGAAAAAAGAGAAAATATGTTCAGAAAGAGATAAAATTGGGGTTGTCACCATAGATATGGAAGGTTTTTTTTCTTTACAAAATACTATCCACAACTCTAAGCTAAAAATTTTTAAATATAGAATGTACTAAAAAAAGTTAAAATGATAAGTATTACTTTATCAGATCAATATCCATGAAAGGAATGGAAAATGTCAAAGAAGGCAGAAGAGGCTACATATTAAGAGCACAGCCCTAAATTGCATTGTCCCCTTGTCCTTCCAACACTGGGTAAGACCAACTCTGTATTTTCTTCAACTGTCCTCTGAGGTTTGCTGGAGAAAAAAAATCACAGTCAAGTAGGTGAATATCGTTTTATGGTCATCAACCTCAAATGAGTTCTCAGCACTGAAAACAAACTACAGGTTTATATCTTTTTATTTGTGTTACTTTTTTATTCTCCACATCTCTGTAACATAAATAAAATCTTCTCTATTCTTTTCAAACTTCTGAATTCTCTCTCTCTTTCTGCCTCTCTCTCTCTCTCTCTCTCTCTCAATCTCTCTCTCTCTCTCTCACACACACACACACACACACACACACACACACACACACCCTCCCAGCCTTGCCAAATAACTCAGCAGGCAATCTGAGAAAAATCAGACTTCTCTTTTCACAAAGAAACAAAAGCTATCAGAAGGACCACCTTGAATTCCTGCCCCTAGAACAATAACACAAACCTATATATATACGACTATTCTTTTTTCCCCCCTTCTGTTTCAGAGGAATAAGTAGCCAACACTTATGACTTATCAAGTACCTTACTCTGTCTTATATCTTCAAACTGCCTCTCTTTACTGGCTTCTTTCATTAGCCTTCCAGCATCACTCTTCCTACAAGCTCCTTCTTTTTCTGTTCTTCTTCATTTTCTCAGTTCCCTTTCATTTCACAACCCACCACATTCTGGCTATTAGTTCTAACAAAATTCCCCTTGTCAGATTCATCACTGACCTCCATATTGTTCGCTCCAATCAACACTTTTCAGTTCTTCACTCGCTTGTTCCCTAGAGACTGTTGACCATACTCTTCTCACCTGCTGCCTAATAAACAGGCAGGTGTTTTTTTTCCTACTTAGCTCATCTCTATGGATTGAATTTCCACGTTATAATAAAATTTGTAATAATGTATTGCTTCACTTAATTAATCAGTAGCACCAGATAGAAAGTTCAAATCCTGCCAAAGGAGTCCCCTTTCTACCCCTGTGCCCTAGTCCTCCAGTTTCCCTACCCAGAAGTCATGTGCTGCAAGCACTGTGTGAACCTAGAGCTACAGAGGGCTGTCTTTCCCACCTTAAAAATCTTTGCTTGCTAAAGAGTGAAGGCTGACATCACATACAGCCATTATATTTCCACTGTCTCTATTCCTTATGCTGTACTCCACTTCTTGTGAATATATATATATATATATATATATATATATATATATATATATATATATAATTATAGCTGACATTCATTATTATTCAACTTCAGCTTCAGGTGTACAGCACAGTGATCAGGAATCTACCACCCCTGAAGCGGAGGGGGGTTATCACTTTGTGAGGGGTATAAACGTCTAACTATTACATTGTTTTGTATACCTGAAACTAATAATAAAATAAAATAAAGGGCAATGATTTTAAATTGTGGAATGAATCACAAATTTATTCAATCTGTTTTTCACTTGCTAGCAGCCAAGATTTTAAATATTACTCCCAGGTCTCTGCATTGCTTTCTTTTGCTAGTAAGATTAAAATTAATAACAAACAAAGCTAAGTTGAACTAAACTGGGAGAAAAAAAAAGAGTGAAGGCTGCACAAAAGAAACAAAGCTGAGAGATAGACAGGAGCAGTTTCCTGATGTCATTGTTTGAATACAAGGTCTGACACTTAAGTTTGTGAACTCATCCTAGAAAAAGTGCTCCATAGCTCATTGCTGAATATCGCTATGGTCACCTTCGAAGTACTCCCCTTGGGAAGCTATGCACCTATGCCAGTGCCTAGTTCACCCATCAAAGCAATTTTGGAACTCTTTCTGGAATGGCCATCAGAGCTGTCGTCGTATTATCCTTCATATCCTGAATGTCATCCAAATGTCTTTCCTTCAATATTTCCTTTATTTTCAGGTAAAGAAAGAAGTCATTGTGGGGCAGATAAGGTGAATAGGGAGGGTGTTCCAATACAGTGATTTGTTTACTGCCTAAAAACTCCCTCACAGACAGTGCTGTGTGAACTGGTGCATTGTCATGATGCAAGAGCCATGAATTGTTGATGAAAAGTTCAGATTGTTTTCATCTCACTCTTTTATGCAGCCTTTTCATCACTTCCAAATAGTAAACTAGGTTAACTGTTTGCCAGTTGGTACAAATTCATAATGAATAATCCCTTTGATATCAAAAAAGTTTAGCAACATCATTGCAACAAGTTCTTGAACTTAATTGTCTATATATGGATCTAATTGACTCTGAAGCCTACTCAGGCTTCAAATCTTCAAAATCTCTGAACTTTTCTAGTAATGAGGAAGAATAAATTCCCTTTTTGGCAAAGCTAGTTTGAATTGTGTTTCTGTAATTTGTAATTGAAGCAGTCCTGCCTAATGCTGAGGGAATAGGTTTTAGAAATTTTTTAGGACACAAAATTGACAGGGTTTCATTATCAATTGGATGTGGAAAGTCTAATTTTCCAAATGTAGATGTAGACCTGGAGGAGGTTGAATAGGGTCCTAGCCCCATGTCTGGCAAGAAGGAGTTCACATTTCACAAAGTTGCCACATGTGAGTGTGAGGAAAGGTGAAGCTCAGAAATAAGTTAAGGGTCCAAAAGCTGGTAATTTGGGTGGATGGTCAAAAATAAGCCAAACTCTAGGAATCAGACATTAGGGAGTCCACGGACTCTTAATCTTAAGTAGGCCTCAGGTTGGGAAATAGATCAGTTTAACTAACGGAATCTGAGGTATTAATTGCCGACAAAAAGTTAAAGATCTAAAAATAAAGATATCAGAGTTACACTGGATAAGTGCTTACCAAGATATGATAATCAATGCAAGTAAACACTTACATGAAATAGAAAAAAGGGAAACTTACTTTCGTAAGTTAGGTGGAACAAGACTGATACTAGCAACCAAAGCCTTAAAATTACCTTAGAAGAACAATGAGTTTGTTCTTTGGCTTCTTTTGCAGTTATTACTGACAGAAGGTAGCTCTGGGCACAAAGGACTGTATAAAAAATAGCTGTCGCTAATGTTAAATGACTGTGATATAATCAATATCCTTAAGGCTAAAATAAGTTTAGGACAGTTAGATATATTAAGGTGTTCTTGTGAAAAAAAATAAGTAAATAGAAAGCATAGAAAATCAAAGAAAATTACAACCAAAAGATCATGCATATTCTGAAAAATAAAGGTAAATCAAGGAGGAGATACTGAAGTTGAAAAGACCGTGGGCAAGGAGAGAGATCCAAGATGGTGGAGTGGATAAACAATACCTACTTCCTTCCATGAACACATTAAAATTACAACTAAATTATAGAACAATCAACCTGGAGAATCATTTGAAGTTTACCTGAACAGAAGTTTGATAACCAAGGATATAAAGAAGAAGCCACGTCGTGACTGGTAGAAGGGGCAGAGATGCAAAACAGGCTGGCCTCAAACCTCCGTGTGGTGGTTGAGTGGCAGGAAGGATATCTCAGCAATGGAGATACCTGCATTAAAAGCAAGAGACCCACACGAGGCTCCCCAGCCCAGAGTACTGGTGCTGGGAAGAGGAGCCCCCAGAACATTTGGCTGTGAAAGACAGTGGGGATTCCAACCAGCCAGGTGGGATGGAAGACTGTGAGAATCCAAGACATTCCCTTAAAGGGCCCGTGCACAGACTCACTTGCTCGCAGGCACTCACCCTGGACTCCAGCGACTGTATGGTGACTTGAGGGGTGTCAGAGGCATACAGAGGCAGACTGAGGTGTGTGACTTTGAGGCGAAGGCTGGAGGACAGTCACAATTTTCCATGTGTGGCGTCCCTCTCCCGTGCAGCCAGCAGGCCAGCACCATCTTTCCTGTGCTGAGCCCACCGCCCACAGGCCAAATCTGAATCTGGACCGGTCTGCTGAGCTCCACTGCTCCACCCTGCTGACCACTGGGATACTGCCCTACACAACTCCCCCAAAACCAGAGGCACTTTCTTAGTGAGCAGCCAGGCACTATTTCTTGGAAAACTATCAGAGTCTGCAGGCCTCAGCCAGGTGGTGACTGTCCTCATTGTGCTCTGAAACTTTTGCTGAGCACCACGAGGCTCAGCACTGGCAACAAAACAGAATCTACATTAACCTGGTGACCACCACTCTTCCCACTCTAGTAACTCCCTGAGGACTTGCTTCACCCAGCTTGCATACTGCATGAGGCTTCATCAGTGGTTGAACCTTAGGGGAGCTAGCAGGTGGCAGCAGGTCTCAGGGTGTCCTAGCTTTTATGGATATGCCCGGTACTGGTGGCAGCTGTCCTCAGTTCCCAGCGTGGCCTCACCCATGTGCCTCCAGGTTTAGCAAAGGCAGGAATAACCACAGATCACTTTGTAGTTCCTACCTCTCTTGGTAGTCCCTGGTCCGTTACATGCAGTGAGTGACCTGGACCTGAACTGGAACCCCTGCCAAGAGGCTCTAGAACCAACATACTTGGAGGTTGGCTTCAGACCACAGCAGAGCACTGCCTAATTGGTCTCACAAGCAGCACACACAAAGGGCAGACTCAACAGGCACCAGAGCTCACTGGAATGACTACCATACAGCCTATAAGCTGTGACATGGCCAAACCCCACAGACAATCAGCCAGAGGGTCAATCCCACCCAGGCTCAATTATAACAGGAGGGCACACACAACCCATACAAGGGACACTCCTGGAGCACCCGAAGCAGGTGACCAAGGAGACTGTGCTAGGGCCCCACAGGGTACCTACCACATAAGGCCACCCAGACAAGATTGGGAGACAAAGCAGATCTACCTCATACATGGAAACAAACACTGAGAGGCAGCCAAAATGAGGAAATGAAGACATACATCCCAAATGAAAGAACAGGAGAAAACTCCAGAAAAAGAACTAAATGAAATGGAGGCAAGCAACCTACAGATACAGAGTTCAAAACAATGGTTATAAGGATGCTCAAAGAATTTAGTGAGAACTTCAACAGAGAGATACCAAGCATAAAAAAAGAACATAAAAACCATATAAAAGAACCTTTCAGAGGGGGCGACCGTATGACTCAGCTGGTTAGAGCGCAAGCTCTTAACAACAAAGTTGCCGGTTTGAGTCCCACATGTGTCAGTGAACTGCGCCCTCCACAACTAGATTGAAAATGACAGCTTGAGCTTGGAGCTGAGCCGCTGGTGGGTGGCCGGATGGCTAAGTGGTTAGAGCGCTTGGTGCTCATAACACCAAGGTCGCTTGTTTGAGTCCCACATGGGCCAGTGAGCTGTGCCTTCCATGACTAGATTGAAAAAAACAACGACATGACTTGGAGCTGAGCTGCGCCCCCACCCCAAACTAAATTGAAAAAACAATGACTTGACATCTTGGAAAAACACACTGTTCCCCAATATTCCCCAATTAAAAAAAAAAGAACCAGTCAGAAGTGAAGAATACAATAACTGAAATGAAAAATGCACTAGAAGGAATCACCAGCAGACTATATGAAGCAAGATCAAATCAGCAATTTGGAAGACAAGGCTGAAAACACCCAATTGGAACAATTCTGCTAGTTCTGCAGAAAACACACAATTGGAACAGAAAAAAGAAAGAAAGAAAAAATGAGGATAGTTTAAGAAACCTCTGGAATCAAGCATAACAGCATTCATGTTATAAGGGTACCAGAAGAAGAGTGAAAGCAAGGGATTGAGAAACTATTTGAAGAAATAATGACTGAAGACTTTCCTAACCCGGCAAAGGATATAGACATATAAGCCCAGGAAGTGCAGAGAGTCCCAAACAGGATGAACCTAACAAGCCCACACCAAGACACATTATAATTAAAATGGCAAAGGTTAAAGACAAAGAGAGAATCCTAAAAGCAGCAAGAGAAAGGCAACTAGTAACTTAAAAAGGAGCTCCCATCAGATTGTCAGCTAATTTCTCAACAGAAACTTTGCAGGCCTGAAGGGATTGGCACAAAACATTTAACGTGATTAAAATCAAGGACCTACAACCAAGGGTACTCTACCAAGCAAGACTATCATTTAAAATCGAAGGACAAATAAAGAGCTTCCCAGGTGAGAAAAAAACTAAAGGAGTTCATCACTACCAAACCAATATTACAAGGAATGTTAGAGGGACTACTTTAAGATGAAAAAGCAAAAATAAAAATTATGAATAATAAAATGGTAATAGCTACATATCTATCAAAAATTGCTTTCAATGTAAATGGATTAAGTGCTCCAACCAAAAGACATAGGAAGGCTGAATGGATAAGAAAACAAAACCCTTACATATGCTGCCTACGAGATTCACTTCAGATTGAAAGACACACACAGATGGGAAGTAAAAGGATGGAAGGGGATGTTTTGTGAAGATGGAAACAAAAAAATAAACAAGAAAGCGTTGGGTAGTGGTGTGTATACCAGACAAAATAGACTTAAAAAAAAAAAAAAGACTATAACAAGAGACAATGAAGGACCCAGTAATCCCATTTCTGGGTATTTATCCAAAGAAACCCAAAACCCTACTTCAAGGGGACGTGTGCATCCATGTTCATTGCAACATTGTTTACAATGGCCAATATGTGGAGGCAACCTGGGTGTCCATCGATGGAAAAATGGATAAAGAGTAGGTATATATACAGTGGAATATTTCTTGGCCATGGAATGGGTTCTTGCCATCTGCAGTGGCATGGATGAACCTAGAGGATATTTTGATGAGTAGTGTGTCAGGCAGAGAAAGACTGATGCAATGTGATTTCGCTTATATGTGGGATCTAAAGAACAAAATAAGCAAAACAGAAACAAATCCACAGATACAGAAAATATTTTGATGGTTGCCTGATGGAGGGGTATTGGGGATGAGTGAAAAAAGGGGAAGGGATTAAGAAATAACAACTGGTTGTTACAAAGTAGTTATCAGCTATAGGGTATAACATAAGGAATATAGTCAATAATATTGTAATAACTAGGTATGTGTCAGATGGGTACTAGACTTATTGAGGTGTTAGATGGCAGGGGATTGGGGGATGGGTGGAAATGTTGAAGGGATTAAGAAGTGCAAATTGGTAGTTACAAACTAGTCATGGGGATGTAAAGTAAAGCATAGGGAATACAGTGAATGATATGGTAATAACTATGTGTAGTGCCAGGTGGGTACTAGACTAGTCAGGGGATCACTTCTTAAATTATATAAATGCTTAACCACTATGCTGTACACCTGAAATTAATATAAAGTAACATTGAATGTCAAATGTAATTGAAAAACTAAAAAATGGGGGGAAAATGAAGGGGAATAAGTGGTCTAAATTTCCAGGTATAAAACAAATAAGTCACGGGGATGTAATGTACAGCATGGGGAATATAGTCAATAATATTGTGATGGCGTGGTACGGGGTCAGATGGTTGCTGGATTTATCATGGTGATCACTTCTTTAGGTATATAAACGTTGAATAACTACAATGTACCCCTAAAACTAACATAATATTGCATGTGAACTATATTTTTAATAAAAATCTTAAAAAAAAAAAAAAAGACTATGGGCTAAAGCCCACAATCCAGTTTAACACTGATGTTGTTTTCTTTTGGAGAGTGCAAAGCAAAAGTCAATTTAAAACGATGACATTGAAGGTCTAAGAAGTTGCTTCATCTTGGATGTCTTTTTAAATTAAAAGTGGGCAGTTTTGATCTTAAAATAATTCATTGTACAGTTGGGGTAATGTTTCCTCACAACCTTGGTGAAACATGAATATTGGTTCAATTTTGGCTCTGAACTAACTCAAACATCTTTTCTATCTGTGCACCACTCAGACTGCAACTGACATCTTCACCTGAAATTCAGACAAGCTGTCTGTGCTGTATTGCTGGGTTTCGACAAACCTACCAGTCATTCATAAGGGAGGCACAACTCAAGGCCAAGGAACGTGAGAACTGTCTGTCACTCACTGGGTGTTTACTTAAACACTAGAGCCCATGTTAAGCTTTTCACTTAGAAAACACATGTTATAAGATCTTGGGGCTATAATTCATTGGTGGAAGAGAATTTTTGCTGAGTGAGAGGTTTCTAAAAATACCTTGGGAGTCAGTAAAAGACTATTTATGACCCCTCAGACTCTGTCGTCTTCTCTCAACCCATCCAAATTAATGTAAAAACTATCAGAAGTAACAGGGACCTGTCAAACGAACTAGTTTATTTCTAGCTGAATGCTGTTTTAGCTGAATTCTGTTTATTTTTGTTTTAGCTGAATTGTAAGCCTTAAATAAATGAATGAAGATCAACATGTTCTCAACAGCAATTAAAATATTTGAACCATAAGGATAAAAAAAAAGTATAAAGCTACATCATAAAAAAAACCACATTTTCTTTCATAGTTAACAGGCAGTTCTGGGGAGTTCCTATTCTAGGAAGAGGGAGTAGATATAATTTTCCCTATTCCTCTCATCAGTCACAACTGAAAACACTGACATTATATACAAAACAAACATAAGAAGACACTGTAAGGTGGGAAAAGGAGGCAGACTGGCAAGAGGACTTGAGATCTGAGGAAAAACATAATGGTTAATTCTTGAGTTTTCTTTTTATCTCCTGTATCTCAGGCTTTGAGCTAAAGAAGCTGGTAACCCATAATTGTCAATGGGTGAGGATCAAAAAAGCCCAACAAATACCTTTCTTTAACGAGAGAAATCAAGAAAGAGTCAGTCTAGCAAGACAGAAAACTTTTAGACAATAACCACTTTACTCTAGCCAAGCACCACAGAAAAAGTTACGGCCCCACCCCAGAAAATTATGCTGAGTGAAAAAAGCCAATTCCCCAAAATTACATATTCTATGATTTCATTTAAGTAACCTTTTTGAAATGATAGCTCACTCAAAAGTTTGGCAACGTGATGTATTAACAGAAGCTCTCAATTTCTCCATGTGGACCTCTCCCTAGGGACTGCGTGGGTGTCTTCATGACATCACAGCCAGCTTCTCCCAGAGTGAGTGATCCAAGAGATAGCAAGGTACAAGCTGTATATATATTTTGTGTGTGTGACATAGCCTCAAAAGTCACATTTCATCATTTATGTAATTTTCTATTGGCTACATAGGTCAGTCATATTCAATGTAAAAGAGTACTACACAAGGATATGAATATCAAGAGATGAGAATGATTGGGAGCCAATTTGGAAGCTGCTTACCACAGTAGAATAGAAAATATCAGAGAGCAAAACAAGAATCCTTAGGAAGAAATGTGAGTGTTGCGACATCTACTGCAGCCAACTACTATGAGTAATCCGAGAGAAACAGTGGAGCCGATGTGATAAATGCACACATCAGCTAAGAAAGAGTCATTCAATGTTTTATTCACTGGCATCTTGTTTGATTATTTGGAATATGATGATCAATCTTTTCACTTTAATGGGAGAATTAATGTTGAATGTTTTATGGTTTAACTTTATATTAATATAATTCATAGTTATGAAGAGAACTATGAAAGTATTTTTCCACTGTTAGCAAAGTGTTACAATTTCACAACTTTCAAATAAGTTTTGTGACAAATTTTCAGTGTGCTTTTTACAAAGTATATTAGGAAATACAACATTTTTCTAGTAGGAGAATTATATCACTGTGACAGAACTGGTACAAATTTTTCTTAAAATAGATGGTTTTATTATTAGACAAGAAAAATGATAAAGTAAAAAATATAGAGAGGTATGTTCAAATTCAAGTGTTGGATCTGGAGATATAAGTAGCAATAATATTAAGAATAGCTTTCACTGCGATAATAAGTAATCTTAGACTTTTTTTAAAAAAAAGTTATTATGTGCAAGACCTAGCAATAAAGAATTTTTAAAATATAATTTTTAACAAGATGCAAAACCCAAGGAAACTAGCAGATCTCAATTTCTAATAATACACTTGCAAATGAAAGCTTAAACTTCCACATTTAAAAAGTCACTTGGAGTGCATTGTTTTGTACACCTGAAACTAATTTTAAAAATTAATTAATTAACAAGAAAGTCACTTGGAAACAATTCAAATATTGTCAAAGAAAGAAAGGGGGGAAAAAAACAACCATACAGTTACCTGCCTGTAATGATTACTTTCGTGTGTCGACTTGACCGGGCCAAGGAGTGCCCCAATTAAACATTATTTTTGGGTGTGTCTATGAGGCTCTTTCCAGGTGAGATCAGCATCTAAATCAGTGGACTCAGTAAAGCAGACTGCCCTCCCCAGTGAGGGTGGGCATCATCCAGTCTTTTGAGGTACTGAATAGAACAAAAAAGCAGAGCAAGGAGGAATTCACCTCTTTTTACTTCTTGCCTACATGTCTGAGCTGCAACATCGGTCTTCTCCTGCCTTTGGACTGGAATTTACACCATCTGCTCCCCTGATTCTCAGGCCTTTGGACTTGGACTTGAATTACACCACCGGCTTTCCTGGGTTTTAGTTTACAGATGGCAGATAGCGGGGCTTCTCAGCTTCCATAATCGCATGAGCCAATTCCGCATAGTAAATCTCTTCCTTTTAGATCCTATTGGTTCTGTTTCTCTGGAGAATCCTGAGTAATCCACAGTGACATCAAAATATGTGACAAAAGAGAAAATCACTTACAGTGCTGAAAAATTCTTCTAGAATTGTGGAATATGGTGTGTTTGGTGTGTTCAACTACTTATAGTAAATCAACTAATAAGTTTAAATATATCTTTAGTTTTTATTTAATCTGGAAGTATTGCAGAAAATGTAGACGCTTATTGTGGTTTAAGTCTAGTATAGATTTTGTTCAGAGTAACATCAATAGAGATACATGTGACTTGAAATTTAAGAGTCAGAATAGTTTTATCCATAAATTAGAAGTAGTATTATATCCTAAGGGGAAATGTCAGAGAGTAGTGACATCCTTAAAAATGTCACTTAAAAAGGATGCAGAGTGGTGGTCCTCGTCATATCTCTTTTTAATACACAGGCTCAGTTGCAGCAAAAATATAGATCATGGTAGAACAGGGGACTGCTATAAACTTAACCAAAGGATAGCCCCAATCATAGCTGCTGTGCTATAATTTTAACGTGCTACGTTTCATGGAACAGAATGACAAATTCTGGCATATGGTATGCAGCTATTAATCTGGCAAATGCAGTCTTTTAAATCCTTACCAGGAAAAACAAAATCAGAAACAATTCACATTCATTTGCAACATCAATACACATTAATTAATTAATTCATTCATTCTTGTTCCATGGGTACATTAATCCTCCTGCTCTCTTTTTATAACATAGTCCAAAGAGACTTTGTCTGGACATTCCACAGAACATTATGCATGTCAGTTATATTGATGGCATCTTGCTAATCAATCTGGGGGGTTGGGGAGACGAGTACTTTAAATGCTCTGATAAGAAACATGTGAGTCAAAAAGTGGAAGAAGACCCTGCAATGATTCAAGGACCTCCCCCATTAATGAAGTCATCAAACTGAGTGAGACTGGATGGCCTGGGTTATGCGGAGATGTATTATCCAAGGTAAAGAACCCTTTAGTGCACCATGTACCTCAACCACTAAGAAACAGGCACAATGAATAGTAGCCCTCTTCAGATTTTGGAGACAATGTAATGTGCACATTTGGGAATCCAATCCATAGGTCAGATGACTCCAAACACTGCCAGTTTTGAATGTCATCTAGAGCAAGAGAGTGATCTGCTGCAGATTTAGGCTGTGTTACAAGCAGCCCTGCCATGTAAGTTACGATCCAGCAAATCCTGTGGTGTTAGGGGCATCTGTGGTAGGTAGGGAGGGAGGCTCTGTGGTTCTGGCAAGTCTCAAACAGGAGAGCTGGGCTGCAGACCTCCCGTGTTCCGGAAACAGACAATTACAAGTATGTATCATTGGAAAGGCAGCTTCTGCTTTTTTTTATCATCTCTCCAAAATTTTCCAACTGAAATTAATGGTCATATAAAAATAGAAGTCCAATTTCCATAGTTTCCCATATGGGTAACTATTTTTTCCAAAACCACTGTTGTAAAGCCCACTCATTCCTCAGTGCTCTGCAATCCTCCCTCTGTTTTATATTAAGCATCGCTAGATGTACAAATGTCTGACAATTAGGTTCTCAAACTCATCCTAGAAAAAGTGCTACATACCTCATTGCTGAATATCACTGTGGTCACCTTCCAAGTACTCCCCTTGGGAAGCTTTGCACCGACGCCAGTGCCTAGTCCACCCTTCAAAGCAATTGTGGAACTCTTTTTCTGGAATGGCCATCAGAGCTGTCATCGTATTACCTTCGTGTCCTGAATGTCATCAAAATGTCTTCCTGTCAATATTTCCTTTATCTGTGGGTAAAGAAGGAAGTCATTGGGGGCCAGATCAGGTGAGTAGGGAGGGTGTTCCAATACAGTTATTTGTTAGTGGCTAAAACCTCCCTCACACACAGTGCCATGTGAGCTGGTGCAAGAGCCATGAATTGTTGGCGAAAAGTTCAGGTAATCTAACTTTTTCACGCAGCCTTTTCAGCACTTCCAAATAGTGAACTTGGTTAACTGTTTGCCCAGTTGGTACAAATTCATAATGAATAATCCCTTTGAGATCAAAAAAGGTTAACAACATCGTTGCAACAAGTTCACAAACTTAATTGTCAGACCTTTGTACAAATGTGATGAGTGTGCTTTTGAGGTCTCTGTTGTGTTCCACCCACTGGTCTCCTCATCTATTCCTGTGCTAATACCTCACCTTCTTAATTACTAACTCTTTATTAAAATTCTAGTTTCTGATATCTCATTACCTTGTTCATCTTTGGATGCTATTTTTGGCCTTTTTCTCTTCTATATACATTTGCAAATCAAGTTTGTCGGGTTCCTTGAAAAACCCAGTTAGAATTTATTTTTTATATTTCATTTAAGTATTTAAAATTATATATACCTCTTTCATACATTAATTATAAGGGTAAATATTGTTTCAAGAGACTTTGTTCTATATCTGTGTGTGTTGTATCTGTGTGTGTGCATACATACACATGCATTAGGACATGTGTCCCTGTCAAAAACCGTGAAAACCACTGCCCTTGGTCATACAACGTCTACCTTGGCACTGGTTCCCCTGAGGCTTCCTCTTTTCCATTTGGTGTGTATTTCCTTACTGACTAAATTAGACTATTTTTAATCCCCATGCTTAAAAAAACTTTTTTTTTTCAGTTACAGTTGACATACAATATTATATTAGTTTCAGGTATGCAACATAGTCATTAAACACTTATATAACTTATGAAGTGATCACTCCAATAAGTCTAGTACCCAACTGACACCATACATAGTTATTGTGATATTATTGACTCTATTCCCTATGCTGTACTTTATATCCCCGATAAACCCTATGTTTTTATTTCTGGGTTCCACACAGAGCTCTAGGGGAGAACTGCGGACAGTGGTGATGGAGTTTCCAAGGGGCTGCAAGAAAAAACCCAGGGAGTTTCCTGCCTTCCTCAGATTTCACCAATGACCCATCTCTTACACATCAGATGGGAACTGCTATTGGTTTTTTAGATGGCCTTCTTAACCCTTACCAGACAGTTTGGGAATTTGTAAAAGGAGACAGGAAATAATAGGAAATAAAGAAACATTAGAAATGCCCTTACTCTTAGGAAAAGTTTGAAGACAAGTGGACTATTGACCACCAATGTCTTGGAATTCTAACAGATAAACCTCAACGCGCCCTCTGCTGGCAGCCTGCATTAACCACCACTAGTCAATAATTACAAAATAAGGCCGACTTCATTGGTACATACTGTTTTAAACTGGTGATCACACATAGGGAGTTACATTTACATTTACTATTATGTTCTCCAACTGAAAACGTGGAATTAAAGCACCATAGATAAAATAGCTCTAAGTTATACAGAATCTATAGTTAAGAGACTTTAAAAAATAAGTTTCAACTATTACACACAAATCTAACCACTACTTGAAAATGAAATGGACTAATCATTTGTAATTAGTCAGAATAATTTTATATTAAAAATAACTTTTTTGGAAATTTTTTATTATGAACAGGTGTCAATATTCCCGGAATAATTATGTCATATGTCTATACTTCTAACTCTACATTATTCCCTGGTTAAAAACAAATGCATGACTGTTCTTTTTCAGTCTTTATGTAAAATTTCTAACTGCCTAAGAAAAATGACCATAAAAAAGAATAACAAATAAATTCTATGGAATTATGAAAATTAAATTTGCATTTACTGTAGCTAATAGTTTATTACTATAGTAAGACCTTAAAAATAGCTAAATAAAACTAAGAGGGGTTAAATAACATCTTGAAAATTCATATCATCCATATTAATAATTTCTAAACTGATAATTATTCCTATGACAGCATGGTCATAGGAAGATATTTAAAATATCAGCATCATTTATCTTGCTCAACAAAAATAACTTTGTGTATGTACACACTAATACGTACAGTACCTGTTTATCTTTACTTTTATTAATTAATTTGCTATTAATAAACATTTTTTAAAACTTTTATTTATTTTAAGTGTGTTTTTCCAGGACCCATCAGCTCCAAGTTAAGTAGCTGTTTCAATCTAGGTGTGGAGGGCCCAGTTCACAGTGGCCCATGCGCGTATCGAACCGGCAACCTTGTTGTTAAGAGCACCGTGCTCTAACCGAGCTAACCGGCCATCCTATAAATTTTCTGTATTATCAGTTAGGACATTCCTGATTAATAATAGTCTATTGATTATAAGTAGATCATTGGGTGAAAAAACAACTATACAAAATTCTATTTTTAAAATGGTGAGGATAAAATCGCGGAACTGTGTGGCAAAAGCCTACAACAGGATTATTACTTTAATAGACAAATACAAACTGTGTGTTTACTGCCACCTCCCTTCAGAGCCCTTTGATCTGTATTGAAAGTTTTAATGTTTACTTTTGTTTAATTACATACTTTGCTTCTATAGTAACTCTGAAGCATATAATCTGTTGCAATGTTCCTAAGCTTTTTACATGGCGAATTCTTTTCAGTCACTAAACAATAATAACAATATAATCCTTGTTTAGAACTGCATCTTCTTCCTGAATATCCCTTAATTAGTAAGCAGTAAAATTAAAAGCAACTGCAGCCTTACTTTTGAATAATTAGAAGGAAAAATACAAATTCTGAACTAAGCACTTAAGTCTTGTAGGAATTTACTGCCACCTTCAGGTTTTAATCAAAATGATTGGTACTACAGATTTTACATTTGAGGAGACAGTCCCTGATTAATGTAGAAATATTAACATTATTTTCCCTTTTGGGGAGCAAAGTGATATTTAACTTAGGTTACAGTACAAATGTTTTTCATGATATGCCCTTTCACTTTGTCTTGTCTTGATTCTTCTGTAACATAATATTGAAAATCGAAAATCAAAGTATATTCTGATACTTTGCATTGTATCAGTCATTGCAACCATAATTATATTCTGGGAGTTCCCAGAAAGCTGTCTAGAATATACTTAAATATCTTTAGACTAAATCTACTGAAAAACTCTTCAAGCCAAATTGTTTTAAATGATCCGTGTGTCAATGCCCTCCAGCCAAAGACCACCAGGAAGACATCCATAGTTGAACAAGTTGGTTTTTTTGCTCATTGCAGTGAGAGCACGCACACCATGGGGAACTGTGGGTATCTGAGAAAGAAGGTATCATCAGAAAGCACTTACAGGATTTGGGCTTGTCACGGGAGATTTTGGTTGGGTTCAAGGAAGTGGGGCTTTGCTCTGTATAGCTTACTGTCAGGAAGTGGGGACAATTCTATGACTAGGTATCGTAATAAATCTTATGTATCAGACAGAAGGAATGAAGCGAAGCCGAAACTGTAATTGATAAAGCAGCAGCATTCCCATTACCCAGAGTAGGGGGATGGTTAGTATCTTTGTGCTTTGCAGACTGACCTTGTTTTATCTGTACTTAGACATGATTATGAGGGGGAGGCGTCTTGTTGTTTGCCTAACTTCATCACAGTCACAGAGTGGCCTTGTTTGATGTTGGTGTTTTAGGAGATTACGTTCAACAGAACAGCAAAGACTAGCAGTGAGTGCCAGGCAGTTCCTAGGTTTCCCCGAAAATAAGACCAGGTCTTATATTAATTTTTGCTCCAAAATATGCATTAGGGCTTATGTTCAGGGGATGTCACCCTGAAAAATATGCTAGGGCTTGTTTTCCGGTTAGGTCTTATTTTCGGGGAAACACAGTAGTTGTCAGGAACTGCTTTTCTCGCTCACATTTCTGCAATTCTAGCAATACCTTATTTTTTTATTCCTTGAATTTGTGATAAAATTATAGAAGTTTACTATGATTTTTAAGATGGAAATCAACCAACTATGAAGCCCTGTTTTTGTGATAAATTTTGCAAGAGTCAGAAACCCAGGTCAAAAACAAATTAGATAAAAAGGAATTTATTAGAAGATCCATGAGGAAGATGAGGTGCAGATGGACGATGCGTCAGCTGGGAGCAGGAATTTAAATGTCAAGAAACTACCTGTCCATCGCTCATCTCCTCAGCTCTCTGTGTCATCTTTCTACCCAGGGCAGGAAACTTAACTGCCTATAATTCCTAAACATCGCTGTCTTCCCAGTTTCAGCACCAGAGGTAGACTGACTCCCTTTTCACAATTACAGTTTGAAAGATCCCAGGGAAGCATTCTACTAACTGGGACAGCCTGAGTTACTACACGCCCACCTAGTCTGACCAACTGTGACCCAGACCGGCAGAGCGTAAGAGAAATAGATGCTCCTATTAGAACCATGTGGTTGGGGGAAGAAGCATTTCCTGGAAAAAGCGGAACTGGGGTGTCAGGTAGGCAAAAGAATTGGAATCTAGTAGGGAGTCAAATTTTTTTAAAAATCAGTTCTGGGTTTTAGAAATATAAGGTTTCCTGTATTTTTACAGAGGGACAATGCAAGAAGCCAGGACATTAGTTAGGTCATGACAATCATCCTGGTAAAATATACCAGAGGCTTAAACTAGGGCAGCATTGGTGCGACTGGAGAAAAAAACGATAATATCAGGAAATGCTTCACAGTTATAATCTATAGGCCTTGATAATTAAATAGATGTGAGGAGTCAAAACATATAAATAGGATTTATCATGTAACAGGCACTATTCTAAGCACATGACATGAAGTAGTTCATTAAATCCTCACCACAACCCTAGGAAGTATTAAGTATTACTCTTTCTTTCCATTTTCAGATGGGGATGGTGAGGCACAGAAAGGGTAAGAAGTTGTCCAAGGCCATACAGCTGGGAAGTGGCAGCGTTCACACCCAGTTTGTCTCCTCCAAAGTCCGTGAGGTCCATGAATTTAACCACCTGCCACAGCCTCCCCAAGGTCTGAATTTGGATGGACGGTAACATGAATCAAGGGTGGGAACAAAAGAGGAGTGCATGTAGGGTTGGGAGAGGAATGCCATGAAGAGATATTTGGTTTTGTATGTGTTAAGTTTTAAATGTGTGAGAAACAGATGGAAGTACCCAGCAGACTTGAAATATGTAACCGGGGTAGAGCGGAGATTAGAATTACGATTGTCAGGACACAGGTGGCCACTGAAATCAATGAAGTGAGTGAAAACTTCTCAAAGGACTTGGATGAGGGCCTACCATGCAGGCCGAAGGAAAACAATTAAGTTGAAGGTAAAAAGAATGACCATGAAAATTAATGATCAGAATCAGTGTTTCTGGTAAGGAAAAACAGTCATCCTCATACTGTTAGTGGGATTACAAATTGGTGTGCTTTATTTGCAGGGAAATTTGGCAATATTTAATAAAATAAAAAATTCCTCTACAATTTGACCAACCAATTCTACTTGAAATTTATCCTACAAATATGCTCTTTCCAATAGTCACAGATGTATATACAAATGTTCACTTCAGCCCTATTTGGTAAGAAGGAAGAAAGAAAAGGACAGAGGAAAGGAGAGAGGAAAGGAACTTAAATGTCCATTGATATTGTGCTGATATTTCATTCCATGCACTTGCATGTGGCTACTCCACAAAAATGAATACCACGCAGTCATTAAAAATAATGAGGTAGATCTGTGGGGACTGACAGGGAAAGGTCACAAGATATGTTTAAAAAAAAAGGAAAGAGAAGTGCAGAATACATGTACTATTCCTGTAAATAATAGATCCTGCTATGCCCTATTCTATTTACCTGGCAGAAAAATAACCAATCTAGGGCACAGAATCTTACAGATTCTTTTAAAGTTCAAAATGGAGGTAGAAAAAGAGGAGGTCGAGAGAACCAGGAGAGGATACATACAGAAGGCATCTTACAGGTGATGGCCAGGGCAGCAGCTTCTCCTTCTTGGGTCTCCTCCTGCTTTGGCAGCTTTGGCAGCCTTGCAGAGTGGGCCTCTGCCATGACCTGCACAGAGAACTGACTTGAGCAGGAGGAAGGAGAGGAGAGTTCTAAAGAAGGGGAGGGCGGTGAGTGGCACCACACCTGGCCTCCACTTCCTCTAAGCTTGAGACCTCCAGTGGAACCAACCCTTGAGCATGAGCAGCTCAAGTGTGGGTAGGAAAAGCCCAGACCAACTTGGCCCTTGTGTAGTGGATACTGTTATTATTTATGCATATATATTGGTAAAATATGTTAACACCACGGAGTGAAAGCCTCAAATCAAAAACTGCTGCAGTCAATACTTGAAAGAGTATCTGAAGTCTTTGCACGTTAGTATCTCTGCCATTAACAAGGCCATTTTCAAATTCTTTCCATAATAAATGAAATATATGTCTTTCAACATCCCTCTAACAGCAGATGTCGTTTAACCTCTGCTTAAAGCCCTGGTTTTGTAAGCAGTTTAACAGAAACTGTAATCTTTACTAGCAGAAATGAAATGCTACTATGTGGCCCGCTTCTGTACTAGAATTACAGCATTTCTCTCCTTAAGAAAATGCAACAGTCTCCTGACAAGATCACCCACCTCCAAGCTATATTGAATATAGGAAAAATGAAATTTGAAGACTGTTATGACTTCTTCCCTTGACTTTCCTTCAATAACAAAATGAGTCTTTGAAAGAGACTACATTAGCTTCAAGTTTAGAAGCAATTTTAGACTTACAGTTGCTTTCTAGGTAGATAGATGTAACAACCATTTTTTCAAAAAGATTAGCAACTTGCGATAATTAGCTCAGCTTTAGAACTCGAAATGTAAGTACTGCCACAGTGTTTTGCCTCATACCTTGAGAAAAACATCATGATCATACAGTCCTAATATATGATAAATTTAGAAAGAGTAAGCATATCAGAATTCTTACATTTATGTTCATTTTGTTTTGAACATGAAATATATTAATGACTTTTCATTTACACGTTAAAAATAGTTCCTGGCACATGGCAAGCACTCAAATTGTAAGTATTATCACTGGCTGGCCATGAGTCGAGGGACACACTGGCCCGATAAACTTGCTGGCCAGAATGGTAAAGCACATGGTTTAGAAAGAACTTAGAGGAGTCTGTGGGTAAGCCTTGCACAGCACGTTGACAGAGAAAGATCTCGGTCTGCAGGGCACAAAGAAAACACAGTGAAAATAAGATTATAGGGCTGTGTCCAGCACAATGCCAGGACAGGACTGGTGACAACCTGAAGTTTCACCACAATAGAAATATTCTGATAGCAAGTTTGCTTTCACATAGATTTTCCTAGAAGGAAGGAATGTGCCAAGTACTTGACTTTGAGGAGTCAGCTCTCCTCATTTATACTTCTCAGTATAAATGATTAAACTGACACTCGCTGTCATTTCAATCCCCTGTGACTTGGTCAGCCTAATTTCCCCAGAGCTGTCACCTTGGGGCATGTATTAGTTTGCCAGGGTTGCCATAACGTAATACCACAACGTAATACCACAGACTGGGTGGCTTAACCAACAGAAATTTATTTTCTCACAGTTCTGGAGGCTGGAAATCTAGGATCAAGGTGTCAGCAGGTTCAGTTTCTTCTGAGGCCTGATTTCTTGGCTTGCATGGATGCTTTCCTGCTATATCCTCACAGGGTCTTTCCTGTGTGTGCACGTTTGGTGTCCAAATTTCCTCTTTATTAAGGACATCGGTCAGATTGGATTAGGGCCCAGCCTGACAGCCTCATTTTAACTTAATCACCTCTTTAAAGGCACTATCTCCAAATATCAAGGGTGCCAAAAAAATGTATACACATGACTTGTATTCATCTTTGTTATCAGTACAAATTACAATTTTAATACAGTTTTTTCCTTTCTTAAAATGTGTATACATTTTTTTCGCACCCTCTGTATAGTCACATTCTAAGGTACTGTGAGGGTGATGGCTTCAACATATGAATTTGGGGGAGACACATTTCAGGCCCTAACAGTACATGTATAGTTCAAGTTTCTGGGTCTATGAAGTAAAGGGCGAGACTAGGCCACAGTGACCAAAGGGGAAAACTGCCTCAGGTAACCCCACCTGACATATGAGCCACAAGCCCGGTAGTTCATTCATAAAGACAATATACGGAACATGCATTTCTCTGACCCCATTCTGAGCTTTCATGTTCTTTTAAAAATATTTTAGATTTCCTTACCTTTAGCAATTAAAATAGTTTACATTCCAATTTGGCAAGAGACTACATAAATGTCAACTAGTATATTCATTCATCCTACATCCATTTTCCTTATCTTATAAATTCATTTTAGTTCAATTTTACTGTACAGGACTTACTGGGTCCAAACACAAAAATCTTAGAAATAACAGCCAATGCCCCTGTTCTTTTGAAAAACTAATTATCAATGAAGTGTACATGGTTCTGTCAATGGTATTTGAGTTCTGAGTAACAATATGTATCTCAGAACAAGTTTTAGATGAAAAAGGCTGCAATGAAAAATACTTAGTGACCAGCCTACCAAAATGAACAGAAAAGGGACAGAATGAGGAGTGTACTGATAATGTTTGTCAATAATTATTATTGATAAATTTATTAGTGATGATTGGATTCCTTGTTTATTATTATTATTTAATGGGAAATAGAAAGGGATGGACTGAACATGAAATACCAGAAGCTATGACAGGGAGGGCCCTTAAATTGATCCTAAAACGGAGGCTGATCATAAACATAATAGCAGCAGCAGTAGCTACTATATCACACTTCACAAATTCTAACAATTCCCCTGAACTAAACCTTTTGACCAGACATCTAATGGCAAACTGCCAATAACAAAATATATTTTATAGTACTTCAGTCATAAATGAGGATATACTTACTTGAATCAATACCAATATTATGAAAGTTATATTCAGTATAAATATTAAAGTTTTGAAAGTAAATGTGCTACATCATAGTTTTTAAAATAAAAAACTTTCCGTTTAGAATTTCAGAACTCAGGCAGTACGTTTTTATTAAAGTATAACATATATGCATATTTTTAAATTAAGTATAACTTAGCTGTCTTAAATATCTAAATATATCCCAATAGAAGCTGAACTGTGGTTTAGGGAAGCAGAAATATTTGTTCAACACTCCATATCTATGAATGTACAATGGCTCAGATCCTTCTTGGAAACAGTTTGTAAATAATAAAAACTTATGCAAAAGTAATTCAAGATACTACAAATGACACTCAAACACATCTTTTTATTATATACTAAATTTAAAAATACAAATCTTATTAAAAATGCTTATGAAACATTGTATACACAAGTACTGTCAAATACTATCAGATTATGACATTATGTACATTTGCTAAGGTTAATTAGAAACAGAACAAAGTACATAACTTTACTGATAACGAATTTCAGAAGTCAAATATTTTAACATTTGGCAACTGTGAAGTAGTGATCTGTACAGGGAGATGTTTGCAGAGGTAAAATAGTAAGAAAACAAATGGAATAATGCAGATATTCCTTCCCTAAGTGTTAATAAGTAGATCTCTTCCTCCTCCTCGTACGTCTTAGTATAACAGAAATTAAAGTGCACAAGACCACCAGGAATACTTGATTTGGTTGTACCCTAATACATACTACAGCCAAGTGTGCTGCTATATTGAGGGTTCCGATTCTTTGTACTTGTTCCTGAGGTTTTAGAAGTTAATTTTGAATGTGGCTAAGGAAGAGAGGCCAATACTTTCTAAATTGCACCAAGTGGCCTTAAAGTGTAGAAACATCAAAGATAAAATTATTAATTAGAGAACAGATTCAAGGACATTATCCCTGTCTATTTTGCCCTAGCAATAAAATTAGGATAAGACCTAGTTTTGCCTCTGGAAAACACTTAACTAAAAATCTGTTTCAAAAGATCGGACATGCACAGCAAGCATCACAATACTGTCAGGTACTGTCACTACCTCTATACTGCATCATAAACACCGGGCAGAAATACCTGCCCTCTACAGGGTCACGAGAAATACAGGTAGAAGCATGTTATTACTTGACATCAATTTTTTCTAATTAATGTTAAGTATAACTTGTAAAAATAGGTCACCACACAATCAAGGAAGAGAAGAAAGTAAGCTGCTAGTCTACAAAAGTGCTCCTTTTCTTTCAAACCCAAGCTTACTTTTGGGTAAAACAAGATTGTAAAGTAAGGCCATCAGTTCTAAATAAGCTGATGGTGCCATATATACATACTCACATATATAAGTCTCGTTTTCAATTTTGATTAAACACTAATGTACTAGTACAAACTATTTATAGGAAACATTTTATGAGGCTTATTTACAAACACATGATGAGTAACAAAGATGTGGAAAAGTTTTAAAAATTGCAGATAAAAGTAGCCATTTAGCAACATAGTTCACTAAACATAGATTTGCATAAAAACCAAGAAAAAAGTTTAGTAAGAAATCCCTACTACATATACCTATTGGTCATTAGACCTAAAAGGCAAATAAATGTGATGATCGAGATTACACTTTTTTACTGTCTCTTTTAATAACATGTCAATATGAGGTCTACTTGGTCTACTTAGAGTACTACCTACAAACACAGTCTCTCATGATTCAATGAGAATATTAAGTTATTGAATACATTTTTTATTCCCATGGCACATCACACTTGGTAACACTAATAAGGTAGATTTAGATAACACTTAAATCATGATTACGAATGTTTAATTGAATATTTTCCTTTCTGTAGCTGTGAAATGTAAAGCTTAGATTTGCTTCCATCAGGCCTCTTAAACCAAACTTCATCATGGTTAATTGTTGTAATTATGGCACTAAAAGGGGAAAAAAAAAAGGAATGAATGAATGAATTGCAATATGCCTCTTCTACTCAGAGTACTAGCTATAAAACAAACTAGCTGGACTACAAGAATAGATTCAAGTTTGTAATTGCTTTTTACCAGAATGTTGACTATCGGCTGGGTTTGTTGGCAAAAACATCACATTCAGACACACTTAACAGGTAGTTTTCTTTCTTTTGTTAAGAGAGTTAGTTAAACCTACTATTAGAACTATAAAACGCACATCGGTTCCTACTCCATCCCCACCCCACCCCCCCAAAAAAAGACAGAGCGGAGCTGAAAAACCACTATTATTTGGTGTTAAACCTCGAACTCCTATCAGTCTTGGCTGTAGAAAATCTTTCAAATACCAATCCCTAACTCCCAGTGTCAAGCATCTATGGTATTTGTATAGATTTTTTTGGACACTACTGTTCTTTATGTAGAAATCTTTTAAAAAACAGATTTGTGTTTAATACTCTTCTATGTTAGTTCATCTCTTTTTTAACCACATTTATGCTAAGTAGCAGTAAAATGTTTCAAAAGCAATAAAGCCAAGAACCCAGGGATATCATATGTGATCTAGTAATTAGCTAGATGAACTTCCATGAGAAAAGTTACTGTACACAATACTGCTGGTATCCTAAAAATTAAAGTTGAAATTACAATCCCGATTAAAACCACTGTATTTGGAAAATGAGTATTGTATTCTAAACACACTTTACTTACCACTGATACCTAGAAAGATATTTTCTTAATGTAGAAGGTTACTACTCTGCAAATTATATCTTTAACTACTGAAGGAATTAAAGCAATGATTAGCATTAGTATTTTTTCAAAGTCCACAACAAGACAAAACTTAGAAGGCTATATCAATAATTCTATAAACTTTAAGCCTAAAGTCTTTTAAAAGGCAATTTTCAAGTTATACTTTAATTACTGTAACTCTTAAAGTTTTCATTAATTTTCCATTTCTTTCCTATTCCAATTGATCCAAATTCTTTTTACCCAAAATACTATAAAACACCAAAAGAGGGAAAAATTAACAGGTCCATATATTATGGAAGCACACTGTCAAGTTCATAATACTCTGGTTTAACGGTCATAATATTAGGATCATATAACAAGTCATCTAAGATAAGAAGTAACAGATCTCTTACCTAGCTAAATAATTCCAACATTTCCCCTTGTGTTAATGCTTGTGTTCATAAAGATAATATGTAACTCTGGTATATAAATATTAGTACTGATATACACATTTGCTAATCAAATGATTATGTCAGGATAAAAAAAGGATCCATGTGCAACTAATGATGTATTATGAGCACACTATGGAGGTAGCAAATATTTATTGACAACAATGTTGTAAACTCTAATACTAAGCAACACTAAAATGATAAAGGCTTTTTACCTTGTAGGGCATTCATCTTTTTTGTCAATACATATTGTTTGTCCACGTATATACCATTCACCATCATAATATAACCTTCCTTCTTCAGATCTAGCACTGTGCAGGTGTTTTTCCAGTTTCACAGGTGCTAAAGGGATCAGTTCAAAAACTGTTATATTAATAAGACATTGTCAGAACAAAAGTGCAGAACATTAAGAATTAACACTAATCCATGCACATATGTGAAAAAACACTAAAAATATTTCTTAGATAACAAACCTAAAACTAATAGAAATAAGAGAATTTAATTTCTTACTTTTAAAATACAATTCCTAAGTTTTTAATATAATTATTAAACAATGCTAAATAATATATGCTAAATCATCAATTAACTAGAGAAATGCCAGAAGGGGAAGCAAGACATTATCAATTACTAATGCCAATTTTACGTAGAATTTAAAATAGCAATTGTCATGTTTCCATTGAAAATTTTATTTTTCATATTTTCTTCCCTGAAGCTGTCTGACATTTACAAAAAAGCAGAGTTTAATCTATATCCCAAGAGCTCCCCAGGCCTTTGACTCTAAGAAGGAAATGTCCTAAGTAGAACTTCCCTTTTTAAATCCTAGAAATGGTTTGGCATTAATCAGATAAACTCATGCAGAGAAAAAATGTTCTTTAAGAAGGAAGCACATTGTCAAAAGTATACCGTGAAGCAGGCACCTCTTCATCATTCAAATGTCACCACTTCAGAAAGGTGTTCTCCAACCACCCGACCCACACCTCAGTTAATCTTCATCACAACTTTTTATTTCCTTCATAGCAATTATTACAATTTGCCATTATCTTGTTAATTATTTATTTCCATATTTATTATTCTGCCTCTCCCAAGTGAGTTCCAGGAGGTCCACTCCTTCCCTCATTGTATTCCCAGAACCTCAAATAGTGCCTGGTATATAGAAGGTGTTCAGTAAGCATGCATTCATTCATTCATTCATTCAACAAATGTTTTTTCTAAGCATTGTGACTGAAAGAAATATGATTCTGACCTTTGTGGTGCTTATAATATCGTGTTCCCCCGAAAATAAGACCTAGCCGACCCATCAGCTCTAATGTGTCTTCTGGAGCAAAAATTAATGTAAGACCCAGTATTATATTATATTAGACCTGGTATTATATATTATATTATATTACACTATATTATACTATAGTATATTATACTGTTATATTATACTATATTATATTACATTATATTATATTATACCCAGTCTTTCATTATATTAAAATAAGACCGGGTCTTCTATTAATTTTTGCTCCAGAAAACGTACTAGAGTTGATGGTCTGGCTAGGTCTTATTTTCAGGCAAACACAGTTACTATCAGGAGACAGGTAAACATGTAAACAATATATTAAAAATTACAAATTGTGGTTAAGTGCCATGAAGAAAACAAATAGGACACAGTGCTGCTAAAGATAAAAGGGGTAGGGGGAGGAGTCCCATTCAATAGTTTAGAAAGATTCTGAAAATGACTCAAAATGTTAACAACCTAGAGATTTAGGGAGTTACCCTTCCAGTTAATTCCTAAAGGAAGTAATTTAGTACAATATATTTACAATTTCATGACGTGATATAAAGTTTAAAGAAATCCTTGGGTTAAATATAAAATAGAATTTGATCTCTTGTAGATTACTTTATCTGTTGGACAGTGATTCTTCTTAGTATTTAAAACATGTTTTTTAAAAATCTATCTTTATAGTTCTTAGAAGGATTAGGAAATTTCATATACAGTGAAAGAAGGCAGAAATAGTTCAAGACAATAATGTCCATCACTACTTTGGCAGTGATTTTAGACTTTCAAACCAAGTCAAGAAAGTATAATTTGATATGAATTTTACTAAGGTATATCAGAATGTGCAGATCTTAGTGGTGTGTAAATTTTTTTTTCTTAACTGGGGAATATTGGGGAACAGTGTGTTTCTCCAGGGCCCATCAGCTCCAAGTCGCTGTCCTTCAATCTAGTTATGGAGGGCGCAGCTCAGCTCCAAGTCCAGTCGCTGTTTTCAATCTTTAGTTGCAGGGGGCACAGCCCACCATCCCATGCAGCAACCTTGTTGTTGAGAGCTTGTACTCTAACCAAGTAAGCCATCCGGCCGCCCTAGTGGTGTGTAAATTTTTTTTTTGACGGACTCCACCACAAGCAATCTAATCTCTCTCGTAGAAAATGTAGGCACAGAAAATTTTTTTACAATTCCAGAGGATCCACAGGCTCCCTGAAGGCAATCCACAGACTCCATACACTCTCCCTATAGAATCACTGAACCCATAAAAAAATACTAAATAAATACTTTTTAAATTACTGATCCACTATTGCAATAGTAATGCCACTGAAACGCTAAAAGAAAAAATACATTTCATTCAGAAATCTTGAAACATGAGGCAAAAACTCTAGAATTCCTCATAATTCCAGGTATAATGTTAACTGATAAAATGAAACCACTGATGGGGAGTTCTTTAGCATGTGCATGATTTAGCAACCCTGATTCAACAAGTCAGCATGAAGATTTCTGAAGTCAGACTAAATGACTTACGTTCTGTTTTTACTCTGTGTGGACCCAGTGTAGCCATCGCCTTCATTTGGGAAAAAAAAAAAAAGAGAAAGAAAGACACTGTCTGAGTTCATAGACAACGTATATTTTGGCACCTACTTAATATATAGAGTGACTACTGACAAGCTCAGTAACAAACACAGTAAAATATAATCTTCAGCGGTTCTAATAAGTTGTTCATACCTAAGACCACAAGGAACATACATATAAAGAATAACAATTTCTCCAGGAGGTGGTATCAATACCTGAAATAGTCTCTAATTCTCAACTAAAAAGTTTCTAAAAAATGAAAAAAATTATTAAGGAAAACAAAAGTCTCCCCTTTCAAACAAGCACAGAAAATCCTACAATTCTTAAATCTTTAATGACAGAATGGAAGACATATAATAAGGGTTCAAATTTTCACTTTCATTCGTTCAACCAAGATTTATTGAGTGCCTTCTGTGAGCCAGGACCAGGCAAAGGACTAGGCATAGAATGGTTTTGTATTATTTTGGGGTCCCTAAATAAATGCTTTTCTATAGTTTTGCATAAATTATTACATTATTACAAGAAAAAATACAGTCAAACTGCTGACCTGTCGTTCTTAAAATACTCCTACAATCCACTGTTATCTGTATTAGTATTGCCTTAGAGAGACTGTTGCAAAGTAAAGCATATTTATAATAATCATATTTTGATGTATTAGTGAAAAATCACAGAATCTTACAAAGTAGACTATAAAAATATTCTTGTATTCCATTGCTCTTTAATCATACCTTCCTAATTGTTGTCCAGTCTTCAAGAATATCAAGATCTTGTAGCATATAAACTATATATGGACGTTGAAAAGTCAAGGTCAATTCAGCTTAAGAATTTCACACTTTGAATTATACTTCCAAAGTTCTGTTTTTCAGAGAATAGAACAATGATTTCTGGATATAATCCCTTGCCATGCTGATTTCTGACTTCAAATTCTTCTTCAAAAACCTCTTCTTCAAAAACCAGGATATATTCCAGTACTTCAAATGCTATTAACCACATTTTCTTAATTCTATGATATCATTGTAAGATACACAACCTACCTAAACACTGTTTTGAAGTGGGGGTGGAAAGCAGGGGCGGTGGGAGGGTACCATGGGGAATGCCAAGATTGAATACACATATTATTAGGTTGGTGCACACATAATTGCAGTTTTTGCATTGTTGAAATTTGCCATTTGGTATTAGAATACATTCTTAAATAAATGGGGTTATGTTATACATCATTTTAATCCGCATTTCTCACTTTATGTTTTTTTGCTAGTGACTTATTACTTGCTGCTTACTACTTGCTGCTTGTTTTATATTTATTTTAGACTATGGAAATGATGCTAGACAAAAAGCAAATTTGAGCAATTTTCTTACTCGAGTTCAAAATGGGTCGTAAAGCAATGGCGACAGCTCACAAAAAAACAAATCAAAACAAAAAAACGACGCATTTGTCCCAGGAACTGCTAACGAACTCACAGTGCAGTGGTGGTTCAAAAAGTTTTGCAAAGGAAATGAGAGCCTTGGAGATGAGGAGCATAGTGGCCGGTCATCAGAAGTTGACAACAACCAATTAGGAGCAATCATCGAAGCTGATCCTCTTACAACTACGCGAGAAGTTGCCAAAGAACTCAACGTCGACCATTCTACAGTCGTTTGGCATTTGAAGCAAATTGGAAAGGTGAAAAAGCTCCGTAAGTGGGTGCCTCATGTGCTGACCGCAAATCAAAAATATCGTCATTTTGAAGTGCCGTCTTCTCTTATTCTACGCAACAATAACGAACCATTTCTCGATCAGATTGTGACATGCGAGGAAAAGTGGATTTATATGACAACCGACGATGACAAGCTCAGTGGTTGGACTGAGGAAGCTCCAAAGCACTTCCCAAAGCCAAACTTGCATCAATAAAAGGTTATGGTCACTGTTTGGTGGTCTGCTGCTGGTCTGATCCACTCACTACAGCTTTTTAAACCCTAGCAAAACCATTACACCTGAGAAGTATGCTCAGAAATCCATGAGATGCACTGAAAACTGAAATGCCTGCTGGTCAACAGAAAGGGCCCAATTCTTCTCCACGACAATGCCCAACCACATGTCGCACAACCAATGTTTCAAAAGTTGAATGAATTGGGCTACAAAGTTTTACCTCATCTGCCATATTCACCTGACCTCTCGCCAAACGACTACCACTTCTTCAAGCACCTTGACAACTTTTTGCAGGGAAAACGCTTCCACAATCAGCAGGACGCAGAAAATGCTTTCCAAGAGTTCATCAAATCCTGAAGCACGGATTCTTACACGACAGGAATAAACAAACTTATTTCTCGTTGGCAAAAATATGTTGATTGTAATTGTTACTATTTTGATTAATAAAGATGTGTTTGAGCCTAGGTATAATGATTTAAAATACACGGTCCAAAACCTTAATTACTTTTGCACCAACCTAATAATTTAACTTAAAGACACTCCAATATTAGAAACATTAAAAATGTTAAAAAGAACACAAGAGTTAAGCAATCATGCTATATACTAAACAGCTGTTTCACATCAAAGCCCTTGTGAACTATATAGCTGTATTAATTTTTGAAGTTGAGATTGTAACTAAATTTCTACCCTTCTCCTACCCCTCTTAATATAAACTATATCTTTCTGCCTTTAATCAATTTTATAAATCGTTTGCTTATTATAAGATCTTGCAAACAAAGCAATGTATACTAATAGAAGTCACAAAACTATGCACAATACAAAAATGAACATCAAGGCAAAAAAAAAACATTTAAAAAAACCCAGAAAATTTGGAAAAGGATATCTGAAACAACAACTGGCTTCTTTTTGTCAGGACTGAAAGGATCCTTCCTCTTTTTTCTTGACTGAAGTTCATCATTCCACAGCTCTGGCAAGTAAATAAATATTAAGTATTAGCTGATTTCTGGAGATCAAAAGAGGAAAAAAGCACTATACATAATTTCACAGTGGCAAAATTTCATTGGCACCTATGTACATATACACATGATTATATATATAATTTCATGAACAGCTAGATATTTATCAGTTTTCTCTGCCTTTACTAAAGTAAAAATCAACTTGGCACTTAATGACTAATAACTGATGAATATATGTCAGGTACTTTGTTAAATATATATTACGTGAATTGCCTCAACTAATCCTCAGAGCTACCTCTATGGTAAGTATTCTCATTCCTTCAATTTTGCAGATGAGGAGACCAGTTTAGAACTGCTAAAGTGACTGTCTTGCCCAACTAGCAGATAATGGAGCAGTGACATTAGAGCTCAGCTTATCTGACTCTACTATGCCTACTTTATACCAGAGAAATAGGATTTACACCAAATCAAACAATATGTATGCAAGAACTATAGGATAATCTAGTAAATATTCCACCCAATGGAGAGAGCCTTTCCACAATACCCCTGAAATAGCTAATTTCACATTGGGCTACTCTAATTATTAACAGGTTTTTTCCTTTTTCTGAGACACAAATCTGCCTCCACGTAACTTCTATTCATTTGTCCTAGTTTGTGTGGTAAGAACAGAAAAGGTTTTTAATCCTTCTTACACATGACAATCTTTTAAGACTTAGAGGGAAGAATATACACTCTAGATTTCTTCAAAGACTATTCTTATTGTCTTCCAATACCATTCTCGTATTATAATATTCTTACTATTCTTATGTTATTCTTATAGTTCCTGTCACACTTCTATTTTGTCCCTTTTCATGTGCTCCATTTTCTTCTTCCTGAAGTGTGAGTTCAAATCAAAGCAACAATCACAATCTTATCAAATTCTTTAGACATCTTCCCTTTTCCTCTCTCATTAGAACATTTCATTTATGTCACATTTATATTAGTTGACTGAAACATTACGAGACACTGCTGTAAACCAAGGGTTCAGTATCACTAAAATCGAATGTCACAATCACATCATGCCCGTTACCTGAGGTAATATCAATGCTGTGCCTGTCCTCTTCAAGCCTTCTTATCTTTTCCTCCAGTTCACTCTGGACTGTATCATATAACAAAAGCTTTTCACTCTGAAAAAAAAAATAGATTACACATAAGTAGAAGGGAAAAAATTGAGAGTACTAAATAACTTATTCTTTAATGTATGGTGGTTTCGTTCGCTTTTTTAAAGATCAAAGGTCATATATATATGAAAGAAATAAAGCTACAAAATATAGAATCTAAATATAAATTTAGCTATAAATCTATATTTAAATTGTTTAAGGACATCTAAATTTATATGTGATAAAGAGGTAAATATTAACATTATAAAAAACTCATACTAAGCTCCCACAGCCCCTTTTAAATATATGCAGGTCCCACCTGTCACCATAATGGAAAACCTGTCCACTAAAATATGTCATTATAAAATGGATCCTGTTTTTCTCACTGGAACAACAACTGGGCCTTTATTCCTCACTACTATCTCAACATCATATTAAAATTGACTAATATACCACAAAGAGAAAGACTCAAGTACAAATTTTATAATCATTTACAATTAATCCCATGATAGTCAAAATTGAAAAATTATAGACTGATTATATCCAAATCTCTCAACAAACCTATAGGAAGACTAAGTGACTTGCTAAAAGAGACAAGCCTGTTTACTGGCAAATCAGACTAGAGCCCACATCTACTAGTTCCAGTAGACCCCACATCCCTCTAATCTCCATGCCTAGACTGAGTGAACCTGCTCACTGAGCCCTTCCCCGGGCTGACACCTATGCTGTTTCTCATCAGGCCAGCTTCAAGGAGCCCAGGAAAGGGGCTCCATAGGCTGGTCTCACCCTGACCCATGTTCAGAACCACGTCCTCTTTGGCAGTTCCCTGACTTAGGCACCTCACAGTCTTCAGGACTGGAGTGCTAGGAGATTGTGAAGGACTATCATTACCAGAGTGATACATATTATAAGCCTATCGTCATTTTGTAAACGTGTGCTGCACTGGAATAAAAAGATAAGCAGAATAGAATTTAAAAGCTCAGAAATGGACCCTGGTTATGGGAAATTTTAGTGTATGATAAAGGAGACTTTTCAAATCATCTGGAAATCGGACAATAAATAACAACAGAAAAAAGAGTTTAGCTACATAGAGAAAAAGCTCAGGATTCTTTGCCTCACATCATAATAAAAATAAATGGACTAAACAGTTAAATTTACAAATGAAATCTAAAAGAACTAAATAAAAGATGGGATAAAGGAAGCTTTTCAAAGCACAAAAACTAGGAGAAGCCATAAAGGAAAAGACTAATACATTTAATCACATTCATATTAAAAAGCAAACAAAAGTAAAAACAATAAAAAATATCTGTAACATGATAAATGCTCAATAACCATAAGATAGCATTAAACAAGTATAGATAACTCAGTAAGAAAATCTAAACACTGTTTATCTCCAAATACTGCCAAAATAGGCCAAAATGAAAGAGGGAGGGAGGGAGGGAGGGAGGGAGGGAGAGGGGGAGGGGGAGGGGGAGGGGGGGGGAGAGAGAGAGAGAGAGAGAGAGAGAGAGAGAGAGAGAGAGAGAGAATTAAAATGTGCATTATGTGATATTTTTCACTTAGCAAAGTTGGGTTTTTTTAAAATTATAATCCACAATGTTGACTGATATTGAGTATATAAACTGACTCAATACTTTGGAAAGCAATTTAGAAACAAGTATTAAGGATCTTAATGATTATATTCTTTGATCTAGTAATTACACTTTGAGATTCTATCCTAAGGAAATAACCTCAGCCAAAGTTGTATGTAACCGGATGCTCACAACAGCAGTGCTTGCAATGCATAAAATTAGGAACAAAGTTAAATCCAATAATAGAGTATTGGCTACATAAATTATCAGACATCCATATTACTGCTCTGCAAACCTTAAAAATTCAGAATTTGAAATTTAGGGAGAGACTTCTAGGATAAGACTACAAATGAACCCAGATTACAAACTCTCTCTTCCCAAAGACCTAATGAAATGTACAAAGAACATGTACAAAATAAATCAACACACACCTGCAGTTATAAAATAAAGGAAGGGGCACAATCTCATGCCATAATCTCTAAATATGGTAATTAAACTTAGAACCCCAAGATCTGTATTATGTACAATGTATGCAAGTGTGCTCTTTGTAAAGGAAAAACGTGAGTGAAGGGGCAATATTCTGAAAAGTCTTTGAGTACTACTTCCAAATCTAAATAGAAATGAAGGAGAATCTGGATGGCAGTCCAGGGAAAAATACACAAAAAGCCTTCAGAGCAGTAGGCCCTCCTTATCACCTTAGGCTCACAAGTGAAAGCTGATACATTCTTTTATTTTTTCAAAAATTTTTTTCTTATTGGGGAATTTTGGGGAACAGTGTGTTGTTTCAGGACCCATCAGTTGTTGTCCTTCAATCTAATTGTGGAGGGCGCAGCTCAGCTGCAAGTCCAGTCGCCGTTTTCAATCTTTAGTTGCAGGAGGCGCAGCCCACCATCCCATGCAGGAATTGAACTAGCAACCTTGTTGTTGAGAGCTCACGTTCTAACCAAGTGAGCCATCTGGCCGCCCCACCGGAAGCTCAGCGGGAGCTTGTTGTCTTCAACCTTGCTGTGGAGGGCACTGCTCACTGACCCATGTAGAAATAGAACCGGCCAACCTGTTCAGAGCTCATGCTCTAACCAACTGAGCTATCCAGCCACCCATGATACATTCTTAAAAAGAACAAAAACTTCTAGAACTCAGCAGCTGTGTGCTCTGCACACAGATTTTATTAACTCACTCTTAAATATGAATGATAGCTAAAAATGACTAGTTATTTGCGAAAAGACTTCAAAATGAAAGGCTGAGGAAAAAACAAACAGAAAAGAAGTATAAAGAAATAAAGACAAGTCAAGACAGAAAAAAATTTCAAAGTAACTTATATTTAATATCCACACAGAAAAGAGATTGCACATGAAAAAAGAACAGGATGTTATAAAATACATAAACAAAATAAGTAATCAGAGGACATAAGAGCTCTCGGAAATTAAATACATAATAGAAATAAAATAATCAGTAAAAAATTGGAAGAGAAAGTTGAATACACTCTCAAAAGGAACAAAATAAGTAAGGAGAGAGGGAAAGGAAGGACAACAGGAACAAAAATATAATAATCAAAAATCAATCTTAGAGGTCCAGCATCCAACCAATAAGAGTTCCAAAAAGGGAAAACAGAAAATGATAGAGAAGAAAATATCAAAGCAACAATATAAGAAATTTCCCAGAACTGAAGATACAAGTATGAATTTCCTGGTTAAAAGATACCTCTGAGTATCCATCACAATGAATGAAAAGAGACCAGCCAAGGCACATCATCTTGCTATTCCACAGCATCAATGATGTAGAAAAGTTCTTAAAGGTATTCAGGAAGAAAACATACGAAAGATCAGGAATCAAAATGGCAAGAGGCTTCTCATAAACAATATTGGAAGTTAGAAAACAATGGAACAATGCTTTCAATATTCTGAGGAAACATGATTACCAGCTAGAATTCCATACTCAAGTTTGAAGACATTTTTGGACATGAAAGATGTGGAAGTTTTAAAACATGTCCAATAAATAAATCTTTGACGTTCCTACCTTCAAAAGGTAAAGCCTAATTCTCTCTCCTTGAATGTGGCAGGACTTAGTGACTCACTTCCAACAAACAGAATGTAGCTGAAATCTAGGTCATAAAAAACATGTCATTTCTGTCTTACTCTTTTGGATCACTCACTGTGAGAGAAGCCAGGCACCAGGTTACGGGGGCCTCACTCAGCCTGTAGAGAGGCCTGTGGGAATAAGGCTGCCAAAAAACAACCAGCAACAATTTGCAAACCAGGTGAGTAAGTCACCTCGGAAGCAGATGCTCCAGATCCCCATCAAGCCTTCAGATAACTGCTTTCCTGGCTGGCCACTGCAACTTCGTGTGATTCCCTAAGCCAGAACCATCCAACTAAGTTGCTTCCAAATTCCTGCCCACCAAAACTGCAAAATAGTAAATGTTTATTGTTGTTTTAAGCCACTAAGTTTTGAAGTAATTTATTACAGAGCAATAGATAATCAACACAAGAGGTCTCAAAAAACTAACTTCTATATACCCTTTCTCATGACACTCTACCTTTTCTCTTCCACTCTACCAAACTGAAAAAAGAAAATAAGGTATAGCAGGAAAGAGGTAAATTTCCAGGGTGATGGTGAAGAGACACTCCATGACTACAGAGATGGAGTTGGCCTAGAAAGCAGCTGAAGGATGGAGCAAGATGGAGTGGGAGGACAGGGGATCCAGGAGTGGAGGGGTTTTTCCCAGGAGGGAAGACACCAGAAGAAAACGGGACTCATGGATTATCTGATGCATTCGATCACATGGAAAACAGCATTAGGGAACTTTCACAGATCACCTGGAGTCTCTGGGAGGAATAAACAGAGAAAACTAACAAACAATAAATTAAACAATTACTAACTCCAAGGTTAAAAAAATCGCTGTTCAAGAGAAGTTCAAGCATAGTATAACTCTTGGCTCAGTGAGCAATATTTACAATTACAACAAAAACAAAAACTGTGACAAAAACTGTGACACTACAATATGAAAAGAATGGTATGAGGGAAACTATCATGGAATCCTCACCTTCCATAATAGGAAACCAACAGGTAATGTCTAAAACTGATGTTATTTAGAAACATAAGGTTAAATTCCAGAAGAAGTAGCTAAGAGAGTTAGATAATTGCTGCTTGGATGCAGAATTTAGCCGTGGGAGAGGGGACTACTGTTTTTCATTACAAGCCTATGCTATATTCCAGAATCATGAAATTAAAGAAATAAGCTGTGAAATTTGGCAGAAATAAAAACAAAAACAGCAGAATTAGACTCTGAACAACTTCAGATAATGATATATTCAACAAAAAATGTGAATTACGTATTAAGCGATATGGAAGACAGAATGAGGACTTACATATGACTGACTACAGTTCCAGAAGAAGGGAGTAGAGAAAATAGGTGAGAGGCAACATTGGAAAAGATAACAGCTGAAAAATTTCCAAAGTTAATGGAAAACAAAATCTTAGGTTCAGAAAGCACAACAAATCCAAGCCAGGAGAGAAAAATAATCTCTATGGAGACACACAGTAGAGAAACTGTGAAGAACAAAGAGCTTAAAAGTAGCCAGTGATTGTGAAATAAGTCAGACAGAGAAAGATAAGTACCATATGATCTCACTTATATGCGGAATCTAAAGAAAAGAATAAGTGAATGAACTAATCAGAAACAGTTTTGGAGACAAAGAGGAAAAACTGAGGGTTGCTAGATGGGTGGGGGGGTGGGGGTAAGGGGGAAGGTGAGGGGATTTGAAAACAATCAGTAACCACAAGATGGCCACGGGGTTTGAAAACTAATCTGGGGAACGTAATTTAGTGGTTACCAGAGGATAAGGGGGTTGGGGGGTGGGAGATGAGGGTAAGGGGGATCAAATATGTGGTGACGGAAGGAGAACTGACTCTGGGTGGTGAACACATAATGTAATTTATAGATGATGTGATACAGAATTGCACACCTGACATCTATGTAATTTTACTAACAATTGTCACCCCCAATAAATTAAAAAAAAAAAAAAAAGTAGCCAGTGATGGAAAGAAATATAAGTTATCTACAAATGATTTCTACAGACTTCTAAACAGACTGTGGAAAGTAAGATCCTAAAAATGTTAAAGTAGAAATAATTATCATCCTAGAATATTGTATCTCCCTTAACTGTCCTTCCAGAATTATTGTAAATAAAGCTATTTTTGGACACATAAAAACTGAGTTTACCACTAAGAGACTCTCAGTGAAAGAATGCCTAGAAATTTTTTCAAGAAGCAAAAAAGTGAACCTGCAAGAAAATATTGCAACTCAAAAACAGTAAGTAAGAAACTAGTAAAATGTATTATAAAAAGAACTAAATTTATGAAATCATCTGAAAACATTTATCCATAAAGATATATGTGCTCAGATGTTCACTGCAGCTTTATTTACAGAGGCCAAGACATGGAAACAACCAAAGTGTCCTCTCATAGATGACTGGATAAAGAAGATGTGTTATATATACACAACGGAATACTACACTGCCATAAGAAAAGATGAAATAGTGCCATTCGTGACAACATGGATGGATCTTGAAATTATTACACCAAGCGAAATAAATCATGCAGAAAAAGTCGAGAACCATATGATTTCACTGATATGTGGCATATAAAACTGAGAGCAACAAAGGAAGAAGACAAACAAATAAAGAAACAAAAACTCAATAGTTTAGTGGTTACCAGAAGGTAAGGGGCGGGAGCGGGGGGGGCGGTGGTAGATAAGGATAAACAGGGTCAAATACACAGTGATGGAAGGAGAACAGACTCTGGGTGGTGAACACACAATGTAATATATAGATGATGTATTACAGAATTGTACACTTGAAACCCATGTAATTTTACTACCCATTGTCACCCCAATAAATTTTAATTAAAAAAAAAAAACTCTATGAAATCAAAATAATGTCTCATTTGAAAGGTGAAAAAGCAAGATGGAACTAAAATACCGAACAACTAAACTTGTAATTTGGGAGGGAATAAATGGAGTTAGTTCAGGAGGAGGGCAGAGCTCTTGATTAGTATTTTTATTCTACTAACATAGGGATACATGCTGAAATTTTAAGGTAATCATTAAAATATAGAAATGGAAGATTGGGATAATCATTAAAATGATAGAAACGGCATAAAACTTTATGACGTAATTATTAAAACTCAGTAAGTTGCATACACCCACAGAAAGTCAGGAAATAAAAAAGGATAAAGCAGAACAAATAGAAAACAAAACAGGTTGGTATTAAATATCAAAATAATCATTATAAATATAATTGGATTAAATTTACCAGTTAAGAGACAGATTATTAAAACATTTTTTAAATCAAGACATATGTTATTTACAAGTAATACACCTAAGATATAAGACCAGAAAAAAGTTTGTAGGAAAAAAAGGATGAAAAAACCTTTCAGACATATGCCAAGCCAAATACAACACTAGGGTAGCTGTTTTAATTAGCGGATAAAATAGTTTTAAAGGTAAAAATCATTGTTACAGAGAAAACAGTACATTAAAAAAGGATGAAAATTTCCCATTTATTAAAAGATACATAATTCTAATATACGAGTCTGATAATATAATCTCAATATACATATAAAGCAAAAATTGATAGAAATACAAGGAGGTACGGGAAATTAACGATCCTATTTACAATAGCATCAAAAAGAACAAAACACTTAGGAACTCAATAAGAAGATGAAAGACCTGTACACTGAAAACTACAAAACATTGATAAAAGAAATCAAACAAGACACAAATAAATGGAAAGACATCACATGTTCATGAACTGAAAGACAATGTTATTACAATGTCCATACTACCAAAAGTGATTTATTAATTCAATGAAATCTGTATCAAAATCCCAATGGCATTTTTTTACACAGATGGAAAAAAAATCCTAAAATTCCTATGAAACCACAAAGGACCCTGAACAGCTAAAACAATTTAGGAAAAAGAAACAAAACTGGAGGCCTCACATTTCCTAATTTCAAGATATATTACAAAGCTATAGTAATTAGAACAGTAGGGTTACTGGCATAAAGACAGACATATAGACCAATGGAACAAAATAGAGAGCTCAGAAATAAACCCATGCATATATGACTAAGTAATGTTCAACAAAGGCACCAAAAATATTAACGGAGAAAGGACAGTCTCTTCAACAAATGGTGCTGGGAAAGCTGGATAGCAACATGCAAAACAATGAAATTTCACCCTTATCTTATACCATACACAAAAATCAACTAATAACAGATTAAAGATTTAAATATAAAATCTGAAACTGTAAAATCACTAGACGAAAATATATGGGATAAACTTCATGACATTCGTCTTGGCAATGATATTTTTGGATATGATACCAAAAGCACAGGCAACAAAAGCAAAAATAGATAAGTGGGATTATGTCAAACTAAAAAGCTCTACACAGCAAAGGAACAATTAGAGTGAAAAGACAACCTCTAGAATGGGAGAAAATATTTGTGAATCATATACCTGATAAGGGGTTAATATCCAAAATATATAAGCAACTCAATTAAAAAATGGGCAAAGGACTTGAATAGACATTTCTCCAAAGAAGAAATGTGATATATACATACAATGAGATATTATTCAGTCTTAAAAAAAAAAAAAGGAAATCCTGCCATATGCTACAACATGAACCTTGAGAGCACTATGCTAAATGAAATAAGCCAATTACATAAGGACAAATATTGCATGATACTTACATGAGGTATATAAACAAGTCAAACACAGAGAACTGGAACATAGAACGGTGATTGACGGGCTACGGGAGGGAGAAAATGGGGAGTTGCTGTTCAACAGGTATAAAGTTTCATTTACACATGGTGATTAAGATCTAGAGATCTGTTGTACAACAGTGTGCCTATAGTTAACAATACTGTATTACACACGTAAAATCTGTTAAGGTAGATCTCATGGTAAGTGTTCTTGCCACAATTAAAAAGGAAAAGAAGAAAGAAGCAAAAAGGAAAAGATAAAAGAAATTCCATGCGAGATAAGTTTCAGCTGGGAGCTCTGGAATCATGAACATTTAGTCTTTGGGACTGTACCATCTTTTTTGGATATGATACCAAAAGCACAGGCAACAAAAGCAAAAATAGATAAGTGGTTTACAATGAACCCGAGACAGTGGATGTGCATTGTGGGGCATCTCGTCACTTAGTTCCTTTGCCCTCCAGACCTCAAATGGTGAATGACTTTACTATTTTGAAAAGATCACTATGTGGATTTTATTAGCAAATTAAGAAGAAAACTAGTAACAAAAAGGAAAGAAATAAAAGGAGATATTAACAAAGCTAACATCACAGATAGAAATTTTGACATACCTCCCTCAGTAAGTGAAAGATGTAGCAGACAAAAACGAGTAAGGAAACAATGAGTCCATACTTATATAAATAAACAAATAAATTGAAAGCATTTTGAAGAATGAGATTTTGCAGTTTCAAAGTACTTCTCCCCTATATGTACTTATTAATCACAATGAGAAAAAAAGTAAGTTCACTTAGAAAAACCTGGAAGATACCACTTAATCAAGTGATCAAAGTGCACATCACCAGTAATGGTACATATCAAAATTGTGCACTGCCTGATAGAATTCAATGAGAAAAACAAGCTATCATCGCTGTGATATTCCCACCAAAGATGCAAAAACCTAACTCTAAACATGAAGAAACAGAAGACTAATTCAAAATTGAGGAACACTCTGCAAAACAACCTGAAATTTTTGAAAAGTAAAGATCCTGACAATCAAGAAAAGATTAAGGAATTGTTCCATATTGAAGAAGACTAATAAAGACATAAGAGCTAAATGCAATGACAAAGACAACATGTGATTTTGAACTGGATCTCTTTGCTATGAAGGGTGCTACTGGGACAACTATTAAAACTTAAACGGAGACTGAGGATTAGATATCAATGTACATTTCCTGATTTTGATGATTGCAGTGTGGTTATATAAGAGAATGTCCCTCATTTGTCTGAAATATATATTACAGTATTCAAAATTGATGAGGCATCATGTTGTCAACTCATTCTCATATTCACCAAAAAGTCCTTTGTATTTTCTTGCAATTTTTCTATAAGCATGAGAATGTTAAAAAAAAGTATGTTTTTTATCTTTCCAAACAAAACAGCCAAAAATATTCATATGAACTCATGAATATTCCAGTGGAAATATATATATATACACACATATATATACATCATATGATACATATATATCACATGATATATATATATATATATCATAAAGACAAGATATACCGTATTTTGCCATGTATGATGCACACTCTTTTGCCCAAATTTGTGAGGGAAAAATAACGATGCGTATTATAGATGGGTAGTACTAATTCCATATCTATATAAATGTTTTTAATTCTTTTATTTATGCTTATGAGTTAAAAGTGTAACTCTAGAATCAATAACAATATCCGTATGCAAAAAAATGCCCTGGAATACGATAATCAGTTTTGTTGAACTTATGACAAACTTGCAACAAAGAAGAGTTTTTGGCCTTCTCTGATGAGTAAATATCGTAAATTTGTTACCAGTACATAAAATTTCTTGTACCTGGTATCTGTTCTTGTGTTTTGTAATTATTTGTTTCATAAAATTTCTTGCATCATGTTAAAAAAAATAAATACTAAAATTCCTTTATAATACAAAAAACAAGTACCTAAATATAAACAAATAAAAATTTGAATGAAAGATATTTTTTCCCAGAAAGTTTGGGCCAAAAATGTGGGTGCTCATTATACACGGGAGCACATTATTCATGGCAAAATACAGTACTGAGCACTCATGGAACTGATAACTGCAATCTTAAATATATATTTCCACGGAAGAGAAATATATGGAATATTCTTAACTCATTTTATAAATCTTGAAATCAAATAAAAGACAGTATGAGAATTAAAAGTTAAATCTCACTTAAAAACGTAGAAATGAAACTTCTAAACAAAACATTAGAAAACTGAATCTGGTAATGCATAAGAAAAAGAATTATTCCAGGAATCCAAGGATGATTTAACATTAGAAAACACATTAACAATTTAAGTCACCACATTAATACATTAATAGCAGAAAACCATGACTAATTCCGTAGATGCAGACAAGACATTTATTTAATAAAATCTAACAACTATTGATGGTAAAAATTCTTAGAAAACAAGAAATAAAAGTGTATTTCCTTAACTTAAATAAAAGAATATTGACCAAAACCAACAGTAAATACCATATTTATTGGAAAACTGTTAAAAGCATTCCCTAAAAAATCAAGAACACAATGACCATTTGCTTTCATTGCTTCTATTCCATGCTGTACTGGAGATCCTATCAGTGTCGTAAGACAAGTAAAACAAATAAGAGGAAGATCAGAGTGGAAGAAACAAACTGCTGCTATTCACAAATGACATTATCTACATAGAAAATCTAAGAATCTGTAATCAAATCATTAGAATTAAGAAGAGAAGTAAATAAGGTTGGGTATAATAACATACAAAATTCTTTTTCTATATAGCAGCAGGAAATAAAAATTTTCAAAAAGATGTTACTAAACAAAAAAATTTTTTTTTAACAATTGTAAGAAAAACAAGGTAAAATTATCAGGTTATTGAGTTATCAAGGCTTACTAGACTGAAAGCTGTAAAAAAAGATATTGTGACACTGGTGCAGAAATAGCCAAATAGACCAATGGAACAAATGGATAAAGCCAGAAATCAGCCAGCACATACGAAGTCGGACAATTAAGTTCGCGAACTCATCCTAGAAAAAGTGCTACATACCTCATTGCTGAATATCACTACGGTCACCTTCGAAGTACTCCCCTTGGGAAGCTATGCACCAACGCAAGTGCCTAGTCCTCCCTTCAAAGAAATTTTGGAACTCTTTTTCTGGAATGGCCATCAGAGCTGTCATCGTATTACCCTCGATGTCCTGAAGGTCATCAAAATGTCTTCCTTTCAGTATTTCTTTTATCTTTGGATAAAGAAGGAAGTCATTGGGGACCAGATCAGGCGAGTAGGGAGGGTGTTCCAATACAGTGATTTGTTTACTGGCTAAAAACTCCCTCGCAGACAGCGCCGTGTTAGCTGGTGCATTGTCATGATGCAAGAGCCATGAATTGTTGGTGAAAAGTTCAGGTGGTCTAACTTTTTCACGTAGCCTTTTCAGCACTTCCAAACAGTAAACTTGGTTAATAGTTTGTCCAGTTGGTACAAATTCATAATGAATAATCCCTGATATCAAAAAAGGTGAGCAACATCATTGCAACAAAGTTCGCGAACTTAATTCTCCGACCTCGTATATGGACATTTGATATAAAAAAAGTTACAAATGCTGATTAGTGAGAAAACAATGGATTATGTAAGAATGTTGAAATTACATATCCATGTGCAAAAACATAAAAATAGATCCATATTTTATAATTACCACACATAAAAAGTAATTAAAGGTAGTTCAGCAATCTGAATGTTAAAAATAGCAAAATTTCAACTTTTAAAGGAAAATACGTATTTTTACCTCAAAGTGGGAAGGACACAAAAAGCTCGTATCATAAAAGAAAGATGATAAATTCAACTGCATTAAAATGTAAACTTTTTGTTCATCATGTCATCAGAAAGAGTGAAAAAACATCCCATTGCCTGCATAAAAATATTTGCAAAACATATAACCAGCAAGGCATTGGTATCCAGAATATATGGAGAACCTCCACAGTTAATGAGGCAAAGGCTAACAGCCCACCATTAAGGGCTGTTATGTTTCATCACAATTATAATCAAAAAAATGTTTCATCGCAGTTATAATCAAAACAATGAAACAAGAAGCACCACCATTTTATACTTACCTACTCTTAGTATTTTAATAATTTATAATATTATATATTAAAATAAGATTCATTATAGAACTTGTCCTCTTATTTCCACTAGCATACTTATGATCTTGTCTACGTTTTATGAAAAGTTATCTGCAAAAATAACACTATGTTTTTTAAACGCTATTCAAAATAAACAGAACATATATAAAAGTAAATCTATTTTTTCCCATAAATAGAGAATATTCTGCCCAAAGATGTGGAAATAGATTTAGTCAGAAATTGGTAATATAGTCCAACATTATAACTGTACTATTGGATACGCATATTTGCATATTACACTAATTATATGAATATTTGCGGTGATGCCAGGTGACAATCATTACAAAGTCTTTTTAAGGTAACTGCAAAACTTCTAAAATTATCTCACTTAGTTTTTTTCTATGGCCCTTTCTTTGCATCCTATTTCTAATACAGCTTCCAGTGCAACAGTATTTAAAAAGATAATAATAATCACAGAAGCGATGAGCTAAAGTACTATTTAATTTTGTTTCACTTATTTTGTTTACTTTTTTAACTTCTGTACTCAGAAAAGTCTTGAAGAGATGAAATCAGCTTAAAAGTTAAGCAAAATAACAGTACCTCACAATGCTGGCGAGAAGCTTGAATTTCACATTCATATTTGTTCTTTACAGATTCTAAGCAGAGCTCTCTATAGATTCCTGCAACCAAACACAATTATTCTGATTATGTTAGCAATAAGGAGTTTCATTAACACTTCCCTACAGGAATTGTACTAACTGTATTTCATTAAGATGAATCAGGAAGAAACTGACAAGTGATTCTAAATTTATCTTTAAAAATCTAAAAACAAAAAGGCTCAAGTTAAAATATGTATCAAAGAAGACTAGGAAACTTAAGAGTTTATGAGCTAGAAAGAAACTACACTGCAAATTTTAGTTCTCACTCTATTACTCAGAAGAATAATCCTAAATATTAGATAGAGAATGAAGAAAATGAAAATAAAACTCTTTTCCTATGAAAAACAATCTCTGAGGACTCATAATGGAAACAAGTCAATAAACTCTGGTTTCATTAATCATATACACTCACAGTAACAACTGGATACCATAGCCATCAAAACCCACTATTTTTAAACTGTTATTTATTTTCAAAGTCCAAAGATTCCAAGAGGATTGAACATATAAACTGATATAGCAAAATCTATGACGTTTGAACGCTCATGACAGGGCTTTTACCTAGAGGACGGATGCTCAAGGGACTTTAACTTAAAGTTATCGAAGCAACATGGCCATGCAAATTTGCCATCACAAAATTGGCAAAGAGCTCTACATGTATATACTGCACTCTGTGTCATAGTTGGCCCTAGAAATGTAATTCTCTTTTTCATATAGTAAAGGCAAGGGAGAGATATCTAGAACTATACCATTAGCAACATTCACACACACTACTCTTGTACAACCAAAAAGCAAAGGAAGGCCAGAGTAGAAGAGTAATTGACCCAAGTAATAGTCCCTAAACATCCAGTAAGTCTCACTTGGTTCTTTCAGAATGTCAAAGAACATTATGGACATATTTACTTTTATGGGTGTGTAAAGATAGCAGGCTAAGTATCACATCTAGATAATATCCAGCATTCTAGAATAAAAGTTGGATTAAGGTGGGTTTAGTACAAAAAGAAATTATTGTCAACAATGCCTTTGGTACAACAAATGTATCAGTGTCCCCCCAAAAGAAAACAATCAGCATCCCCATTAACTAAAATTCATTTTTTTAGTTTGACTATGAAAAAGCATTCAATGATCTTTAAATAAATATATCCCTTGCTACAAATGCTAGGACACAATTCTGAGGCCGGATCCCAGTTACAAACAGAAGACTGACATGTAACCATATAAATATGGTACATCTTCATTTATTCATAACCATAAATGAGTCAACAGTCTTATCAAAATTAAAAATTATCATTAATTATCGGGTTGAAGGCTAATTCCCTGTTCTATATATCTTGATCAAACACTTTGAAATGTTTTATAAATACAAAAGTCCTTATCACTTTTACAGATGAAAAACACTATGAGTACTTAAACTGAACCTTAATTTATCTAATAAGAAATTAAACTGTGATAGTAACACTATCTCTTAATGAAAGTATCATGGTCTCTAATTGTTTCACTTGTGGAAGTATCTTCTCAACAAACACTATGATCAACTTGGGGGCTTTTTCTTGCTTCACCCACAGCAGCAGAGAAAAACAAGAGGCATTTAATAATTAACTGTGGGCTGACTGACAGTGAAACACTCTGGTCAGTTGTAAATATATTTGTAATTCAATTAACAATACTCACTTGACAAACACCTTATAAATCTATTGAAGAGTTCATACTCTACTACATGAAAAAGATGTTTCACTTTCCTACCTGCTACCTTTGTACGAATTTGCATATTTTCTTGTAAAGTTGCCAGTGGTTCCAAATATTCTGGTGCTTTTCCAGCTATGACTTCTTGTAGTTTTGCATCCACCTGACTTAATCGTTCTTTATAAAGTCTTAACAAAGCAAAAATTAAGATATTAATTTTAAAAGCCCAACAAAGGCTAACAATTTACCATTTCTATACATTATCTCTTCCTAATATCATTCACATTCTAATTACCTGCCAAATGTATTTTTGCCTAGACCTCAAGTTAAAAACTTAATTATATTATTTGACTTTATGTACATAAAAACAAAATAAGTTGTTTTGTTTGTTTTTTGTTTTTTTTTTTTTTAGATATATCACTCTTCTTTAATGGTTAATTCACAATGCAAAAACACAACTGAAATAACTATATTTTGGCACTCTAGATTTTTGGTTTTGTTTTAACTGCAGAACAATAAATGGATTCTAAGAGAAAAGGTCATTTAAGCACTAAGTTTAAAAGAAACAAAGAAATCATTTTGAACAATTTAGATAGAGACATTACTAGTTGTCAAAATAAGTAATTCCCTGGCTGCTCTCCACCTTTCCTGAAAAGGAGTCAGTATTACAATATTTAGCCTACTTGATTTTTAAAAAGAACAAAGAGAAAGTAGAGTGATGGAGGTAAAACCAATAGAAATACTACAGAAAACAGAAAAAATATACAACGTGTGATCTGGCATACCCAGTTCATCTGGACTGCAACTGAAGACGCTGTAACAAAATGAGCTGTTTCATGGATGGGGAATGAAAAATAGGGCAGGGGATCCCTGTTGCCATATTTACAAGTCCACATATAGACACTAATTTGCTAGCTATCATACCAATACCTTTAGCTTGATTATCAAAGACAGCATATGAGAGACAACTCAATGTTTACTTTTGGCAATAATTCTACAGGACAGAACTAACTCTTTTTACAGGAAAACGTTTACACTGTCAGTCTTTATGAAAGGCACTTCTAATCCTGGTTTGTTGGCATTTTAAGGATATCCCAAAATTTTCAAAGCAGATTAACAATTTTAACATCATTTTGTAAATTCTTTTTTCTTGCCATTTATTACTTTTATCCTAGGTGAAGAATGTGTCATAATATGTCACAAGGATGATTTGAAAACATGATGGTACCTGGCTTTCATATAAAATTGTTTTTCCTCTTGAAAATATAAAGTAATACAATTAAGACAATCAATATTGTCTACAATTGATTATAGTTAGCACAGAGATCTATATGATGATTCTGAAAGAATAAAGCAAGCTTGTATGTTAATGCAATAAATATTTTTTTTAAAAAAAAAGGGGAAAAATCATCTGAGTTAACTGCCAAAAAGATACTTTGTCATATCTCGGTTAAATTTTTCTAAAACTCAAAATACAGTGATAAATGTGTAATATCAGGAAAGTACATACTTATAGTTTTTGAAGTTATAAATACAGCAGGTCCTCAAATAACATAGTTTCATTCAATGCCATTTTATTACAACGTTGATGAGATGCAAGGAACTTAACTCTTGTTTATATCAATTACCTTAAGGTAAAACTGGTTTCATTATATGTCATTTCGCTTAAAGTCGAAGAACCTATTGATAATGTTAAGTGAGGACTTACTGTACAACTTCAGGCTAAATGCTAAAAATTTGAAACAAAGGATGACTGCACCTAAAAACATCAAACTTACACAAAACATTGATAAGGTATCCTGAACAGGTGAACAGCATCTTGAATGAAGAAGATATGTGAATTAACAATATTCAATTAACTATTTTTTTAAAATAGAAAAACTAGTATACTTTTTATACCTTGGAATTCAAGTATAAACTCATCAATACTGAATATTGAAATGAATGGAAATTTGACTGGTATAAGTTCCTCTATCTTTCTAAGGAGATGGAAGAACTCACCTTCCACCACTATACAAACTGCAAATGGTGGATTTTCTGCCTTATGAAAGGAGTGCTATTGTGCCCTGTGGTGCTAGAACAGGAGAAGCAGGATAATTATATTCTTATCATCATCATTATTATATCAGTATATTTATATTATATCAGTATATTTCCTACTTCTTCTAAAGAGGATTTGAGACAGCTTACAGAGACACACAGTAAAACAGGATAAAAATAACAAACAAGGGAATGAGGGCAAGAGAAAAAAATAATTGTAAACCAGGTGCAAAGATTAATTTGTTTTTCTACAACATATTTCTGGATACCAATTCCTTGAGAAACGACCTTATTAAATAGTGGTTAATGGGTCTAATTTTAATACTTTCAGAGATGAATGAAGCTGGTAGGGGTAACTGACTGGTGGTCATAAGCCATGAGAAAGCAAAAATCAAGGCAACCGCCAGCCCCAAGATGAACAATATTAGGCTTAATGACTTGACTAGTTGCAAAGTTTTCCTATGTAATATCTAGAGCTTTACAGTAATTTTCATTTCTTGAATAACCATAAAGTTTAAAAGCTCAGTAGGTATACCTTAATTAATTGTATGATTAATTACTCATTCATGGATTACTTGTGCTATAATACAAAAATACAAATTTGCTTCCTCTTTTCCAGAATGATTCTGGATGAACTCTTCCTGTTTCCCAAATAATGAATTCTTTGGGGATCCAAACACATTTTAATTTAAAATTAATAATGTAAATCTTCAGAATAAGAAAATGATACCACATTTGTTAAAGCCCAAATTTGAAACTTTGGATTATTTTGGATTGCTTATATCAATTTGCTGTACTAGCATGGAACATTATCTATATATTCATCTCTAATACCAATGAAAGTTAAGACCAGAAATGGCATAAACAGCAGGATTCACATGGTAAACAAATATGTCCCATTTTAGTCTGGCAATTCCAGATATTACATGGGTTTTCATCTCGTCTTTGGGCCTCTCTAGGGAAGAAGTAGGAGAAAAAGAATAAGTAGCAAAATTATGAAGAATTCATAAACTGAAGAGCCAGCTTCTGAATACATTAAGAGATCTGTATTCTCAGAAGTTTCTCTCTTTCATTTATAATTCCTAACATATGCCCCATGACCTTGCCAGCAAGTTCCAAAGTGCAAGCTCACCTTTAAGGTTGTTTTTTTTTTTTTAAATCTGCATCTGCATCTTTTCTGTTCTCTCTCAAATGACTGGGGCCCATTGCTGTGCAACCAACCTCACATAATAGTTATGGCATTATAAAGAGGGGAAAAAACAGTATCTAATAAGCACCCACTATATGCCAAGCACATGGCTAAGAATTTTACAGACTACTTTTTCAATCCTTACAGTAGATAAAAGGAAGCTTTTATTATACTCTTTTAATCTGCTGAGAAAGTCTGGAAGTGAAGCCTGTGTTCTTTCTACTCCACTACATTTCCTCCAAAGCAATGTCTTAGCAGAGGGAACATGTAGCACTAGGTGGCAGAAAGCCTCACTTCATTTATCACTTTCTGATGAACTATGGGTGAATCACTTAACCTCTCTGAGCATCAATTTTCTCACAGGTAAAATGGAGGTTAGACTATCTTCCAACCTTACAGAGTTGCTGCAAGAAGCAAACTAAATAATGCACATGAAAACATGAATGTATGTACTATCCAATGTTAAGACATAAACAAAAAACATTCTGCCATCTTTGGGAAATAGTCTCTTATTCTCAAATTTTAAAAATGCTATCTTTATCCAATGACTTAGCAAAGGAATGAATGAAGCAGATTAGACCCAAGAGTGCAACAACCTAGGGGAAACAATTTAACATACACATAAAAATCTTATTATACCCCCCAAAATCCTCAGTCTAGTTACTGAGGTCTTCTGCAGGCAAATGATAGTTGAAGCCTCTTTCAGATCAGTCAGTCTGATAAAATACAAAAAAGAAAACCACTTCAAAGTGAATATAATTTCTCTTATGCTAGCACACATGTGACATGGTTGAGATCCAATGTCCTTTTGAAGTCACTACTTACTGATCCTTGAGATCGGTAAACTGTTTTTCAAGATTGGACATTTCATCTAAACATTCCATTCTTCTTCTTTCACAGTCTTCATCATCCATTTCTGTTAATAAAAAGGAAAATATCAAAGATAAAATTAGTTTTATGTCACAAATATATCTGAATGTTAATTCAAATGGTAAAAAAAAAGAAAAAAAAACCTATAATATGAAGTTAGATATGCAGGCCTATATTAAGCCTTAAAGGAAAGTAAATATTTATCCAAAATAATTTCCACCATAGATTTTAACCTAAAAAACATGAGTTAAAACTATAGCAGTCTCTAGACCTTCTTATTTTTATTCATTTTTAAATCATTTTAAAAGGCTGACATTAAACTATGACTGTAAAATAATTAACCCTCTTTGGGTTTGTTTTCCACCAACTCACCAAAACTTAAAGCACCAAAATGATTATGTCCTTTAAAGGCTAATATTACTCAAAAACACTTCTGGAATCCTCCTTTCAGAACTGCTTACCTGGCTGATTTGTCAGTCACATAAAAAAGAAAACTAATCTCATTACATTTACTATAGGATGTCTTCATCTCCTCCTCTTAGACTCCCATTGTTCCCTCTTTCCAAATTATTGTCCACCAGTGAGAAAGAGAAAAATGAGGAGAAAAACAAGCAAACTTTTTTAAAAAGCAACTTTAATTACCAGGTCTGTCCTATATTCCATATCTTCTATTTTTTTACATCGCATATATTCAACACATCAAAACTGAAGCATAAAATGATCTGCATCTTAATATTCATCAAATAAAGGTCGTGCTAGAGAAAGAGTTAAATTATGTTCCGTTATTTTTATATAGCAAGAAAGTATATGATTCTCTTTTTTAACTTTTCTAAGACATTCAAATTATGCCTGACTCTTAATAGCTTACTCCGTGGCTATTTAAAACTTGGTCCCTCGAGATGACTCACTCCCCAGTACCTATGGGCAGTAGAGTCTTTTCTGTAGCTTTAGGACCAAGGTTGAAGAATAAAACTGTGGAAGTTGAACATGCAAGACCTATGATAGAAAAGAGATACTTTTACAAGAAGTAAAACTGCAAATTTTATTTTAAAAATTTCTTTGCGCTTAAAAAATCTAACTTATAGTTCAAATTATCATTACATTCTTCACAAACTAAGTTGTTTGTGCTTTTTGGGGATGGAATAAAAACCAGTGAAAAAAATCACAACACTCAACATAAAAATTAGAGAGGGAGAATCTTAACAAATAAATGTCACTTCATTACCGTGTTTCCCCGAAAATAAGATCTAGCCAGACCATCAGCTCTAATGCGTCTTTTGGAGCAAAAACTAATATTAAAATAAGACCCGGTCTTATATAATATAATAAATAAAACATAATATAATAAATATAATACCGGGTCTGATATAATAAATATAATGTAATATAATACTGGGTCTTATATAAGACTAGGTCTTATATTAATTTTTGCTCTAAAAGAAGCATTAGAGCTGATGGTAAGGCTAGGTCTTATTTTCAGGGAAACACGGTATATCCTAACTCCCATCAAAAAACAAACTTGACGATAAAATGTTTTACAGAGCCAGGAAATGTATTCACATACAGTCTGGATGTTCTTTCCCTGTATTCCTCAATTTTGAAATCTCACCAGTGTTCACGGTTTGAAAGATGATGTCCAAATTATGGACATCGCCAGATGACCTCCAAATTATGTTTCCTACCCCAGGCAGGTTTCAATGCTATGTTTCCACCTGTCAGTTGGGCACTCTAACTTAAATATACTACCATCACCTCAAAAGCAACATGTCTGAAATACTCTATTTTCCATTTTCATCTCAAATCTTTCATTTTTCTATTTCTGTTCATCCTACCACCAGTTTCCTTGTATCTGGGTTTTTCCTCTTACCTTCACTCTTAAACTTGCATTCATCAATCTTGTTTTATGCTTTTTTCCAAATCTTTCCCATCTATACCCTTCTTTTCCTTTTCTAGCTCAAATCTTTCTCCCAACCAAACTCTTTTTCTCACTCTTTTCAATAAGACTTAAGCTCTGGCCTTTGCATTTTTTTTCACATTCCTCCCCTTTTAGAAACACCAGACCATTACCACTCCAATCCAAATTTTATTCATTCTTCAAAATGAAGTAATCCCACCTTCTTCAACTAGCCTTTCGCGACCATCCTATTCTGAAAAGATTTCCTCTGCCTCTGAATTCCTACAGCATTATTTATCGTTAAGCATTCATTTGGCAATTTAACCAAGTGGTGACTTATAAAAGCTATTTAATTGAAATCAGAATATAACTATTTATTAATGCCTCACACTGAGTAGTGCTTGATGATGCAAAAGGAAGTTACTCATAAATACTTATATTTGGGTGGTTAATTTGATTGAATTTATACTTCCATAGAGATTTGTTTTGAAAAGGAAACCTAAAAAGAGGGCATCAGGCTGACAACAGACTGTCATCAATCCCTGCTTTACATGGGCCAAAATCAGTCCAAGGAAAAGAGTAAGTCTCGTGCTCATCATCTATAAAGAAGGGAAAGAATCCAGATAATAATAATTCCATTTCTTTTTTAAATAACCGTTCCTAAAAGTTTGCAAAATTGATTTGTGATGTTAATCTGCCCCCTCCCTCCAATCCCAGGCAGAAAAAACAAACAAACAAAAAAACCCACCACCTGAAACAGCCCAAAGTTAGAAGATTGCAGGGAAGAAAGATTTGGAAAATTTCCAAGCTGCCAAAAATCAGCCAATTTATTAGCGTATGAAGATCCAAAATCACTCCTGATGTTGGGCTCTTCTCAGTCTTGAAAACTTCAGAGATGCAGTAAACAGGACAGCTCCCAAGTCAGCCCCCGCAAGAGCACAGACTGATGTCAAGCGCTGATTGATGGCTGACTTGGAAGCTGAGGTTAGTAAATTCTAAGCCAGCCAAGATCCGGTACAAATCTAAATTCGGCCCAGACAACCCACCCATGTTGAGAAGTCAGGGTTGCAAAGGTGAAAAGTACGGAAAGAGGTCTTTGGTTTGGGGAGAGGAGCTATTTCCAGGGTCATCCCAGACTAGCTGCGGGGCATTCCCCGCTCGCCTGGATAGCCCCGGGCACTGCCTGGAGGTCCGAAGGGCGGATCCGACCGCGAGCAGGACGGCGCAGCGTCCGGGAGCTGGGCAAGCCCAGGCCCGCGTTCCGCCCCGCCTCGCCCACCGGGACCCGCCTGGAGCCAGGCAGCGCCCCGCGACCGACCGGGTGCTGCCGAGGGCCGGGAGCCAGTCTCCGCCCCTTCCCTCTCCCCGCCCCGCTCTCCCAGCAGGACGCAGCTGCCCAGCGTGCGGAAAGCGGCCTGTCGCGAGCCCCGCGCGAGGACTCAGGGTCCCAGCCCTGCTGGGTTGCGCACCTGAGCTATCTCCATCCTCGGAGACCGACGAGCTCTCCGTGTCCTCGTCCTCGGAGCTGCTCCCCTCGTTTTCGGCGTAGTCCACCTCCATCTCATCGTGATGGTTCGTCTCCTTCTTATCCCCTCGGGAATGGACTGGCATTTTCCAGCCGCGCCGTCGCTTCCCACACCGGGCGCCCAGCCCAGCCACCGCCGCTTCAATGAAGGGCGCGCGGAACGCCCCGACCCACCCAGCGGCCGAGCTCGTTCTGAACCCGTCGGCTCCTCCCCGCCTCCGGCCGGAGCCTCACAACCTAACCCGCAGGCTCTGCGCTGGGAGTTCTGCCATTGGTGGAGGTAGTCCTCCGAGCCGGGGGGGGCGGGGCTTGCCCTGCTCAGGTATGGTTGGTTGCCCGTAATTACGGGGAGGCTTTGCGGTGTCTGTCGGGAATTGTAGTCTTTATCGCTCGGACCTACAGGGGCTGCAGGCTTCCAAGCTTCTGCACTCCTGATTACTTCTTCCCTCTGGACTTCAAGTCCCACAAGGCACGAAACCTGACAGACTCGATCTCAGTTTATAAACTAAACAGAAAACAGATTGTGCACATTTAGTCTGTATTTATTTTTTTCCCGCCAAGTGATTGTCTGAGTACCCTGGCTATCCAAGATGTAACTGTCAGATGTGAAAAGGTCTTTTGCCCGAATGTTTTTCCTCCTCTTTGAGCCTAGGGGAACTGGAGAACCGTCTCTACTACCTAAGCACCAATAAACTGTTATGTTCAATCAGTAACTGCAGGCGATAACTTGTACTTTCTATTTTGCACAAAAATCTCTATATTATTCTTGAAACTTTTGCAAGCAATAATGTAGAAGAAAGTGTTACTTTGGCATTTCATTTTGCGTTTATACCAAATGCAGACCGAAGATACCACCAGTCTTGATTTAACTTCAGTTTTCAATGAAAAATACGTCTTTGGCTTAATGAAATGTTATGTTTTCTCAATGAACGGAATGATAGACAAAAAGACTCAATAAATGTCATAATCATAATAACTCATATTAGTTGACCACTTGTATACTGTATCAGGTGTTCTAGTAAGCTCTTTACATGTGTTATGTCGAGTTTAATTCTCAATTTAATAATCCTGAGGTAGGTGCAATTATTACCACAAATTGACAGATGAAGAAATTTCATTTGCCTGTTTTTTTATCCACTATAAAGACAGGGCTTCTTCTTGGAGTGGCAACTTGCTATTGACTTTTCATAGAATACTGTGGATTGTAGCATTTTTTTCTCAAACACGAGCTCCAAAGACGTTTGACGGAGTATGATAAGGGTATCCAGGCATAATTGCATTAAAGTTAGATTTAGAATTTAGTGACAGAAAACATTTCAAGGGCTATCCATCTCTTACAGGGTAAGATCCAAACGGGGGGGGCGGGGGGGCTTTTATCATCTAGTGTCAACCTACTTCTTCCCTTCTTAATATAGTCTTCAAAACTGAACTCCTCAAATACTAAACACACAAACCGTTTCCCACGTCAATGTCTTTGCACTTCCTATTTGCTCTGTAACCCTCCTCCACTCTTGTTCTCTTTCAAAGCCACTTTCTTAACAACATACATCACCAGCAGTACCTCCACCATATACACTCATGTTCTTTCAGACTATTGCTGTACTTTGTACTTCGCAACTTTATCCTTGTTTCTGTCACACTGTATTGTGAATTGTTTAACGCATGCATCTCCCCTATTGGATTGTGAGTTCCTTGAGAGCAGGGATTGTCTTAGTCTGGGATGCAATTTCAAAGGCATGAAGTAGTCAGGCAGGTAAAGTTAAAAGATAGAAACTGGAAGGGTATGAGTGGTGTGGAGTAGGTGGGACAGCTGCTTTTAGCTCCAGCCAATTGTTACTACGTCAGAATTCTGGCCTACATGTCAGACCTTCCAGTTTTCAAGAGAAACTGGAAATTTAGATCTCTATGTGAAATATCCAGATTTGTAAACATAATCTCAAGGTTTTGTTTGGTTTGGTTTCTTAAACAGCTGTGGGTAAAATCCCAACCTCCGTTAATCTCTGTTATATCAGCAGCCAGCAGAGTGTGTGCTCAATAGTTACAATAGCTTAGATTTCTGGTCACTCTTTATGTGCCAAGCACTGTTATGTGCTTTAAGTGCATTAATTCATTTCATCCTTATAACAACTCTATGAAGTAGATACTATTATGTCTTACATTTTGTAGATGAGGAAACTGAGGCACAGAGTAGTTAGATTACTTGGCCAAGGTCACACAGCTAATAAATGGCAGATTTAGGTTTGAACTTGGGTAGTCTGACATCAGAGCCTGCCCTCAACCACAGCATGTAGTGCCCCTTTAGGAGGTGCTTTCTATGTTCCTGCTGCTCAAAGAAAAACAAAAGGAAGTTGAATAAGAGGCATGGATTCTAATCCTGGTTCTGCTAGTAACCAGCCAATTAAATTTGGCAAACCATGTAATCTCTGGTCAGTTGTAAAATGAGAAGATTGCATTACATTAAGTTCTCTTCTAGCTCTAAAATTCCTGCCATCATTATATTTGTGTTTAAGGTAAACAGAATAATAGATTTTGCAATTAGAGTGTTTTATTTAAAAGGAGAGTTTGTCTCCCCTTTCTCCAAACAGATTTTAGAACAAAATGTGTAGGGAATGTAAGAGGAGCCAAAAGAGACAAAAATTCACAAGGCCGGAAAAGATTATTGTCAATTTAGAAAATACAAATTGATGTAAAGAAAACCGTGAAAGCAGAATGAAGTTTCCTCTATGGAGGGAGTTAAAAAGGTAGTAATGATGCCCTATATTTATGTAGCACTTTATATTTTATATTTTACGTAGGGATTACACATCATTAGATACATTTTAATTCTCACTTTTCATTAATCCATTCATACTTACTCATTTATTGAGAGCCCTCTAGAACTCATGATCAATCAACAGCAAAATCCACTACAGAGGGTGCCAAAAAATGTATACACATTTTAAGAAAGGAAAAAACTATTAAAATTGTAATACTCAATATCTACTGATAACAAAAGATGAAGTCATGTGTATACATTTTTTTGGCACCCCTGGTATATCTTCATCCTCTTCTCTAAATGGTCCCTTAACTTTTCTTGTTCTAAAGGAAACGTGTCTCTCTCCTAGGACCCTGTTTCTTTTGCATCCCTCCTCCCACTGAGCTTTGTCATGGAGTAGGTATGCTCCTTCTCCTCCTTGTTTCTTCCAGACAATCCTCCCTAAAAACCTTCAGCTTGTTATCAGAACATACCACACAGCATCTCCACTGTCATCTACAAACCCCCAAGGTCACTCCCCCTTGTTTTTTGAAGATTTTAGTTCTTGGTTCATTCTCTCCTATGGTATGCCTATCATAATTCTGGGTTATTTTAGTATTCATGTGGATGGTCCACTGTCACTACATTGCCTACAGGGTTTGCTCTGGTATAAAGTAGATATAAAATAATATCTACTTTGGGTTTTTCCTTCTAGTTTTCCTCCCATATCTTCTTTAGAGTAACTTTTTTCCTAATCTGTTTTATTGAATATTTTGCATATTACACAATAATTTAAGCACATAGAAAGGTATTCAGAATACTATATATCTAACATAGTACCCACCTTTAAGCTGTGTCAAATCTTAGCATTTTGCCACATTTGCTCAAGATTCCTTCTCAATCTCAATTTTCTCTCCTTCCCTTTACAGAGCAACCATTGTCTTGACTTGGTGTTTTTGATTGCCATGCATATGTACAACTATTTTCTATATGTATATATCCATAAATAATATATAGGACTGTTTAACGTATTTTAAAGTGCTCATTTTTAAGTGGTCTCATACACACATATCATGCTACAACTTCGTTTTCCTCAACCATGTTTTTCAGATTTATCCACCATGATACAGGTAGCTCTAATCCAGTTATTTTAATCTGCTCTTGGGTATTCCATTGAATACATATATTCCATTGAATGAATATTAAAAATTTTACCCATTTACCTGTTAATGGACATTTAGGTTGCCTCCAATTTTTCATTATTAAAAATATATTATTGTATTAACACATCTGTATGTATATTATTATATTATAATTAATTATTACTATTATACTATTAATGTTATTGTGTGTATCTTTGGGGGCACATGTGTGAAGATTTCTATAGGTCAGTGGTCTCCAAAGTGGGACAAATATAATCCAGGGAGTACATCCTGCCGGGGGGGGGGGGGGGGGGGCGAAAGAAAATATTAAAAGATCCATGTATATCATTTTCAATTTCATCTTTGTTTAGAATAAAATAGATATAGGGAAGCAGCTAGAAGTACATTTTTTACTCTCATTTATGCCCATTATATTGCTTGTGCTCCATTGTTTTTAATCAGCAGATCTTGCCTCTGAAGGAAAGCAAACTTAATTCCAATTGTTACCACAAGGTGGAGCTAAGACATCAGCTGTGTAATCAACAAATCTTGTCTTTACTGATTGACCCTTTGCCGGATCCTGGTAGCTGGAAAAACAAAGGCAGGAGACCAGAGGCTGTGACTAATAACTAGTATTCAAAATCAGGGTAAACGTTTTAATAATTCAAACTGAAGGACCTTTAGGGATCTACATGACAACTAGATGAGACCAATTTATAATTACACCAATCATATAAGACCATGATTTCAATTATTTAAGAATGAAACAACCTAAAGGTGCTTGAAACAGCCTGTTCACTGGTACAGGACCCATCCTTGTATTAATTCTCTATTTGCAGAAATTAGTTATGGGTTTAGTTCAACTATAAATTTGAAAACATTTCTGTTAGTGTATTTATGTTATTGTTATTCCTCTGGCTCATGGCTCAAATGACCATGTGCTTTTCTGTAGTCAGTATCTAATTTTTTTTTCAAGTAGGGAAACTCCTTTTCTCTAAAATTTCTCTCAAAGGTAAATATTTTATATGCTGTTTTATTTTTAATTTATATAGCTCTTCAGATAATTTTTCTGTATAGTTAGTGAGGTGGATATCTTTTGTTTGGCCTCCCCAGTATATATCCACTGGTTGAGGTAATAGCTCTCTGACTTTCCTTTGGAGAACCTCTTCTGCTCCATTCAGCCCATATGGTTCAGGTTCAGGGGCGCATATGTGGACCAACCCAGGCTGCAATGGATGCTGCCAGAACTTTTATTGGAGGGAGCTATGAGGAAGGAGTTCTCATCTTTTGAAATTAAAAGTTCTATTAAGCCTCGGAGCCTAGGTTTACTAGGGCCATTTCTCCTTCCACATGCAACTGGGGGGAAGGGGAAAGTCGGAATGGGAACCAACACAGAGGTAAAGCAAAGCTGAACTAGAAAGATTCCTGATGACATTATTTAAGTACCTGGCTCCATAGTATTCAATGTTAATCCTTCGATTTTCAGTTATGTGAACCAATAAATTCCTTTTTATTGAAGCTGTTTTGATGGGTTGTTCATTACTTTCAGCTGACAGAGTTCTGACTAAAACAGACAGCTAATATAAATGACAAATGTCTATTACATTGTTTTGTGCACTTGAAACTGATAAAAATAGTTATAAAAAAATAATAAAAATAAAAAAATTAAAACGTAAAAAATAGACGTAAAATTGCAAAATGAATAAATAAATAAATAAAACCGACAGCTAACTTTTTCTTAAAAATATGAGTTTTTTTTAATGGAAGCAATGAATAAAATATTCTAAAATCTCCCATCATGATTTCTTATTTATTCTTGTGAAAAATCCTCTTATATCTGTTTATATATCAATTATTTATTGAATGCATGTTATAGGTCAGGTACTGTGCTGGTTTCAAGAGATTCATTGGTGAACAAAATAGACATAGTCTGTGCTTGTATAGAGTTTACAGAAAAGGGGAGAGATAAGTATTAAATAATTGTACAAATTGAGGTATGGTCTCTGCTGGTGTAATGAGAGTGTGTAACACAGAAACCTGATTAAGATGGGGAGTAGGTGTCAGGTAAGGCCTCTCTAAAGCTAAGACCTGAGAGGTGGGTAGGAAGTTGCCCCGCTAAGAAGGAAACAGGGAATACTATAAACTGAACGGGAATAGCATGTGTAAAGATCCTGATATAGGAAAGAGTGTAGCATGTTCATGTTTGAGGAACTAAGAGAACACTATAGATGGTCATTAGTGTTCAAGGGTAAAAGGGGTGCAGGGTGAGGTTCATGAGCTGGCAAAGGCTACATCTCACACCTATGGTAAGAAAACTTGATTTTTTTTTTTTTAATCCTAAAGGCAGTGGGTTGTCATTGGGAAGTTTGTAGGAAGGCATAATGAGATTAGGTTAGTGATAAGATTACATTAATTTAAGATCAGATCTTTTAAAAAAGATCATTAGTTGCTTAGTGGAAAATGGATTAGGATAAAACAAGAGAAAGGAATAAATCAATCAGATGTTGAGGTAAGATAATGGTGGCTTGGACAGGGGTAGAGGCTATGTGGTGGAAAGAAATGGACAAATTTGCGATAGTTGGGAGGCATATGGACAAAACTAAGCAATGGATTAAATTTGGGGCAGGAGAGAGAGGATATAGAACATAGTTTACTTCCCTCCCTTCTCTTTGATTTTGAATCATTTGCCTATACAAATAAATAATGTCAGCAGCCTTTACTTCAACAAATCTTAAAAACATTTTGCTTAAGAAGTTCCATACTCATTGTATATGATTTTTAATTTTCTCTGTCCTTAACCAATCTAATATTTCTTCTACCGCTTCTTGACTTGTGTGTTAATGTTACCTGTTTTCTCTAAAAATTAAATCGTAATCTATGAAATTACAACAGGAAAAAATTACAAAATGCATTGTTGTTGGAACTGATGGTGTGAGAGCAATGATAGCTAAAATGGTTGGCACTTTACGTGGCATGAAGGCAGTGGGAGCAAACTGTACTAATGTAAATTGTATTCTTCACTGCCAGTTTCACTTATGAATGTCCTTGATGAACAATAAAAAATATTCTTTATTAAATCCTAAGCATTGAGTATACATCTTTAATATTTATTAAACATTTTAATATTAATATTTTCTGTGGCAAAGTTGGAAGTAGTAGAAAGCACTCATGCTGCATACTGAAGTACAATGGAGATCTTATGGAAAAACACTTGTGCAACTGAGTTGTGAGCTGACCTAACAACTTGATTCAAGGAATACTTACAAGAACTGACAAACTGTAGTTATTCAGACTTGGATACTTGGCAAATATTTTCACAAAAAAATCAAATGAACAACGTGAGCCTGTCATTTTTTAAAATAATTGACAGTATTTGCTACCAAGGATAAAATTCAAGTTTCCAGATGAAAATTAGGAATTTGGAAAACTTTTACCCACTACGGTGAACATGACAACTTTCTAACACTTAAAGGATTTTTCTGATGTATGTAATTTTAAAAATGTTTATATTGTTTAATGAAATGTATTAACATTTGGAATATTTGTATAACTCAGTGAACAATTTTTCAAACGGCAAATGCATAAGATTATAAAATTATGAATGGGTATAAAGTCCATTTAAAGTGCAAGATTTTAATGTATTACAAAATGTCTACTGATATACTTTCATATTCTACATTGCAACTAATCTTTAAGAAACTACCATTTGTTGAGTTTCAGTTTAGTTTAGTTTTAGTATAGTGTATATAATTATGTGAAAAAGCTTTTAACATATTCCCCTTTTCCAATTACGTATCTATATGAGGTCAGATTTTTTTTTTATATGCTTCAACCAAAAGAACGTACTGCATCATAAGAATTCAGCTGTCTTCTATTAGGCCAAACATTAAAGAGATTTGCAAAAAAAAAAAAAGGTAAAACAATGACACTTTTTTCACTAAATACTTTTTGTTTTGAAAAAATAGATATGACAGTTTTGAGAATCACTGGTCAATTGAGATTTGTCTAATACTTTTCTCATAATTAGACTGAAGTTATAGGTTTTAGGGAGGAAGACCACAGAGGTGAAGTGCTATTTTCATTACATTATGTCAAGGGTACACATTATCAACATGACTTATCACTGTTGATATTGACCTTGATCACCTAGTAGTGTTTGTTAGTTCTGCACTGTAAAGTTACCCTCCCTGCCTCTCCCACACTGTACTCTTTGGCAGAAACTCATATTTGCAGAGCACACCAAAGAAATAGAAAATTATTCTCCATCTCCTTAGGTATCTACATAAATTTTTTGGAATTCTTTTTCTATCAGAGATGTGTCTCTTTTCTCCCATTTATCACTATGGACTCATGGATATTTATATTTTGGGTTATAATCTAATAAATGCTTTGTTTATTTTGACATTCACATTGTTTCAGCTTTGACTATTGGGTACTCTTTCAGTTGACATATTTGTATTGTTTGTGCGTGCGTGTGTGCATGTGTATGTGTGTGTCTTTGTGTAGCACTTACTCACACCTGGCACTACAAAAGTCCCCATTTCTAGAACCTACCATTATTCCAAAGAGTCTTGGTTCTTTTCATTGGCAATGGTATTAAAAACCAGGATCTGGGTGGTAGGTGTGCTTGCTGCTACTAGGGTGTTATTGCTTCTAAGCCCTCTCAGCTGACAGCAAGAAAATATATGTGTATTTACTAATCCATCTATATACACATGTCTATAAATATTTCCCTATGTAACTATCTGGATCTATACTAAGCTAAACATGAGTTCATACTGATGTGTCCAACACAAACCCACTGCCAGATGTATCATTCTACCCTCCTCCCGGTGCTTATCTGAAAAACTCCCACTCCAACAATGAGAAACTTGGATCCCACAATATGCCTTCGTTTACTTGTTTAATTCCAGTATAAATGTATAGTAGTATTAATTGTTAACCCATACTCCCATGGGAAACAACTTTATCAGCTAAAGTACAGTGTTTATGTACATTTTATTTAGCCTTTAGTCTTACAGATTCCACTGATTTCCAAATGAGTACCCTTCCCCCCTCACTTTCTTCAGTGAAGTTGTTTCATATATTGTAATACATTATTATACATTATAGATTATTTTGTCATATTTTGTGTTCCAATCTGGGATCGTCTGACCTTCTAAATGATTTAATTTGTTTATATTAAGGTTCAGTGTATGTGCTATAAAGTTCTATGAGTATTGATAAATGCATAGAGTTAAGTATCCACAATTACAGTATTACGTAGAATAATTCTACCACCCTAAAAAATCCCCTGTGCTTCATCTTTTCAACCTTCTCTTCCTCCCACCAAGCCCCTGGCAAACACTAATTTTTACTGTTGCTATAATATTACCTTTTCCAGAATAACATTTAATTAGAATCACACAGTACATAGCTTTTTTTCAGACTGGCTTCTTTCATTTAGTAATATGCATTCAAGATTCATCCCTGTGTTTTTCTGACTTGATTTATTTTTATTGATTAATAATATTCCATTGTATGGATGTACCATAGTTTGTTTATTCATTCACCTATGGAGGACATCTTGATTCTTTCAGTTTTTAGAGTTATGAATAAATATACTGTAAACATTTCCATGCAGATTTTTTGTGAGGACATATTTTCAAATCAGTTGGATAAATATCTTGGATTGCAATTGCAGGATCATATGGTAACACTATGTTTAACTTTGTAAGAAATTGCCAAACTGTTTTCCAAAGTGGGCAGTACCATTTTCCATTCCCACCAGCAATGAATAAAAGTTCATGTGTCTGCATTACCCCCAACATTTAGTGTTGTCAGTGTTTTGAATTTCAGTCATTTTAATATGTGTGTGGTAGTATCTCATTGTTGTTTTAATTTGTGATTCCCTAGTGACAAAAGATATTGAGGGTCTTTTTATATATGTATTTGCCATCTATGCATCTTCTTTGCTGAGGTGTCTGTTCAGTCTTTTGTCTTTATTTTTAATTGGGTCACTTGTTTTCTTATTGATGAGTTTTAAGAGTTCTTTGTGTATTTTAAACAAATCCTTTTTCAGACATGTGTTTTGCAAAGATTCTCTCCCAGTCTTTGACTTATACTGTGATTCTATTAATAGTATCTTTCATAGAGCAGAAATTTTAATTTTAATAACATCCAATTTAGCAATGTTTTCTTTCATGGATCATGCTTTTGATACTATATCTAAAAACTCATTGCCAAATGAAATCTCACCTAGATTTTCTCCTAAGTTTTCTTATACAGTTTTATAGTTTTGTATTTCACCTTTAGGTATGCTCTGTTTTGAGTTAACTTTTGTAAAAAGTGTAAGTTCTATGTTTTGCTCATGAATGTCCACCTGTTCCAGCACCATTTGTTGGAAAGATTATCTTTTCAGCATTGACTTGCCTTTACTCCGTTGTTGCATATCAGTTGACCATATTTGCGTGGGTCTATTTCTGGGCTCTCTATTCTGTTCCATTGATTGCTGTGTCTATTCTTTCACTAATACCATGCTGTCTTGATCACTATAGTTGAACACTAATTGAAATCTTATTGTAGCAACTCTGTTCTTCTTCAGTGTTGTGTTGGCTATTCTGGATCTTTTACCTTTCTATATAAACTTTAGAATCAGTGTGTTGCTATCTACAAAATAGCTTGCTGGGATTTTGATTGGTATTGTGTTGAGTCTATAGATCAAGTTGGGAAGAATGACATTTAAAAAAAAATTGAATGCTCCATTCCATGAACACAAAATATCTCTCATTAATTTATATCTTTGATTTTTTCTATCAGAATTTTTAGTTTCCCCAGCTTTTTTCTCCCCCCTCTCTGAAGACCAGTATTCCTTTAGCACAATGGGTGGGTTTTTGTCTCTTCCCCTTCAGCAAGTATGGAAATAATCACTGGGCCCATCTCCCTGGGTCCTGAAACTGTTTCAACAACTAATGAGTTCACTGAGGTGTTACCTGCTTTGATTTCCGTAAATGGAATTTGCTATAGGAGTTTGGAGAGATAATGTACTTTTCATCTTCTTTAAAACATGACATGGTAGGTTAATTTTTAATAATGCAAGAGATTATCAAAACTCTTTGGGAGTCTTCAGTAACTTTCATCTTAAAACCAAAGGATTTGAGAACTGCTGGTCTATCTCTTGATTACTAAAAGAAGTTCTTAATTTTGTAATTGCTAACTTCAAGTCCTTGCCATTTATATTTCATTAGGATTCACTTGATCCTGTTGCTATTCTTACCATTGCAACACAGTTTGAATTGCCTTCCCATTCACAAGTAACGAAACTAAAACAGATGCAGTGTCTAAAGTAATAGAAGTAAATTTACAAGCTTTTATAATAAAATGTAACCAACAAAGAAATAATAGCTGTACATAGTGATTTCTGTCCAAAGAGTACTGTATGAAAAAGGCAAAACAACAAAAAACCCAACCATCCAAACAAACAAACAAAAAGTTCACATTGGAGAAACCTGACAATACTTCAGCCAGGTGATCAAGGTCAACATCAATGGTGCTTTACCTCTGTAATCTTCCTCCCCGAAACCTACAACCTTAGTCTAATGATGAGAAAGACATCAGACAAATTTCAACAGAGGGGCATCCTTCAATAAACTTGACCAGTACTTCTCAAACCTCTCACGGTCATCAAAACCAAGGAAAATGTGAGAAATTATCACAGCCAAGAAGAGCCTAAGGAGAAATGAGACCTAAATGTAGTAAGGTATCCTAGATAAGATCATGGAACAGAAAAAGGATAGATAAAAAATAAGGAAATCTGAATAAACTATGGAGTTTACTTACTAATAACATATCATTATTGGTTCATTAACTATAATAAATACATCATACTAACATAAGATGTTAATGACGAGAGAAACTGTATGGGAATTGGGCATATGGGAGCTCTCCAATACTATTGGCTCAATTTTCCTGTAAATTTAAAATTGTTTTAAAACATAAGTCTATTCATTAAAAAAGATCAGTGTTTGCCAGGGCTTGGGGTAGGAGACAAATAGGTGGAGCATAAGGATTTTTAGGGCAGTGAAAGTACACTGTATAATACCGTAATAATGGATACATGTCATACATTTGTCCAAATCCATAAACTGTACATCACCAAAAATGAACCCTAATGTAAACTATGGTCTTTGGGTGACATGTCAACATAGGTTCATCAGTTGTAACAAATGCTCTACTCCATGGGGGTGTTGATAATTGGAGAGGCTGTGCATGTGTGTGGGGGGGTGGTGTATGGGGAAATCTCTGTACCTTCCCTTCAGTTTTGCTGGGAACGTAAAACTGAGCTACAAAAATTAAGTCTGTTAAAAAATTAATCTATTAGTTTTTTAAAAAACTCTTAAATTTGAATAAACCAACATTATAAAAAAATAGTAATGTAACATGTTCACATTTGGGAGATTGGTGATGATCTATTTTTCTTCGGATGTTCATGATTTAAACATAAGTTTGAATTCTAGTTTTTACAAGCAATACTTCAACGAGAATTTCCTGGGTTTTTCTTTTCATAATAAATATGTCTCTAGTGGGAAGAGTTTATACTTTCCTTTTCCTTTTTTTTTTTTTTAAAGATTTTATTGGGGAAGGGGAACAGGGCTTTATTGGGGAACAGCGTGTACTTCCAGGACTTTTTTCCAAGTCAAGTTGTTGTCCTTTCAATCTTAGTTGTGGAGGGTGCTGTTCAGCTTCAAGTTGTTGTCCTTTCAGTCTTAGTTGTGGAGGGCGCAGCTCAGCTCCAGGTCCAGGTGCTGTTGCTGGTTGCAGGGGGCGCAGCCTTACGGGAGTCTACTCCTTACGGGAGTGGACGTGGCAACTTTGAGGTTAGGAGGATGCATTCCAACCAACTGAGCCATCCAGCAGCTCAGCGGCAGCTCAGCGGCAGTCAAGGTGCCGTGTTCAATCTTAGTTGCAAGGGGAGCTGTCCACCATCCCTTGCGGGACTCGAGGAGTTGAACCCACAACCTTGTGGTTGAGAGCCCACTGGCACATGTGGGAATTGAACCGGCAGCCTTCGGAGTTAGGAGCACAGAGCTCTAACCACCTGAGCCACCGGGCCGGCCCCCAGGAGTTTATACCTTCAAAGAATTTTAGTATTTAAGTTGTTAGGAAGAGAATATCAGGCAGTGGGCTCGCTGGTGTATATCTAAATTACATTTATACCAGTTTGTTTTGCAATGGTGTTTCCTTTTTCCCTCAGGTAAGTCAGCCATATAATTATTCTTAATGACATGTTACATATTTTTATGTTCTAAAATAATTTCATTCATTCACCAAAGATTTACTGAATGCCTGTACAAAAGAAAGGGAGGGAAGTTGACATTTATTCTTCCATTCAATAAATATTTATTGAGGGCATTTTGTAAAGGGTATTTTGCAAGAAGACTGGGATATAGCTTTAAACAAAACCTATACGCTCTCTGTCCTCAGGGAGTTTCCAGTCTAGTAGGACAGCAAATCTTGAAACAATTATACAAATTGCTCTATTAAAAGTCTGTGAGGGAAAGGAATGTTATAAGATGTGTCAGCCATTATAGAAGTAACTTCCAATAGCATTTTTCACATAATTATAATAAATACTGATGTGGTTTACATGTGAGGAAAATGAGGTTCAGAGAGATTAAACCATATGCCAGAGATCCCAGAGGAAGTAAGTCCTGAAATGGAATGTCTAATTCAGATCTATCTAATTCTAAAGATCATGACTAAAAACACTACATTAATTGCTGAGTTTTGTAAAACCCTGAACGGCAGAGCTTATCTTGATTTTACTAATGAGAAAACTGATGCTGAGAGAAACTAGAACCCAAATCCCTTGAATAATTCATTTATTTTTTCACTATATGCTTCTTCAAAACAGGATCTGTAACTTTGATGATACAAACATACAAGCCGCACATGTGGGAACCGAATATATTTCTGTGAATTTAAATAAAAGACAAGATTGTCAATGAAACAAGCTAATGAAGCAGTTTATTTTTTTAAACATGATTTTGGCAAAAGTCTTACAGATCTCTGCTGATTTTTAAAAATTTTCTATGCTAATCCAACATTTCATTGTATTTTGGAAAAGGCTATTGCTACGGGTGAGGACATAGGAGGAAAACAGTTCTGCCAAATCAGGCTCACTCTTACTGAAATTATTTTATAAAGTTTCCAAGAACAATTTCAATTTATTCCATGCAGAATTTCACTGATATTTTTCATCTATTGCAGATTCTTTGGTTGACTTCATCAATGTAATAGGATATCTTGAATTTTTCTTTGCAGAGGACAAACTGACATTATCCATGTTTACATGGGGTGCAAATAGGGAAAAGAGGGTTAAAAAAAAAAAGAATGCCAGTAATAGAAAAGGCCAGCAAGATTAATTTTGTAGAGAACATATATGATTCTGTTTAAAAGTCTTTTTGTTGTCAAGTTGCTTGCAGCAAAAAACAAACAAAAAAACCAAAAAATACCTGGGATATGATATAGCAAATAGAAAAAACATATGAAAGAAAACACATAAATAGGATATGAAAATATTCTTAGTAGTAGATTTAGGATAGAATGAATTGGCCAAACTGTAGCCTCCAAGTTTTCTTTCTGCAAGAGTCTTTCTCTCTGGTGACCACAACTTATGTTAATTTTCATGGATAAATCATGGAAATGTTTAATAAAAACTAATATTCTTTTTCTTTTCCTCTTCTTCTATTCTTTGTATCTTCATTCTTGTCTAAATCATATACAACATTCTGACATTTTAAGACCCTAACTCCCACAGTTCAAATAGATCAACATAAAAGATTAAAAAATATTCCACCTCAAACCCTAAGAAAAGCATAGAACACATTTCCCAACGAATCAAAGCCTGGAAAGTAAAAGATTGGCTTTGCATACATACATTCTGGTCTGCCCCTATTAAGCATTGTTTTCCTGTCTCTGCCCTCCTTCCGTCATCCTCTGTGCTCCTCTGGTGTCTCCCTACCCTGACTGAGCAGGTTACTGTTCCTGAATTGAAAGCAAAAACAACAAGTCTATTATATTTGCATAAACTCGGTAAGCATTTGTCGACTGCCTAGTATTTACTTGTTCTTTTCATAAATATGTATTGAGTGTCTACCACAGGCCAGGTACGATTGGGGAGGACAGAGAGAGACACAGAGAGAGGAAGACAGAAAGAGAGAGAGAGGGAACATGGGAGGGAGAGGAAACAATTCTTGGAGCCATGGCTTGTGGAACATAGGAAAATAAAACCCAAAATCCTGTCTTAAGGGAGATGAAGCACAGAATGACTACAACATAGAGTACGGTGAACGTCATGATAGAGACAAAAGGAAGCACTGCTGGAGGATTTCAGAAGAGGGCTGCTATATTGTTTTCAAGCAATTTTTTCCCCTAAATTTTGAAGCCCTAATCAGCCTAGCAGAATATCTTTAAAATGTGTAAGTCAGGATTTTTCCTATTGCAAGGAACCGAAACTGGTTTAACCAAAATAAGGACTTTATTGGCCTGTGAAATAGAAAAGATCATGGCACTACAGGTAAGTTGGACCCAAATGCCCCAACAATGTTTTCAAGACTCACTCTATTCCTTTCTAACTAACCTCTCGGTTCTTGGAGTGTTGGCTTCATCCCCAGCAGATTTCTTTTTACATGTTGGTTCCCAGCAGTTCCAGGTTTTCATCCTGGAAAAAGAGTTTCTTTCTTCCAATAGTCGTAGGAGTGAGTTTTATTGTGCTGATCTGGTTATGTGCCCATCCCTAACACACTTACTTTGCCCAGGGTGCTAGAATACTGAATTCTAAATGGTGCAGTACGGCATGAGATCAAATGAAACCAAGAAACGGGTGGCTTTCCAAAGGAAAATCTGGGTATGATTACCAGAAGAAGGCAGGCAAATCAACATATATCCACTACAATCAATGCAGCTGATTACCGTTTTTTCATCTCCAATAAGTGCTTCAATAGTGCTTTTCCTGAGTCATCTCAACCGACTCAGAGATGTTGGTCATTATTGCTATGAAGTGGGAGCAAGGTAATATAATATAAAATCTGGACATGTTTCTAGCTTACCTGAAGTTAGTCCCTCAATGTGGGTTCTATTTTTTTTTATCTGAAATGCTATGCATTTCCTGACTGTAAGACATATTCTTAAACAAATACATATCCATAAACAATACTCCACCCCCCACCCCTGCCCCCGCCCCAAAGAAATGATGTCTTGATTTATCCATGCCATTTCTTTTCTTCATTAACACAGATATTCAAGTACTGATTGCAAGAAGATGAGACTATTGGGTATTTTTTTTAACTCTTAAATTTACTTAGAAATCAGTGGATGCTGAAATCCTGCTAAGACGTGTGGGTAGGGAGTAAATCACTGCCATTTCTAGCACATATGGCTAGAAATTGTGAAACCCTGAACCTGAAAAAAGGTTATGATAATGGAGAGAAGAGGACCGAATCAAGAAATATTTAGGAAGTAGAATTATCAGGTCTTGGTCACTGACTGTACTAGACAAAAGGAGAAGAAGCCTTAAGATATTAGTGTCTGGATTGAAAAACTGGGCTGATAATGACAAAGATATTTGATGATGAAAGAAAATAAGTATGGGAGGAGGCAGGACAAAGACAAGTACAGTTTTGTATTGAATTTGAGCAGCTTGTGGAACCTCTAAGTGGTGAGGTCCAATTTTTTATCTCAGAAAAGAAACTTGGGTTACAGTCAGGGACACAAGTGTCTAAAATCACCAAATAAATAGATATCATGGAATCTATTAGAATAGAATCATGGGATCAGATGACTCTTCTACTATCAAAAGAAACCATTGTGTAATGTAATCATAACAATTTAAAAAATAAAAAATATATATTTATTTTGTGCCATAGGACAAAGATAAGTTTTTTTTAAAAAAAAAGCCCTTGTTTTAAGGAATTTAGATTTCTATATACACATCTTAAACTATTTTGTGAGTTTAAAATTTGTACATTAGGGGCAGCCAGATGGCTCAGGTGGTTAGAGCGCGAGCTCTGAACAACAGGGTTGCCGGTTCGATTACCACATGGGCCAGTGAGCTGCGCCCTCCACAACTAGACTGAAGGCAACGAGCTGCTGCTGAACTTCCAGAGGGGCGGCCAGATGGCTCAGTTGGTTGGAGCGCGGGCTCTCAACAACAAGGTTGCCGGGAAAATAGCAACTGGACTTGGAGCTGAGCTGCAACCTCCACAACTAGATTGAAGGACAACGACTTGGAGTTGATGGGCCGTGGAGAAATACACTATTCCCCCCCCCCTCAAAAAAAGGAAGACATTTCATGTCTTTAAAAAAACAAACAAAAGCAAAAAACATCTTTAAAAACAAAAAGGAACAAACAAAAAATTGGTACATTAGACTTTCTTAATTTTCTTTAAAAAACTTCGTTTTTAAATTCTAAAAGCATTATATGCTTTTTGTAGAAAGAAAAAATCTTTACCAATTTGACTGATAAAACATTACCTTATTGTTAAAAATCAATTATGTATAGTGAGTATGTATATATAAAAGAAGCCAGACAACAAAGAGTATAGTGTATGCTTATATTTCTATAAAATTAGAAAATGCAAACTCCAAGGGACAGAAAGCTCAGTGGTTGCCTGGGACCAGGGGTGGGGCAGTGGGAGAAAGGGATAACAAAGAAGTGAGAGGAAAATTTGGGGGATGATGTATATGTTCACTATTTTGATTGTGGTGATGTTTTCATGGTTGTGTGCAAATGTGGAACTTATCAAATCGTACACTTTGAAAATGTTCAGTTTATTGTATCAATTACATCTTAATAAAGCTGTTTAAAAATATTGTTTTAATTTGATTTTTAAAAACTACTGAGTGTGAGCATTTTTCAGTTTTAGTTATGAGTACACACTTCTGTGATTTTTTTCATGTTCTCTATTAATTTTTCTACTTGTGCCTTCATTTTCTCCTGAATTTGTGAACTCCTTACATATTAGGCAAATTCACCCTAAAAGTTCTCCAGATTTCTTTTGTCTGTAACTTTCCTGTTACTGCATGCTTTTGGGAGAGCTCATTTATTTTTATGAGATAATTTTAACCAAGAGGATGTACTGTAACTCTATAAATCTCTACACTATAGTAAATTGTTAATCATCACTTTCCAAAACAAAAATCCTTTAAACAAAATTCAAATTAGTAAATGAAGGAGTGTTACAATCAATGCCTTCAGAATTGGCATCAAAAATATACTGTATGTCTGCTTTGAGGTTTTGGAAGTTATTATCCTCTGAAGTTATTATAACATTGTAAACAGTGGAGATGAAGGATTTTTAAACAGAAACATACGACACTATGGGAGTTTGGCTAGGAATCACTTTGTTTACAATAACACACAAAGTAATTCCCTTCCCTGACTTTCTTGGGCTCCTCCTTTGGCTGCTTACACAGGAAACCACAGGCGAGTAAGGCCACGGATGATCTCACGTTCGCATGACGTCAAGAAAGCTTGACGTCAGAAGGCGGTTGCCACGGGGACCATTCGCCACTGACGGCAGCGTCGTGAAATCCCATCACTACACTCGGTATCCCTTTCGGCTGCTGCAAGGTCTAAGCTTGCTACAGACGCTTTAACCTTAAGGGGGCCTCAGGGAGGGAGGAGTTGTGCTGCCGCTGCCGCCGAGAGCCCCACCTCCGTGGCTCCTGGTCCCGGGCCCCGGCCTGTGGCGGCGAGCGGCGGCCGCAGGAAGCGGGCGGCGGAGGCGGCGGCGGGCGACTCACCCTGGTCTCCCTTGCTTTGTGCAGGGCTGGGAGAAGGGATCCGCCATATTGGAGCCGGAGCCGAAGGCGGCTTGCAGCCGCGGCGCGAGGCGGGTGGAGGTGGCGGCCCTGGCCTGGATCTGGGAGGAGTCGGCTGCACCCGGGCCCGCAAGTCTGGGGAGTGAATGAGCCGCTCACGCTAGTCTCCTCCCCGCCCACTCCCTCCACTTTCCGCCGGTGGAACCGGGCCGGGAGGGGGCCAGAGACGGCCGTGGAGGTGGCAGCGGCAGCGGCAGGATGTTCTCCAAGAAGCCGCACGGGGATGTGAAGAAGTCTACCCAAAAGGTGCTGGACACCAAGAAGGACGCGCTGACCCGCCTCAAGCACCTGCGCATCGTCATCGGTGAGGAGCGAGGGGTGGCGGCGCTCAGAGGCCTGGGTTACCTGGCCTTCCCTCTTCTGGAGCCCCTGGGCACTCTCCCCCGGGTCCTGGCGAGGTGCGGGAGCAGAGGGCGAGGCGTCGCCTCTGCAGAGACGCGGGAGGGCGGTTAATTTGGGGAAGAGAAAAACTTGGCGGTTGCCAAACACTAACACAGAGTTATCTCATTTTGAGTTCATAGTCTGAAATCATTTTTAAACACTAGTATTCCTCTAAAAACTTGGATTTTTTTAGACTTTCGGGAGACCCAGTGTCGTGTGTAATGGTATTTATAGGATATGTTGGCCAGATGACGACCGTCATCCACACCCAACTGAAAACAAAAATAAAGTCCTCTCTTAGACAATGTAGACCTTAGTCTTTCAAGTTTCTTGGCTAATGAGGGCCAGGAGGAAGCAGTTGTACCCCTTTGGGAAGTGGGTGGTTCTCAAAAACCTTGTGGGAAAGAGCCCCGCCCTTTTGTTAATGCACCTTGTTCGTCATTACTGTCATTTAGAGAGAATTATTTTTCATTATAGGGAAAAGGTAGTTTACAGCTTCCCTTTCTTCTAGAGAACTGTATAGGATTCTGTTTTTATTCAATCAACAATTTCTTACTGTCTGTTACCCTCTACTTCTGCTTTGCTGGCAAACCAGAGAGTGCTCTGAGTTTTGGATAGTGTTAAATCTTTTGGCTACTTGGTCATTTCTTAGGCTGACAAGGGCTATAATAAGACTTATGGAATCTCTGGTCTTGTACTTGGATATTTTAGATGAAATTTGAGGTGACAAAGAAAGTGAGTTTGCCTGTGATAATACGGAGTTAAAGACAGAACTGAGATTTGAACCCAGATGTCTGAATTATAGTGCAGAGTTTATTATCTCAAGCTCTCTTCCTAATGAGTGTTTATTTTGAAAATTGATGTTTATTCAGTGATGTAAGTAAGTCCCTTATTTAAGGTGTCTGTTTTCTCAACTATATTGTTTGCACATGCCACCAGGATACCACCAATAATACCCAACATTTGTATGGTGCTTTACTGTTCTCAAAATGATTTCACAGAAATTATAATTAATCCTCACAGTAACCCAGAGGTAGAAATCATTATCTTCCTGTTTTTCACAAATGAGAATACTGAAGTTGGGGATGCTAAATGGTCACCCAGGTACAAGGAGCCAGAGCCAGAACTGGAGCCCAGGTTTCTTGTCTCCAGTTTGTTTCTTACTCTTCCTACATTTATGACAGCAAATCTTTATCACAAGTAAGTTGTATTTATTCTTGTGGAATAGTAAGAAAGCAATTAAATCCAGGTTAGTGACATAAAAAGAAACCCAGTTTTCAAGAAAATATAAATCTAAATACTGTTGGGATTATGATATTTTTATTTTTTGTTCTTCATTCTACTTCAGAGTTAACTCACTGAAGTTAACTCATTGGTTGAGAGAGTGACACAAAGAAAGTTAATGTGAATTTAGGAGAGGTATCACATATAATGGCAGTTTGAAATTGAACCCTTAATGGAATTTGACACCTATTTGGGACAAACTGTAGGTTGGGTAATGGCAGAGCTATAAAGTTGAGTTCCAAAGGAGTATTGATATTTTCTAAATTAACTGCCATAGTTCTTTAGTTATAGAGCGTTTAAGGAATGTTTCATACATGCTTCTTTGGCCTAGAAGTTTCTTCCATCTGGGAGACATGGTCTAAATTAAGAGGTCACACATGTCACATATTTTGTACGGCCTAGCTTCCTCCATTTGAAAACAAAACAATAATTAAAAAAAACAACCCTTTGCTTTTTAATTTATGGGCTTTTGGAAATTGGAGCACACACTGTGTATAAACATTTAAAATACCCTTAAGAACCTTCAAATAGAGGACATTATGCTTTCAAATTCCCTGTCCTGTGTGTGGAGTAGGTTCATAGTGCAAGATTACTACATTTCAGTAGTTTTAAAACAGTAGTTCTCAACCAGGGATAATTTTGCCTCCCCCCCGCCACCCACCCCCACTGACACTGTTTGGAGACACTTTTGTTTGTCACAACTTGGGGGAGGCGTTTGAGGCATCCAGTGGGTAGCAGGAATGCTGCTAAACATCTTACGATGTACAGGATAATCCCTCACAGCAATATGGTGATCTAGATGTCAGCAGTGCTGAGGTTTAGAAACCTTGTGAAAGTATAAGAGTAAAAGGTGGACCTTCAACTTCTATGCTTGTTTCCGATACATTAATTGAATGAAATAGTCTGAATTTTTAAATGGTTATAGTTATTTTGTTTGAAACATGGTTAATGTAGTTTTGAAGAATATGAGTGGAAAAAGTAGATTGACAAAAGTTGAAAGACATCTTAGAGGTTCACTAATTAGATACATCATTTTGCAGATGGAAAAGCCACTTCAAATCCTTTTTGGAAACAGGTGCAAGTTTAACATAAAGTAAACATATGAGGAAACTAGTTTGCAAAGTAATTGGACATTGCCGATTACACAAGATTTTATTTTTTATTTGGTTCCATCTGAACTATATTTTTAACCCTATTCACTCAGGGTATTTATAGAATTCAGTGGATCCAAATATAAGAACATATTTTAACATTCAATGTAAACTTTTTTCCTTGGCATGTATTCCTACAGTAGGACGATTCCAGCTGAATTGATAGAACTTGACTCTGAAGGATTTAGATTTAAATCTGCTGTGTTTATTGATGTTGCTATATATTTGATTTGTGGTAACTGGAAGTTGTGTTTTTTGTTGTTGTTTTTTTAAGAAATAAAGCCTTGTCTAGTTTCTGAAGTTTCTGTTATCATCTTACCCTTCCCCTCTTTTTTTTTTTTTACAACTATTAGCTTTAAGATAATACGTATTAAGTTAGCACCTGTAAAGTGGCTAATAGAATGCCTGGCATGTAGTGGATATTGACTAAATGTTAATTTTCATCTATTGCAAGATAACAGTTCAGTCTTCTTGATTTAAAAAGAAAAAAATGAGTACTTGTTTAGCTAATATATTGATTATTGTTGGATCATTCTAGTAACTATAATTGACGTACAATAAATTGCACTATTTAAAGCATATAATTGAATAATTTTTGACACACACACACACACACCCCCAACACACTTACTTTGTGAAGCCATCATGACAATCGAGGTTAGGAAACGTATCCAGACAATCAAGATGACAAGTATATCTATAACTTAGTTTTCCTTTTGCGCCTTGGTAATCCCTTACTTACACCCCTACTTGCACTAGACCCCCTGTTCCCTGGGCAATCACTGATCTGCTGTCACTCTAGATTGGTTTGCATTTTCTAGAGTTTTCTATATATAGAATTATATAGTATTTGTTTTTTTTGTTTGGTTTCTTTTATTCAGCCTTATTATTTTGAAATTCATTAATATTGTTGTGGAGGTGTGTCAATAGTACATGCTTTTATTGCTGAGTAGTATTCCATTGTTTAGATAGGCCATGATTTGATTATCCATTTACCTGTTGATGGACACTTGGGTTTTCAGTTTTGAACTATTGCAAAAACCTGCTATGAAGTGTACTTGTTGTGTAGACATAGTCTTTCTTTTCTCTTGGATAAATACTTAGAAGTGGAATGGCTATTAAAGAAACTGCCGTACTGTTTTTTTTATTTTACGTTCTTACCAGAAGAGTATGGAGAGTGCCCCTTTCTCCACAAATGAACCAACACCACTTGGTATTGCCAGTCTTAATTTCAGCCACTATAAGAATATGTAGTGGTTATAATTAGTGTTTTCCCAATGTCTAATAACATTGAGCTTCTTTTAATGTGCTTATTTGCCATTATATAATTTGTTTGATCAAGTGTCTGTTCGAATCTTTTACCTATTTTTGAAGTTGTTTTCTTACTCAGTTTTCAAAATTAATTATTTATTCTGGATAAAAGTACTTGATCAGATTCCTCCCTCCCCCTCCCTGCATCTTTGGATTGTCTCTTAATTTTTTTAATATTTTCTTTGAAGGAGTAGGATAGGATTCTTAAGTTTGATTAAGCCTATATACAAATTTTTTATTTTATGGTTTGTATACTTTTGGTGTTGTATCCAACGTCACAAAGATTTTCTTACATGCTTTCTTCTAGATTGAAGTTTTTTTTTTGCATATAGATATCCAGTTGTTGCAGCACCATTTGTTGACAAAGACTGCCGCCGTTTCACCACTGAATTGCCTTTGTACTTTTTCTAAAACTCAGTTGTTATATATGTGTGGGTCTATTTCTGGACTCTCTATTTTGTTCCTGTGATCTATTTGTCTGTGTTGGTGCCAATACCATGATGTTTTTTTATTTACTGTAACTTGATAGTAAATCTTGAAATCAGTAGTCTCTCCAACTTTGTACTTCCTTTTCAAAGGTTTTTTTCTTTTTCTTTTTTCTGGCGTGGCGGTACTATGCCACGTCCTTTACCAATATGAGTTTTATGATGAGCTTGTCAATTTCTAAAATGAAGAAGAAAATTTTCCTGCTTGGATTTTGATTGGGATTATGATGAATCTATAGGTCAAATTGGGAAAAGTTTACAACAATATTGAATTCTCTGACTCATGAACAAAGTGTGTTTCTCCACTTGTAGAGAACTTCTTTAATTTCTATAGCAGTGTTTTATAGTTTGGTTTTTTTTTTTTAATTTTATTGGGGAGGGGGAACAGGACTTTATTGGGTGAACAGTGTGTACTTCCAGGACTACTTCCAAGTCAAGTTGTTGTCCCTTCAGTCTTAGTTGTGGAGGGTGCAGCTCAGCTCCAGGTCCAGTTGCCGTTGCTAGTTGCAGGGGGCACAGCCCACCATCCCTTGCAGGACTCAAGGAGTTGAACTGGCAACCTTGTGGTTGAGAGTCCACTGGCCCATGTGGGAATCGAACTGGCAGCCTTCAGAGTTAGGAGCGCAGAGCTCCAACCGCCTGAGCCACCGGGCCGGCCCTGTTTTGTAGTTTTTAATGTGCAAGTCTTACACATCTTTTGTCACTTATCCCTAAATATTTTCCCTCACTTGATGCTCTTGAAAATGACATCTGTGTATTCATTCCAGATCGTTGCTAGTGTAAGAAAATAAAATTGATGTTTGTGTATTGAACCTTCTGTCCTGAAACCTTGCTAAACTCAGTTCTGTACATTTTTTGTATTCCATTTGGATTTTTTACGTAGATATTCTTATTGTCTGTGAATAAAGACAGTTTTACTTCTTCCTTTCCAATCTGGATGCCTTTGTGTCTTTTTCTTGCCTTTTTGAACTCACTAGAACTTCTAGAGAATAGAAGTGTGAGAGTGGACATCCTTGTCTTATTTTTGATCTTGGTAAAGCAGTGAGTTTTTTTAACTATACAATATGATATTAACTGGAGGTTTTTCGTAGATGTCTTTTATCATGTTAAGAAAGTCTCACTGCTAGATTGCTGAGAGTTTTTTTCATCAGAAATGGATGTTAGATTTGTCAAATACTTTTCTGCTATTGAGAACAGATTTTTTTCATTAATTAACATGCTGAATTATAGTCATTGATTTTCAAATATTAAATCAATTCTGCAATCCTGAGATTAAAGCTCAGTTGGTCCTGATGAATTGTCATATTTATATATTGTTGGATTTGATATGCTAAATTTTGTTTATGATTGATATATTTATGTTCATGAGGGATACTGGTCTGTACTTTGCTTGTAAATTTTTTTTTTTTTTTTTTGAGGAAGCTGTAAAACTTGATTGAGAAAATTTTAACAGTCAAGTATCCCACATAACAGTTTGCATGGTTTCACATCTTCTTTTAATGCTGTGGTTGTCTTTCCCCTGCTTTTGAAATGTAACTGTTTTCTAGTTTGGGGGGAATCTCTCACTTGACACAGCACTGTCTCTGCTCTAACCCTCAGACTTTGGCTGAGCCAGTTCCTAAAGATCAGCTTTCAGGTCAGGCCCTCTTGTAATATTTTTGGTTTGATATTACATGTTAGCCTCGTAGTATTAATTGAGAGGTGGTGCTTTCAGAGTTTCTGGAAATGGTCATGTAGAATTGGTATTATTTTTCCTTAAATGTTTGGTGTTACGGAATTCACCAGTGAAGCCATCTGGATCTGGAGTTTTCCCTGAGGGAGGGTTTTTAACGACTTTAATAGATATAGTGCTAGTCAGGTTATTTCTTCTTGAGTGAGTTTGTCTTTCAAGGAATTTTGTCATTTCATATAAGTTGTAAAATTTATATGTATAAAGTTGTCCACAAGTACTCCCTTATCCTTTTGATATCAGAATCTGTGGTATGTCACATATCATTCCTGATATTGATAATTTGTGTTTTTTTCCTGATTGGTCTGACTAGAGGCTCATCACATTTTATTGATCTCCTAAAAAAACCAGCGTGTTGCTTTATTAATTTTCTCTGTTTCTCTGTTTTGGTTTTATTGATTTCTGCTTTGATCTTTATTTCCTTTTTTCTGCTTTGTTTTAGTTTTTTTCCACAAAATCATCTTGTAAGTAATCTTGTGGGGTTTTAAACGACAAAGCTCTTTTTCAGTGTTAGTTTAATATGCTCTTTTTGCTAGTTTCTTAAAATGTAAACTGAGATTATTGATTTAAGACCCTTTTTCCTTTCTACTATAGGCATTTCCCCTATTATAAATTCCACAAATTGCAGTATTTTTTGTTTTTATTTTCAATTAGTTCCAAAATGCATTTTAACTTCCCTTTTGATTTTTTCATTGTTCCATGGGTTATTTACATTTGTGTTCTTTAGTTTCAAATAGTTGTGCATTATTCAGATATCTGTTATTGATTTCTAACTTAACTTCATTATAGTTAGAGAACATGTGTTTATGACTTGAGTTCTTTAAAATTTATTGAAATTTCATAGCCCAGAATGTTTTAACTTGATAGATATTCCATATGCACTTGAACAAAAAATGTATTGTGCTGGTGTTGGGTTGAGTGTCCTAAAAATGTCAATTAGGACAGGTTGTTTGAAAGTGTTCAAATTTTCTATATCCTTGGTGAATTTTTGTCTACTTATTTTTATCAATTATTGACTGGGGGTAGGGAGGTGGTGGTGCTGAAGTTTCTGGCTGTTATTGTGGGGTTATCTGTTTCTTTTTGCAGCCAGTTCTGTCAGATTTTATTTCATGTATTTTGAAGCTTTGTTATTAGGTTCCTAAACATTTGGGATTATTGTCTCCTGACAAAATGACTTCTTTATTATTAAGAAATGATCTCTTATCCCTGGTAGTCATTGCCCTGTAATCTACTTTGACAGTAATGTAGCTACTTCCACTTTAATTGACGAGTATTGGTAGGATATATATTTTCCTGTCTTTTTAATCTATTTGTATTTTTATAGTTAAGTGGATTTCTTGTTGACTGTGTATGATTGAGTTTTATTTTTTTATCTAATGTAGTAATCTCAACCTTTTAATTGAGATGTTTGGGTGATGTTCAGTTTTTCCTTTTTCTCCATGCTGTTATATAGTGCTACATCCCCAGAATTATTTTATGTTCAACTGGAATTTTATGTCTTTTTGACCACCTTCACCCATTTCCCCCCTCCTCGCCTCTGGCAGCCACCATTATGCTCTCTGTTTTCTATGAGTTTGGTCTTTTAGATTCAACACATAGGTGTAATCTTAATTACAGTATTTGACTTTCTCTGTCTGAGTTCACTTAGCATAATGCCCTCGAGGTCTACATATGTTGTAGCAAATAGCAGTGTTCTTTTTTATAGCTGAATAATATTCCATTGTATGTGTATGTACACATACACACACATCACATTTTCTTGATCCATTCTTTTGTTGAGGGACACTTGGGTTATTCTCATGTCTTGGATATTGTAAATGCTGCAATGAACATGGAGGTACAGTCTCTTTAAGATAGTTTCATTTCTTTCAGGTATATACGCAGAAGTAAAATTGATGGATTATGTGGTAGTTTTATTTTTAACTTTTTGAGGAACCTCCATATTGTTTTCTATAGTGGCTGTGCCAATTTACATGCTCACCAACAGTGTACAAGGGTTTCCTTTTCTTCACATCCTTGCCAACACTTGTTATTTCTTGTCTTTTTGATAATAACCATCCTAACAAGTGTGAGGTGATATCTCACTGTGGTTTTGATTTGCATTTCCCTGATGATTAGTGGTCTGGAGCACCTTCTCATGTACCTGTTGACCATCCATGTGTATTGAGAAAAATGTCTAGTTAGATCCTCTACCCATTTTTTAGTTGGATTGTTTGTTAGTTTACTATAAGGTGTGAATTCTTCACATATTTTGAGTATTAATCCCATATTAGATGTATGATTTGCAAATACTTTCTCCCATTGAGTAGGTTACCTTTTCATTTTGTTGATGATTTTCTTTGCTGTTCAGAAGCTTTTTATTTTTATGTAATCCCACTTGTTTATTTTTGCTTTTGTTGCTTTTGCTTTTGGTGTCAGATTCAAAAAATAATCACCATGACTGATGTCAAGCAGTTTGCCTTTGCCGCTTATATTTTCTTCTAGAAGTTTTATGGTTTCAAGTCTTACGTTCAAGTCTTTAATTCATTTTGGGTTAATTTTTCTTTATAGTGTAAGATAGAGATCTAGTTTTGTTCTTTTGCATTTGGCTGTCCAGTTTTTCCTCTATTATTTATTGATGAGACTATCCTCTCCCCATTGTATATTCTTGGTTCCTTTGTCATAAATCTGTTGACCATTTATGCATAGATTTATTTTTCTGTTCCATTGATATATGTGTCTTGTGTTTATGCCAATACCATACTGCTTTGATTACTATAGCTTTACAATATAGTTTGAAATCCCGGAGTGTGATACCTCTCACTTTATTCTTTCGTCTTGAGATTGCATTGGCTATTTGGAATCTTCTGTGGTTCCATACAGATTTTAGGATTGTCTGTATCTGCTTCTGTGAAAAATGCCTTTGGAATTTTTATGGGAATTTCATTGAATATATAAACTGCTTTGGTTTGTATGGACATTTTAGTAATATTCTTCCCATCCATGATTATGGAATCTTTCCATTTATTTGTGTCTTCGGTTTCTTTCATCAATGTCCTTTAATTTTCAGTGTATAGATCTTTCGCCTTTTTGGTTAAACTTATTCCTAGGTATTTTATTCTTTTTGATGTAATTGTAAATGGGCATGTTTCTTAAATTCTTTTTCTGATAGTTGTTAGTGTATGGAAATACAACTGATTTTTGAATATTGATTTTATATCCTGCAACTATACTGAATTTGTTTATTCGAACAGTTTTTTGTGTGAAGTCTTTAGGGTTTTCTCTATTACAAGATCATGTCATCTGTAAATAGTTGTCTGCAAATAGAGACTGTTTTACTTCTTCCTTTCAGATTTGGATGCCTTTTATTTCTTTTTGCCTATTTGCTCTTGCGAGAACTTCCAGTACGATGTTGAATAAAAGTGGTGAGAGTGGGCATACTTGTCTTGTTCCTGATCTCAGAGGAAAAGCTTTCAGCTTCTCACCATTTGAGTGTGATGTTATCTGTGGACTTGTCATATATGGCCTTTATTATGTTGAGGTTCATTCCTTCTACACCCAGTTTGTTGAGTTTTTATTATGAATGAGTGTTGAATTTTGTCAATGCCTTTTCTGTACCTATTGAGATGATCATATGACTTTTATCCTTCATTTTGTTAATGAGGTGAATCACATTAATTGATTTGTGAATGTTGAACCATCTTTGCACCCCTGAAGTCAATGCTTCATAGTCATGGTTATGATCCTTTTAATGTACTGTTGACTGTGGTTTGCTAATATTTTGTTGAGAAATTTTGCATCTGTATTCTTCAGGGATAATGTAATTGTCTTGTAGTGTCCTTGTTTGGTTTTGTTATCAGTAATGTTGGCCTTGTAAAATGAATTTGGAAGTGTTCCCTCCTGTTGTGTTATGTGGGAGAGTTTGGGAAGGATTGGTATGCGTTCTTTTTTAAATGTGTGGTAGATTTCACCAGTGAAGTCATCTGGTTCCGGACTTTTTTTTTTTTAACTTTTTTATTTATTTAAGTGTGTTTTTCCAGGACCCATCAGCTCCAAGTCAAGTAGTTTCAATTTAGTTGTGGAGGGTGCAGCTCACAGGGGCCCACTGGGGGATCGAACTGGCAACCTTGTTGTTAAGAGCACTGTGCTCTAACCAACTGAGCTAACTGGTGGCCCCCTGGACTTTTCTTTTTTGGGAGCTTCTTGGTTACCAATTCAATCTCCTTCCTTGTAATTTTTCTGTTTAGATTCAGACCAGTAACTAGTCATTGAGATCTGGATGATGTACACTTAATGATATTATTGATTTGGTTAAGTTTAAGTCTGTCATCTTGCTGTGTTTTGTTTGTCCTGTCTGTGCTTAGTTCCCTTCTCTCTCTCTCTGCCTTCTTTTCTATTGTTAGTTGAGTGAACTTATGATTCTTTTTAAAACTTCTTTGTTGGATTATTAGCTATAATCTTTTAGTATTGCTTTATGATTTATGGTATACATCTGTAACTTGCCGGAGTCTTCTAATAAGTGATATTATACCACTTCTTGTGTTGTGTTAAGGACTTTACAAGTGTGTACTTCCATTTCTCCCCCCAGCTTTGATACTTTTTTGTCATGAATTTACTTATACGTGTTGTAAATTCTTCGTTATATTATTTTGTTTAAACAAGCAGTTATCTTTTAAAGATTTTGAAATAATAAGACAAAGACATATATTTACCCATGTAGTACTATTTTCAGTGCTCTTCGTTCCATTGCAGATATTAATAGATACTTCCATCTATCCAGTATCATTTTGCTTCTTCTGAAGGACTTCCTTTAACCATTTCTTCTGTGATGATGATCTGGTGGTGAATTCCTCATGTTTTTGTTTTTGTAAAGTATTTTGCTTCTTTTCTGAAAGATATTTTGCTTTGTTTAGAATTCTGGGTTGATGGTTTTTTCCCTTTGTCCTTTGAAGATTTTACTCCACTGTCTTGGTGCTTGCATTGTTTCTGATAAGAAGTCTTCTATCATACTTACCTTATTCTGTACGTTTATGTCATTTTTTTCCCCCAGCTACTTTTAAGATTTTCTCTTTACTAGTTTTGAGCAACATGTGCCCAAGTTTGCCTTGGGGTTCATTGAGTTTATTAGATTTATGGGTTTATAATTTTCATAAAGTTTGGGGAAATTTTAGCCATTTTTTCCTCCACTTATTGCTCTCATCCCTTTTTGGAATTTCACTAATTAGCATATTGATAAGTATAATATTAGATTAGTATATTAGAAAATATTATTAGCATATTGGGAAATCTCGTAGCAGTAAAAGAACTGACATTCTTTTAATTTTTTTTGGATTCTTTTTTCTCTGTGTTTTCTGTTGCTAAGTTCACTAGGATTTTGCTACATGCAGTCTGCCCATCTAACTTATTTTTCACATCAGACATAATTTTTATCTAGTTCATTTTCTATGTATGTATTAGTATGTATGGAAATTATATTGTCTTCATGTTCTCTTGAACATATGAAGTACTATTAAAATAACATTGTACTACTTTTCTGCTCATTCTAGCATCTGTCAAATCTGGGTCAATTGATTATTCTCTACATCCTGGGTTGTTTTCTTCTTTGTATTCAGAGTAATCTTTGGATTTCTGATAATTGTGAATTTTACTTTCTTAACTTCTGAATATTTTTGTATCCATAATTCTTGTAAATTCTTGAACTTTTTTCTGGGATACCATTAATTGCTTAGAAATAGTTTGATCATTTTAGGTCTTGCTTTTACAGTTTATTGAGTGGATCCATCTAGGGCTATTACCTAGTATGAAGCAATACCTTCCTGAGTGTTCTACCCTAATGCCCTGTAAATTATGAGATTTTTTTTTTTTTTTTAAGCCCACCTTTTGGGAACAGGCACTGTTATTGGTCTTATGTACACATGTGGTACTGTTCCCTCAAATTTTTTCGCATAGCTTTCTCCTGTCTTGGGAATTTTCCTTACAAGGTGTTATGATTATAGTGGAAAGGGATCGCGCCTGGGTTCTCGCTGTATGCAGCTTTCTCCTCTTTCCTGCTCTCTCCTGTGAACTCTTATTACCTTGGTCTTCTTGGACTGTCATCTCATTTTCTCAACTCATGGATTCCATTGGCTCTGCCTGGATTCCCTTTCCTCTTACCTTAACCAGGAAATTCTTTAGCAAGCTGGAGCAGTCGAAGGTGCACCTCGTTTGCTTGCTGTCTGTCAGAAATGACTTTATCTGATGTCCATATCTGTTTAAAATAAACAAAAACTCTAAAAACCCTAAAACGTAAGTAACAGTTTTCAAGACACTGGATATGGATGCTGTAAGTGGTTCTCTTAAGTGAATGAGACTGAATATTGGCTTCATAGCAACTTGGCTCCCATTTTTTACTTTTTTATATTTAGAGAATAAATTTAGTATCAATTGATTAGTGAAATATATCTGATTGTCTTTATCCAATCTGGATATATTTGTCACAAAGAAAATTGTATTAATATCTTAAATCAGAAAAATAAACTCATGTTTAGTTAGGTATAAGTGGTAATTTATAAGGACATTTAATATGTTCATTAAATAAATATGTTTATATGTTAATTATATAATATGTTCGTTAAATAAATAACTTAAAGATGGTATAGATTAACTTGGAACAGGTTTGGCTGGAAATCTGAAAATGCACAGGAGTCACTGTAAACTGTAAATTGCCTGTAAAAATAAACTAACTTGGTATTTGAATATATTTTTAAGGGTTGATATGCAAAATTAGTAAGTAATCCTATACAGGTGACATTAGACCCATTTATATTCCTTAATTTGTATATGTCCTTTAACATAGTACTTAAATTTGAATCTTACTCATTTGAAGTTAGTTTGACCTCATTGAAACACTTCATGTTTGTTATTTATGAAGAAGTGATTTAGTAAGCAGAATAGCTACATAAACAATGTTACTGATTAATTTGCCTAGTAAAAAGCTGTTTCAAATATTGCAAGCAATCTTTGCATTAACGTTCTTTTTATTGAGGATTTTATTGCATATAAAGGGTTTTACGTGGCTTATAGGACTGAATAAAATGTGAAACAGAACAACTAGTGATAAAACAAACAACTGGATATCCACTACTCAAAGAGAGGAAACATTATCAGGTTCTAGAGATGAGCTGATTACAGCTGTAAAGCATTGAATTTGGTTCTTAGATTTCCTAACAGCTAAAGTGAAAAGAGAACATGTTGGGTTATAAGTTTTCAGTGTCTTAGAAAAGAAAACATGCTGCTTGCTGCTGCTGCTGCTTCTTGTGAAACACTTTTTCTTGATTCTAAATCCAATCACAATTTGTATGAGTTCATATATTATCTAATGTGTCTTTTTCTTTTAGAAGGATCATTGTGATAGAAATAGACCTTGAAGAAAACAGAAAAATAGGTGATTAGTATGTCTGTTAGATCTAGTCTTTCTAAAATCAAATGTCTACACAATCTAAATGTTTTGTTTTGTTTTTTAACTTTTGTAAATGGCATCACCATCTTCCAGGTTACCAACACTTGAAAATGAACCTTTGATCTTTGACAATGTGATAGAAAAAGACAAATGGTTGTAAGTCTGTCCCACAGATACCTCAAGCTCGAAGTATCCCAACAAAAATTTATCTTCCTCTACCACATTGTTGTCTTTAGCTTCTTGTTACCCCTCTCTGGTACTTTACATTCCTGTAATATCGAACTAGAAATCAGTTTCTGTGATGCGTATATCTTTGCTAATAACACTACTGTATCAAACTACCTTTCCATCAGTCTCACACCTGAAAGTTTCTACTCTTCCTTCCCTATTAGGTAAGTATAGGAGTTTATCCTACACTGAACACACTTATTTCTAGTAATTTGGTTATTTTATTATGATGTAATTATTTATTTGCATTTCTATATCTTCATACCTTTCTGAGGGCATAGGTGTCTTTTTATCTTCCTGTCCCTAGAGTCATCACAGTGCCTGGCATATAATAGATACTCACTAAATATTATGTAGTTCATGAATGAATGTAGTAAGTATGAGGAGAGCAAAGTTGCTCTTTTGTGAGTAGCTTCCTTTCAATTGACAATGGTAGGAAAAAATAAAGTCATCATTCTCATTAGAAAGAGACCGTGGGTTGTCTAGTACCTGGGCAAAAAAAAAGCTTCAGAATATAAAGTCTTTTATGTAAAATATAAAAACAATGAAAATCAATTAGCAGGATGTTAACTGAAAAATGTTTATGGCATTATGGCAGAGATTATTAGATAGTTTCCCACATTATTGAAAGCAGTCTTCATGACCCTTATATAACATCTAATTATTAGAGAGTTTATGTCTGACGAGTCTAACAACATGTAAAGTGTACCTCTCCCCCCACTCCACTCCCCAGTTAACAGTAAACTGACCTGGGGTAGACATAGGGGAGAAGGTGATGTGAAGGCAGAACAGAACACCAGGTTTGCGGCTCCCATTTGTCACAGCAACTAAGGAAACTAATACCAATCTCTAATACAGACTTGGCTTTTTGTTCTTTCATATGAATTTCAGAATCAGCTTGTTAATAAATTCAATGATAATATTGTTAGAATTTTTTTTGCTTTGAATCTGTAGATTTAATTTAGAAGACATTGACATCTGTAGACGCTATTCTTTCTATCCCTTGGAGTCTTCATTTATTCATTTAGGCTTTTCTTAATGTTTATAAATAAAAATTTCATATTTTTCTCTAAGAAAGATCTGCACAGCTTTGTTTGTATAGGTAAGAACAGTTACATTGAAAAAAATGTTAAATTTAAAAAGGATGACTTCTCTTTGCTACAGAAGGAGCTCATGTGACCATTAAATGGTGATTTAAATAAAGGTCAAGAAGAAAGAATGCTCGTCTGGATAAAAACATATATAAAATAACTGTTTCTTATAATAGAATAAATTCTAAATAGTTTTAATTCTTCAGTGTGAATTGGAAGGAAAAAATAAGCAGATATATTTTAAATATTGGGATAAGGAAGATCACTCTTAGAACTTACACTGAAGTTAAAAATTGTTATGAAAATGATGGATAAACTTGCCTATATAAAGCATTTTTAAATTTCTGATAGTGCAGCTCATTATTAACAATCAAAAGACGATTAGCAAACCAAGAAACATTTGTAACGTTTAAAAGAGTTAATTTCCTTAATTTATGGACTGGTAAAATTTACAAAATTTGGAAAAGATTGTAAAGTATGTTTGAAGACATAGAAACAGGCTCATCCATTGCCTGTGGAATGTAAATTAGAAGGCAGTTTCACTGTTAAGTGTCAAAGTTTTAAATGTATATATATATTCTTTGAAACCACCATTCCCATTTCTTAGTATTTATTCTAAGGACGTAAGTGGATAAGTGTAATATCAGTGCAGTGTTTAGACTAATGAAAAATTAGAACCAATTTAAATACTCATTTGGGAATTTATTTCAGAATTTAAGTATATTTTTAAACTATATAAGACTATGTATCTATGACTATACTATATATTTTACTATAAGACCGGGTCTTATATAGTATAATAGATAATGCAATATAATATAATATAATACCCGGTCTTACCTTACTATAAGATCCAGTATACCATACTATAATATATAATACAATAGCGGGTCTTAGATTAATTTTTGCTCCAAAAGACGCATTAGAGCTGATTGACCAGCTAGGTCTTATTTTCGGGGAAACATGGGAGCTTTTAAGTAGGAACATATAGTGGAGAAAGAGTATCTAGGTTCTGATCTCAGCTATGTTATTTAACACTTTTATAGATATCTTACCTGTCTATAAAATCAAAGTAATAATGCTTTAGATGTTGGAAGATTACATGAAAAAATGCATTTGAAGCACAGAATTTATGGAAGAAAGCACAGAATTTATGGAAGAATTTAAAACATTATTTTAATTTTAATTGGAACCTTAATGGTGATAAAATTGAATCAGAGATATGACCTATTCAAAATCAAGTAAAAATTTATTCTTAAGAAATAAATTGAGTACAAATCCCTGACTGATTTTCTTCACGATGGTCTAGATTCTGTACTTTTATTCTCAGTCTTTATTTTTTAAAAAATGTGTAAATTGGAGGGAAAATAATTTAAAAGTTATATTTTGGGAAAACAAAGGAGAATTAAATGAAAGGAAATAATATTTGTTGTTGGTATTTTATTTCAAGTAAACACAAGGAAATCCTTAAATTGTATCACTTAGCAACATTACTCTTTCCTTCCCCACCCAAAACTAAAGTAAAATAGCTGGTGAAGAGAGTTCCCAGACCCGGTTTCTGTGTGTGTGTGTGTGTGTGTGTGTGTGTCTGTCTGTCTGTCTCTCTCTCTCTCTCTCTCTCTCTCTCTCTCTCTCTCTCTCTCTCTAGGTATAAGCTTCCCCAAACCAACAAGCAATTTTTGGACACCAGTAGGGTGTCTGACAACAATTCTGACGCTGTACCCGGAGGTAGAATCAGATTCCACAGATAAAGGGCTCAGTCCACAAGAGGCCCTCCACTTCAGAGTCCAGTTGCAAGCTCAGGTTGTTTGTTACCTGTGCTTCTGACTGGCCTGCTACAAATGGGAGGTTCCAACGACCATCCCCTTTTGGGTTTTATTAATTTTCTAGAATGGCTCACAGAAGTCAGGGAAACCTGTTTACTCACCAGATTACCCATTTATTACAAAGGATATTCAAGGATATGAATCAACAGTGAACGAAGGAGCTTCTGTACTCACGAAGCGTGGGGCTTGACACGGTGGCATGTTGGAAGCGTTCTGGTTTCCCAGTATGGAAGTTCTCCAGAAAAAGGGCAGAGAAACTTTCCTCTTGGTTTTTATGGAGGCTTCATTATGTAATCATGATTGACTAAATCACTGGCTACTGGTGATTAAACTCAGTCTCCAGCCCCTCCCCCTTTCCTGGAGGTCGGGGTAAGACTGAAAGTTCTGATCCTCTAGTCAGGTGGTTGGCTGCATTGGCAGCCAGCCCCATCCTTAGGTGCTTTCCAAAAGTCATTTCATTAACATAACAGAAGGCCTTTATCACTTTCAACACTTAGGAAATTCCCAGGGTTTTTGGAGCTCTGTGCCAGAAATGGGGACAAAAGACCAAATATATACTTACAAATCGCGTTGGTCAAGCATGAATCAATCAGGCTTCACTAGAATTAATTGACAGAGTTTTTATTTGAGGGCCTTAAGGTTTGCAAATCATGAAACACTACCAGATAACACCCAGAGTGTTCTGAAGTAAAAAGTTGGGAGTTATTATAGTAAAAAATACATTCTGGAGAAGAATCAGTCCTGCATTCTTAGCCTCTGGATTGGTCTGAGCTGGTAATCTTCCAGATGACCAGTAGTCTTGGTAATGGATGTCAGGTGGTCTAGACACGTGAGCATTCTTTCCTAAGTTCTTTACTTGAACGTTCTTTACTAAGTTCTTCAGAGGGTTACGTATTGTAGTTATATATATTTCCAGGCGTTGATGCACAACTGAAAAGTTCGAAGGTTTAAGTCCTCAGGCTAAAGTAAAATAAAATCTCTTACTCATGTTTCAGCCCATTCTAACTTAAAGTAATTTTGTTAGCTTGGCTATGGTGAATCTATTTTGTTTCTTCACTCATTCCTCAAACACAATATCACAGCTACTAAGTGTTGTGTTTATGTTACCAAAAATTTGTTGTTATTGTCTGAATTCTTTTAAATCAGTAGTTTCAAGATTCCCAGTCATCTTTCCTTTTCTATCAGTTGTCCTTAGGGCCATCTAGAGGCGAGATGTTTATTACTATAAGCCGTTTCTTATAAACATGTCATTTCTTCTAAAATGTCGTTAAGAAAAATAATTATTCATCTGTGCTTCCATTTCTTTAAAAATCTGAAAATGATGGATCTAAGCAATCATTTGAATAATAACTATATAGAGTGCTTTGCTGGGTTTTGGGCAATTGCAAAGGAGTAAAGGAGTTGATGGAATAATTAAAGAATCATGTCAGATATGAAAGATGTTATTATTAGGTTGGTGCAAAAATAATTGCGGTTTTTGCAATTATTTTTAACCTTTTAACCGCAATTACTTTTGCACCAACCTAATAATATAAGAGAAGGATTGGATCTAAAGGAGGGGTTTGGAGAAAGGTTCATGGGGCAGGAGCATTTGGGCTGTACCTAGAAAGGTGATTAGAATTTCAGTAAATAGAAGTAAAAGAAGAGCAGTTTGGGTGAAGGTAATGGTAAGAGCATAGATATGAATGCAGGAAAGTGGAAGGCAATGGTCTAACGAGCTTTAAAAAAATAAGTATGTAAGGCCTTACCCTAGAAATGATGATTTAATGGCAAGGTGAATAGAAAGGAATGAGTGATGAAAGGACATACTGTGGGGAGATGATTTATGAGATTTGGTAACCAGGTTTTAATGAGGATTTAGGGAAGTACAGATTATGTAACTTCTCTGGCTGCATCATTCTGTTGCCGGAAAACGGGTTCTTGGTGTCATCACAGGAAAGAATTGAAGGACGCACCAAATAAACCAAGCAAGGGGTGAATTTATTAAAAGAAATAGGTAGTACCCTCCCAAGGTGGTGGGAGCGAGCAGGCCTGGAGAAGAGCAACTGCACCCAAGAACAAAGGGACTTAGGAATTTGTTATCCTCAAAATGAGGGTGCAAAATATTTGAAATGTAGGGGTGCCGCATTATAGGCGTTCCTAGGCAGGTCCCCACTGACCACTCCTGTCTGGAGGAGGCATTCTCTTGTTCTTACTTGGCTCTAGTCAGAACTGTCATGGCGATACAGGGGTGGAGATTTTCCCTGCTGGTAATGCTGATAAAATAATGTTATAATTAGCTAAAGTTCGCCTTGAGGGGCAAGATGGTGTCCTGGATCTGTTTGTTCTCAGCCACCAAAATCTAGTTCTTTTCTTAGGAATGACCTCACCTCCTCTTCCCTCCCCCCTCTTTCCCCATGGCTCTATTTTTTCTGCATACAGTAACAATTCTACTTTTTGAAATCCTGGTTTTATTGGTGAATTTATAGCAGGAACAGATTATTCACTTCTAGTACCTGCATCAAGGCTACTCAGCCTATACACCGAAACTTTGCATCATTCCTTCCCAGTCAGTGTTACGGTTATTCAAAGTGTAGTCTGCTGACTGGTACTAGTTTACCAACTTTTTATTACACATCTGTAACATGTTTAAGTATAGAAATTGTAGTGTTGAGGAGCTCATCTCAGTTTGACAATGCTGTGACGACATCCAAGCATTGATTAGTGGACTTGTCTTATTCAGTAGGGTATAGACCAGTCTGTATGCTTTTCAGTTTATTTTCTAGTATTTCATTTATTGTAAAGCATTGATTTATGATGAATTGGAATTTTATGATGAATGAACTGGTCCTTCATTGGTAGTTTGAGAAGCATGTTCTGTACGGTGTGTTTAGAATTAACTTCTTCCATTCTAACTCATTCTGCTTTTATTCTCTATTGTTTTAACATATTTTCTTTTTCCACTTTTTGACTATTATGAATAATGTTGTTATGAACATTTGTGTGGCCACATTTTACTGTTTTAGGAGTTGAATTGCTGCGTCATACGATAATTCTATATTTAACTTTTGGAGGAACTGCCAGACTTTTTCCAAAGCAACTATATCATTTATATTCCACTGGCAATGTACGAAGACTGAAATTTCCCCACATGCTTGTTGACACTTGTTATTGTCCATCTTTCTGAGGATAGCCATTGTAGTGAGTAGGAAGTAATAGCTCATTGTAGTTGTGATTGGCATTTCCCTTATGGCTAATTATAGTGAGCATCGTTCCATGTGTTTATTGACCATTTGTTTATCTTTTTGGGATATATCTATTCAAATCCTTTGCCTATATTTAATTGGGTTATATTTCTTTTTATAATTGAGTTCTAAGAATTCTTTACATATTCTGAATACTAGTTCCTTGTCAGATATACAATTTTCTGATAATTTTTTCCCATTCTGTAGATTGTCTTATTTTCTTTATAGTGTCATTTGAAGCCAAAACGTGTCAAGTTTTGATGAAGTGCAGTTTGTTTCATTTGTTGCTTTTACTTTTGATGTCATATCTAAGACACAACTTATTAGTTCAAGATCGTGTTTTCTTATAAGAGTTATATAAATTTATCTTTTATATATAGGCCTTTGGTCCATTTTGAGTTAATTTTTGTGTATGATATAAGGCAGTGGTCCCACTTCACTCTTTTGCTCATGGATATCCAGTTGTCCCAGCACCATTTGTTGAAAAGACTATTTTTTTCTCCATTGAGTTGTCTTAATATCCTCGTTGAAAATCATTTTATTATCAGTGTAAGTTTATTTCTGGACTCTAATTAAGTTATATTCCATTCATCTATGTGTCTATCCTTATGCCACCACCACATTGTCTTGATAACTGGAACTTTGCAGTAAGTTTAGAAATTGGAAAGCCTTAGTTCTCCAGCTTTTTTTTTTGATTGAGGTATAATTGAAATACAATCTTATATTAGTTTGAGGCATACAACATAATGATACAGTATTTGTATATATTGTGAAATAATCATCACAATCTAGTTGACATGTCATATACATAATTACATTTTTTTTTGTGGTGAGAACTTTTAAGATCTACAGTATTAACTGTTATCCTCATGCTGTGCATTCATTATATCCCCATGACTTATTTTATAACTGAAAGTATGCCTTTTGATGCTCGTTTCAAGATTGTTCTGATTATTCTGGATCCCTTGCATTTTCCTGTGAATTTTAGGATTAGCTTGTCAATTTCCACAAAAAGCCACATGGGATTTTGATAGAGGTTGCACTGATTCTTGAGACATATTTGGTAGAATATTGCTATCTAACAATATTATATCTTCCTATCCATGAACACAGAATGTCTTTCAGTTTATTTAGGTCTTCTGTCATTTCTTTCACTGATGTTTTATAGTTTTCATTGTACAGATCCTACATTTCTTTTGTTCTATTTATTCCCAGTATTTTATTCTTTTCATACTGTTGTAAATGGAATTGTTTTCTTAACTTCACTTTCTGATTATTCATTGCTAGTGGATAGAAATACATCTTGTATTCTGCAGCCTAGCTGAACTTGTTTATTAGTTCTTATAGACTTCTTTGGTGTGGATTTTTTATATACAAGATCATGTCACTTCTGAATAGAGATGTAATGCTTATTTATTTATTTATTTATTTTTACAATCTGTATGGCTTTTATTTCTTTTTCATGCCTAATATCTTGGGCTAGAACTTCTTGTATAGTATTGAATAAAAGTGGCAAAGGGCAATATCCTTGTCTTGTTCATGTTTTTAGAGGTAAAGATTTCAGTCTTTTACTAGTCAATGTGAAGTAGGTTTTTCATAGATGCCTTTTATCAGATTGAGGAAATTACTTTGTTCCTAACTTTTTGAGTATCTTAATCATGAAAGGACCTTGGATTTTGTCAAGCGCTTTTTCTGTGTCTCTTGACAATATGATGTGGGTTTTTACCTTTATAGTGATATAGTATATTGCATTGATTGATTTTACTTTATATGTATCGATTTGTATGAGGCTTAAAAATAATTACTTTAAGATCTTGATCACTTTATTAGTTTTCTTATGTTCTGTTCTTTTAGTTCTAAGAATTATTATCTTGCTATCCTGATTATAATCATATCTCAGGAGCTTCTGTGCAGTTAATTTGAAACATCAGTTTGATAAAGAGATAAGCTACATATCTTAAACTATTTTGCTTGCTTTGAAATTTCAGTAGGTTTTTAGTGTGGTTTCCAGCAGGACTTTTGTTATTTGTATTTTCTTGCTTTTCATATTGAGGGATTAATGAATACTACATATTTGAAAGATAAAATCAAACCAGCACCTTAAGCATTTATACAGGAGAAGAGTCCGTAGCTTTTATTTTGATGAATTAAAACAGGACAGTTACCAATAGGAAAATTGCATACCCATACATTTAGGTTTACCCATATAGTTACCAGTTTCTTTACTCATCTTTGCCCCTTGTTTCTTGCTCTCCTATGTGAGTTTCTCTTCTTTCAGAAATACACCGTTTGTAGTTCTTTGAGTGAGGGTTGTTGAATGCTAAACTATAAGTATGTTAGAAAATGCCTTGTGTTCATTTTCATATTTGTAGTATTGAACAGTTGTTTAGCTAAGTATAGAATTTTAGGTTGATGATTATTTTCCCTTAGTTCTTTCAATATAAAATTGCGTTGTCCTCCTGCCTCTTTGGGCTGATGAGAAGCCTGTTAGTAATTTTGGTATTTGTATGTAGGTAATTTTTGCTTGTTTTAATATTTCCAATTTGTTTTTGATGTTAGGATATGTCCATGTGTGGATTTGTGTTCATCCTGCTTTGGACTCAATATGCTTTTTCAGTCTGAAGATTTATTACATATTTCACCAATTTTAGATAGTTCTCAGACATTATTTCTTTGAATATTGCTTACATTTTCCTTTGTTCCTGAAACATCTCAGGTAGTCTGTTATGTTTGTCTCTACAATTTTCGTCTTGTTATTCCCGTGTCCCATTCTGAGTACTAGCTTCAATTTTGTCTTCCAACTTACTATTTCTCTGTTTCCTCTCTTTGTCCTTTCTTCTCTTCCTCCCTTTTCTCAATTTCTTCTTCTTTTCCCATGTACCCCCCTTTTTAAAAATCAAAGATGTATTTATAATTTATCCAGCCTATTTGTGTGTTTCTACCCCCTCCTTCCTCTTTCTTCTCTTTTTCTCCTCTTTTCCTTCTATATTTCTCTTCCCCTTTTCTTCTAATTTGTGCTTGACTCTGTATTATTATTTATACTTTATACTCCATTTCTGTATTTCTTTTCTCTTACTTTCCCCTGCTCTCATCCTTACTTCCTTCTCATTCTCCCTTTCTTCATGTTTTTTCTCTAATCCTTCTCCCCTTTCTCCATCCCACATTCTTACCATTCTTTCCCCTGGGCTTCCTCTTCCTCCATCGAACTTCCTCCTTTTCTGCTTTTCTCTCTTCTTATTACTTCCTTCTCCCCCCCTTTTTATGACCTTGTATTATTTATTTTTATCCAGTATTTCTGTGTGTTTGCAATAAGAGTGTATTTTGTGTTAGGACAGTCCACCGTGTTATTGGCTCCATGCTCATTATTGATTATTATAAGGCAATAATTTGCAATGTTTGGTGTATTATTGGAAGCAGTAATACATGTCACAGATTGGGGTATTATGATGCCATCATTTGAGCAAAAGTTCTAAATGGGGACTTTTTTTGGCTTAATAGATGAGGAAGAAGAATGATGTCACTGAACATTTGTTGAATTTGGATTATGTGATGTTTTATCACGAAATATTTTATATCTGAAATTTAAAGTCAGGAAAACTGGCTTCTGAACTTTAAATTTTTAATTATATATTTGTTGTCAATGCTAAAATGTCTTAAAAATATGTAGTAGAAAATACATGTATTACAGTTAGCTTTTTAAAACTTATTCATAAAAAGACCCTAAAGAGATAGCTGAAATTTTATTTGTGGAAACTAAATGAAGTCTAGAACTATTTTGCTACTTAAAGTTAGTATTCCCAAATGTCTACAAAGCATTCCTAAACCTGAGTCAGTTTTTTAATTCTCAGAAGCCTGAACCTGAATTTGTGGTTGAAATATTTATTTGATTTCTTTAAGGAAATAACTTTATGAGCAGTGCAAATCAAGCAAGTATTTCTGAAAATAGGAGGAAATTTTTAACCCTTAAACTTTATTTTTAAGTGCTAACCATGAGTTTTGCATTATGCAAAGCATTCTCCTTAGATGAAAAATTTGAAAGATAAAAGAAGCTAAAACATGCTTTCTGCTCCCAAAGAGCAACCAGTATCCTCAAAAGAATAATACTAGCCAATGTGACATAATTAGGAATCATCTGTACCAAAAATAATGGAGGCGTTCACAGAAGGAGAAAACAGAATGAGTTACAGGGGGCCATTTTGGAAAGGATGAGACTTAATATTGGGGTTTAAAATTGGTAGTTTTTCCATAATATCTTTCTGGATTTCTTTCCTTTTTCATTTTCCTTTCTTCTGTGTTAGTGTTTGATAGAGAGGTGTTTTTAAATAAATGAAATCCTCTTACTACATTTTATCCAGATTTTTTTGCGTTTCTTCCCCTAGTTTTTCACCACTATGTAAATTTTGTGAATTGGTGATCAAAAATATTTTGTAAGAATTTTCATTTGCTAACTTGTTCATTACAAATAGATATTGAGTGAATAACAAATTAGCCTAGTTTTGATCCAGTATTTTTTATTAACGTGTATGTAGTTTCCAGGTTTTGTTAACATGCAGTATGGGAAGGAAATTAAGAGAAACTATCTTGGCTCCTAAATTATGTCCCAAAATCTTGAGTTAATTTATGTTTACTTTTGTTTTGATTTTTTGTTTTGCTTTGTTATTCTCATTTTCTTCTTTCCCCTGAGACATTAGTTATGTTGGAAACATCAATTTCAGGAAATTTAGAGATAATTATAGAAACCTATTTCATTCTGATTTTATAGTTCTTTGTTACTTTAAGTTACTGTGTGGGAAAAATAGAATACTTTTCTTGTTTATCTCAGTGTATGTGTTTTTACTTTAATAATTAATCTGTAAAATAGGTTTAGTATTTGATGACTATTATCCTTATTCTAGGCAGATAATAGATAAATTCTTTGTGTTCTTTCACTATTTTTCTTATAGATGTATTACGGGATATATTATAGATATATTTCTTATAGATATACTTCTTATAAATATATAACCTTTATGTTAGGAGCCTGGGCAGTAGATCCAGGCTGTGTGGAGTTGAAATCCCTGACTCTGCTTCTTAGTAGCTAAATAAACTCTGTCTGTTTCCTCATTTATAGAGTAGGGAGGATAGTAATTGTACTTATGTTATAGTTTGCTATGAGGATTATAGGAATTAATTTCTGTAAAACATCTGGAAGAATGTCCAGTATATAGGAAGCAGTCAGTTTGTGTTCGCCATTATTTTCTTCCTAGTTCTGTGAAAAGTCACACAGGTAGTGTTACAGGTAGGCGTGGAATCTGGGTGTTCTAATTCCGGTCAAGATGAAGCAATGCTATTTTGCCTCTCAGTAGGTTATGCAGTCTTTTCCAAGGTTAAAAATTTCCAAGCTACAAAATGAATACAATAAAATTAAAATATTTTATTAATAATAAAGCACTTTGAGTACATACGTGCTCAGCACTCTACTGGGTTTTGGGTAGACTAAGATAGACACCATTTCTATTCTAAAGAAGCTATAGACTAGTCCTGGAAGAAAGAGAAGAAAACACTTGAAATGGTTATTTCCATACAAGAGAAATATAGAGAATCTAAGGGAATAGAGAAGAGAGGGCATTCCTTCCTTCCTGTGGGAGAGCAGAGCAAAAGGGAAACAGTCTTGGAAAATTTCATACATAAAATGTCTAAGGAATTATTGTGAATATTCATAGGAAGCATAATAGACGAAAGAGAGTTTAAAGTGCTATCTTTGTTGTCGCTACTTCACTTTATTCTGAAATCTTCCATTGAGCGTTAAAGTAGTCCAAGGAATTAAGTGAGGTTTACTTTTAACATGAGTTTATTAACAATTAGTTTATTCTTCATCTCCCAGGTTAAAAAAATCTTAGATTTTTTTTTCCAGTTGCCTTTTTCAAATTTATTTATAGTAAAAGAAATATGTTTTTTGAAAACAAACTTGAATAGTAAGAAGTACATAAAGTAAAAGTTATCTATATCCCATTTTTCTTCAATCTTCTCAGTCCCCCAGAAAAATAAGCCAAATAACAAAAATGCATAAATATATATATACCCACATAGATACCTTGCTTTGAATAATAAATCCAGTCTCCTCAGTTTGCATTCAAAACATTTTACAACATACCTCAAGGCCACTTTTTCAGTTTTGTTTTTATCAATATACTCTAAGCTCTAGCCAAAATGAATTATTTTTCTGCCCCCTGTCATGCTTCATGTGTTCCTCACTGTGTCTTTGTCTATGCCTAGAATGCCCTTCCCATTCAACCCCACCACTTCACATCATCCTTCCTGTCCTTAAAAGTCTTTTCAAATAATATGTCCTCAGGCTTTTCTTCTTTCCCCACCTTCACCCCTCATTGAGCTTTGAAAGGAATTTTGTATTTCTAAATTGCCTTTGACTTTGTCACTTCGTTTTTAGTACCTAACACTTTCTACTATGCATACGTTTCTACTATGCATATGTTTAGTTTTGTGTGCCCTGGATTATACCGACAGTTCTTTTAGAGCAGTATTATCTATGTTGGAGCTATGTTGGAGTATTATCTATGTTGTACTTAACAGTGTAATACTTAATAGTTTTATTTATAAAACCTATTTTTAGGTATCTATATATTGATTACATGTATTTTAGACATGATATGTTATTACGTCATGATATGTTATTGGAAATACTGATTTTAAACTGTCCAGGGGAGAAGTTAGGAGAGGTGTATCTGAATTGAAAACAAAGTCTTTTTTTGGTTTGGTTGATGATTTTGAATAAATCTCTCTGAGACATTGTTTTCTTTCAGGAAACAAAGATTATGATAACCTGACTTGATCACTTTTTAAAATTAAAGCTGAAATCTTTAAAAACTAAAATTGTAAGAACAAGGATATAGATATATAAATACATAATTCAGATACTTTAATAGGATAGAATTTTAGGAGCAGTTCTTTGACTTTTTGGAAGGAAACTTGCCACTATCAATATTTGCTGAATATAATTTAACATGTGAGTAGTAAGCACTAAAACTATTTTCATTTATTTTTCAGAGAATGCAGAATCTATCGATCTTAAACAGTTTTTTGACCAGCATTTTTCACATATATATTATGTGTTCTTTGAGAATTTCGTGACTATTGAAGCTAGTCTTAAACAGAAAGGTAAGATGTTAAAATCAATCCTGGTATATGTTGATGTTTCTTATAATTATCATATGCATTCACTTAAAAATAGACTCTTGGACATTGAAATTTTAGTATCCACTTTTTGTCAGGCAGCTTTTAGACATCCCTTTCACACTATGGGTAAGAAGTACTGTTCTTATTACATTAAGAAGGCCTAGAAGGTAGGCCTTTTTCCTGGTCAGGTTTACCTATTTCCTTGCCTTCTTTGCTTTGCCCTAAGGTCAAGTGTCAGGTTTGAGCAGTCATTTTCATATTTTCATTTTCAGAGTTCATTTCAAGTTTTCCACAATATATTGTGATTTGTTTTTAGACATAAATATGTAAAATCTGAATTTAATTGTTGAAAAAGCGTAGAGAGAGATGCTATGATACTGTTTGCACATTGAACAGAATATACTTTAAACATTTTATTACAAAATGACTGAGAAAAAACTTTAGTGCTTTAAATATTTTAAGCTTTTTAAGTGGTTATTAACAATGAGGACAAAATGATAATGTTTAAAATATTTTTCTGAAAAAATTAGGTCACAAATCTCAGAGGGAGGAATTGGATGCTATACTTTTTATTTTTGAGGTAAGTACCTGCCAGTCTAACTTTCTTTTATTCAAAAATAATTCTTGGAACTATAAAGTGTATAATAAAATACTGTGAATCTGCTGTGCTTTTTTAAAAACTGAATCACGTTTTTTAACCTGAAAATATACCTGACTTAATTTTTTTTGAGGTAGATTTATTTATAGCTATAGATAGAATTATATTTTTATGCATTTGACACTACAAAATAGGTACTAATTTGTGGGAGGTTTACACAAATAGAGATTTTTTTTTTTTTTAATTTCAAACATTCTTACCTGAGAGGGTAACTTCATGGAACTGTTAAATACCTAAGGAATTTATAGTTTCTGCTTCAACTCTTTTTCATTGCAAACTTGTATAAAATAGTTTTAAATGTCTTATAAATTGTTCTACATTATTTTGGATTGGTGTGGGACAAGTCTTTCTTTCCAAGTAAACAGAAGGAAATAGCAACATATGATACTTCGCTAAAATTTGTGTTTTATTTTTGCCATATTAATAAAAATTAGGGCACCCTCTCCTCTTGTTCCCCCCTGCCCGACACACACACACACACACACACACACACACACACACACACACACACACACACACACACACACACACACACACACACACCCCCCCCCCCCCCCCCCCCCCCCTGCTTTTAAAATAACTCTTTGCCCTTCATTCTGTCTTTCAAATCAAACAGTGATGGAAGTATTGTGATCTTTATCAAGAAGTTAGAGATCTGGAGAAAGCCAGGATTAGACCTTGTGACTTGAAAGGCATAGTAAAGAATTTGGAAATCTGTTTCTAAAGATTGAACTCTTCTGTCTGCTGTAAATTAAAGATTATGCACTGTTTTGTATTTTGATATAGTTTAGAAGAATTTGAACAATCTGAATGATATTTCTCTTAGCTGTTGATTCAGTCACCGCCAAAAACGGATTTTTTTTGAAGAGTTCCAGATGGAAGTAACTGGTGTTGGTACCAGTTCTGCATTTAATTTTCATTACTTGTTAACCCTGAGGAATTTGCTTATATTTACCTCCCCAGTTGTTTGTATGAACTGTTTACAAGGGGAATATTAAAGCATAGATGTTTTAAGAAAGAAAAAAACTATCCACAGAGAAAGCAAGATAGTAATTCCTGGAAAGTGTCCTTTAGACTTTCATGCTTGCTCTATATTCAGGAAACTGAAAATGATTGATGAGCTAAGAGAAGCTCTTTCAGGGTATTCCTTCTATTAAGAAATAATATTTATTTTCCTATATGTGATATATACTGATTTGTTATTCTATGAGTAGTAATGTTTGTGTTTAATGAATCACTAAATTTTATTGGAAAAAAAGATGTTAATACCCTATTTCCCCAAAAATAAGACCTAGCCGGACAGTCAGCTCTAATGTGTCTTTTGGAGCAAAAATTAATATAAGACCCAGTCTTATATAACACCGGGTCTTATATTACACATATATTATTATGTGTAATATTATCTAAGACCTGGTTTCATATGATATAAGACCAGGTCTTCTGTAAAATAAGACCAAGTCTTATATAAATTTTTGCTCCAAAAGACACATTAGAGCTGAGTGTCCGGCTAGGTCTTATTTTCAGGGAAAACACGGTATGATACAGGGTTTTCATCTTCTGGAAAAGAATTTTAACTTGTGTGCCGGTGTTTTTCTACTTACAATGGGGACAATAAATACCTGACCTCTACGTTTACAGACTTATGATGATTTTTAAAAAATCAAGAAATTATAAAGTAATTTTTCTCTTTCTGGAATAAAAATCCTTGTTATGTAATATTAGTAATACCGCATAAGATTTATAGTCTGTTTTCTGTGCAGTTGAGAGCACATAATTACTTTCATCTTTATATTAACCACATAAAAACATAGTCATGTTTATTTGCATTTTATAAGGGGTTAATTTATTATAAAGTATAATTTAATAGTCAATTTAGGAATGCTTTTGAGTAGTTCACAAACTTGTCTTTTCAGTTTTCTGTAATTTTATCTCTTTCCACACTAAAATAAGTATAATTGTACTTGTTAGGTAGCTATTGGAAAAATATGAAGAGGGCAAAGGTGAAGAAGTTCATGTATCTTGTGTGGGACTAGCATTTATCTGTGAAGAACTTTGTAATTTCTTCATCACCCTCTTGTATGAGATGGACTAAAGACTATCACATCAAAGGGAAGATAGAGAAGTGTAAACCATGCATACATACCATCCTTTGAGCAGAATAGTATGAAAGCACGTTTTAGAAATAGACATATTAAGGTTGGAATCTCTGTTCTTCCACTTTCTACCTAAGCACATTACTTAACCCATTTCCTCCTTTGTCAAATGAAATAAATAAACTCTCGTTTTAGGATGGTTGTGAGGATTAATAAGATACCATCATGTAATGTGTCTTGTTTAGTGTTTGGCCCTTATGGACCAAATGGTGTTTCTAAATAATAATAGTAGTAAGAGCAGCAATAACAACAAACACACACAGATGTCTCTCAGCAAGCGGAGTACTGAGAGCACAGTTCAGCAACATAGCAAAGCAGCTATGGATCTAGAATAATCCACACAGATGCAATATGTAAAGGAAATTAAAGGCAAAATTTTGAAACTATCATATGTGAAAGTGTTTATTCCCAGTTAATGGAAACCTCTAACTCCTGAATTTTAAAATGTTGTTCTCATACCTATAGCCATCATTATATATAAGTACTTTTGGATTCACAAAATTAACTCAGTACAAATATTTCATGGGATTTCTGTGAAATCAAAATAGTTCCCCTAGATTTATCAACATAGGGGAAAGAACTACTTGAAGAGACAAAATGTCAAAAACCTTATTATCTGAAAGAATTCAAAACTTATCAGTAATGTCCACAATGCAGTTAATTCTCCAAATAGTACATAAGTATTTTGAAATATATGAGAGTTAGCATTTAATCACTATGGAGAAATATACTTAACTTTCCACATCACTATAAAAGATAAATTTCATTAATTTCCTGTTCCAAGTCTTTATTAGGATAGCTTGTTTTGGGAGGTTTTCAAATATTGATCAGTATGCCAGTGCTGCAATAGTGCCAGTACTATCAGATTAGTTCAGAGACTATTTTGTATTTGTAATGTATTTTCCTTAAGAAACTCTTGAAGTCTTAATGTAAGCTCTTTAATTTTTCACATTGCACAGAACATGGACTCATTCCTTGCTTTTCATTTTTTTTTGTTTGTTTGTTTTATTCATACTGATTTTTAGAAAATTTTACAACTTCTTCCAGAAAGAATTCATCAACGATGGCAGTTTCATAGTATTGGTAAGTAATTATGTACTTCACCTTTGAAATAAATGATAATATATGAAAATGCTCTTCAATGGGTTGTCATCTGAAGTGAATTTATAGTTTATGCTTTAGTAAAAACAAAATAAATAATACAAGACTAGACTTACTGGGAATGTAAGATAAAAACATAGATGAAGGATTTCCAGTCAAAAGATTATTAGATTTCTTTGCACCACCTGTTTTTTTACTCATAATACATTAGCAGTGATGGTAAAACTATAAAAAAATAAAAAATAAAAGCAGGCTCAGCTTCAGAATAAATATCTCTATGAATCAGCAATGGAAAAGAAACCCAAAGTGCCAAGTAGAGCAGAAGCAATGGGCTCCAGGTTTGAAAGCAAGCAGTGTCAGCTGGTAGTTTGCTCCCCCCAAAAAGCGGGAGAGCTGGAGTTAAGCTTACCGTTTGAAGGGTCAAAATGGAGCTTCCCAGATCATGAAACAAGGCTGAAAAGAAAAAGAGGGAGAAAACTCTGCTGTGGATTACTGTCAGAGACCACGCAGGCAGGAGATCACAGACTTTCTGATACCAGATGGTTGCTGGCTTGGAGTCTGGTTCTGGAACAATCGCAGGGCTCTCGAGGTGTCATAGTAAGGCATTCCCCCTCTTCATATTATAAAGGAGTCTGTAGATAGGCAATTGCTGGCTTTGGTTCACTGTCTTGATGTGAGTGAGGGCTTTCTGTTAGTGATTCTCATGATCCTTCTCTCATGGGGAATATCCTGACAGCCACCACATCTACATTGTTGAAGTAGAGTGTTAACAACCCTTATGTTCATTTGTAAAAATTGTATTTGTTTCTCTTAAAAAAAAGAGTCATAAATTTAGGCTCTACGTTTCTTAATCAGAGGAAATGAAATCTTCTCTGAGACTTTAAAACTGTAAGCCACCCCAGTTAGCAGTTCCAGAAATAAAACCCCCCCAAAAAACCAAAAAAATTTTTGGGCATATAGGAGGAATATTGATGCAAGGGCTAAAAATCCAAAATAGTAAAACCTTTTAGAATAAACTTTTTAGATAAGGTTTGAGACTAAAAATGATGTACCCATAATATGTAAAGGGCTCTTACAACTCAGTAATAAGACAAAGAAGTCCATTTTTAAAATAGGGAAAATAGTTGAATAGGCTTTTCACCAAAGAAGACATATGACTTGCTAATAAGCATGTGAGTATGCGCGATAGAATAGTGAAATCCTATTTTTGTGTTCCATAATCATAAATATGTCCTTGAAGGTTGTGTATAAAACAACTTTTTTCAGATGTCTGAACTTCAAAAGTTTATTGTACTTCCTAAGGAATGTAGTCTTAAATCTCCATAGGACATTTAAGCTATCTAGTTGTCATGATTAATAATACAACAATAAATGTCTAACTTGAGAATATACCTAAATGGTCATTTTTCTTTGTCACTCAGAAGAATCCTAAAACTCTGTTAATCCTTTCTTTTTGGTTTTATGTATAAATAAAAATTAGTTAGTGACTCTAGTTGATTTTCATTTAGTTGAAAATACTTTCTAATGTCCCTTTTGGTTTCTTTGACCCATAGCTTCTTTAATAGTGTTATTTTTAAAATTTTCAAATATTTGATGTTGCCACAGATTTATTTTTGTTGTGACTTCTAACTTAATTCCTTTGTCTTCAGAAAATATACTTTATGTGATATTGGTCCTTTTAAAATTTTTGAGACATTTCATGGCTCAGAATATAGTCTTTCCTGAAGAAGTTCCATTGTGCTTGAGAATGTGTATTCTGTAGTTATTTAAAATATTAGATTAATGTATGGTGATGATATTATTGAAGACCAAGAAAGGACTTGAATAAATGGAATCTTATGCAATATTCATGGATGATAGGCTTGATAGTACAAAGATAACAATTCTCATTCAGAATTCCTGTAGGGACTTTTTAATATAGCCTGACAAGTTTATCCTAGGAGACATCAAATGAAAGCATTAAATATTTAACACTCATCAGACTGGCAAATGTTAGAGCATTTGCCTGTTTTTTTGTGTTGCCAAGAATTTGTTACCACAGCACGCTCATACACTGCTATTAGTGCTGCTAAATTTCTCAACTATGGAGAGAATTTGCCAATATTTAATAAAGTTGAAAGTGAGTAATTTTGTTTCTGCTTACATATCCTGGAGAAACTCACGTGCATAACAGGGAATCAATGCAAACTCACATGCATACAAGAACATTTATTGTAGTATTCTTGGGAATAGCAACATTTTGAAAACAAACCAAATATCCTAACCTTAAGAAGATGAATGGTATAGTCAAAGAATGGAATAGTGTACAGCAGTTAAAATGAATTCACTCACAATACATAGGTCAGTATAGATAAATTACAGGAGCTAATGTTGGATGTGAAAAGCAACTTACAGGATGACTTACTTTGTATGATACCATGTATAAGATTTTGTTTTGGTTGTTTTTACTACTAATTAAACCCCAAATTTGTTCAGATTTGATTAGTTTTCCATTTAGTGTTCTTTTTCTGTTCCAGGATCCAGTCCCTGATACCACATTACATTTAGCATATATAGATTTTTTTAGGAGAGCTGATGACTGGGGTTTACATGGTATTACTTGAAGAAATTGAATTTGCTCAAACATAAGGAAGGGAATTGCAGATAAATCAACACAGTTTGTTGAAATTTAAACCTTTTTTTTGTTATGACAAATGAAACTTAAACAAAGTCACAGACTTGATCATATACATATACCATATATATCATATATATATGTTCTTGACATTACTAGAAAGAATTAAAAAACGCGGGATTAAATAGCTGTGGAAGAAATTTTTCTTATGGGTGTAAGATTTTAAACATATAAACCAATTCTAAATTTGTGGAAATAATACCAAAATTTGGATAATGCCTTCCTCTGGAAAGTGATTCAGGATGGATTCACAGGAGGCTTCAGTGATGCTTATACTGTTAGATAAAACATGATAGATAATGTAAATAAATGAAAATTTGGAATTAAGAAACATGGGACTTTGTTTAAATTTGTTCAGACCAAATGGTGGACCTCTGGATGTTTGTTAGTGTTATTTCAGTATTTTATTGTAGATTTGAAATAGTGTATAATTTAAAAGTAAAATACATAGTTTTGAATATTTTGGAAAAAATTAATACACTGCAAATATTTGTTAGGAAATATTAGAGTTGTAGATTTTTATGTGCTTAACTAAATGGAAATTTTCTACAGTGGTTTTATTTGAATTAGTGACGGAGAAAGTATTTAATTGTATTCTTAGTTTAAATAAGGGATATACATAGGTTTTTGTATTAAATGCAATTTAGGGTTTAGGATTTGTTTCATTAGAATACATCATTGTTTATTTGCAATAAGCCATGTGTTGAGAAGGTGACTTTTTGTATGCCCTCTGGTCCTAAGATTATGGCCAGAAGGATATCAAGGTCACCAAGAATAATTTGGAGGTTGCCAAGGACTTGTTTTAAAGTGTTTTCAAGTCTGACCGAGAACTCTGACATTTAGAAAAATAGTAAGATGTGAGTACTTAAAATGATGTTTTCTTTTCAGGATTGATTTTAAAGAAACTACTCCACACAGGAAATTCCTTGAAGGTATAATATAATTATATTTCTTTTCTGACTTCTTAAAAACTATGTAAAACATACAGCCATTTTTCTTACATCAGCTTTTTCCTAAAGAATTTTGAACTGTTTTTAGTCCACTTAATTGGACTGAATTTACTTAAAATATAGCAACATTCTCCGTATGAATGAAAATACATACTAGGTTGACCAGGCTATTGAAAAACTATTGTACTTTTGCCGCTGCTTTGACTCATTCACCAGAAATACTTTACTCTGTGGTCTCCAGAAGAAAATAGTCATTCACCAAATTCTTCTTCATTTTACCATAGCTATTTTTAGATAGTATAGAGTACGGGATCTATATAAAAATGTATGTATTTTTTCTTTTTCGTTATATCATTGTACTATGGTAAAAAGAGCTGTCCAGTCCAAAAGCATCTTGCTATAGGTTAGGTAAAAGTCTTATAGTGTAGTTCTTTTGAAATCAAGGCTTGGGTGTAGCAGTAGAAAGGAATAAGCCTTCCTACATCTTTATCCTGTTATCTGACTAAACCGTGAGGTAGAAGCAGTTGAATAGCTTTGACAGTGGCAGTTAACTGACCTGCGTTAACTGGTTAATTTCCAAAGATACCAGTGATGTTAGGCTAGTGAAGAACTTCGTGTTTGCTTATCTGAGATTTAATTTTAAAAATCTTTTCCTTTTCTCTTCTTGGGAATAATTTATTCATTCGTTCAAATATTTAGTGTCTTCTGTGTACAGAGCATTGTTCTAGGTGCTTAGAATATAAGTAATAGGCCAAAATTCCTGCTTTGCAGCCTAGCCGCAAGTAATAAGTAGATGAGATAATTTCAGAGAGTGATAAGCTTTTTAAGGACAACAGCATCGACTTAGCAATGCATCTGGATCCCCATAATCATTCCTCCTTTTACTAAATTCATTATAGCAAGGAACAGTCATTACCCTCTCTCTTCTGGCTGCTTGGATTAGACTAGAGGTGATGGAAAGGAGAGAAAAGTAAGGGGAATAAACAAGAAGGAAATGATTTTCTGAGTTTTTATGATTGGAAATTGTAGAATAAAAATTACTTGATGGCTTTAAGTAATTAGAGGCCAAGTTCATTCTTCCTTTGTTCAAAATCCGTGAATTTAGAGATTTATAATAATGAGGGCTCAATAAATGTCATGAGTGTAATATCTCTCCCCCTCCCTTTCTCTTCTTCCTCCTTTTGCAAAGTATCATTCCTCTAGAATTATCTAGTAATACTCTTCCAGAGAATTTTGGCCTTAAAAGGAAAAAAGTATTTCAATTGTAAATAAAAATACTGTTTTTCATTTTTATTTTAGATCAGGAGGGAAGGTGTTCGTCTTTTCTTGTTATGGTTACAAGCTCTTCAGAATAACTGTAGCAAAGAACAGCTTTGGATGTTTTCATGTTTAATCCCTGGATTCTCGGCACCACAATCTGAATATGGACCTCGAACTTTAGATAATCTCATTAATCCTCCACTCAACCTTCAAGAAAGTAAGATTCTAATGTGAATTTTAAAGTACAAGAAGTTATTTCCCAAGTGAGATGTTATTCACTCTTAATCCCTGCATATCTGTTTGTCTATCCTTGTGTCACATTTCCTCAATCAAGGGTTCATGAAACAGCTGGTGGTTAGAGTTTATGGTTGTTGTGATGGACTATTAGGATGACTTCAGATTTATTTCAACATTCAATCATTAGAATGTTTTCAAGCAGTATTTATTACATGTATGTTTTTTGTAGTTAAATTTTATTTGGGTCTTGTTATTGTATTATTAAGTTTATTTTGTAATGATACTAAACTTTTCTTTTTTCTTTGGATAGCTCAAGTCACTATAGAGGAAATCACTCCTCTTGTCCCGCCACAATCAGGAGATAAAGGACAAGAAGATCTCACAAGCTATTTTCTTGAAGCACTTTTAAAATATATAGTAATTCAGGTACATGTTATCTTTTTTGATATCACCCCCTTTACTATCCTGTGTGGGTAATTCATTTTTCCCTCTTTTACCATTATTCTGTCATAGTAGATATTTGCTTATTTTCCTGAAGACGTGTGACAAATTTTTACTTTTGAAAATATGTTAGTATGTTTTCTGAAATAAAAATTATCGGAAGCACTATGAACCTCTTAGAAAGGGAACTAGAAGGAGAAATTTTTAAAGTAGATTATTTATATACTTTTTTATGTGAGTCAGTTGAGCTTACTTTCTAATCCTTTCATTTATAATGAGCAGCTGTGGTACTTTAAATGAAAAACTAACAACTGATTTAGGGATCAATCTGCCAAGAGGAATCTGGGGGAATGTAATTTACACTTAAACTTATTTGTACTTTTAAAATTTCCAGGTGCATGTATTTTGTAAAGTAACCTGTTCATCTCTAGATACGAAATGAGCATGTCCTGACTAATGAAAACACTCTTAGTACATACACATTTCTTATAACTGTTCTAAATACAAAAATTCCCTGTGCTTCAGAAACAAACATGAAGTTAATTTGGACTGTGAATAAGTTTTCCAGGGTTTGAGTCCTTATTCTACATCTTACCACAGTGTGACCATTGGCAAATTACTTAACCTCTTTGTGCTTAAAATAGAGATAAAAATATTACCTGTCCGATTTTGGTGTTTGAGGCTTAAATAATTAGTGCAAAGTACTTAGCATAAAAAGTGCACGACACAGTAAATGTTCTATAGTGGGTAGTTGTTGCTGTCATTATCAGTTTTTCTTAAAATCTTTTTATATTTTATATAGATTTTTTAAATTGTTTTGCAGCTTTATTGAGGTATAATTAACATACAATAAACTGCAATGTTTGAAATACACAATTTGATGAATTTTATTACATGTATACACTCATGAAATTATAGTCAAGATAATGAACCTGTCACCCCTAAAAGTTCTTAGATCCCTTTGTAATCCATCCTTTTCTACCCACACCTCTCCAGGCAACCATTCATTGATCTGATTTTGGTCACTATACTTTGCATTTTTCATATAAAAGGAATTTATGTGGTACATACTTTTTTTTTGGGTCTGCCTTTTTCTTTTTCCCCAGCATAATTACATTGAAAATCGTATTGTATATCTATAGTTTGATACTTTTTATTGCTGAGTACCTTTCCATTGTAGGTATATACCACAATTTGTCGTCTAGTCACCTGTTGATGATAATATGAGTTGTTTTCAGTTTTTGGCTATTACAAATAAAACAGATGAATATTGGTAAACAAGTCTTTGTGTGGACATAAGCTTTCTTTGTCCTTGGGTAAATGCTCAGTAGTGGAATGGCTGGGTTGTAGAGTAGGTATATATTGACTGTTTAAGACACTGTCATGCTGCTTTGCAAATGGTTGTACCTTTTCTCATTCTATCAGCTATGTATGAGTCTTAAAGTTGCTTCACATCCTTACCAACAGTTGGTAAGGTCAGTCTGTAATTTTAGCCATTCTGAAGTAGGTATATAGTGGTATCTCATTGTGGCCCACTTTTTGGCTTTACTATTCCCCTACTTAGATAATTACTTCCTCACTCTACTGGAATTCTGACCTATATTTCACTGCTCTGTTCCTTCTAGTGTCGCCCACCTCTCCACTTCATGGACAGTCCCCACTGCGCTACTGCTTCTGCTCTCACCCCTTCATGGGTGCCCTGCTTCCCGTGGTCAGGCTCTGATTATCTGCACTTGACTGCTGCTGCTTTTACTCCTTCCCCTCCTCCCTCTCACAGATGCCTATTTTGTATGGTTTTAGGCTGAATTATTCTAACAAGGGCGAAGGGAAAAGAACATTAATATCTTTGTCATTAGTAGAGCTGAGTTGAAATCAACTTGGACAGTTTTCCAGAGCACATTTTAACTTATTAGATTTTTGGAGTATAACATATATAATGTATTTATATGTCAGACCAGTTTTAAGATTTGTTCTTTATTATTTATGTACATAAATGTATACATAATACATATATATATATAGCTATATATATTCACAGTGTAACATTTTAGTATGTTGTTTAACTTTTTATAAGCTTGTTCATAATAGCTAATAATGGTTTCTTTCTCCTAGAATGATTCTGATTATATTGTATATTTTTAGGTAAAAAGTTTAGAATGGAAGAACAAAGAAAATCAAGAGAGGGGATTTTCCTTTTTGTTTTCACATTTTAAGAAATACTACTTGCCTTATATTTTTCCAAACATCTGCAAGGAGAACAGTTTATATCATCCTGTACTTGGTAGGTAGTCTTTGTGTTTTTCTGAAAGATCATATGTAAGAATAAAACATACCACAGTGTAAAGTTGACATTTGTTACCTGCAGAAAACTGATAACATTTAATGTTTGTATTGATTGATTAGAGATATTATACCTTGATTTATACCAAAAATAGAATTTTATTAATAAGAAATTTTCATTGAGAGTGAAGAGATATTTTTGGATTTCACCTGTTGGATGAGATAGGTGTCACTATATTATAAATTTTCTTTTTAAGGTCCCCTGAAGGTTCAATTTATTATGTCTTACTCAAATTCTGTATGAATAATTACATTGTCATATATTTTGATCATGTCCAATATTTAGGGGCTGTGCTAAGGTGTCTGTTGGAGCCTTGAAGCTGGAGCCTCATGAACAAATCCTGGGTTAGAAGCAGACCTCTATTGTATATAGAAGGCATTAGTAGTCTATATGTGGCAATGTCCTTTTTGCAGCAAGATATTTCTATTTTAAGCTCTGCCAAGTTTATGCAACTGACAGGCTTAGGCAAAATCATTAGGGCTCGTAGAAATGACTCAAAATAGAGTAGCAAGCCTTTGCCATTGGGAACAACATTTGTTTTAAAAATCAAGGAAAAAATCTCATGTTTTATATGACTTCAAAATATGTGTCTCAGTCTTAGATTAATTGAAGTGAGCTCTCATTAATTTTAAATGGTTCTAGAAACTTCTCTACATAGACAGGATTCATTGAGCCTTTGAGTGATATTTTTCAAAAAGATGTTTTTCCATTTATCAGCCATATATGGTTCGCTTTTCTAGATTCTATGTTCATATTTAGCAACTTATTTTAAAATGTCATTTTTTTGTATTAAATCTACTTCTAAAACCAGAGCATCATGACAGTGTTTTCTTAAATGTTTAAAAATGTAAATTTATCTAAGTACAGTTCCTTTCTTATTTTGGTTTTGGTTTTCCTTTTATTTTGCATAGATATCCCTCAGATGAGACCAAAGCCACATTATCTCATGATAAAAAAGGATGCTGAAACCAATGAAGCAATATATTGTACGAAGGAACCTTTCATTAAGGCTCGTGTTATTGTCATTCGTTGGCTGGTGTCTTTCTGGCTTGAGCCAAAGCCACATACAGGCCCTCATATCCCTGGTATGGAAGGTGAAGTCTTGCCAAAGAATATTCAGGTAATACACACATAGTTTGCTAAAGTTCGAAATGTCTTAAGAGATTTGTCCAGTGATTTCAATTGTTTTAGGTGTAGAACACACTTAGAACAAATAATAGTGATATTTTCTTTGTATAAATACATTTTATAAATTCAAAAAATTTTCCCCCTCTCCCACCGTCCCCGCCACCCCCCACTCCAGTTCAAGCCGTTGTTTCTCAATCTAGTTGTTTAGGACACAGTTCCCTGGCCCATGCTGGTATTATGAGCCTTGCCTTCCCCCTGGCTGAGGCAGTCGGTCGCCAGTTGGTCCATGTGGGAATCGAACCCGCGACCTTGGCGTTAGGAGCACGGCGCTCCAATCACCTGAGCCACCAGGCCAGCCCATAAATCCAAATTTTAATATGTACTGTAGAACTAATAGTTTTCTTGACAAAAGAATAAAACTTGGAAGGTGTAAGATAATTTCAGCCATATCTGAGCCTCAACTTCAAATTTATTTCTGTATTTTATGTTAATTTTACAGTACTAAATATATCCTGAATTGTACAAATAAAAATATTCTGAACTTTACAAATAAATCCTTGCAGTTGGAAACAATTTGCAATTAAATGGTTGTAGGACTCTCATAGATCTTTTTAGGTTTCTAGCATTCATAGAGTGCTAATTTAAAGTCCTGTCCTTATCTCATTCCCCTTTTTTTCAACAGGGATACAGAGTCTAGAAAATGTTGTATAAAATTATACAGCTATGCAGTGAAGGGGCTAATATTTTAAAATCTGTTATTTTTAATTAAAGTTTCCCTCTTTTTCATTTTCTGTTATTCCCTCAATGTGCAGTTTTCCCGAACTTGTCTATATTACAGTATTTTTTTTACTATTTTATTTTCCTTTTCTTAGATTTCCTCATTTAGTTTTAAAAATCTTGTGCTGTGTTTTTTGTATGACTTCTTAAATCTTTTAAAAATTAAGAGGAGTTATAATGTGTGTTTAGTTCATTAGCGTTTAGGAAATTTGATTTATATTCCCTTGTCCTTCTGTTTATCTGTAGCTGACTATGTGGTGTGTTTTCCTACAAACTTTGTTCCAGGTTCTTTACAAAGAATGATTAAATGTGGAAACTCTCAAGAAGAACTATTTTTCTGATCCCAGAACTTAAGAGACTAAAATTATAGATATTTTTAAATTGGAAAGACATATTTGAGATTATTTACCTAAATCCTCTTATTTTATAGATGACAAAACTGACACCAAAAATCAAGTAACTTACCAGAAAGTAATTTACCGTATACAGAATAGTGCTACTCCTATCATACCATGGTAGTAATTTCTTTAACATTACCTTAATACTTTTCATCTTCAGTCATGATGAAAATTCTATTATTAGAATGTAGAGTTTTGTAATATTTTCTTTTAGCTTCGTTTCTGCTTCTGTAATAATTTTTCTTTCATTCCTTTGTTTTTTGATTAAGAAGTTTTTACTTGTGTAATTTTTGTCTCAGGTAAAATAGACATTATTTATTTGTTTACTTATTCTTTAAATAGACAATTTAAAACATTAAGGCTTTATAGAGCAAACAATCCAATGTTATTTATTTATTATTGAAGTTCAGAGCTAACTTCACCTGCATTATTCTTTTACCCAGATTTAATTAGTAACTTGTTTATTCTGCAAACATACTGGAAAACAAATCTAATTATAGGTGGGTAGATGACTAGTAAGTATCACTGTATCACTTAGATGTTGAGTTATTTGCATTCCCACTTACCAATAGTTATTTAGAATGGCTTCTAAATGAAACTCTATACCCAGATTTTAAGCAATTCTGTATGTTACTTGTGGAATGCTTTGGATTCTGCCAGTATTTGTTATTAGAAGACAAAATACCGGGTAAATGATTATGATATTCTTCCTCTTTTGTTTATATTTTAGAGAGCAGCCGCTAGTTTGGTATCCAGAGAAGAAAACAAAAATGACAATGCTGACAAAGCAGATAGGACTACAGAACCAGAACAGTCTCATTCTAATACAAGCACTCTCACGGAGCGAGAACCTAGCTCATCCAGTCTCTGTAGTATTGATGAAGAACATCTCACGGACATTGAAATAGTTCGCAGAGTTTTTTCTTCCAAAAGAAGTAATGTAAACTTTGTCACAGAGATATTTCGTCAGGTAAAATACCTCTCGGTATTTTTAATTTATAATGAAGACTTCAGTGTTTAATGTTGAATATACTGACTTTTAACTATTTAAAATTTATTCTTTATGAAAATGGTGTGCTTTATGTGGTCAGTACTTGGAGGCTACAGAGAGGAGCCCCAAATACTTTGATATGGAATAATAATGTGAGACTTCAATAGTTTAACCTCTAAGAGCACCACAGGTTTTACATATATATTTATCTGTTTATGTGTGTGTGTACATACTCATGTATGTATGTGTATATGTATACATAGGTATATAATATATATTTCTATATATATGTGGGTTCAGGAACATACATGGATTGCACAGTGTAAGTTCTGAGAAGTTCCCAGGACGTTTTCAGTTCCCTGAGGTCAAAATTATTTTTATTACAACACTACAATTTTATTGACCTTTTTCACTCTCATTCTTTCACAAGTGTACAGTGAAGTTTTCCAGAGGCTACCTGACATGTGATATTGTATCTGATTGAATAATAAAGCAAGCAGATATGAGAATCCAACTGTCTTCTATTAAGCTAAATATTAAAGAGATATGCAAAAATGTAAAATAGTGCTACTCTTCTTTTGGGCATTGTGTTATTTGTGTTAACATATAGTATGTTACGGGGCCAATATTCTGAGGCCAAAATGCGAACCACAGCTTTAAGGAGACAAAATTCCCAGATCTGCTAAATGCTCTCTGTACTTGATTAAATCTTAAAGAATGTCCATCCTGATCTGGGTTGGGTAATAACGGAAGCATATTAAAAGAATATCAGAGACCAGCATTTTTAAATGTTTATTCACTGAAGAAGATAGCCTTAGCTATCAGTAAATCAGATCCTATTGGCAAAGTCCATTATTAGAAAACCTGGTTACTAGAATACCAGGTTATTTCATTCTTAAGCTAACAGCATTAAATATTTGGTTTTTCTTTATCCTGTTGTGTTGATTCTTCGTCCATGTACTTTTCTGATTATGATATAGTTTTATGGTCATAGAACTATAAAACTGGAGATGACCTCATATATGAGTATATCTACAGAGAGATTTGAATATTTCTGCCTCTGGTTATAGTTTCCCTTATTATCGATTAATAATTGATGTCTGATTATGAGTGGTGCTTTTTCACAGAGGGATAAGGTGCCAATATGTGGATTTGAATGTTCTGGTTTCTGTGACAATATTTCTTATTGTAAGTTTATAAATTGACATTCTGATTTTCATGTGTCAGTTTTTTGCCATGGCTAATATCAGTGTTTCTTCAAGATCTGTATTTAGTGTGTTGGTAAATCAAATTTTGGGACCTGTAAGAACAAAGGTTATATACACTCTGGTCTTCAGTAAATTCATCAAACCACTTGGGCTATAGTATGACAATTTATACAATAATAAATATCTTAGTTCTGGAGATTACCAATATTTAAAAGTTTTTTTAATATTTTAAATAATTTTAAAATGAATTTTTAGAGAAGTTTTAGGTTCACAGGAAAACTGAGCAGAAAATACCCAGAATTCCCATGCTACTTAAAAATAATAATAAGATGATATTTTAGTATCTGAGAATAGAACTTCTTTGAGATTATTTGACCTTTTTTTTTTTAATTTATATTGAACCTTTTTAAGGAAGCTTGAGCTGTTGCTGCAGTTGTGAAATAGTCTACGAGCAGGCAGTGATGATCAAAATCATGCCATTGACCATTAAGCTGCTGGAATATGAGAATGAGAATTTAAGAATGGGTTTGTTAGATGGAGAAAAGTAGTAATCTAGTTGTTAGGGAATCAATAACAGCAAATATTAGGTTGGTGCAGAAGTAATTGCGGTTTTTGCAATTGTTTTTAACCTGTTAAACCGCAATTACTTTTGCACCAACCTAATAAAAGGATGACTATTAAACAATATAAAATATTCTGTTGATATTACGTAGTAACTTTACATCATTCTCTTGAAAAGCTGATTTTCTTGGCTAGTTTCATTCAGATAAAATTATTTGACCCCATGATTATTGTTAAACACACGTACTGATAACTCCCGAGTTATCAGGTTTTAGGTAAAGATCTTAATTTTTGAGTTGAAGTTAATAGGTAGTGGATGTAAAACTAAAAATAAAAAGCAATTTAATTCCATTTCTCTTTGTAAATAAAAAGCAGAGTAAAAATGTTAACACATAAACACAAACATGCCTAAGGAAAGGACTTTGGCTGTTGAGATTAAGAATATTTTTACTGTTTTATTTTTGCATGTCTGAATTGTATAAAAATTTTTTGCTGTGAAATGTAATATTTTTGTGATGAGGAAATACGTACTTTTATTTTAAAAGTTAAGGCAACCTAGAAAATACCTAAAGGAAAGAATAACAGATAATTCCTTTTAATTTGCTAAGTATTTGTCTTATTATTTATCTTAAATAACTATTATATATAAAAAGAAATAAGAAAGCTGTAACATTTTTTTTCCATATGCTTAGAAAAGCTAAGTTGCTTTGTTTCATGTGATTTTTTATTCTTGGAGTCAGAATTAATTTTATTTTTCAATTAAAATCTTTATCAAAAGTTATTTCAATAGTAACCAAAAACAACAATGTAAGTTACAAAATGTGATTTATTATGGAAAGTTGTATTTACACTGAGATTTGTTTGACCACAGGTATTTCAAGAAACATGGAATACTTTTATGCTGAGACAAACAGTACCGTGAAACAAACCTTTGCTCCTTGCACTTGAAATCAGTGTCTGTCTTCCAAAAGCATTTCTGTCTCACTGTATTTACAAATTATTTGGAGACAAAAGGCTTTTCTGACAATGAATTGTTTAACTTTTCTAAAAATCATTTATATCTCCCATTTTATAACAAGATAGAAATGTAGGTTGTGGCAAAGTAAAAGATATTATCTCTGTTCTCTTTTTTTCACTAGGCATTTTTATTACCGATTTGTGAAGCAGCAGCTATGAGAAGAGTGGTAAAAGTATATCAAGAATGGATCCAGCAAGAGGAAAAACCTTTGTTTATGCAAGAGCCTGAAGAAATTGTGATCTCTTCTTCAGACTTACCTTGCATTGATAGTGTTACAGACCATGATATTTCATTGGAAGAAGGAGAAAAGAGAGACGAGGTAATGATAAGACTTACATATTTTAGTATACGTTTAATAGATTAGATTTCCACAGAAGTGTAATAATGTGTTGATACACATGCACTTTCTAAATGGGAAAGTATACTTACCTTTCAGTGTATTTTACAGTTTAGATAATGTAACAGTTGTCTCAGTACCTTATCCCAAAGCTCTTTGATGTCACAACTTTAAAAAATAAATATTGAGGTTATATACTGATTCTTTATGTCATTGTCTAGATTAAAATTAGACACTGTTATAAAAGGTGTAATATTCAAAACTGGTACTAGATCGAAATGGGTGTTGTAGTACATACTTCTTAGAGTGATTACCAAAATACAATTCCTTCTTGCGTGTCTTATTCTAGGATCGGGTACCCAGCACTAATCAGAATATTGTGAATTCTTTCTTGGAAATTTTTGTAGAATAAAAAAAAAAAGCATCCTGATCTGCTGAATAAGTTGATCTGTGATAAGAAAGACTGGAGTTTACTCACAGTGGGGAAAAGATGAGAGAAAAGAGAGTGGAAGTGGAATTTGGGTCACTGGTTCCTTTTATTATTTAAGCCTAAATGAATTCTTATACTTTGGTTGTTTAACTCTTGTCATAGGTCAGGTTCTCACCAAAAAATTGGAGTCTGATATTGACATGCATCTTGCCAAATTTAGATAGGAGCAATTTGGTAATGTTTATTCACCTTGTGGTTAATTTAACATCATCAGTGGAATTTATCAGGATATTAACCTATGAATAAATAGGCCACATTCCACAGGGATTCAATGAATCAATATATATGTATATATATGCTATATACTGGTATTTGTAGAGCAGTCTCCCCTATGTCTAAGAAGGGAAAAGTGTAAGGAAAATAATTGAAGTAAATAAAATTAACCATGTAAATTATGAAATAATACTTACAGTTCTATTTGTTATATACTAATAAAAATATCCAAGTTTTTCATCAAGCTAGAAGATAAACCTATCAGTCAAAATAATTTGTTTTGCCCAAATTTTTTGTCATGAGTTTATAGCTCAGTACTGATCCTACCCTGTGTCATTTACGATCCTTAAATAAAAATGATAGATAATATAATCAGTCTACATACATAATTTAAAAAACAAACAGTTGAAAGAGGTCAGAAGGCAGGCAGGAAAGAAGGAAGCTCCAAATGCAGGGTGATGTAGGTGTATTGTACAGGTGTGTTCTGCTGCTTACTCAGATAGTATAACCAGTATTCCCATTAGAGATGTGAGTTTTCAATATGCCAATAACTCTTGCTAATGGAATGAACCAAAAACAAAAGATAGAGTCATTCATTGATTTATATTTCTGATGAATTCAATATATTAAAAAATCATTTAAAATTTGGTGATAATTATAAAATGGAGTTGTTATAGATTCAGATAATTATAAATGGTGTTTTTGTTCACATAGTACCTGTGAAACATTTGAAGGAGAGGCTGAATACAAGACAGTTTGTGTATGTGCAGACTGTCATGCACCTAGTAGTATGTTTAGCATTCCCTGGCTCATCCCATTAAAAATTTCAGTGGTATTCTTAAATACTTGTGACAACAGAACACTCCCACAAATTTCAGAGTGTTCTGTAAAACATGGTAATGCCCACCTTGAGAACCAGTGTTGGAGTTATTAATATAAACATGAAAAGACATTATTTCTACCTTCACATAACTTACATTTTAGCAAGAAGACAAATATGCAAAGTATATATTATTGCTGTGATCCAGAGTGTGAAAGAGGGAATACCTAACTGCTCAGGGAAGGCATCCTTTAGGAGGTAGTATAATATGAAGAGCAGGTAACAAACGGGAAGGGAACCACACAGTGTGAATACAGTCTACAAAGATATGAGAGACCTTGAAAATATTTTTATTTGGCTGTAGCTAAGACCCAGTGGGAGAGAATGATAGGAAAAATATGAGATAGGCAAGAACTAGACTCTGTTTAGTGACTTGTAATGGACTTTGATTACATTCTAGACACTGTAGAACCTTTGAAGGATTACGAGTAGAATGGCATTAATAGTTATATATTTTAGGAGGATTATACCAAGTCCAGAGCGAAAAATAGATTGGAGGCCACTCTGGAGGCAAGGAGACTAGTTAGGACAGGTATTAGCAAAATTCAGAAGGGAGCTAAGTACCTGACATAGAGAAGACAGTGGCAGTTGCAATGGGAATATAAGGGAGAAGACAGATACATGATTTGGTGGTAAAATCAGTATGTCTCGATTAATTGGCTGAGAGAAATGAGAAATGGGGAGGTGTCCCGTTTTCTTTCTTTGGCAACCAGGGTCGTTGCCATTCACACTTGAACAGGAATTTTCAAAGTGAAAGTTTGGTGGTGGTGGCCAAGGTGGCTAGAAGGGTTGGTAGGAAGGGGAAGGACATCATTAATAAACTTACTTTTAAACATCTTGAATTTGTGGTGCTTGTGGGTCATTCAGGAAGAACTGTTTAGAAGATACTTGACCATAGGAGTATGGAGCTTAAGAGAAAGGTATTAAGAGTTGACCGTGGTGTATTGTTTTTGCGACTCAGCTGAATTCAGTTCTGCTCCTGGTAATGGCAGAGTAGTTTGTATTAGACTGAACCTCCTGAATATTACAATTACAAGCTTTAGACAAAAATATTTTTAAAAAACTATTTGAAGATGTTGGCGAATGACCAAAAGCAGAAAGAAACTAGAGAATAACTCAAAAAAAGAGAACATTGAATTAAATTTGTGTGACTTTTCACCTTGAGGGAACTCCTTCGTCTGCAAGACTTTTGACAGCTAAAACTCAAGCAGAAAGCTGCATGCAGTCTTACCGGTTTGAAGTATCAGAATTCTTCTGTCTTTGGATAACAAGAATTTTACTCTTAAGTAGAATAAATAGAAGTTATTTTCTGTTTTATTTAAGTTATTTGGATTCTGGCATTTACTTCAGAACAGAACTTATCTCTCGCAAGGCTGGAAATAATATAATCCTTCTTGAGTGTGTAAGTGCAGAGAGGAGGTTAATACATTAGATACATAGAAAAATGTTTCTATATATGAAATTATATAATAATCTCTGGCTGATCCTTACAGATGATTTTTTTTAACTTTGTATTTTTGTCAATGAGAACCTTTTTTACAGTGAACATACATGCTTTTGTAATAAGACATCTTCTGTTTTGAGAAGGTGTTTAGCGATGGGATCCAATAATTTCCAGTTTACTTCCTCAGTTCACTGATATCATAGCATTCTTAATGAAAAATGAAAAACTTGGTATTTTGCTTCAGGAAAATGGGATCAGTGTTGCTGATCATGTTCGAAATTGCACTTGGGCAAAAAATGGCACCTACCAAGATGTTCATAATGCCTCTGAAGAAGCCACAGAACAAAACATACGAGCTGGTACCCAGGTGGTTTTGCAGGTTGGTCACTCTTTGGCTATATTTTTAAAATAAAATAATTATTAAATATTTTGAATATAGTTCATTATTTCAGTGTAGAGTATAATTTTTTATTTATTTATTTATTTATTTATTTATTTAAATTTTTTAGTTGGGGAAGGGGAACAGGACCTTATTGGGGAACAGTGTGTACTTCCAAGACTCCTCCAAGTCAAGTTGTTGTCCTTTCGGTCTTAGTTGTGGAGGATGCAGCTCAGCTCCAGGTTCAGTTGCCGTTGCTAGTTGTTACTTGCAGGGGGCGCAGCCCACCATCCCTTGTGGGAGTGGAACCTGCAACCTTGTGGTGGAGCGCCCGTGCTCCAACCAACTGAGCCATCTGGCCACCCAGGAGGTGAGCAGCAGCAGCTCATTGACTTCATTCTAGTTGTGTAGGGCATAGCTCGCTGGCCCATGTGGGAATCGAACCGGCAACCCTGTTGCTCAGAGCTTGTGCTTTAACCAACTGAGTCCGCCGCTAGAGTATAATTTTTTAAATATAATAAATACACCACCCACATTTATCAGTTATCATATGCCATATTAATTTTTTTTCCTTAACTGTCACTTTATAATATACGTGTTGATAAACATTACCTATTATTTTTCTAGATATTTAAAAAATTTATTTAAATTTTATCATGGTGTACTATCATATGAACTCCTTTTTGCATTAACCATTATGTTTTTGAGATTTGTTGTTGATACATAGCCATAGTTCATTTATTTTAACTACTTTGTTGTATTGTAATTTATGATTATTTCACATCTCATTTATTTTTTTCTGTTCATGGTTTTTAACTTGTTTCCAATAGCTCACTATTCCAGGTAGTGCTACACTGAATATTCCTATAAATGTATTTTTTCACACATATGGGAGAACTTCCCTAGAATATGAACCTAGAAGTGGATTACTGGGTTGGAGGATTTGTACATTGTCAGCTTTACTTTGCTATTATTGCCAAATTGTTTTCCAACATGGTTATAATAATTGACATTCCTTCCAGTAGTGTTTCTGAGTTCTTATTTCCTTATAGCTTCTCCATTACTTGTATAGTCAGATTTTAATTTTTTCCCCTCCTGTATGTATGAAATGTTATCTTATTTTTTTTGACATTTTTGTTTCCCTGTTTTAATTGTCCTTTCCTTCATCACTACTGAAATTGAGCATTTTTTTCTCATCTATGAATTGCCAGTTCATATCCTTTTTCTGTTATTCTGTTGGGTTGTTTGTCTTTTTCTTATTGATCTGTAGGAATTCATCATATTCATTCATTTTTTTTTTTTAAAATCAGACTATTCGTCAAAGGCCACATGTGACTTTCACTTTGTTAAATCAAATGGACATTTTTCAGTCCTAATCTTACTAGATTCGTCAGGAGCATTTTCCAGAGTAGACCATTTCCCTCCCTGTTGAAATCCTTCTTCACTTGGCCTTCAGAATAGCAAACCCTTCTGTTTTCTTCTTAACTCACTGGCTATATCTCTGATTTTTTTTTTTTTTACTGATCTTTCCATATCTCTCTGACTTTTTCTTGTTGAAGTGCCCAGGGCTCTTGTTGAAGTGTTCTTGGATCTCTTTTCTACTTATGCTTATTCTCATCCGGTCCTGTATCTTTAAATGTTATCTATATAGTGCAACTTCCGCATTCTATCTCTAGTCTGAGACCTCTTGTTTGAACTCTAAGAGTCCTGAACACTAATATTCAAATGCCACGTTGGCATTGTCACTTGGATGTCTATCTGATAGACATTTCAAACGACATGTATAAAACTTGCTCAACAAATGTGCTCTTCCTGCAGTTTTTTTTATTTATTTTATTTAATGGCAGCTCTGTTTTCCAATTGCTCAGGCCATCTTGTTTCCTGCCTTTTTATCTTACATCTAATTTGACAACAAATCCTGTCAACCTTCAGAATGTATGCAGAATCTGACTACTATTCAGCACACACGCTACCTCTTGTGTCCAAGCTTCCATAATCTTTCATCTGGAGTATTACAGTAAACTTCTAATTAGTATTCTTGCTTCTGCTTTTGCCCATGCTTTACCCTGGTAATATTCTCAAAATAATAGCCAGAGAGATCCTGTAAAAATGTAGGTCAGATTGTATCATTTTTCTGCTTAAAATCCTCCATTAGTTTTCCATTATCATTAAGCATATAAAAGTAAAAGTTGTTCTGATGGTCTGTAAGGCTTTATTTATATCATTGCTCCTTAGGGTATGACCCATAGACTGACTAATGCTGGCCCACAACATAATTATAAAAATTGAGTGTAAGAGTTTAGAAACCAAGCCGTTGACTATCTCTTGGTTCTGGTGAAAGTTTGGGTTTGTATTTTGTATGTATTTTTGCATTTCCTTTTTCCTATTAGTTCATTTTAAGTTATATTTTGCAATAGGATTGTTCTGCAAAAGATTGGAGAAAGAAAGCTATGGCAGTGTGAGAAGCTCTGTTCTACATGCTCTGTTTCTCAGCGTATCTCCCACCGCTTTTTCCCCTCCTCACCTCCTTGCTGTTCCTCAGATATGCTTAGGCAGGTTCTTACCTCAGGTACTTTGAACTTGCTTTTCCTTTGGTCTGGAATGCTTTTCTCGCAGATTGCTACAAAATTCAGTTTTGTCTTTTCAATCATTCATATTTATATTTATTCTCTACCTCCGCCTCCCCCCACCCCCCACACACACTTTCTTTTGTGCCCACTGGGTCCCCCAGGACAATAAGGTGATACTGAGTATCCTTATCTTGTTCTTGGTTTTGGCACTATTTCTCAGGTTCAGTTGTTGCAACATTTGTTATAGTTCTTGAGAAATGCTCTTTCTCAGTTCTCAGATTACGGAATTTTACCTTTTTTCTTGGTTTGCTAAATTTTTTTTTTAAGAATGAATAAGTGCTGAATGCTTTTTCTGTATACATTGTGTGTTGATCATGTTTTTTTTTCATTTTAGTTTATTGATCGAGTATATTATACTAATTGATTTTTCTGATGTCAAGGCATTCTTACATTTCTGGGGTAAATACTGCTCAGTCATAAAGTATTAGTTTTTTAGAGGAATATTGTCTAAGTCTATGAACAGGGCTTGTTACAACTTTGCTCAATTTGAATTGTTATTGTTATTTCAAGATTTTTGGCTATATGTTCATAAGTGATATTGGTCTCTTATTTACTTTTCTCATATAGTCCTTGTTTGTTTTTGATAGTGGGATTATAGTTTTATAAAAATACGTTGGGTGGTTTTCCTTCTCTTTTTTTTGTCTCTGAACAGATTGTGTAAAATAGGGATCATCGTCCATGTAGGTTAGGCAAAACTGTGCCTATAAAGCTGTCTAGGCCTGGTGTTCAGGGATGGATCAGATACCTTGATTACCAGTTCACTTTCTTTTGTGGAATTAATGTATGCATCTTTTCTATTTCTTCTTGAATCGGTTTTGGCAATTTCTGTTTTGTCTACAAAATAACTTATTTTGTTAAATTTTCAGTTACTAGCATAAAGTTATCCACTGAACTATTTTAATATTCTAATTCTAATAACTATCTAAATATTCTAATATTTAATATTTAATAACTGGATATATAGTTGTGTCCTTATTTCTGTTTGTGCCTCTCTCTTGCTTTTCACGGTCACTGTTGCTAGACTTACAGAGTCAGCTATTGTTCTATTTTAATTATTTTAAAGTTAACTTAATAGTCTTTTCTCATATGATTTTACAGCTATATTGTGTTAATAGCTTATCCAGGGGATTTAAATCAGAATTATGGGTATAGAAGATGTAAATGTCCTAGGTTTACAATTGACATAAAGTTCTCTTCCTCCAAAGTGTCTTGAAGGCCTTTGCACAGACCTGTTGTCATTATAATAATTTGTCTTCAATAACAAAATACAATTAATTGTATGATTATAATGAATTTAATTAAAGATACATATTGATGGATCCTCGTGAGTAGTACTATAATATGCGGTCTGTTTACGCAGTCTTGTTATTACTAAAACAGGTATATATACATAGCCAATAAACACGTAAAAAGAGGATAGACAGCTTTGAACAACTCACTCAGAAAATTCTTGATTTAGATATTTTTATTCTAAACTATTTATATTTTTTATTCTTTTCATTTTATGACAGTGATAGGGTTATTAAAGTTCTCAATTTTTAAAAAATGCTGTTTTTCACTTGGTTTGATTTTGGGGAGTGAAAAATAATTTAATATTTGTCTAGATAAACATAAAAATACACAGGTTTAATGAGTTTAAATTTCAGATATTAAGCTGGCGGTAGAAGCAGAAGTAGAATTAATCTACAGGCTTATGCTTTTAAGTTTGTTATAGATCACTCAGTGGTCAGCAATCTAAGAGTTTTTTTTCTTTGAATAAAAAATTTGCTGTTGAAATGCTATAATGAGTGGCTAATGATTTCTTTTGTCTTAGGTGTTTATTATAAACTCATCAAATATATTTCTTCTTGAACCTGCAAATGAAATAAAAAGTCTTCTGGACGAGCACACAGATATGTGTAAACGCATTCTTAACATTTATCGGTTCATGGTTGTGCAAGTATCAATGAACAAAAAGACTTGGTAAAAATATTTATTCTTTGTTTTTTATATTGTGTGTATGAGTATAGTAGTTTTTAGAGGATTAGTGTCTATGAACAGAGCTTGTTACAACATTGTAGAGACTTCTATTATTGAGTAGATGAATAAATATAATTTATATCATAATCATAATGACAACTATAGTCTCTCCTTCACTTTATCTCAATGTCTTTGATGAAACTTCCACAAGAACCGTTGGGATATCTTTCTAAAGTGGACATGCAATGGCCTCCCATGTCCCCAGGAATGAATACATGCATGTATGTATGAATGAATGAATTTATGCATGTATGAATGAATAAGTAAATGATTGAATGTATGAATGCCTAATTCCTCAACCTGGCACTCAAGGTCATGTACAGTCAGGTCCCTGCCTACTTTCCAGCCCCTTCTCAAGCCTGACCTCCACCCTGCAGGATGGGAATTTGCCTCCCAGTTTTATCAAATTGCTCTTTCCTGAGTACAATGTGAACTTTTCTTTACAATGTCTAATGCCTTCCATCTTTTCTTATTGTTACCATAACTATCCTTAGATTCCACCTTCCCTTTTCCACATACCCTTATATTTTTTTCTCTCATTTCTTTTAATTCTGTATCTGTATCTCTGATATAGTCCTTACCAAAATTGTCTTAATCCCTAAATTACTTGTATAAATGTCTGTTTATCTCACTGAACTGATAGGCCCTAAAAGGTATATACTGGTTGTCTTGTTTCCATATTTCCTATATTTCTTAGCATAGTACCTTATATAGTATTGGTACATTATACATATTCGTTTAGTTGAATGGAAAAATAGGACTTTTGGGGAGATGAGAAGAGCTGTTCTTTAGTTTTTCGAAAAATGATACAAGTGCATTATAAAATTCAAACAAAGAAAAGTTTTAAAAAGAAAATAAAAGTTGCCCAAAAACTCACTCACCAAACCACACACACAGTTACATAGTATTGTGCCATATGTATGTACCACAATTTGTCTAACCAGTTATCTGTTGATGGATATGTAGTTATTTCATTTTGTTTTTGGAGGAGGGGAGGACAATGAACATCCTTATACATACAGAATTTTTCTCCTTTGACTTATTCTTAAAAAGTGGAAGTACTTGGTGAAAGAGCATGGGGAAAAAATGGCTTTATTTTGAGAAAATTGTTAACAGTATTAATATAGTTACATCTAGAAGTAGTTATTGTTATTAACTTATTTGGAACACTTTTCTGTGCCAGGTATCATTTTAAGCACTTTACATTCATTTTCTTTCATAATCTTTGTAGCACTGTGGGAGGGTGATATAATACCTCTATTTTACGTGGTGATTCTTAGATACAAAGAGATTAAGTAACTTGTCCTTGTTTACGCAGCTGAGAGTTGAACTGTGATCCTTATGACTTCAGAGCCCTAGTTATAATTAGCCTGTAGCTATACTACTTTGGATCATTCCTTTATTAGTCCTCCCTCCTTTTTTCTTTTTGTATATACTTTGAATCAATGCTTTTGAGCCAGGTTAAAGTGAGAGACTTACTATGTGGAACACAATTTTAGAATACTTTTCTTAATTTTTATATATTCCCTTGAAGTCATAGCATGATGAGAGGTTACTCATATATTTTCATTGCATTTACAAGACTATGAATTAAAATCATTACTATTGTATTAATAATACAATAATTATTATTAAAGTGAAAGATTTATCTGATATATAATTGAGTTTTCGTTGGACCACAAATCAGATAAGATTTATTTGGAAATCTGTACTTGATTGCATGTGTTGTTGATTTCAACTAGTTTTTCATTTCATATAGCTAAGCTAGAAGCCTAGGATTACAAATGTGGCAACTTTGATTTTTATTTTATGAATGAGTGCATGCATTTAATAAATTCAGGATGTTTTTCATTGTGTGATACTTTCCTATTTGATTCTGCTTTTCTCAGAAAAACCATGACATCTAGATATGAGATCTGTTGCTGCCTCTGCCATGTTTCTCACATGGATTGTTCCATGTATTGCTATGGCTGGAATGGGTCAACAAATAAGCCAAACAGGAAGAGCCTGTGATAGGGACTTGAGCTGTTAGCTTGGCTATAAACCCAACTGAAATTTCCTTGTCAGTCTCTGTTTCCACATTTGATTGAATTGTTAAGTGCAAATATAGTAGTTTCATGGTCTTAATAATAAGCATCTAGGAAAAAGAGGCAAGGTAAAAATAATACAGGATTGACTTAACTGGCAGTACCCAAAGAGAATAAAGGTTAAAAAATGACCAAACTAAAAAGAATGGAAAGAGTCAGTAGCATGATTGTCCTTGATTACTCATCAGGCTTATTGTGATCTATTAATATTAATCTTCAAATATGTAGTTTTTTAAATTGAACCCGGTACAATTCTAGATATGTGGTTGTTCTCCATGTTGTAAAGATGGATCAAGGTACGAGGTGTGATCAGCAAATGCGGTGAATGCTGCTGCCGAGTGCCATCCAACAGAAAGGCAGGAATCTTCAACAGGGGAAGTGGTGCTTTGAACCTTAGTAACAGTGTGTGACAAGTTTCAACTTGTTCTGTGCAGTCAGTCAGGTGTGAGCTATGGTTGAGAGAAGGTGTTTGTTAAAGTGTGCCGTAAATCATGGATCATGAACAACGCATGAAATTTTGTTTCAAACTGCAAAAAAGTGCTAAAGAAACACGAAATGTTAAAATTAGTTTATGGTGATGCTGCGGTGACCATGATCTTTCACCATGTGACTTCTGGGTCTTCCCAAAGTCAAAATCACCATGAAAAGTAAACGTTTTGAATTGATTCAAGACATTGAGGCAGCCACAACAGCGCAATTAAAGACACTCACGAAAGAGGACTTCCAGAACTGCATCAGAAAGTGGCAAGAACGATGGGATAAGTGTGTTCGAAGAGAGAGGGAGTATTTTGAGGGGGATTAATGGCAATGTGTCTTTTACTGTAATAAGTGTTTTTAGTTAAACATTCACAGTATTTTTTGGTCACACCTTGGAGATGCGTCAAGATAGAACTAGATTGTATAGATAGGTGAGTGTTCTTCAGACAGCTCCCTAAGGTCACTATTTGATTTGTGGGATGGGGAGATGGGCACAGTGTATACATTTTCACCCCAATTCATAAGCTTTTGCATAAATTTTTATTTGATGAGGGTATTGTGGCTGATAAATGGTTTTAAAATAAAGTAGATTTATACAAATGGAATTTAAAATTTTAATATCCAAAGAATTCTAAAAATTTGAAAGATATTTTATATTTGAGTTATTGAAAGATAATACGATTTTTATAACAAATATTAATTTGAAAGTTACCTATTAACGAAAAGCAAACGTGCAAGAAGGAAACATTAATTAATTTTTTTACTTTAAGGGAACAGATGCTGCTTGTGTTGCTCAGAGTCACGGAGTCTGTACTGAAGATGCCATCACAAGCTTTTCTACAGTTCCAGGGGAAAAAAAATATGACCTTGGCAGGTCGACTTGCAGGACCACTTTTCCAGGCAATAAAAATAAATGACTAAATATATAGATAGTAAGATAGATGGATAGATACGTATTTTTTTTAAGATTCATTGAGCTTTGCACTTGTTATCTGGGAGAAAAAGCTTATCAGAGATCATTTATATTAAAGGATCTTGCGTAGAGCTAAATTTAAAGTTGGTATCTAAATAGGCTATTTGCCTTATGTACAAACTCACCACCTACTATAAAAGTGGAGGAAATATCAGGTCTGTGAAAAAAATGTTGAAACAGGCTGATGATAATCTACTGTTATGTCTTGTGTGTCATACTTATGTATGATTGCGAAAAGCTGCCAGAAGGCTTCATGAGTGATGGCCTGATTTTTTTGGCTTTATGAGTTTCCAAGTCTCTGGTAATGTTAGAAAAACAAGACTTTGTTTTAAGTTGTTTCATCATAATGAAAAAGTAGTAAACAATTAAGATTTTTACTTATCATGCTGTTCCATAAGACTTTATTCCCTTCACTTCTTTATTTGAAATATCGGTGGTAGTTTGTTTATATAGAAATTACATACCGTATTTTCCAACCTGAGGATAGAGTACTGACTTTAAATGTATTCTGGATTCTTTGGATAATAGACAGCAAAATATTTTCTTAAGATGACACGTTAAATACAAATACATGGAAAATAGTTCTTAATGTCAAAGATAACAGCTATCTCAGATCTAATATTTGGCCATAAGTATAACCATTCAAATTAATTTTTTTTTCAGATACGCTAATTTACCTAAAATTCTATGCTGGTAGTAATTAATCCTTTGTAACCAGCTACATTCATTAAACTCCTCTTGACTTCATTAGTTTTTTTTCTTTTTAAAATTTACCCATTGTTAGAACATTAGTTAGCTCCCAATGGTGGGAGCTACAGGAAGACAAAATTTTACCTTGCTATGTGGAATAACTTTTCTGTAGTCTGAATGTTTAAAGACAGAATGGATTGTCACTAGTGTTCTATCCTGTAAACCACTCATTTTCACCTTTATATTTGATGTATACTGTATTTTGCCGTGTATCATGCACTCCTGTGTATAATACGCATGTTTTTGGCCCAAACTTTCAGGGAGTAAAACTTTTGTTTTAATTTTTTAATTAAAATTTTTGTTTACGTTTAGGTACTTGTTTTTTGTATTATAAAGGAATGTTAGCATTTATTTTTTAACATATTATGGTGCAAGAAATTTAATGTAACAAATAATTACAAAACACAAGAACAGGTACAAGGTACAAGAAATTTTATGTACCAGTAACAAATTTACGCATCAGAGAAGGCCAAGAATTTTTCATTGTTGCAAGTTCGTCATAAGTTCAACAAAACCGATTATCGTATTCCAGGGTATTATTTTGCAATGGATATCATTATTGAGTTCTAGAGTTAACACTTTTAATTCATAAACATAAATAAAAGAATTTAAAACATTTATATAGATACTGAATTAGTACAACCAAGGAAAATGCACATTCTTATTTTTCCCTCACAAATTTGGGCAAAGAAGTGATCATTATACATGGCAAAATATGGTAAATTTATGTGAATGCCTTAGTAAAATTTTATAGAGTTCAGCTTTTGAAAAACCTTTTTTTTTTTGGCTTTTCAATTGGCGCATATATGTTCAGTAGTTTTTAATCCTTTTATGAATAAATTTTTTGTTCTGTGATTGGCTTTATTACAGACACCTTTATTTCCTCTGGTGTCTTTAAAATGAAATTTAATTTTACATATAATTTTTCAGAAACACATTTCATTAAGTTCAGAACTAGTTAATTTGTTTTTTTTAGAATATTCAAATTATACAGTTAGTGATTTCCATCTTTAATTTGAGAATGTAAGTTTTGTTTTTTTAGTTCAGTGACCATTAACTACTCAAGAATTTCAGTGGTTCATATCGTGGAGACTTTTATCTCTTTTTAAAGAGCATTTATTTTATTTAACATTAATGCAATGGAGCGTGAAGGATAGTTACAACTTTAGGTAGATTTCTTGTTAGTTTTGGTACCTTGTCTTTAATTGCTAGAATATTGAGAGTTGGCAGTTGTTGAAATGAAATTTATAGTAGATACTAATAATTGCATGAATTACTTTTATAGTATTTGTACCAAGAAAAAGTCATGGATATCATTCTGCTTGTTTTCACGTAATTTTAAAATAATTGAATATCTGATCTTGAACATATTTCATTATTATTTCTGATTATTTATCTTTGTAGACTCTTATAGTTGCCTGGATCAAAGCAAATCTAAATGTGTACATTTCCCGAGAACTCTGGGATGAGTTACTCTCAGTCTTGTCATCGTTGACTTATTGGGAAGAGTTAGCCACCGAGTGGTCACTGACTATGGAGACACTAACGAAAGTTTTAGCTAGAAATTTATATAGTTTGGATCTCAGTGACTTACCTTTGGATAAGCTGAGTGAACAGAAGCAAAAAAAGCACAAAGGGAAAGGTAAGAGTTGTTCACAGAGATTCCTCATATAAATTTAAGTAAGTTGGTCTGGGAACAGAGATGAGGATAAAAGTCATGTTTTCTCTTAATATTCTCTCCTCCATTTACCCATATTCTCTCCTCCATTTACCCTGAAGGTTAAAAAAATTTTGACAATAAAACATTGTCAAAAATAAAACATTGTACCTTGCAATTTTTTTTGAAGAACCTTAAAATCAGTAGTAATTTTGAGGAGAGATGAAATGTTCTGTACATATCTAGTTAAAGTTAAATAAATAATTCAGAATCTTAAATATGGAAACTTATAAAACACTTTTTTTGTTAGAACTTAAGACAGTGCGTTTGTTACTCTATTTAAAAAGAGTTATTTGAAAATTATTTTGAAAACATTTTCTTAGTTTTAACTAAAAGCGAACATTAGATGTGGACCGTGTATCTAATGTAAAAAGGAGTAGAGATTATATCATTAATACATGTTTTTATGATCCTTGGTTTGTTAGTACTTTTCATTCTTAATAGTTAGTTGCTATCTAGAGATCAGATCTGAGTCACATTTCATATTTAACAATAGTCCAGGGTGGTAAGTTTGTGACCAGCCTACTTTTTCCTGGATTATTTATTTCTTAAATGACGTTTTGACAAGTAGAGTTTAGTAATTTCAACCACAGAATGGCTTTTGGTTAGCTTATTTCCTATCTTTTTTGCTTGTCCAAATGTTTCATTTCTATTACGAATCAAGTAGGTGGCAAAGGATTTATATAATAGTTTATTGTTGCAGTGTATCTTAACAATTCTGCATCTGTTTAGGAATATGATTTTTACATAAAATGAAGTTTAATGAAGCAGTACACAGCATTTTACCTTGTTACTTTATGAGTAAATCTAAGAATCCGAGACAAGGGGACACATAATTTGCAGAGATTATTCATCAGGTGATAGTATACTAACATTGCAAATCTACATTTTTAGGAGTTGGACATGAATTTCAGAAAGTTTCAGTTGACAAGTCGTTTTCTAGAGGATGGAGTCGTGATCAGCCTGGCCAGGCCCCAATGAGACAGAGAAGTGCAACAACCACTGGTTCCCCAGGAACTGAAAAGGCAAGGAGTATAGTGCGGCAAAAAACTGTTGGTATGTACTGTATAAAATCATGAGAACCATCCGGGGCAATCCATTTATAGTCTTTAGTAACAATGTATGAAAATACAGATTTTTTTTTTATCAGTTGACTTTTGTTATTAAGTGAAACACTTCTATAGCAAAACATTTTTTTCAGTAGTACTCAGTGTCCAGTGGCATGCTGTGTTATTCCTTTATGCTCTCAAGATTTATCTTACATTATTGTTTTTATGTAGTTTATTTCACTGTAGATATCAATAATTTTAAACTGTTATTTTACAGAATTGAAGAAGTAGAACTCTGATTCATTTTCCAGAACTCATGCATTAACTGGTATAGTTTCCAAGTGAATATACTCACAAATATGGAGAATTAGGGCAGCTGATTTTCAGTGCTACAATTATATACTTAGATCGTCTCCACAGACAGCTGAGGCCAAGGTGGAGTCTATTGCTAGGTTCCTTGCTGCTTTTTAACTTACATGAAAGAAATTTGTATAATCTTGGGAATAGCAACAAAGGAGCAATGAAGGGACGGATTTCTGGATGTAGGAACATTCAGCATATTGTGAATTTAGCTACCATCTTACTCCTTTTCCTCTCAGATTTATAACTTGGTCTGAATTGTAGTAGACAGAGTGCTGTAATGAAAAGCCAGAGAGCTTTGTCCTAGTCTCTTTTTTCACTCTTTTTCGTTACTAAATAGCTAGATAACCTTGAACAATTGACTGAACTTCCCTAGGCTCTATTTACTTCATCTGTGTAATGGGAATAACAATACCTCATATGCCTGAAACAAAATTTCTTCAGGTTACTTCAGACTTTACAGTCTGATTCTATGGAAGGAGAATTTTCTGTGGGAATGTACCTGTATTTAATGGTAATCAGTGCAAAGCATTAACTTTAAAGAAATTTAAAACCGTTGTTGTAAGAATATGTCATCTATATAATGATGGGTTCTACAGTGTTAAGAATTACATTCTAAAGGAAGAAACAAAGCTAGAAAGAGAATAGGGAAATTAAAGATTTTAAAAGTCTTAAAAATCATGGTTAGTTTTAAATCCTTCAGAATAATTGTTTTTGCAATTGTTTTCTGTCTGTATAATAAGCATAGACTTATATTGACATCAAGCAGGAAGAATAAGAAATGATACAAGGAAAAAGGATATTGATGGATTAAAATTAATATAATACTTAGAAATTTTGATATAGAACCACTTTTTGAAATTCTTGGGTAGATATTGATTACATCTGAAATGGCTTTCTTTGTTTTACATTTATTATCACATTTACAGAAAATATTTGTGTATTGGTTAGGAAGGAATTGTCTTTTGAGTTTAAAATTTTACTCAGTTTTACTTAATTAAAACTTAAATCTTTTTTAAAGTTCCATATATATAATGTTTTTTTCCTTTTATAGAAGTAATTTATGCTTAATGTGGAAAGTAAAGTTTAAGGAATCATAAAGACCCATTAGCTAACTAATAAGTAATGATTGTTAACATGTTGACATATTTCTAATTTTTCAAAAGCATATAATGAGTAAAATATTCACCTTAATACCTCACTTTGGTACCTGTTAAAACAACCTGTCTAGCTTGTTTATTGAACAAACCTATCAAATAAAAAGTTCAGGTATTAAAAATTTTGTTGAGAAGGGTGTCTGCATAAAGGTAGAAAATACTAAAAGCAGCAGCAAATTAAATTAGGATATTCTTTGGACATATATTTTCTTAAATTTTTAAAATTAATATTTTATGTTTTTAGTGAATTTAGTTAAAAATTCAAACTATGATAAGGTATGTACATTTTAGTAAGTCTTTCCCTCATCACTACTCTCCACCCTTTCCAGTTCACCTCATTAGAGACAACCACTGTTACTAGTTTCCTGAGCATGCTTCTAAAGATACTTTATGCATATACAGACATATAGCATAATATGTATACATTGTTGTGAACTATAGCTTTTTAGACATTGAAATGAAAAAAATTATTTTTAGTACTCAACTGTGGAAGCATTATTCTAAGCGTTGAGGCTACAGGTAGGAGCAAAGCAAATAAATTCCACTGAAGCTGACAATTTTAGTGTTGGGGAGACATATAATAAACAGATAAACATGCCAGGAAGTGGAAGTGCTATACAGAAAAGTAAATCAGGGTAAGTAAGGGACAAGAGACTATAGGATGAGGAAATGGGACTGTTTTATCTATGTCAATGAAAGCCTGTCTAATCATGTGATTTAAGACCAGAGACCTGAATACAGTGAGAGCAGATATTTAGAGGAAGAGTGTTCTAGGCAGAAGAAAAATAAAAATGCAGTGGAGCAGGAGTGTGGTTGGGTATTTAAGGAAGCATAAGGAGGCCAGAGTGGTGAAGTGTGAAGTACAGAAGAGAGTGCTAGCGGGTGAAATCAAGTTTTAAGGATATATCTTAAAGATTATTGCATATCAGAAAATGTTGAATTTCTTGTATCAGGTTTCATTGCATGGAAGTACCATTATTTAACCTGTATCTTGAAGATGGATATTTAGTTTATTTCTAATTTTGTGCTATTAAAAATGACAATAAAGTTATGTATGTTTCTATAATTTGTACTTATATATAGGTATATCTGTAGGTTTAATCTGTAGGATTCGAAATTAAGTTGCCCTTAAAACAATGAGGATACCACTACACACCAGTTAGAATGGTTAAAATCCAAAATACTGACAACACCAAATGCAGATAAGGTTGTGGAATAACAGGAACTACCATTGCTGGTGGGAATGCAAAATGGTACAGCCACTTTGGTAGACTGTTTGGTAGTTTCTAAAAAAAATAAAAAACTAAACATAGTCTTACCAAAGGATCCAACCATCCTGTACACAAATATTTATAGCAGCTTTGCTCATAATTGCCCAGACTTGGAAGCAACCAAGATGTTCTTCAGTAGGTGAATGGATTAACAAACTGTGTACATCTGGATATGGAGTATAATTCAGTGATAAGAGGAAATGAGCTATCGGGCCATGAAAAAATACGGAGGAGCCCCAAATGCATATTGAAAAATGAAGAAGCCAATCTGAAAGGGCTACATAAGTATAATTTCCACTATATGATATTCTGGAAAAGGGAAAACTAAGACTAAAAAGGTCACTGGTTGCCAGGAAGTGGAGGGTGGGGAGCAGGGTAAGGAGGAGGGTGACTAGGTGGAGCATAGAGGGATTTCAGAGCATTGAAGCTACTCGGCATGTCACACATGTCATTGTGCATACATGTCATTACACGCTTGTCAAAAACTCAGAGAATGTACAATGCAGAGACTGATCCCTAATATAAACTACGGAATTTTGTTAATTACACTATCAGTATTGGCTCATCAATTGTAGGAATATGTCATACTAATGCAAGGTGTTACTATTTGGGGAAATTGGGGTTGGGGAGACGGGGACATACTGCAACTCTTTGTACTTGGCACTCAATTCTTACATAAACCTAAAACTTGTTTTAAAAAATGAAAGTGTATTAATTTAAATATATATATTCAATAGGAACAGAAAATAATTTAGACATTTGAAATAAGCACAGATTTACCTGCAAAAAGAATTTTTTTAAAGTTTGTATTCTCCATTTCTTAATTTCATGACTTGTATTGGGAAAAACAAATCACAATTATATTTCTGACTTTAATTTACATTTCTCTTTAATCCAGTATTTCCTTTAAAAACAAACCTAATTCCTCTCATTAAAACTATCATATTCTTTACCACGACTGAATTATCCGATAGAGTGATAGAATATATAACTTTTTAAGAGTAATTTAACTTAAAAACAGCTTTGTTTATGCTATTAATCTAAACTGATGTAAGCGTCTGATGTCCTTATAATTCACGAGGACGTTAATATAGTCTGGTGAAATTTGTGAAATAGTAATTTTGTTATATTCAAAAACTTGTTTTATTGGTTGGTTTTTAGAATTTTCGGATAGGAATTCTGCTAAGAGAATTTCTTTTTCACTTAAAAAAATACTCATTTAAAAAAATATTGAACATTGCATTGCATAATCCTTTAACCCTCAGATTACCCAGAATGGCCTTAGTAAGAAATTTTCTGTTATTAATATTGAGTTTGAAATATAAAGAAAAAATTATTTTGGACAGCATATCTGTTTTACTTATGCCAAGAAATATTAAGAGAAATGCGGTGAATTTAGGATTTATTTTAGAATACACTCATGAGAAGCAATGTAACTGGTTTGCAGTTATGATTTAGGACCTGGTATTCAACATTTGGAAGAAATACATTACTGTTGGTTTTTTTCAGATTTTCCTCTTAGTTTATGTTTATTATAATATTGGGCCTAAATTTGAGGACTTACAAAGCTGTTTCTGCCAATGGACACACTTGTATATATGTGTGATTTTTACTTAATTGTAAATGGAGAAATATGTATAACATTTTGGAAATGAGAAAAGGCCAGAGTTGCCTTCCTCCTGTTTATTTTGTATGCTTGTGTGTTTTTAGTAATCCATTGCATTTGCTACCCATGAAATTTTTATGCTGCATGCAAACTCTGGAGTGAAGGTTACAGGTTTTGATACAGTGTGTCTGTTTTATTGGCCAAAATGAATTTATGTGGAGTGCATCTATTTTTCTTTTTTATTCATTTTTTTGAGAGGAGTCAAAATAAGAAGCCTTCAAAATTGGCATGCTTATAGGTTTGAAAAATTGGATGTTATGTTTTCCATACTGCTCTGCCATCTACATAAAGCATATTGCAGATTTAAGATCACCGATGCATGTGGTTTAGGAATATATATAGCAATAGAAATGGTAGTGGCTTTACAGAGATTCTCTGACCTAAGCTTTAGATTAGTACATCTCAAAAAATCCCAGTAACTAATTCATTGTAAGTTATTTTCTATAGTGTGAGTTGCACAGCTGTGAGGTACTTGACAGATTTGCAGGTATGCATAAAGACCTGAAGTATGGTAACAGATGGAGGGGTCATTTTTGAAGAATTCATTCCGGGTTATAACACTATTTACTACACCAGTGCAATTTTGGAAGAAGTTCCAGGGGACATGCCCAATCTCTTCCTTCAAGTTGATGGTGGGAAAGAAGGAACAGAAGGAATTACTTCTCCAAGGAATTATCTAACCCCAAGGAAAAATTAGGAAAAAAAGCTTGTAATTCATTTATGGAATCAAAAATTTGACTCAGTTTAGTTTTAAAAGAAATATCTCTAAAAATCATATCTGATCATAACTGTAGATGGTATGTGTTACTAATAAGTAGCACTTCAAGTTTTGCCTGTGTGTATCTTTGCTCTAACAAGTGTTACTGAGTGATTATCTTGAAATTAACATAACTTCTATTTCAAATTGGATTATAGAATTGCTCCCTTTCACAAGAAGGAGAAGGAGCTAGCAAGAAAACACGAGTAGGGCAAGGTTCTAACATTTTGTATGTGGGTTCAATTTTAAAATATAGTTATCTTTACTACATTACATGGCAAGCCATACACTGAAGAGAGGTTGTCATTGTCTTAATGTATTCCAGCCTTGCGTGTTTTGCTGCACGTACATTTACCTAAAAGCTGCTCCTAAAGAATCCTGTATTTTGCCAACGTTAAAATTTTTTGGAAAACATCTGTAATTATCCTTTTCCAGTTATAAACTGTATGACATACTTACAGTTTTTGGTTAATACTTTTTCTGGTTTTCTCCTCTATATGTTCACAATTGTGACTTTTGTTTTTGAAATGATTATGCTGGGCTGCCCAAATACAGATACTCGTTCAGTAACGATTTATCGAGCTCATATGTGCCAGGCACTAGGAATATAAAGATAAAAGGATATAGTTTTTGCATTTGAAAAGTTGGGAGGCTAACATAGAAAACATAACAATCCACTAAAATTAGATCGTAAGCTTTGTAAAAACAGGAATTCTTGTTTGTTTTGTTCTTTTCTATATTGCTAATAAGTATGTGAGAAAGTCAGAAAAGATTCACAGATGAGATGACAATTTGAGTATGGAGTGTCAGGAAGAAAAGACCAAGTATATTATGAATTCACAAAGCCATACTGTTGTGAAAAAACATGAAATTTTCAGAGAACAGTATAAAATTCTGTGTGGCAGCAGCCCTGGGAGAACAAATTGGAGGTGATGAAGTTTCAGTGGTTATTGCAGCCAACTCACAAAGGCCTTGTGTGACAGGCTAAGGAATTTAGGCATCAGGGAACCAAATATTTCTGATAATCAGGAAAACCCAAGATTTTGAATTGATGTTAACATTCAGATTTCCTTTTTTTTAACCAATATCCTTATTATGCTTTGTATTATGCAATTTTTTTTAAATCCTTTATCCATACAATAACTGTACACATAACTATTCAAGAATTCCAGAACTAAATGTTAAGTTAAAAAAATGTTCAGGAAGTATAAACTTGATTATTAATTTATTTCTAAGTGCATTAAAATTTGTCTTTAATTTTGTGAACTGGTGACTCTCCTTTTAAGACATGACCAAATACAACTACAAGTGCAATTTTAAAAAGTAATCCAGATTTTTAAGCTTTTGCCTTTAAAACCTTAATCTCTTAAGTTTTTATGTAATATGCATATGAATAAGCACACACGTGTTTATTTTCTTTCATACCAATTGCAAATTCTATTTTCTGTAAATATTTCTACTTAATTAAAAAAATTATACTATTAACTTTCATATAAATAAGAGGTACTGATATGATTAAGCATTTTTCTACCAGGAACAAATACCACAAGATTCAATTCTTTAGATTATGACATACATAAAATTTTCTTAAAATGGACCTGTAAGTGACATTGAAACTTTATTAGGGAAGAATATGAAAATAGGAATGATTTGTTCTTGGAATTCAGCTTCACTAAGACAAGTGGCTCAGAATTGACTCAGAATGGCTAAGAGAAATGCCCAAATGTGGTACCAAGAATTTCTTTGAACTCATAATACTGAGTTCTTTTCAATGTTTCTGTTCAATGAACTTTTCAACCTTTCGTTTTGAAAACATAGGGCTAATAAAAGTATCTGCTGTTTTTTAATGCTATACCATTGTAACTGCTAATAATAAAAAGCATTTTCCTGCTTTACACCAAAAAATTTACATACAAAATGTCATGTGTGTTCTCTGATTTCTTTTCTTACAGCTTGCCAGTATTTGCCGTGCTGAAATGTTTTAATTTGAAATTTCCTTCCTTTGTATCTTTTAGTTTTCTCTGTTGCTGCTTTTTCTGTGACACAAGCCTTTCATTATAGTCACTCTTCTTTTTTCCTTCCCCACTTCTTTCTTTTCCTTTTTTTAAAGCCATGAGAAGCCGATCCATTGGTGAATGTGCTCTGCCATCGGCCTATATACGCAGTGCTAAAAGTGCTCCTGTTCTGATCCATACTTCCAAACCCTTCTTGCCTGATATTGTTCTCACTCCCCTTTCTGATGAGCTTTCAGGTAGTGCCACCTCTGCTAATTTCTGCACCACCTTTTTCACTTTTTAATCCTTCTGCTTTCAAATTTTGCTTAATCAAATAAGCTCTTCAAAGTTAATTTCTTTGGGGGAGGTGTGGGAAATTCGTTGAGAAATCAACATTTTGAGTTATTTGAACTCTAATGCTATCCTTTGCAGTTCATTCTGGAAGTGCTGAGTTTAGTGCTGTGCCAATGTCAGATATTTTTGGTTGTAAATGGCCAATATTTTTTTCTGTTGTTCGATTTTTTTTTCCTTCCCAGATGAGTAAAAGTAGTAGTATAAATTTATATTATTATAGATGTCTCACAAAAGATGACTTAGAAGACAACAATCAGAGCCTTGACTTTTAATTTCCCATTGTTTTGCCCAGCAATGTGGTAAATCATGTATTCTCCATCATCTGTAGTAGTGGAACAAAGCAGGTGGAGTTAATAATCAAGAAAAGTACATCATCTAAGAGTAGCTTTGGAATAAATCTTTTGTGTTTATATTAGATTATAATAGTATATAGAATTCTAAGAACTCACTCATTTTAAAACTACATGTAAAGAAACCATTCTGTGAAACCTCAATTTCTAAGGAATCTCAAAACCTGCTCAACTTTCCAGTCCTGCCTCAGGTTCTTGATCCCCAGTACGGGGACAGTCTTCACTTTAAGAAGATTTAATTAACATAATAAAATGTACACATTCTGGTTCAGTAAGTTTTGAGAACTGTACACATCTCTATTAACCATTACCCCCCAAAAACAGTTTCCATTACCCCCAAAATTTCCTCATGACGCTTTCAGTATCCTTCCTGCACACAACCACCTTTTAATTTCTATCACCACAGGTTAATTTTTTCCTTTTTAAAAAAAATTTTTATATGACTAAAATCATAAAGAGTCTCATTCTTTAGACAGAAGCAAACCTGTGTTGAATATAGTTACTACGCAAAATGGGCTAGCTCAAAGAAAGTTACTTGGACCTTCTTGGGTACTTTTCTCTCTTCTTAGGAGTGTTTCCCTGACACTGCCACTTTTGGTGAGGTTGCTGATTTTTTATTTTTATATTTGTTTAAAAACAACCCATCTCCCTTTTAGTTCCTAGTGGACTGTAGGTTCATGTGAGGAAAGGTGCATTTTTATTAATAATGATATTTCAGGTGAAGTCCCTTCCAAAATCCTCAGTCCAGTTAAGATCAGAGATTTCTCCCAAATCAAGTAGGGTACATAATAGAGAGTTAAATATATGTAGATACACAGACACTCTTTTGTTTGATATTCTTTGGAAATACTGTAAATGAAAAAATTTAGCATTGGCTTTTTTTTTCTTAATTTATATTGGGGAACAGTGTGTTTTTCCAGGATCCATCAGCTCCAAGTCAAGTTGTTTTCAATCTAGTTGTGGAGGGCACAGCTCAGTTTCAAGTCAAGTCGCAGTTTTCAATCTAGTTGTGGAGGGCACAGCTCACTGGCCCATGTGAGAATCGAACTGGCGACCTTGGTGTTATGAGCACTGCGCTCTAAACAACTGAGCTAACCAGCCGCCCTAGTATTGGCTTTTCTTAAAATGAGAAAGTAAAATATTCAGTTATCAGATGTGATATGTTTGTGTTTTCTAATTCAAGATACCTTGATTGGGAAAGTTACTCCAGCAAATTCTTTATGATATTTTTGAGAGGTGTTCAATATTATTTTTGAACCCAAAATACAATTATTTAGAAATAATAAATTTCTAATTAATTTTATGATGAAATTGATAGTTGATTTTGCAATTTTCTTGATGACAATAATTAGAAGATTTGACCTCAAATCTAAACCTGGATGCTCACTAAGTTTTGATGATGAATGAATGTGGTTTACACCAGTAAAATTAGGCTACCTGAATAATTTATCAGTGCAAAAAGTAGTAAGATTAGAAAATATTTAAATGGAAATAATATGAATTTTAATATCGGGAAGAAAACAACACATTTTTGTTACTATTTGATGCTTAGCTACAAGTAACAAATTAGGCTGTTTTGTCTCTTTGGTGCTCCATTGAAGCACTGTACCTTCCTGTGTATGGAGCACTGATTTTGATTGCTTACATCAGATTATAATTTACTTACCTAAACTGGCAAACAAAACAATGTTTCAGTTCTTATAACTGAATTAGATATAGCTAAAATAAACTCCCAATTTGTTTTAAACTTCTTAGGTATATACTTAGCTTCAAGCTTTTTTTTTTTTTTTTTTTTAATGTACTTAAAGCATTTACTGCAAATCATTTTTGACATGTTTAGAAAAAGTAAAATGAGGTTTAGAAAAACTGAAATGTGTGCTTGGATTAAATATTCTACTACTGTCTTAAAACTGTCAGGAAGGTTTATTTTTGTCAGAATCTTAAGGGCTTTACAAAATTTATTATCTGCAACTTAAATACTGTTTTGGCAAATGTGCACGTTAAGTGATAAAATATTAGAACGCTAAAATAAGGTGAGTGGTTCTCTTTAAGATGTTCTAAAATAGTTTCTTAACCAGGATAAGTTCCGAATTCAGAATTCTTGCTTTGCTGTCAATACATAATTCAGAAAGATTACCTTTTTGTGATGTGATCAGGAGGTCTTTTATGAAAAATGAAAGGAATTTTCTAAATGGCAGTTTATTTGTTATTTTTATTTCCCCCATTGGGAGTAAAATGCCTTGTATATAGATTTAAAGATTTAGATAATAGTGAGATACTAAATCAAAACAAACTTTATGTCTGATTATCAAAATAATATTAATTTTAGGAAATATGGGTTATTAATGGAAAAGTATATGAAAAAGTATACATAATCCTCCAAACCAATGTTTATTTATTGATAACTTATAATTACCTCCAGTTTTTTTGTGCATGTGTCTAAATAAAGTATGAAAGCATAATTAGACTTAGTTATTTTGAGTAAAAATAATTTTTCTCTTAGAAGTTAAAAGATGCATAGAACATAAAAAGGAGCAGCAAAAACCCTCCTTTTCTCAGCACTGACTTATGAATGAATTTAGCACTTTCGAAGCTGATGTGTAAATTGAGAACTCTTTCTAGGAGATGTTAATAAAGGGTTAAAGGTTCATAGTGTACATCAGTCTATTAAAAACGCCCAGAAGTCCTGTTAAAAGTATATTTAATTCAGTATTTCTCGAACTAATTTAAGCATGGAAAACTTATCCAGGTACACATACGAGGTGTGATCAAACAATGCAATGAATGTTTAAGTTAAAAAAAAAATTCATTACAGTAAAAGACACACTGCCATTAACCTCCCTCAAAATACTCCCCCTCGCTTCGAACACACTTATCCCATTGTTCTTGCCACTTTCTAGAGGAGTTCTGGAAGTCCTCTTTCCTGAGTGTCTTTAGTTGCACCGTTAGGGCTGCTTCAATGTCCTGAATCAATTCAAAACATTTACCTTTCAGGGTCATTTTGACTTTGGGAAGAGCCAGAAGTCGCAGATCTGGTGAATAAGGTGGATGAGGACACATCATAATGTTTTTATTTGGCAGAAATTGCCGTATACCAGAAGTGTTGTGTGACACGGAGCGTCGTCATGATGGAGGATGATTTACGGCACCCGACTGCACCAAATAAGTTGAAACTTGTCACATGCACCACTTCCTGTATTAAAGATCCCTGCCTTTCCGTTGGTTGACACAGCAGCAGCATTCACCGTATTTTGTGATCACAACGGAAAGGCTCTGTGTCACACATCGCTTTCGGTACGGCAATTTCTGTCAAATAAAAACATTATGGTGTGTCCTCATCCACCTTATTCCCAGGATCTGACACCATGCGACTTCTGGCTCTTCCCCAAAGTCAAAATGACCACGACAGGTAAATATTTTGAATCGATTCAGGACATCGAGGCAGCCACGACAGCGCAACTAAAGACAGTCATGAAATAAGACTTCCAGAACTGCTTCAGAAAGTGGCAAGAACAATGGGATAAGTGTGTTTGAAGCGAGGAGGAGTATTTTTAGGGAGATTAATAGGAATGTGTCTTTTATGGTAATAACTTGTAAATTTAAACATTCACCATATGTTTTGATCACCTCATATAGACATATAACGTTAAGGTTTCAGGGAGAACAAATTTGGAAGACATCAAACCTCATGATTTTAAATATTACCTTTATGAAAATTGGACAGGATTCTTCTTACACGAGCTTACACGGTAGAAATTTGAATTACTGGATTTTTTTTATTGCCCCTGTGGTTCTTGGAGGCAAATTGAAGGCCTAGAATTTGCTTTTTCAGGTGTTAGTTGCATTGACGGGGAGGTTAGAGGTGTGGGAGGAGGAGGGAGAGAGAGAAGGAGAGGAAAAAGAACAGATTTTTAAAACTGGTGCTAAATTTAGAAATGAAAATCACCAGTCTTAGCTCCTTAACCAATGAAATTATTTGTTTGTTTATGTTTTCTTCCAAGGTTTGAGTAAATTTTACTTTAGAATAGTTTAATGTACAGAGAGAATTAATAAGGAAAGTGAACTATATAAAGTAAAAAAAATTGTTTTTCACAATTTTCTCTCTCCTTCCTGTGAGCAGGCTTAATTGAACTCATTGTAAAATACCTCCTGGGTGTATCATCTAAGATGAAGACTTGAGGATTCTGTAATGACTTTACAAAAAAAACACACAACAGAAACACAAAAGACAATAAAACTACTCATAGATAATCACTCTTGCTTTTGGTTAGAAGTAGAATTTTCCAGAAAGATAGTTACCTGATACTCTTGAATTCTTATGTGGGTATAAGGAAACTCCTTTAATTTCCCCCTCCTTTTTTCAAACATACTAAGATTTTAAAAAATGGACTGCCAGTTTTCAAAATACCCTATTTTTGTCCAAGGTATTTTCCTCCTCTTTCCTCTAAGTACTCTTGGTTAGATGTTCCTTCTACCTCCATTGTTGTGAACGTGATGCTATATGGTATAGCTCTAGATAGACTAAACTACTTGAGTAGCCGAATAGCTTTGAAGAGTTTTCTTGAGCTCTAATTCAAGGGTATTGGCACTGTGTCAGTAACATAATTCTTAATATCAGACTCGTGTGATGTTGAAAATTTTTTTTCCAGGCTCCTGCCTGAGATTTTGATATAATAGTCTGGGACTTGCACAAGCATCTAACGTTTTTTAAATCTCTACAAGTTATACTGGTGTCTGTGCGAGCACACTCTCCGTGTCCTTTCTCTGACACTGGATTGTACATCTGCACATTTGGTAGCCCAGCCTAGTAGTCTTTAATTTTCCTGATAAACGTATTAGAGAGAAGCCAGAAATCTCAATAATCATTCTTAAGCAAATTAGCTTTTGCTGCCAAAAATAATACGTTAATGAAAGAAGGTATGTAAAAGAACATAAGCAAGGTGGACGGTTGACTTTGTTTATACCTTTGCAACTATTTCTTATTTTCTAATCAAGTACTGTGGGTTTCTCACACTGAAATTAAGTTTTACACACCCACTGTCTTCTAATTAGTTTTCTAAACTGCTAATTTGTTTGCCAAATTTGTTGCTGTTAGACTCTAGTCTGTATAGGCCATATTACATAGACTACTAATGTTATTAACAACGCTTCATTATTTGAATTGAGCTCTGTAGAGCAAAATTTTTGATCTTTCTATTTTCTGAGTATCAGGGAAAGAAGGTGATATCTCTCACAGTGCGTCCTGTTCCTAAATTCCAGCTGACCAGGAGAATTGTTCATTTCTAATTAAACAAGTAGGCCCTTTACATAGTCAAGGAATTTCTTATCTTCAATATTTGATAGTAATCTTTTACAGTTTTTCTACCTGTGATCTGCTGGTGCTAGCATAATTCTGAGTTAGATTTTTTTTCTGAAATAATTTGTGTTGATTTTTTTAAAAAGTACATCAAGAAAAAATGAAGCTAGAAATTTGTCTGGAAATAGTCAAATGAACAGTATATCTTTTATGATAAGAAAGTGAAAGATAAATTGGTCATTTGTCTATTTCCAGAATTTAAGAGTCAGAGAAACAATATTAGAAGGATAAGAGTAAAAGATAGTTTAGTGATTCAATTTTAGTGGTCTAAAAATTAGAATTAATTGAGCTTGGTTTATTGTTTTTCAGTCTTTTCGTATCATTTCAGTGATGTAAATACTGCTTTGAATTACTTACAAATTGAACATCTAATCTTAAAGAGATGACGAGTTTTTACTAACTTTTGTTAGTAGTAAAATTGGAAACAGATGCTCTGTAATTCTTGCTTCCTTTGAAGTTGCATTGCCATTGTTGCCCAAACATACAAATAAATTTTTTTAATTACATGAAGAACATTGTTATGACCGTTAGGTAATTCCAGAAAACACTTGAGCTTCATTCAAAATGGCATCAATTTCTATGTATACTATTATAAATGATTTTATGAATTCAGAAGCTGTAAAAATATTACTGATAGGTAATGTTTGTAATTGACCAAGAATAGAATTTCACTTTGATAAAAGGGATTTTGGCACTTGATCCTGTACCTTATGTTAAAAATTATTTAAAATTTTTAGTAATATGTTAGTATTATAACTTAAGAGGTCCCCCCCATGAAGAACTAGCTTGATATTTTACTAATTATCAATTGCTAATTTTTAATACAAAAGACATGCTATATTGGGCGTTTAAATGTGTATCTTCAGGAATATAGTGGAATCTTGGCATACTTCAAATTCCTCTTGATCTGAATTTAGTATAAAGTGACTCCTTTTGCACCTCATACAAAAAGGATGATATGACTAAAATAGCAGAAGGACCACCCTTCATTCATCCATAGCATGAATCTTGAGAATATTATGAATTACTATCCTTATTTTATAAATGAGGAAACTGGTCTCAGAGTCTAAAGTAAGAAAACCTAAGTTCTAGACCTAACACCATCAGTAGATTACTTTGTGATCTTGGACATGACACTTACTCTGCATCTAAATCTTCTCATATGGATTGTTCAGTTATAGTTCTGTTACTTACAACCTTTGCATTACAAGCCCAATGAGCAGCAACATCTGACTTTTGGACTCTGGTTTTTTTTTCATTATATTTTGCTGGCTTCCAAAAAAATTTTTTTTTAGTTATTTCTAGGTAACATAAATACCATGATAGATATGTAGACTCTGTGTTTTACTTCTAAAATTTCTAATTTGTATATATCTGTATAGTTAAATAGTATTTTATCTTGTAATTTTCTATTTCATAAATATTTTTGAGGATTTACCCTACACCTAGAAGTTCAGGCAGTGAAAACAATGTAATGACATAGAACACTAAGCCTGCTTCTCAGACTTTATGATTATAAATTTGAGGAAGTGGTGTTACCTTTTTGAGCCTTAATTTCCTCAGTAAGAGGGCTAAATTAGATGATCTATAATGTCTCCTTTTAGTCTAAAATCTGATTTTAAAAAAGATGTAAGAAGACATGGGTACAGTTTTTAACATTTGATGATTGTTTAATGAAAAGGGCCAATGATAGGTAAAGAAGGTTTTTTCTTAGTAGATGAAGTGGTGATGTATCAGAAATGAAAAAGTACAATTCATGTTTTTAACACTGTATTGGTTTTATTTTATAGGGATGAATAGATGTCAATATCATAATAAAGTAAAACACCTCATAGAACAGATAGTTTCCTGACAAAGAGAACTTTAGGAAGAGGGTGGAGATTTCCATTTGTAATATGTGATCAAACAAATAGGCAAGATTTGAAGAAAAGATGATGCCTCTTGCTTGGTAAGGAAGGAAACAGGGATATTTATGAGACCCTATAAGATTCTACAATGGGATATTTAGATCAGCTTTCTTTGTTAAGATCTGCTTTTCTGCTTGGAACATAAATAAGTAGGAAAAATTGAATAGCAAGTTTAAATTGTTTGATTTATTGGCACAGCTCTATCTTTAACTGCACTTCCAAATGTTTCATCAGCTCACTATCTCTTTTTGTGCATGTTAACATTTTAAAATGTATTCTGGTAGTTTTCTAATTCATTGACACTACCTGCTGTATTGACTTGTGCCCATCATTATTTAAAAACAGATTTTAAAAAAAACAGATTTGTATTTTTAATAGATTTTCTTTCATTGAGCTTACAAAAAAAATCTCAGAATTTTTTGTTTTTAAGCATATGCTTAGAGTATGTTGAAATTAATACTGATTTTTCATATTTGTATAGTTCTACTCTACATCATTTTTCTTTTTTACAGATATTGATGATACTCAAATACTTCCCCGCCCAACTAGAGTCAGACATTTTTCTCAAAGTGAAGACACTGGAAATGAAGTTTTTGGTGTTTTGAATGAGGAGCAGCCACTGCCTCGAAGTAGCAGCACTTCTGACATCTTGGAACCATTCACTGTTGAACGAGCCAAAGGTGCAGTTCCTGTCATTGACAGTTCATCCCGTCATGCGCCAAGTTTGCAGAGTTCCACAGAGGCTTCTTCAATAACTAGATCCACTGAAAGCCACATCACTGATACTCATAGTAGAGAGTCTTCTCTGGAAGTTGGTGATAGCATATATGACCATCTTTGTCACTTAATAGATCCGGTAGAACTTGCAGATTCTGCTTTTGAACAAATCCAGTACATTGACCTTGAAGGAGATGACGATCTTCTTTCCTCCCTGAAAGAATATTTTAAGGAAAACCAGGAAAATCACAGTAAAAATGAGTTAGGTAAAGATGCAGCTTCTCAGGAAGTGATTATTGCAGTAAATAGGGATGAAGGGTCATCCTTAGATAAATTAGAATACATAGACCAGGAAAGTAAATCAGAAAATATCTCCTCTTTTGTTGGGACTCCTGAAAACATACAGTTTCAAAAAGAACCAAACTCAGCTGTCTTCATGAGTAACACTGCACTTAACCAATTAGATAGTTTTACGAAAACAAAAACTTCTGAAAAGTCTAAACAACTAAACAGTGATAAACAGTCATCGGAACCTAGTTCAGGTAGCCCTTGTGATAAAGAAAAGAGGAAATATCTGTATAGACAAGCAGCCACAGAATTAGATGCCTGTGTAGATATAACACTAGTTGAAAAGGTGAAGGGTGTGCAAATTAATGAGAAAAAACCTGTCCCACATGTTGTACATGCCAAGAAAACCATGCTAAAAGCACCCGTTAACCGTAGAATGCCTCACGTCACAAACACTAGCAAGCTTTCTCCAACCAAAAGGAGCTTGTCTGAAACAGTAACCCATAGAGCCAAAATCATGAAAATTGCTACTAAAAAACGAAATAGCGTTCATGTTACTTTTAGACCATCTACTGAGTCTGTTCAGTTTTATAACCCTCTGGAAAACAAAGAGGCTCCATGGAAGATGAGACTGCGGAAGCTCAGTGGCTTTAGTAGTAGCAGCAGCAGTAGCAGCACCAGCAACCCCCATCCCAGCTCAAATAGTGCTCCGGAGCTGGTAAAGCCTGGTGTGTACAGGCCTCTAGATACACTCAGTACAACATCAGTAAGTAATAAAACAGTTAAGGAATCGACAGAGATTCCCACCGTATTGCCAAAGGAAGGAATGGCAAGTAATCAGTTAGGTAGCCGTAACACTCTTAGGTCAGCAAGTCATGAGGCAGGACTACCGCAGGGCTCCCTGGGTGGCGTTTATAAAACTGTTGTACATGCTCTTTCAAAGCCGAAGGCAAATGTTTCCCCACAGAGGCAGAACAGAATGCCACCAGAGGCTCCACTGAGGGATCTGTACAGTCATGTAATGGGCTATTTTGGAAGGAAAGCTGCAGGTGAGCACTAACAGTGTGCAGAGCGCAAAAGGAGAAAGACAGCACCAGTTTGGCTTAATGCAACTGAAGCAAGCTATAAGCAATCAAAAAGCTTTGGGATGGTCACTGCTTTCTCTCTGTTTGGTTATGCATGCGCCTTCTCCCAGCTGTATTTTTCCCAGCATAAAATGTTTATTTAAATTACTAATTTCCCTCATAAGGCATTTAGTTAAACCTCTTTGCTGCTGAAGAAGATGGGAAAGAGGAAGATAAAAGGAAAATTTTAATGACCTTTCAAAGGCTATCTAAATCAGTTCTTTTTCTGAGTGTGTACCACATGAGCCTTGAAATTACTGAGGAATTGCAATACTTTCGCCCCTGCCCCCCTATAGTTTAAAAGGGCACCAGCTATATAATTGAGCTTATTTTTACTGCTGATTTATTTAGTTTTTATCTTTTTTCTTCGTAGAGTATTTGACATTATGTAACAATGGAAATCAAGGTCCTACCACCAGCACCAACATTTTTAGTTAACTATCATTGATGAGGAAATTATTTCTTAAATCTCAAAGTGGATTTAGTTACTTTTAAGCAATTTCCAAACAAGCTGTAGGCCTTTCAGTTTTGCATTCATCTGTATAGAATGCAAGTTACGTCCTTGAAACACTTATCATTACTTTCTTTTTTCTGAGATTTTAGATGTGCATAAAGGTTTCATGATAGCTACTAATGATTTAAATATGGAACCTCTATGGACACATTACAGAAAGCAAGATTATGGTAACTGTTTTATCTTGATTCCAATTTAAAATAACTTTACAGATATGTAAAATTAACTTTCAGCAGTAAGGTAGGTTTTGATTTTATTTGTTTAACCTGGTTTTGTTAGCATGATTAACAGAACGCTGTATAATGAATGCATCTTGCATTGAGCCATTAATGCCACTTGAGGGCAGTATTTGACAGCTTAGCAAAGCCTGGCCGGTAATATAAAGATAATGGTATTTCACAATGAGTTTCTGACCAGTGTATTTTCTTAACCTGAAATGCTTTGTAAGTTCATTAGGAATATAAACAGTGCTGATTCTCTTTTAATTGCACAGAAATCAACTTTTTAACAACATTCGAGTGAAATAAGTAATTATTTTCTGTAAATTAATTTCCCAAGTTTAACACTTTCTTGGTAATGTAAATCATGATGTAGTCAAAAAAAGAATCAAGATAGCTATTTTTTTTTTTTTACAGAAAAACCTTTGAAAATCTTTTTTTATTAAAGCAATAAAATTAGATTTTTGTAGTGAATAGAAACAATATATGTCAAAATCATAGAATTTTATTTATAAATAATATAAGTGCATTTATGTCCCACTGAGGTTTGCATAGATTCAAGGCATATATTTCTTCCAAATATTCTTTCAGGAAAAATGGAATTATAAATTATTAAGAAGCATAGAGGCAGGAAGAAAGATAAATATACCAGCTTCTTTATAGGCAATATTAACCTAACTCCGACTAGTGCTTATCTATAAGCTTTCTTGCTGTATAAGGTTATACTGAAGATTGACTAACATCTGCTTAGTTAAACAAAGTAAATATCAATTTACTAATTCTTAAAATTAAATCTAAAAGGACAGAAATTATTCATAAATGCATGTTTGGCAAATAATTGGTATGGCATAGATAATTTGTTTGGGGTTGTTTTTGTTGTTTCAAGTTTAGAAAATGGAATTAAATCTTTCCTCACTATATATAGTTATTTATTTATTTTTAGTCAATAAAGAGGACATGAGCCCCAAACTGCCTCCTCTTAATAGTGATATTGGCAGCAGCAGTGCTAATGTTCCTGATCTGATGGATGAGTTTATAGCAGAACGACTTCGAAGTGGTAATGCCTCAGTAAGTGCTATTTTATTTTATTTATTTGGTTTTAGAAAGGTAAAGAAACTAAAAAATACACATCTATATGTGCATCTTGAAAATTTTTATTCAAAACATCCTTTCCCCTCAAATTTAACCCTTTTTTTAATTAAGATTTTAAATTGTTTTTATAATTATTTTTATTGAAAGACATAAAACAAGGAGGCTTATGGTTTTGACCAGAGTGAAAGATTGGAATACCTGTTTGCTCAGCTAACTTGGGTGTAAACTACTACCTTCTGAGTTCTCCCTCTATTTTCCATCTTGCTCATAGGATTACCCTGATGTCTGCTGCCAGCCCTCAGCAGAAAAGATAACAATGGAGGTCTTTTGGCTGAGCTCCTGTAATTTTGATAACATAAATATTGACTGATTAATCATTCGAGATAACTTTGGAATAGATTTAAAGTTATCTTTACCTTGAGTATTAGAATTATGGCAAAATGATAACAGAAGCAATTTTATCCCTAATAATGCTGAATTGTTGAGGAAAGATAACTATATGTGGAATTCCTTTTTCAAATGGTCATAGGCCATTTGGGTTTCCACTTGTCTTTAGTGAAAGCTGTAGATCCATGGCGTCCCCCCCCTTTTTTAGTTCAGTTATTTTTCTTGAGTGGGAAAAGAATTATAGACCCATTATATATAATCATAATAGAATGACATCTTTGCCATCATTCTCCCCATATCTCTTTTTGATTACCTCTTCTTTTTCAATTTGAATACTTTGCTTTTAGTACTGTCTTACCTTATATTCACTTCATGGATCCCTTTTGAGGCTTAAGAGTCTCAGGCTTAGTACCATCTGATATTTGGGTCTTTGCTTCAGGAAAACCAACCATACCTCAGGTGCCAGCTCCATACAGTTACATAGATTATTTGGTTAGCATGTTTTGCCCCTCCTACGTTAAGTCCTGAATCTCAACATTTGTTGTAAGGATTGTCTTGGAAATTAACTTTTCAGGTGTTTAATGAGAATTAAAAAACTCTTTAATGGTAAATGTTTCTTGAAATTTTAGACTATGACAAGAAGAGGAAGTAGTCCAGGCAGCCTCGAAATTCCCAAAGACCTCCCTGATATTCTAAACAAGCAGAACCAAATGCGCCCTATTGATGACCCAGGTGTACCCTCAGAATGGACTTCTCCTGCCAGTGCAGGGAGCAGTGATCTCATCAGCTCTGATAGTCATTCGGATTCTTTCAGTGCTTTCCAATATGATGGCCGAAAATTTGACAGTAAGTATCTTTTTCTATTTGATAGAAAACATGGTTTTTTGTTGATTGTTTTTTGTTCAAGACTGACTTGTGGATTACATGACCATCACCTTTCTTTCCAATGTTAACTTAAACAAGGGGTTTCTGCATATTGTTTTTTGTTCAAGACTGACTTGTGGATTACATGACCATCACCTTTCTTTCCAATGTTAACTTAAACAAGGGGTTTCTGCATATTTTGATTTCATTTTTCTGTGAAATTCCAAGACAGGTTTTAGGGAATGAATCACTTCAAGTTGCGACCACTTTATTTTGCCAAACTAAAGGCATTTGAAAAACAAAAAACACTGTCCTCTCATAAAATGAATATTTTTAAACCAAAATCTAGAAAAGAAAAAATATAAGGGCAGGCTTGATATTATAATAAAGGACAGATAGTCATGATTAGGAGTTGACAGTATTTCATGCGGTCATATTTGGGAACCAAAATGTCTAGTTACATTCATTGCTTCAATATTTTCAGTATAGTTATGTTCAATGCAACGGTGCCCACAGTGTTTCTCGAATAATCACTTCATGTTAAAATGACATCAGTGATATTATTTGGTACTATATCGCCACCACTTAGCTTTTCTTTTTTTTTTTTAATTAAAGTTTATTGGGGTAACAGATTTCAGGTGTACAATTCTGTAGTACATCATGTATATATCACATTGTGTGTTCATCACCCAGAGTCAGTTTTCTTCCCATCACCATATATTTGATCCCCTTTATCCTCATCTACTACCCTTTTTCCCCCTTACCTTCTGGTAACCACTGAACTATTGTCTGTGCTGGAGGTATCACACTCCCTGACTTCAGCTTGTACTACAGAGCGACAATAATCAAAACAGTATGGTATTGGCAGGAAAACAGATAAACAGACCAATGGAATAGAATTGAGAACCTAGAAATAAACCCACATAAATATGGACAGATCATTTTTGACAAAAAAGCCAAAAACATACAATGGAGAAAAGACAGCCTCTTCAATAAATGATACTGGGAGAATTGGAAGGCCACATGCAAAAGAATGAAATTTAGACCACTTAGCTTTTCTGTTGTAATTCTGTATTACACTTGGCAGTCAGTGAAGGGTACCAAAATTTTAAAAAAGAAAGTCAAAACCTTGGGAAACAAGTGTGTGAAGGGCTGGGAGATACATTGGAGAATTACCTTATGGATTATATACTATGATCTCAGACTAGGAATCGATTTAAAAGAAAAATTATTTTTACCATCCATATATGTGCCATTTTTGTTATTTTTAACTGTACGAGAAATTATAAAATACTTGAAAAGCAGTGAGTGTATTGCCGGTTATCAGAAAACTTGGGTAATAATAGTGATGATGTATGTTGGGCTGTCTTTTATCATTATTGTTGTTAATAAGGTATGAGAACCTTTAAAAATTTGTTTCTAATTATAAACTTCAAAGTGTTAACATTATTTACTCTTGCCCCAGTGGTACGTAAATATAATAGATTTAGGGGGAATGTTAATGTTTAATCATTTTGATGAAGTAGTTGTGTCTCTTTTGTAAATGTTTTTGTTTTTTGATTTGGACTTCTATATACTAGCATTTCTTCTTCCTATAGATTTTGGCTTTGGAGCTGATACTGGGATTGTATCCTCTACTGATGTGGACTCAGGTTCTGGCCATCATCAGAGTGCTGAAGAACAAGAAGTAGCTAGTCTAACCACGCTTCACGTAGATTCTGAAACAAACAGTCTTAATCAACAAGCTTTCTCTGCTGAAGTTGCAACGGTTACTGGTAAAGTTACTCAAGAGAATGTATTTTTTTTTTCTTCTCCATGTGGCTTCTTCTTTTTATCCTTAGTTACAGGATTTCCTTTCAACTAGTCGTCAGCTAGTCTTCAGTTTCACTTTTCCATGACTTAGTTGTAATTTTGATGTAGTCATAGGCAGAGGCAAGCACAGCACTTACCTACCCCACCATTTTGACCTGAACCTTGGGAATGTATTCCTTAAATGCATTTAAAGTAAAGAAGTACTGTACTGTATCTTTTTCATTGTCTTTCAGAGTCAGCCTGGATATTTATAGATTTCTTTGGCAAAGCATTTATTATAGAAAATGTAAAGCCACACTGCCATTTTTATTCTGTGTTTATACAGTAAATTATCCTTTTCAGCAATATTTTACATGTGATCAAACTGAACGATAATAAGTGGGGTCCAAGAAATACAATCATGAAATGCAGTGTAACATTATTGCATGGTCAGTGCAGTGGCCACAGGGAGCCCGAACAACTAGAGGCCCATACTTCAGGGGTTCCACTGTATAGTCCACATTCACTCTGGTTTCCACTACAGTTTAATGCTCTTTGGTGGGTGCTTTTCCTTTCCAGTTTAAATATCAATAGGGTGTTTTTTGCGTCCTGTGGTTGGCTGGAACTTGTACAACTGGAACAGGGATTTCTGCATGTCTGAATTAGGTAAATTTTCTCAGCCAAATCACAGTGAAATGCTCATAGGCAGGAACCCATCCTTTGTTTTCACAGCCTACCTCTTCCACATCTTTTCTGTCAGGATAAGTAAGAACTTCAGCCTGCCTGATTGCTGAGTGGGAGATAGAAGTCAGTGGGTTAGATTATTACAGAATTTACATTACTCAAAGAAAAATATCTGAGAAAATTCCTGTTTTGTAATAAATAATTTTTACTGTAGTTATCCTTAAAAATAAGTGTAGATGAAAAGAGACTCAACATTACTAATAATTAGGAAATGTAATTAAGAACCATGAGGCACCATTACACACATAATAAACACAGCTCATGTTAGAAACACTGACAATATCAAGTGTTGAAGAGAGTTGGAGCAACTGCAATTATCATACATTACAAGTGGGAATGCAAAATGGTAGAACCACTCTAAAAACATGGCAGTATTTTTTAAAATTCAACATACATTTACTATACGACCATTCCTAGGTATGTACCTCAGACAGTTTTACGCAAAAGGTCATGGCAGCATTATTCAAATAGCTAAAAATTGAAAACAACTCAAATGTCCATCAATCAGTGAATGGATGATCAAATTGTGATATATTCATTCATTGAATATTCATTGGATTGGTACTCAGTAAAAAAAGAATTAAATGTTAATATATGCAAAACCATAGCTGACTCTCAAAAACATGCTAAATGAGAGAAGTCAAATACAAAAGACTACATACCATATAGGAAATTCTAGATCTGCGATTACTTGGGGCTGGGGATCAGAAGAGAGGGTCAACTGGAAATGTGCATAAGAAAACTTTTAATGGTGATGAACTATTATATATTTTGATTGTGTTGTTAATTACAGGACTATGTACAATTGCCAAATTCATGTAACTGTACACTTAAAATGAGAGAATTAAAAACTGTAGGGTTTTATGTTCTATTGTGACACAAATTTTAATACTATCAAAATTCTAAATTTTTGGACAGTGCAGAGAGATTTCTGAACCTTAAAAAGAGTGGAATTTCAAAGTAGAAATAATAAATGCCTGAGAAGTTTTCTCACTAGTTTAGAGATCCTCTGCATAACATAACCCTTCCAAGCCCATGACTCAAAAGTATCCCACCATATGTGTCTCTGTGTTAATCTGAAGACTAGCAATTTTTTTGAAGGAAGAGTTTCTAAATATTATGCTCTCAGTGAACTAGAGGTGTTTTCTATATAAGCCATGTTCTAGTTTTCTTTAAGCTATTCATCAGACTATTGTGTTTTTTAAAAATTATAATATGTAAAGAGACGTGACTACACATTTTCTTTCTTATTTCCCTTTAGCCATCAGAGTTTCACACAAAAGTTCCGAAAATAAAACTTGATGTGTATAGAGAACTTGTTTTAGGACTTTTACTTCAGTATGATTTTTGGATAATACAACCTCTTTAAGAGTTTTTCATGTTTATGTAACCTATATTAACTATACATAGTGACTGTTTCTAGAATGCTACTAGGAAGTTTTACTAGGAATTCTAAGTTTAATCAGTGCTATTAGTAATAGTGCAGGGGTGTTTGTCTAAGAAGCAATTGATTTCTGTTTAAAAGACGTAAAATTCAGCAAAGGGTATAACTCCGTATATTCAATATGCAAGCTATTCAACACAATATTTTCTGAAGGTGAAGTTTGCATATATTTATCACTCTATTAACTTTTAAGAATAGTGGTATACTATCAAAGGATTTAGTAGTCCTGAAATCTTCTATTTTTCTATAATTTTTTTCAAAAACTATGAAAGAAATCTCATATAAGAGATAAGAACAAAAATTAAATAGCCTGTTTTCAAGGCATGACTATGTTTATAGCAATACTTAAGAAAAACTCTTTAAGAGGAAAATGCCTATAAGTCAGCCATTATATATTGTTATTAATAAAATTAAAGGCAGTAATAATTCTCTAATAGCTAATGTTAATAAAAAGTTAATCTCAGTACTTAAAAAGGAATCAGATTTTTATGGATGAAGAGAATACATGGAGAAAAGAGAATAGATTTGTATTGCACAGCATTTGACTAAAAGACTGATGCTTTTTTTGGTCATATGAAGTTTTTAATAAATATTAAGGAGATTGTTTTCATTATGCCGTCAGCAGTTTGTGTATGTATTAAGGTATAGAATCTTAAGTTTCTGTAACTGTCCTTTACCATGATTTCGTGCCATAAGAATTTACACAAAATCTCAAATGAAAGACGGGAAACTTAACCATCTACTATGTATCATAATTGAGCCCAGATGGAATCATACAATTATCATTCAGTAAGGCATTTGTATGATAGCTCTATATGTACTTTTTAAGGCATTTATGGTGTTAAATTTAAAAATTATATAAATAATATGGGAAGACACGTTTGTGGGATTAAAATAATACCAGTAATGTACTTACTCGGTTTTTGCTTTACTGTATAGAAAGATGTAACAAAGGTAGAGTTTTATGATTATTGTGTCCAGAATATTGATAGTTCTCTGCTGGAAAGAAGCTTAAAATAAAACGAAAAGACCTAATACTTTAACTGCTTGCTCGGTACTAGCAACACTCCACTACAACCACCACCAATTGTTCAATACAATATTAATTTATTCTGTACCTAATTTAAAATAACAAGAATGCCTACCACGTACCAGACACTGTCTTAGGCAGTAGCAATACTAGAGTATATAACATAGATCAGCCCCTGTTCTTACAGAGGATATGCGCTACTGAAAACTAAAACAGGCAGTTTCAAGTCAGTATGATTGGTGGTATAATGGGGAAATACAAGGACTTACAGCAGAGACTCCTCATTCACGCTGGACAGGTCAGGATTAGGCTTCTCAGGAAGCAGTATCTAAGCTGAGACCTAAAAAATAAATAGAAGTTAACCAGACCTGAAAGAAGAGGATTAGGACACCATGTAAAGGAAAAACATTGGAAAAGGCCAGAGGTATAATACATTCTGACAAATATCAGTAGTTTACTTTCTATGGCTAGAATTTGAAAGATTGTGGAGGAGTGAGAAAGTTGCAGAAAGACTGGGAAACCACACTAAGAAGTTTGGGCTTATGCTGAGGCCACGAAAGAGCCATAATTTTAAATGAGGGAGTGACGTGATTAGATTAGATTTTTAGATCTTTTTGCTGCCTTATGGAGAATAGTTTGGGAGGAAGGAATTGTGGGGAGAGGTTGTCCAAAGGCTAGGACCACCATGGACCACTGTAATTCAGGCTAGCAATGATAGTAGCATATAGAGCTGCAGTGAGCAAGTCTTTCTCTTGACTTGCCCCAAGTTTGAAGAAAATGAAATAGTAAAATAGCAGTGGGTACCAGAGTTTCTATAGCTGGACCAGGAATGGGAGTAGAGATTCTTGCTCTCGCTGATAGCTCCTATCAACTGGTGTGTCCAGTTCAGATTCCATACGAGTCCCATGGTAGACATGAGATGAGACCCCTATGATACAAAGTCTCACGTAATATTAAGAGTTTATCTCTTTGGTCAATTTATAACCTTTTTTATCTTTTGGTATTTTTAATTTCTGTTTTATTGGGACTTGAAGCATTACATCTTACCTCTGTGGTAACTTTATGAAATTATATTTACAGGGTCTGAAAGTGCTTCTCCAGTTCACTCAGCTCTGGGATCCAGGTCACAAACACCCTCTCCTTCCACACTGAATATAGATCATATGGAACAGAAAGATCTACAGCTCGATGAGAAGCTCCACCACTCTGTTCTTCAGACGCCCGATGACCTAGGCAATATTTGGAAATTAGATATTTGCCATTTCTCCTTTCAGAGCATAAGTGTCAGATCTTAAAATAAAGCATCTTACACTTCTGGGAGATTATGTATTATATACATATTTATTATGTATTATTTTAAGACGCCTGATGACCTAGGCGATATTTGGAAATTAGATATTTGCCATTTCTCCTTTCAGAGCATAAGTGTCAGATCTTAAAATAAAGCATCTTACACTTCTGGGAGATTATGTATTATATACATATTTATTATGTATTATTTTAAGACGCCTGATGACCTAGGCGATATTTGGAAATTAGATATTTGCCATTTCTCCTTTCAGAGCATAAGTGTCAGATCTTAAAATAAAGCATCTTACACTTCTGGGAGATTATGTATTATATACATATTTATTATATATTATTTTAAATCATTGGACTTTTCTAAGTCTTTTGAAAATTTGTTATTATAACATTTTTCCTTGCTCTTAAGATATTTATACTCTGATTTGCAGCACATTTACTCTGACCAAAGGAAGAAATTTAAAGTCATATAATTTTATTATAGTTGATTACAGTCCTAGCATTAGTGATTGCATTAATTTTGTGTGTTGTATTTTCATTGATACAGTACCATTCATTTCCTAGAGGAGGAAGTACATAATTTGGCATTATTATTCTTGATGTTGCATCTAAGGAACCTGTTGACTCACGGGAGAAAGTGGTAGCATTATCATTTGCTAACCAAGCTTTCAATGAAATCATTGATCAAATCAATAATTTCTTATTGATTTTGATTCTGCAAGTATATCAACTAAATTTAATTAAAAAGTGGGCTGTCTAAATTATTTTTATTTTTAAGTAAATGTTAAAAAGTGACTAGGAAACCTTAGAAACTACAGATTTTAAAAAAGTTATTTTTGCTAAGTCCTACATGATGTAATAAGCATCAGGATAAAAAGTCGTTTTGTAAATATGCCAAAAACTTTGGTCAAGGACATAGTTGATGAGATACTTACAATGAATAATATGAAATGCCAGTTTTCATGGTAATGCAGCACGTGTACTCTGACCAAAGGAAGAAATTTAAAGCCATATAATTTCTGGCCTTTTCTTTTTTAAGGTACTCATTCTCTTAATATGCAATTACTTTGCAACTACATAGCCCTAATTTTCTGTTCATGGGTTGTTTCTAACCTTTTTTTTCCTCCTTTGGTCTGCAATTTTTTGTTTGTTTTCAGTTTTCTTCATGGCATTTGGGAAAATTTCTAAACTTTTAGAAAAGTTGCAAGACTAGTAAAAATACCCATAGATCTTTCAGATAAATTCACAAGTTAGTATTTTGCCACTTAATCTCTTTATATCTACATATGCGCAAAAAATCTCACCGTCCTTTTTTTTTTTTTTTTGGTGTTTTTTTGCAGAGCCATTTAAGAATGAATTGCAAATATCAGACCCTCCACACCTAAACACTTCAGCAAGAATGTTCTAAGAATAAGTGTACATTTCCTGCATGACCACAATATAATGGCCACATTCAGGATATTTAACATTGATACATCACTGCAATTTCAGTCCGTAATTAAATTTCCTCAGTTGTTCAAATAATATCCTTTCTGGCTATCTCACACCAGCCCAGTCTAGGATTTAACAAAAAATCACACGTTGTTACTTGCTTTGAAATCATTTAAAATTTTGTTAGCTTTACTTTGAGAAGGATAAGTTAGACGTTTAGACGAAGTAGTTAATTTATCACTATATAATGATGGGTCTGTAGAGAGGGGAGATGTTAACAGTAATGGTTAAAACGTCAGGTTTCTTTTTGGGTTTTTTTTTAGTGGGCTTATACCAGAAGTCTATTTTTTATTGTTGTCAAGACTAGAAAGTTTTTAGTAATATAATCAGTTATTGTACACTTTACATGGAAAGAGGAATGAGGTAAACATTAAGGGTAAAGGATATACATATACTAAGAACAAACTTGTAAATTATCAGTACATTGAGATTTTATCAAGCAGGAAAAATCGACTGATTTTCTAACGATTTTGCCTTTTCCACTATGTACATTGAATAAAGTGATGGACATGTTTTTTTCTTCTTAAACTATAATGATATCCAGCTAAATCATCTGTTTTACAGATAAAGAAATATAGCCTTAATGAGGTTATCAAATAACTTGTACATCACATAATTAGTGACAGAAATGACACTAGGACCCAAGGTTACCTATATGTCTTACGTATAATCTTGCCAATATTAATAAAAATATAATTATGGAAATTATATATTGTTTAAATTTTAGTAAAAATGTATATTTTTCCATGTCATTGTGATGTCCCTTTTAATGTTAGGTCTGACATAACTGTGAAATATATTTCTTTGAAAGTTTAACTACAAAGAAACAGGCTTATGAAAACTTCCTACAGGATCTGCCTTCAGCCTGAGATTTACATGATAGAATCTGAAGTGGTTATTAGATACAGTATGTAGTTATAAATATAATCTTCATATAAAAAATACATTTCTACATCTACATCATTTCCTCCTTAGGTAAATCTAGACAGAAGCACTATTGAATAAGTAATTATTGCCAAAATGAGGAATTATAAACTGGTGATGATGGTTTGACCTTATCAAAAAAAAAAAGAAAGAAAAGAAACTGTTGCATATGGACATTTCTTTTATTCACTTTTATAGACATTTAAGATTGTTAATTCAACTCTTGTATTTTTTGATCAATTCTCCAGAAAAAAATTACTGACATTTTTGTGTTGTTTTCTATAGAAATCAGTGAATTTCCATCTGAATGCTGTAGTGTGATGGCAGGGGGTACTCTCACAGGATGGCATGCTGATGTTGCTACTGTCATGTGGCGAAGAATGCTAGGCATTTTGGGAGATGTCAACACTATTATGGATCCTGAAATACATGCTCAAGTTTTTGATTACCTCTGTGAACTTTGGCAGAATTTAGCTAAGGTAAAAAAGAAAAGATACAAGGGAAGAAGGAGAGTAAAATGGAGTATTAAGAAGTAGAAGCCCTAAATAACTTGTCACCTCCCCCACCCTCTTATTATAAACTGGTGCCTACCGTGGTGAAGTCACTTAACCATGATTAAATATATAGTTAGTGGTGGATACTGGATTTGATCTCAAGCATAAGGTAAAACAAATTGGAAGAGAGAACACTTTTCATAGGTTTGTTGTATTTTATTTGAAAATTACAGATTAGAGATAACCTCGGCATTTCAACTGATAACCTGACCTCCCCTTCTCCACCAGTTTTGATTCCTCCACTGAGAATTCTTACACCTTGGCTTTTCAAGGTAAGCTTAATATATAAATTATTAATTTAAAAGTTTCACATAGAAAACAAGTATGTGGTCAGTCTTAAAAATTTGGTAGATACTTGAGCTGTTGTATAGTCTTCTAGAGCAGTTAGTTTGTAGTCATTAGGAGTTATATAAAGAGGAGAGTGGGCATAGCAAAATTATTATACAGGATGTATCATTTTTATTTGTTTTTATAGAAAATTATTTTTTATTATAGTTAGGTGAAATAGAAGCCTGAATTTGTGTCACAATATGTATGTACTTTAAATATGTACTTCTTTTAAGTATCATTTGATAAGTTTGGTGCATTTTCCTAAGTGAAACAGTGTATGTTTATTCATACCTACCGTGCTTTCCCGAAAATAAGACCTAGCCAGACCATCAGCTCTAATGCGTCTTTTGGAGCAAAAATTAATATAAGACCCGGTCTTATTTTATTATAATAAATAATATAATAAAATAATAATATTTTATTATAATATTTATTATTAGTAAAATATTATAGTAAAATAAGACTGGATCTTATATTAATTTTTGCTCCAAAAGACGCATTAGAGCTGATCGTGTCATTTTAATGATCATAGTTTCAGTGATCCTGAAAAAAAAAGTGATCAGTAAAGAAACTGGGCGAATATAGAAATACATTAAAACAAATATATTGCTTGCTATATTCAAATGTTTAAGTATTTAATAAATAGTATTTGTTTTGAGCATTAAAACCAACACCTTTTAATTGTAGGCAACCATGTTGACTGATAAATATAAACAAGGTAAATTACATGCTTATAAACTTATTTGTAATACAATGAAAAGAAGACAAGATGTTTCTCCAAATAGAGATTTTCTAACACATTTCTACAATATAATGCATTGTGGATTACTTCATATCGATCAGGTAAATATATACACTTTCTAACAAGTTGTTTTATAAGTTTAATTCTTGATTCTGTTTAACTCTTGACATTTAAGGTCTAGAATTAAAAATATTCCCTTTTGTAGTGGTTTATTTACAGATTTTTTTCCATTTTGTTTTTGAAATGTAGGTGAAAAACAAGCTATTGTTTTTAGGGGATTGACTTGATTATTAAATACATTGTTCCTGTAATGTTATACCAACTAGTTCACTTTTTGAAGAGATCGAACCATCCTTTGCTTAGGTTGACAGCATTTTTTAATGTCCTAATGTACTTATTAGGTGTTTTGTAATTGTTACTTGATAACTGGCACTCGAGATACATAGATTTACTCATCTCGTCATGCAGCAGTCAGAGGTTTTTTTCCCACTCTAAGAGTTAGCACATCACATTTTCTTATTACCATAGATTGTATGAAGACAGTGATGAGTATATTAACATGGTGTTTTTATCAGTCACTATCCTTACATTATATAGTCATAATTATGACTCTGGAATATTACTTCAGGGGTCTTGATCCTGGCCATAAAACAGAAAAGTGTGGGAGGTTGCAAATCAAAGTAATGTAAACATTTTTATTGGTTAAATTTCACTTGTAGTTCATTTAGAGAACATTAAATTAAATTATATATAAATGAATATATATAAAATGTAAATTAATAAGATGATAATTATCTTTTTCTGAAAAATGAAAAAACTTCTTAACGTTAATTAGAAATAATTGCTTTACTGTGGTCTACCTTATAAACATGTCTCAAGATAAGACAGCTTTCATTTAAGATAAAACAGATGGAGTAATACAACCTAATATACTGCAATCTCATGGTAAATCCCAAAGGCAAAGTGAGTGAATAACCAGATTAAGAATATTCCCTCAAAAATGTCTACGTCTAGATTTCTGAGGCTAGATATCTATCATCAAAAGATTTCAATTTATCTAAAAAAAAGAGAATCTCTCCAGTTGCCATATAACAGGTCATCCAACTTCAGAGATCAGAGTTAACACATAGAAGCAAACAGGTAGCAGCAGGAAGAACTGCTCTGCAGGTCAGTTGTACAACACGTGGGCCTTGTATTTTTAACCCTCTGAAGCAAAGAGCCTTCTAACTTACTCTCTAGTGTGAAAAAAGTGCTATATTGGTATCAGTTAAACAAATGTTTTAACTTCAACAGAATATAATACTAAGCATGGATTATTTGGAAGATCAGCCAGCATATAGTGATTACCTGTTTCATTATTTCATGTGATAACTATTTTTAAGGATATTGATTAGCTGATACCCAAGATTACATTTGTGATATTCTTTCCCCCTTCTTTCCTTATTCCTAAGGATATTGTCAATACAATCATCAAACACTGCTCACCTCAGTTTTTTTCACTTGGTTTGCCTGGTGCCACAATGCTTATTATGGATTTTATTGTAGCAGCTGGCAGAGTGGCTTCTTCAGCTTTTCTCAATGTAAGTTTTCATTTCCTGTTCTTCATAATATAACAAACTGTAGTTAGCCAGGACTCAACTAACAAAGCAACAAAGGATAAAAATATTATATGACAATCTGATTTTCAGGAAAATTTATAGTTTAATTGGAATTGATTGCTTCTCCCATTTAAAAAAAAGTGAACGAGAAATTCTGAAGTGTAAGAAAGTACTAAAATTAGTTGATGAATTGACCCCAGGAACTATAGAAATGGACTAAGTTTGATAAGCAAAATAAAATTTTAAGTTGAGGAAATCTAAGGAAATGAAGGGAAGAAAGTAAAGGAAGGGCAATGGACTATAGCAAAAGAAAAGAAACAGAGGAGGGTAACTCAGAAATATGCTCTAGGAGTATACTCTAAACTCTAAAACAGCATGTGAGAATTTTTCGTACAGCTGTGGAGCTGTGAGACAGTGCCAAGTAACCCAGTATAATTGAAACATGTTCTTATGTAAATGGTAGTGGTGAACTAAAGAGAAAGGCAGTAACTGTGTTTATAGTGTTGAAGAGATTAGATTTCATCCTAAGGAAAGAATGAATAACTGTTGAAGGATTTTAAGCAAGGAGTGACATGATCAAATATATATTTTAGAAAGATCACTCATGAGGAAAGTATAAATGAGAAATAACAGTTAACTGAAAGCCTGCTAGAAAAAGCTAAGAGCATTTGGGAGAGAAAAACCAGTAATATTTGACTAGCACCTTATAACTTGCAAAACAGTTTAATGTACATATTTTCATTTATAAGCTGCAAAAGACCAACAGTGAATGAGGAGGAGTTCTATTTGGGGCATAGTAAGCTGCCTATTAGATAGACGTCCATGAGGAGATGTCAGGAGGGCCACTGCATGTGTAAGTCAGGAGCTCAAAGGAGATGTCAGGACTGAAAATGTAAAGCTGGGAGGCGTTGGTTTATAGATGGTATTGAAAGATATGAAACTGGATGCAATCACCTAGAGGAAATGTGCAAATAGGAGAAGAATAGGTCGTTATTAATCCCATTTCTCCAGTTCCCTGAGAAAATGATCATGTCTTACTCATCTCGTATCTCCAGGACCTCGCCCAGCATCACACTTACAGGTGTTTATTAATCGAATGTTTTTATTCAGCACCTAGTATGTGTTAAACATGGTGCTAAGCCCTTTTATGGTTATTAAACTTTTGTTCCTTTGGGTGGAATACAGAAGGACATAGAATAAATGTGATCAAGCAACATACAGTCTTCTGCTGGGAAGATATGAAAGTATATCAACAACTATAGAATATAGGACAACAAATAGTTAGCAATAAGAAGAGCTTAGCATAGTAGTTAAAAGCATGGAGTCTAGAGTTAGTCTGCCTGGGTTCAAATCCCAGCTCTGCCACTTACTAGCTGTGAGACGTTGTGCAACTTACTCCTTTAATTTCTCTTTCTCAGTTTCTTCTAGGAGATAACCTTCCTAATAGAGTTATTTTATAAGAATTAAATTAATATTTAATGATTTATGTTTGTAATATGGTTGGAACATGATATGATACGTATGTGCAATATGAGAGTTTGTTAAATAAAATAAATTTGGCAATTCAGACAAAGAAGAGATCTTATTTGATTAGGGATATTATAAACATTAAGGATGTTTCATGGAAAAGATACTTGAATACGTCCTTGAAAGATTAGTAGTATTTTTATAATGGAGATGAGGGATGGTATTCCAGGCAGAAGAAAACAGACATGAGTAAGCTGTGTTCAAGGAATGACAAATAATCCATTTTGTTGAAAAGCTAGTTAATCTGACTAAAGAGTAGTAGAAAGAACAGAACCGTACTTCAGATCCAGCTACCCAAAATGTGGTCTGCACACCAGAAACATTAGGCACGTTCTGGATGCTTGTTAGAAATGCAGAATTTCAGACCCCATCCCAGACCTACTGAAACAGAATATACATTTTAACTACTATGTCATAAATGATTGATACAGACATTAAAGATTAGGAAGCACTGCTTTAGACTACATCTTGGAAGGTCTTGAATGCCAGAATTATAATGCTGTATTAAACAGTTAAATTTTTTAAAGTAGTAGGAGAGATGATTGAATCTGTGCTTTGGGAGTATTAAATAAGTATTACTCAAAGAATGTAAAATTAAATGGAAGACAAACTAAAGATGGTAAACAATTTACAAGGCTATTATCATATTATCAGTGTACACAGATTATCAATCTCTTGAATACTGGGAAAGGTTTAGAGAACTCAGAGGGTACTGATACATGAACTGATGTCATTTTTTATCCACTATGAAAACTGTTACTGTTCAGTGGGCCAATTATTCCAGATGACCAGTGTATTTCCTGCAGCCTTTTTTCAAGGTTGTGCAAGAAAATTAAGCCCTAAGGTTCTTAGACATCCATTTTATGTAGCTGCACTTCCCTCCTGTGCATTTACCGTGTTTCCCTGAAAATAAGACCTAGCCGGACAGTTAGCTCTAATCTTTTGGAGCAAAAATTAATATAAGATCCGGTCTTATTTTACTATTATATAAGACCTGGTCTTACATAATATATGATACGGTATGATATGATATGGTATGGTATGATATGATATGATATATGATATAATACCAGGTCTTATATTAACTTTTACTCCAAAAGATGCATTAGAGCTGATTGTCTGGCTAGGTCTTATTTTCGGGGAAACAGGGTCAAACGAGACTAGTTACATAACATCATTGGAAAATTTAGAAAATTGTCACTTTCTGTTTTATGTTGTGCATATGAGGAACACCTGTTGAGAAAGGCTGCTTAGGAAATCAAATAATTGCAGAAATCAAACCTGATATCCACATCTCCATTACAAGGACAGTTTTTTCCTGTGGATGATGTTGGCGATACAGAGTCTCAGTCTTGCTTTTAGATTTCCATTTTAGATCCTATATATACCATCATCTCTCTGTTAATCACCCCACCCCACCCCCTGCCAGGTAGATTACAAAATAATTGATTAGTTTTTGCTTTGCTTAATTACAATAACATTCCAGGTCTGCCCCCATTATATCCATATACCTGAACATTTCCAGTTAACCTTGTTATTCACCTTTAAAGAAAAACCCTTATGTAATCTCTTTCATTAAGTATTGTTTTTTTTATCAATTTCATTTTTATAGGATAACTTACTTTAAATTGGTATGGTGGCTACGAGCTTAGCCTGCCCCTTTATGCTGCTGCCTTGTATCTGTAAATCTAGATTATTTTTTAAATACAGAAACAAGTTGTTATGTTGAAAATAATAATAGAGTACTACTCCATTGCCTCTATTAATAGGAGGAAATCCTTTGGAAGATAGGTGCTTGATTTATGTGAATAGAAGTATTATATTTCTAATAGATCGTTTTAGCATTTTTGTTAAGTATTATTAAACATATAAATCAATTTGTAGGTATTTTAGTAAATATACCAGTAGGTATTTTAGTAAATATACCAATATGTTAGTTGACATTGGTGTTTAGTAGACAAATAAGAACTCAGCAGAAAAAGAAATGTTCAGTGCTGATACTTTAGAAATGGCTTAATACATCTAAGGAGGAAAGATGAAAAGTTACCTTCATCTGCAGTCCACGCATAAATTCTAATTTGGCTTTTAGTAAGGAGTATAGGCAATGCTTTTCTCATATGCATAGTATCATAAAAACCACCTAGACTAGTGCCTGTTTCTTGAAGATACAGTTAACATTTCATCCTTAGTCATTTTATTCATCCATGGATAGTACCAAATATAATCTAGTGACATTGAGCCATCTGCTCATTAGAACGATGTTATGATGTGTGAGTTGCCTTTAAAAATGAAAGTATTTGTATTTTCCCTCAAAATTAAGGTAATTTGATGTTGTTAGCTAAGCTATATTCTTATTTATAGTCTTATTAAACTGTGGCTGATTTCTGCTTGGTGGCAGCTCGTAAGGGAAAGCTCTGCTCTTTGTTGCATTTGAGACTAACAGTAGTTTACATGTAAAATGTAGATGAAAACCTGAATCCTTTTGTGTTTCCCTTTACTTTTTGAATTTTGTCTTGTTTGCTCACTTCCCTGTATAACATGGTTAGGTGATAAAGTAAAATTTCTGATAATTTAATGACATAAATACCTTTTAAAGATTTTTAAAATCTGGATACATAGGCACCACGAGTGGAAGCCCAAGTTCTTCTGGGGTCTTTGGTTTGCTTTCCCAACTTATACTGTGAACTGCCTGCTCTGCATCCCAACATTCCTGACATTGCTGTGTCTCAGTTTACAGATGTTAAGGTAAGAATTCAGACGCTAATTTTAAGCATTTAAATGATTGTATAATCGTAATGTATATTCAAGAAAATGGGTATTCTTTCTTTTCTTAGAAAGCTACATAATTATTAAAGAACATTAACCAGCCATGCCCCTCAGACATAGAGGCTGGAATATCCGTTAAGCACATAGCCTTTTTTGTGTCTATAACTTCTTTGGAAACATTTTCTTATCATTGAACCCACTCACATGTCAATCTCTTAGGATTCATTCATTCACTCACTGAATATTTATTGAAACATTGTATGTGCCAGATACTGTGCTACTAATGTAAGGCGTTTAAGATTGAGATGGCACTAAACCTACATATTTGACTCTCCCTCTCCCAATTTCCCAATGTGATGACTCAAACAAATGTAATGGAATATTCTGTTCTGCTCCAGGAAACTATGGAATTGGGGTTGGGATCCCATGTAACAAGCATTAAAATCTCCTTGAATTTCAGGAGATGGTGCAGTTAAACAGTGACTATATAATTTCTGATGGAACTTGACTGATACGAAAAAGAGAGAGAGAGGGAGAGAGGGAGAAAGAGAGAGAGAGAGAGAGAATAATGTCTGATAGGGAGTAGATATGCTCCTAATAGTTTATAAGCCTTCTTAAAACATTTCAAGTGAAAAGGCGTTTTGTGCCTCTGTAGAGGTCAGCCTCTGTTTGAAGGGGAAGGTGTGACATGATCAGCATCCTTAGTCCTCTGGACTCAGTAGTTCTTAGACCAAAGTGGAGGAAAGTAGTGTGATTGGGTCTCCTACTTAGGATAAAGGCACTTAGTGCCCTGGACCCAACAGTGTGCCTGGTAGTGAATAATTCTGTCACTCAGTCAGGTCCTGTCTCTAACTGAATGCCCATGTATTCTTAAATTCCCAGGGGTTTAACAGTACCAAATTGTGCCTGTTACAGTTATTGCCAAATGGTCTCTGTGTTTGATCTGAATTGGTCCCCAGAATTAGAGGGGAGGAGAGAGAGGCATTGTAGCTCCTCAGAAGTCATGCTGATGATTTTTTTAAGTTTTACTTTCTCTGAAAGAAGATTTTTTAAATTCAGTTTTCATCAGGAATGTTGCATATACTTTTCATACCACCCTGTTTCTCTTTGCAACGTTTATCACCCTTGGAATTACTTGTTCAGTGTCTGATACATACTTCAGACAAACTCCACAAGGTTTTATTTACTGCCATTTACTCAGAGCTTAACATGCTCCTTGGCGTGTGGTATATACTCGAAAACATTTGTTAAACAGGTGAACTTCACTTATACATAAAATTTTATGGGTCAATGTAAATTTACAATGACACTTAATAAAAACTCTGCAAATTGACCTTTGGTCTTCAGGGATATTTTTCAGAATACCCTGAAGGTTAAGGATAGGTAATAGTTTTAATTTGCTTAGGCAATTTTGAGTTCGTTGGGGGTTAGCCTAGCCTAGTTCATACGATCTGCATTTCACAATGGCCTTGTTCTCTATTGGCCATTGTACAGGCAGTAATGGCTGGAATAATTTAAAAAAACAAAACGTACTTTGTGTGTGTGTGTGGGGGGGAGTATCTCCAAAATGAGAGCTAATTCTAATAATGACAAAGAAAGCAAAAAAACCTAATAAAGTGAAGATTATTCTTAGTCAGAAAAATGAATATTTAAGGACAAAGTTATATGCCATTGCGGTCATATTTATTTTTCAAATTTTTGCTGAAAACAGCTTCCCATGTACTCTAAATTGTGGCCACATAGCTACATGGAACCTGCCTACCATGTTGTTTTTCGGTTCTATGCTTTTAAAATCCATTTCCTTGTACCTAAAGCATCATTATATAGATCTGTTCTCTTCTGGCCTCTCTTAAGCACCCCAAACACACATACTCATAGTGCTTGACCTTGAGCATTTGTCCAAATCTGGATTACCTAAGACCCCTTTGTGAAGTCTTCTATGACTTATCCAAGTTTAGCTATTTGTTCACATAGAACCTTGTACACATCATCTTGTGTTTTAATTATTTACAAATCTGCATCCCTTCATGGATTGTAAACTTAAATGCTATGTTTTAATCTACTCTATTTATTTCCAGCACCTAAGACAGGGCCTATTACATAGAAAGCTCTTGAGCTTATACAATAGATATCTTTCAAGTACCTATTAATTTCCAGCCATTGGGTTAGGTAAGTTTACAAAGATAAGGTTATTCCTTTTAAGGAGGTTACAACCTATCAAGCTGATCAGTGCTTATTGAATGAATGAGTGAATGAAGTTTTTAAAAGGAACAGATAGAGTCATCAAACCTAGTGGCATTCTTGTTCTCTTCTTAGCCACTATAGTGTTTGACCCTGTTGATGTCTGTCCTTCCTAAATCTCTTCAACTTGGACTTAGGTTGCACATAAGTCAACATCTATCTATGACTCTTTAATAGACTAGTTTTCTATCTATGACTCCTTAATAGACTAGTTTTCTTTGTCTGCCTGCTAAACATAAAATCGCTACACGATCTTCTCTTTGGATAAATTCTCCTTACTCTCCCTCTAGAGTATTTTATTCATTTACATCATTTTAATTATTTTCTAGTTCTTATCCCAAAACTCACACATTATCATGCTTTACAAATTATTGAAGAAGAGTAGGCTTGCTTTTAAATATTATAATATTTCTCAAAGTTTTGAAAAGATATTAATATCTTTGAGCTATTAAATCTGCTTTAATTATCTTATAGTGAGCTTTTTATTACTCTTCTAATCTGGAAAAAATATATTTTTTTGAACATGCATTTGGTTATAAATTTCAGAAATTGTCCTTGTCTGTTTGGGCTGCTATAACAAAATACCACAGACTGGGTAGCTTATAAATGACAGAAGCTTATTTCTCATGGTTCTGAAGACTTGCAAGTCCAAGATCAAGGCTCCAGCATAGTCGCATTCTGGTGGGGGTCCTCTTCCTGGTTCTTAGCCTACGCCTTCTCTCTGTGGCCTCACAAAGTAGGAGCCCGAGAGCTCTGTGGGATCTCTTTTGTATGTATGATCATCAATCCCATTCATAAAGGTTCCACCCTCATGACCTAATCACCTCCTAATACCATCATCTCAGGGTTAGGATTTCAACATATGAATTTGGGGGGAACAGATATTCAGACCATACCATTGTTTCATTTATGTAGTTAATTTTATGAATAATACTGTACTCTATTGAAGGTATGGATGTGAGAACAAAGACTGTTTTATTTCACTGTTGTATCCCTAGTACCTGGCACAGTGCCTGGGGTCCATAGTATCCATTTATTAAATATTTATTCAATGAACAAATGAAATCTTAGTCATTGCTACTATTTCCCCCTTATTTTAGGAACTTATAATCAAAACTGTATTAAGCTCAGCAAGAGATGAGCCTTCTGGTCCTGCACGGTAGGTGAAATATTCTTAAGATTTGATATAACTATTCTGTGTTAGCAATATTATTTTACATGTAGAATTATTTAGCAGTCCATATTATTTCAGATTCACAAAAGCTTTTCTGAATTGCAAATTTAAATTATTTGAATGATTAGATACTTACTTTTTTTGTGATTTAAATACAAACCTTTCATTAAAAAAAATAAAATCCTAGTCACCCTTTTCACTCTCTTTACTCTCTGTATCTACAATGATTTCTTCTAATTTTATTTTAAGTATATTTTACTTTTCCTTCAGATTATATTTATCACTGTCTCTTGCGTAGTACCTTGAAATGTAGTGGTAGTTCCCAATGGATGTTTCTCAATTGAATTAAAATAAAATTTTTATTGTAGATAAGTAATATATCTAAGAAAATAGTATATGTTAATATTTATAAATATTTGATCAGGATATTTAAAAAATAGCATATAAGCAATAAGATTTTTAAATGTTTTCCTTTTTAAATGTCTTATTCAGAAGTGAGAACTGTTGCATTTTCTGTTTCACTAAATCTTTCCCCAAAAGGTTGAGATTTAAATCAGCCATGTACCAATAACACACCCTGTTTCTTCTTTTCCCCAAAATATCATTGATTCATATTTTCTGTTTTTGAAGCTAATTCTAATAGTATGTCATTAGCTTCAATAGTAGTCTGTGCTACTACTCCTCTGATCTACATCTATGCAAAGCTTCCTCTTTTCCAATCATCTACCCACTTTTTGACCCAAGATTCATTAAAGTACAGATCATGGCTTTGACCATTTGGATTCTAACTTAAACCTCTTCTTTTTACAGCAATTGAAAGTAATGTAAAATGAGCAGTTTGCTTAAATGAGACATAGCTCCAGTTTTTTTCTTTTCCAGTATTCCATATTTTCATTTCTGGTAGTTCTACCCTCAAATTTGATGATTTTCAATATTTCTGTAGCATTTTCAATGTTAATAATGGCAGCCTTTTAAGTTCACAAGGATTTTCCTAAAATATTGTGTTCCTCATCACAATTCTAAGAAATTAATGGAATCATTATTCTTCCAATTTTACTAGCAAGAAACTGATCACTTAGAAAGCTAATATTTATTAGGTCCTTTCTATGTGCCAGACACGGTTCTAAACACTTCATTACCTCATTTAATCTTTGCAACAGTTCTAGGAGATGAATGCAATTACTATCTCCTTTTGATAGGAGCCCAGAGTATTTAAATAATCTGCCCTATCACCCAGAAAGGTCAGAGCTATGATTAAAACCCTGGCAGTTTGTCTTCAGAGCTTTGTTAGATGCATGAATAATAAGTGGCCAAACTAGATTTGAACCTAGAGCTTCAGATTCTAGATTTTCTGCCTTATTTTTATTTTTATTTTTTTTTTAACTACATTGCCTCTCAAGTAAAGAATATTGAAGCCTAAAACATAGCTTCCCAGAAGTAGATTTGGGAGTTATTAACACGGTAGCTTAATAGTATTAAGAGTATTGGGAAAATCCCAGAAGTTGAACATAAGCATTTTCTAAATGTGTTTTCTATACCTTTCAGGAATGTGAGGTCTTAGAAGCTTATACCCCAAAATCCGACCAGGAGCTGAGAGTTAAGATACTGGGAATAATCTAGATTATTTTGATATCATGAGGAATGTAGGAAGCCACACACACACGCACACACACACACACTCACACACACACCCCTTATCCCGCTGTTACAAACAAAAAAAAAAAATACTTTGTTCTCCCAGTCTGTGCCTTGACTGAGCCATATCCATGGAGAGCTTTGCTTCATTTTACAGTTTAATATTACTTTAAGATTACAACTCTTTCTACTGCTAACCCTGAAACTTAGTTATTTAGATCTATAAATATTACCTAAGATTTATGAGTAGATAATAATAGGGAAGAAACAAAGCAGTGGACTTCGCTTAGGAGACTTTCTGGTAGTTTTGATAGGAGACCATTGAGTAGCATTAACACTGTGCTAGACTGAAAAGAAGGGACTTAAGAACTTTGATCCAGTGTGTGCAGGAAGCAAAACATTTCTGCATTGTTGAATTGTTCTGAAATTTAACATTCTACTGAAGTTAATTTATGAATATCAGTATCAGGACATGCCAGGCATACCAGGATACTAGAAGGAGTTGGCATTTTTATTCTTAGGAACATTGTATGCTTTATAGAAGCGTATATTTGAACACATGAATTCTTACAGATTCTGATCATCAAATAACTCCCTTCAAGCTAAAACTCAATTGTAGTAGGGAAATGAAGTTTCACAAGGCATTAGGGAAAAGAACAAAAATTCTTCAAGTCTGTTTCTGTTGGAATCCCTTTATAAAGTATATGCATTTTATTTATGTTTCCAATTTGTTTTAAAAAGAATCTGTAGCTAGCTATATTATATTTAAAAGATATGAAAATAGTATTTGACTTATCCCAGCAGCTTCTTGTTTTTGCTTAAGTTTACTTTGCTACTATCAGTTAATAAAATTTTGCTCTTTTTGAAAGCAGATTGCATATTTGTTTGGGAAACTTTATGGAAATAATCAATTTATTGATATGGATTTGTTAGAGCCACAATATGTGTGTTATCCCTGCCTATGATTTTAGTCGTAAATTGTAATTGAAAATTAGGCTTAGAGTTTTGGGAATGTGCTTCCCTCCCACTTTGTCTTCCTAAGAAGAGCTAATGTGCAGTGTAACAAATTGATCACTTAAACAGTGCATGTTCATTCTATGTTGGCTGGTTGTGGGTGTTTTGGTTGTGGTGGTGGTTTCATTTCATTTAAAGGCTCATCCACTTTTATTTGTATCATTGTTGGTTGCCTTTTTTGCAGATGTGTAGCACTTTGCAGTTTAGGTATTTGGATTTGTGAAGAACTAGTCCATGAGTCTCATCATCCTCAAATTAAGGAAGCTCTGAATGTAATTTGTGTTTCCTTAAAGGTAAAAAGAACTGTTTAGTGGAATATATTAAGATAGTATAGAATTATGATTATTTTTCTCCAAATGTTAATTATATCTTATGCCCTTATGATTAAAACATTTAATAAAGGTTTCATTAATTTATTATTACATTATTTCCTTGATTCTGACTTTTGTTAAGAGTGGATCTAGTCTTAATTTAGGTTATCTTAGTAATGACCTATTTTATATCAACTTTTTATGTATTTGGCTTTGTCCCTAGCATACATATGGATGACTCCTCTAAAGGAAACCAATTATTTAATAACATATGTAGGGTTATTTTTTCTTAATCAGTATTTTTGTAACCTACTATTTGATCTTTATTACTTCTGAATTCATGAGCTGTTAAACTTGTTGGTTTTATCATTCAAGTTAAATGCCCTCTTTGTGACCAGAATAAGGTTTGCTCAGAAATAATAACCTAATTATTTGGAGAGTCTGAATGAATAAATGGAATTTTTTTGTTTCTGAAAGGATGCGTGATATTTTTATCTTAAGACCTATAATAGTCCTATCTGTATAGGACTCTAAACATACAAAGTATAAATATTACTGATTTGACAGGAAATTTATGAATATATACTATATTTGAGGTGCTTTGTTAGGCAGAGTAAGAGATACCAAAATGAAAAGAATTGTAAATACAAGATTCAGGAGATTGATACGATGATACGATGGCTGACAAAGATTAAAATAAGAGTAATGAAATATAAAAAGCTGAGAGAACCAAATGAGTGGTGCATATGAACTGCTGATGGACTTCAGAGGAAGCAGAAATCACTTTGACTTAGATGCCAGAGAAGATTTGGAAAGAGGAGACATTGGTCAGGGCTTGAAGAGTGGGTGAGATTTGGTCATAGATAAACATGAAAAGTTCAACTTTATGCCATTGGGGAGTCACTTAAGAGTTTTAAGCGTGAGAATGTTAGCATCAGAGGAATTCTTTAGAAGATTAATTTGGAAGTATTGTATATACTGTTTCCCCGAAAATAAGACCTAGCCAGACCATCAGCTCTAATGCATCTTTTGGAGCAAAGATTAATATAAGACCCGGTCTTATTTTTACCATAAGACCGGGTCTTATATGATATATAATATAAAACCGGGCATAATATAATATAATACCGGGTCTTATATTAATTTTTGCTCCAAAAGACGCATTAGAGCTGATGGTCCGGCTAGGTCTTGTTTCTGGGGAAACACCGTAGTAGATTGGAATGGGGAAAAGATTGATAATAAGATAAGCAATTTAGAGGCTGTTGCAGAAATCCAGGTAAGAGAAAATGGAATAAAACTTTATTTAAAGAGGACAGTCAAATATTATGAAGAAAAAGTAACGTTAATTGTAATTTTGGAATGTGTTGTGATTTTTTTATTTTGCAGCTGTATATTTATCTTCCTAATAATATTTTAATAAATGCATTATAAATATAGAATGAAAAAAGGAAACATGTATGAAATTTAAAATTTTTCAGCAGCTAATGTATTGATTTATAATAGATTGGAAGGAAAATTTTTATGTGTTTTTTTCTTTTGTTATAGTTTACTAATAAAACAGTAGCCCATGTAGCTTGTAACATGCTTCACATGCTGGTTCATTATGTACCTAGACTTCAGATTTACCAACCTGATTCTCCCTTGAAAATTATTCAAGTAAGTAATTTCTCATTTATTTCTCATTTCATCATACTGTAATGACCATGTTAAAGATATTTAGATTTGGATACCTTGAAATATAGAATTATGTAATAGTTTCATCCAATTTTGCATAGTTAAATAATGGCAACCCAGGCTGCTCTTTTGAGATATAAAAGTTCATGACAGTTCCTTTGTATTTTATTGTTAGGAGATCATGTTTTTGTTTTTAAATGATACCTGCAACTTCATAATTGCCATTGTCTATAAATGTATATCCAGCTTCATTCTCTGTCTTAGGTAAGAACACCAAAATCAGGACATTATTTTAATTCATTCCTCTTTTTTCCTTTTTAGCCAATCATTTATAAAGTTGTTGTTGTTGTTGTTGTTGTTTTTTAAGTCTAATTCTGTGTCTCCTATACTTTCTGCCATACCAGACATATTTCAGCCCTTCATTATTTCTTTCTTGATATAGTAATAGCCTTCTAACTGGTCTCTTGGCTTCTGAGGGCTTCCCTACCAAGTCATCATTCACATAACTCTTACGCCACTTAACCTGAAAAAAAACAAAGCCAAACAAAATCTGAATGGTTTTGTTTGTCTATAAAATAAGACCTAAGTTCTTCAGCTGGGAATTTGAGGCCTTCAGATAGGGACCCAGTCCATCTTCTCAGAATCATGTACATATTCCTTTGAAATACACTGGAGTCTAGGCACCTGAGTCGGCTTACTATCCCCTAAACATACCCCCAATTCTTCCCACCCGAAATGCTCTGCTGCTTCTCTCTAACCGTGGCACACCACCACATCTTTCAGTTATTGGTTTAAATACCATCACCTCAAAAAAAAATTCTTACCTATTCTCTCTAACCAGAATTAATCTTTCTTATCTTCATATTCTTGTAACATTTTTAGGAAAGATGGTAATTAATATTTATTAAGCACCTACTGGTACCATTAAGTACCAGTTACTAATGCCAGTTACCTTTCGTAAGTTATTTCATTTAATTCCTAAAAGTCTTTTGAGGTTAACTATTATCTTCTTCCCTCTCCTCCCCTTTAAGATGAGAAGATTGAGGATTTAGTAACTATATAAAGAAAGTCACAAGCTAACAGGGCAGAAACGGTTCTGACCCAATCTGTAAGATTTCAAGTCCAGGTTTTTCCCACTCAACCATGTTGCCAGTCTCTGTTATAACACTAAATACTGTATTTTGCCATGTATGATGCACACTATTTTTGCCCAAATTTGTGAGGGAAAAATAAGGATGCACATGATATATGGGTAGTACTAATTCCGTATCTATTTAAATGTTTTTAATTCTTTTATTTATGCTTATGAGTTAAAAGTATAACTCTAGAAATCAATAACAGTATACATATACAAAGTAATACCTGTACCCTGGAATACGATAATCGGTTTTGTTGAACTTACGACAAACTTGTAATGACAAAGAGTTCTTGGCTTTCTGTGATGCGTAAATATCGTGAATTTGTTATCGGTACATAAAATTTCTTGTACCTTGTATCTGTCCTTGTGTTTTGTAATTATTTGTTACATAAAATTTCTTGTACCATAATATATTAATAAATAAATGCTAAAATTCCTTTATAATACAAAAAAACAAGTACCTAAGTATAAACAAATAAAAATTTGAATTAAAAAATTAAAACGAAGGATTTTTTTCCCCTGCAAATTTGGGCCAAAAACGTGGGTGCGCATTATACTCAGGAGTGCAATGTACCCGGCAAAATACGGTATATTTGTGTACAAATTCTAAGTTCCTTTGACATCAAGGGCATTTTTTTCTTTTTTCTTTTTTTATGTCTAGGGTGACTTTTGTGTAGGCTCTGTTGAGTAAATATTGGTTGACGTGAATATAGGTTAAGAGGTTGGGTTTGACGGTTAGACACACCAAGTTTAAGTCACCCCTCACTATGCCACTTACTGACTTTGTAACTATGAACAAGTTACGTTACCTTCTGAACTCCAGTTTTTTTTAATCTTTTCATTGGGATAAGAACATCTACCTCACAGAGTTGCTCTGAAGACTAAATGAGAAAATACATGTAAAGCACTTCTCACTTTTTGTCATAAAAATGAGGGGACATAAATTTTAATAAATGTTGGCTACAGCTATTATCATGGACATGGTAACTGGATGTAAAAGATTTTTCATTTGTATGTGTATGTGTATGTTAGTATTAAAACATCTGTAATTTTAAAACTTGGAAATTTTACCGTTTAAGATTGATTGTTCTGTTTGAAAATTAAGGTTGTTCTTTAAATAAGCAGATTTTTTTTCATTTGAAAGCCTCCAAATACTTTCCCTTATTTTCTTCATCAGTTTATATATTATTAATACACCTGCCTAAGTACTTCTTAACTGTGAAGGGTTGTTGCAAATTGCTTCACCATACATTATAATGGCCAGTGGCTACAGATGAACAAGAAGTTATACTCTACCTCTAGTTGAATGAAGAAATGAAGTCCCAAAATAGTGGAGCATTTCTCTAATTGTTACCTATTTGCATAGTTAGCAATAGAAGCCCAGTTCTATTACCATTATTAAGTAGGTGCATCTAATACACTAAATCCTACTGGTAAAGCCTTTTTACTGTATAAAGTATATTTAGAAGAATTTTTCTACTTGATGCATTGAAGCAATAATTTATAAAACTATAATAGCATACAATAAAAATACAATAAATTTACATATATTTGTATATATATATTTTTTTTAAATTAAAGTTTATTGTAGTGACAATTGTTAGTAAAGTTACATAGATTTCAGGTATACAATTCTGTATTACATCATCTATAAATCCCATTGTGTGTTCACCACCCAGAGTCAGTTCTCCTTCCATCACCATATATTTGATCCCCTATACCCTCATCTATCACCCCACGCCCTTACCCTCTGGTACCCTGTATGTTTTTAACGAGCACATAAAAAAATTGAATGAGATCAACAGATATCCAGGGTAAATGATAACACAGTATATGAATATTTTACCACCTTTTAATAATGTTATTTAATATTCTCTATCAAATGTATTCATATACTATTCAGTATATGATATATATTAATTTAAAAATCCACATTATAAAATATCTTAAAGTATTTATGTATTCATTCATTCATTCATTCATTCATTGTCACGCACAGAAAAGACAAGAGAGGAGATTTCTTTATTTACCTCCCACTTTATTGAGGAATAATTGACAGATATAATTGTATATATTTAAAGTGTACAACATGATGATTTGATATTGTGGAATGATGCCTAAAATCAAGATAATTAATAAACACATCCATTATTTCACACAATTAACTTTTTTTTTAATGGTATGCATACTTAAGGTCTACTCTCAGCAACTTGCACCTATTCCATCCCGACCATATAATTAATTATAGTTGCCATGCTGCACATTAGTTTGTACCCTTTGACCTGCATCTCTCCCATTTCTCTTCTCTCCCCTCAGTCCTTGCCAACCACTATTTTACTCTGTTTTAGCTTTTTTTTTTTTTTGGTTTTTGTTTTGTTTTTTAGATACCACATATAAGTGATACAGTATTTGTTTTTGTTTGTCTGGCTTATTTCACTTAGAATAATGCTCTCCAGTTTCATCCATGTTGTCTCAAATGGCAGGATTACCTTCTTTTTTGTGGATGAATAATATTCCATTGTGTAGATATACACACACCACATTTTCTTTATTCATGAGTGGAAAGACATGTAGGTTGTATGCATATCTGAGCTACTGTGAACAGTGGTGCAATGAACATGGGTATGCAGATACCTCTTTGAGATACTGATTTCATTTCTGTCAGATAAATACCCAGGAGTGGCATTGCTGGATCATACTGTAGTTCTATTTTTAATTTTTTGAGGAACTGCCATACTGTTTTCCAAAATTATTTTACTAGTTTATATTTCCAACTAACAGTAAATAAGGGTTTCCTTTTCTCTACATCGTCGTCAACATCTGTTATCTCTTCTCTTTTTGAAAATAGCCATCCTAATAGATGCGAGGTGATATTGGGATTTTGATTTGCATTTCCCTGATGGTTGGTGATGTTGAGCGCCTTTTTGTACAGCTATTAACCATTTGAATGTCTTCTTTGGAAAAATGTCTGTTCAGGTCCTTTGTCCATTTTTTAATGAATTGTTTGCTTTTTTGCTATTGAGTTGCTTGAATTCTTTATATATTTTGGATACTAACCCCTTATCCAGATACATGGCTTGCAAATATTTTCTCTCATTTCATCAGGTACCTTTTCAATGTACTGTTTCTTTTGCTGTGCAGAGGCTCTTTAGTTTGATGTAGTCCCGCTTGTTTATTTTAGCTTTTGTTGCCCATGCTTTTGGGCAAGATAATACACCATGCTTTTGGTGTCTTATTCAATCAGACACCAAAAATAAATCAATGCCAAGACCAATGTCAAGAATCATTTTTTCTATGTTTTCTTCTAGACTTTTATGGTTTCAGGTCTTACACTTAACTCTGATTCATTTAAAGTTAATTTTTGTGAGCATTGTTAAGAAAGGGGTGCAGTTTTATTCTTCTTTGTGTGGATATTTAGTTTTCTTAGCACCATTTGTTAAAGTGACTATTCTTTCCCCATTGTGTGTTCTCGATGCCCTTATCAAAGATTAGTTGATCACATATGTGTGGGTTTATATGTAGGCTCCCTATTCGGATCCACTGGTCTGTGTGCCAGTTTTTATGTCAGTACCTTACTGTCATATTTTGATTACTATAGCTTTATAATGTAACTTGAAATCAGAAAGTATGATGCCTCCAGCTTTGTTCTTTCTCAAGATGGCTTTAGCTGTTCATCATTTTTTTGTGGTTGCATACAAATTTTAAGATGTTTTTTTTCTATTTCTGAGGAAAATGCCATTGGAATTTTTCGATTGCATTGAATTTGTAGATTGCTGTGGATAGTATGAACAATTGAAAAATATTGATTCTTCCAATCTATAACGTAAAATATCTTTCCATTTACAATAGTCCTCCCTTACCCACGGTTTTCATTTCTGCAGTTTTAATTACGTGGGGTCAACTACATTTTGAGAATGTTAAATGGAAATTTCCAGAAGTAAACAATTCATAATAAGTTTTAAATTGCGTGCTGTTCTGAGTAGTGTGGTGAAATCGCATGTTGTCTCTCACTCTCTGTCCCACCCAGGATGTGAATCACCCCTTTGTCCAGGGTATCCACACTGTATTCACTACGGACCTATTAGTCACTTAATGGCCTTCTCAATTATCAGATTGATTGTCATTGTATCGCAATGGTTGTGTTCAAGTAACCCTTATTTTACTTAATAATGACTCCAAAAGTGCAAGAATAGTGATGCTGACAATTCAGATATACCAAAAAGAAACTGTAAAGTGCTTCTTTAAGTGCAAAGGTGAAAGTTATCATCTTAATAAGTAAGGAAAGGAAAAAAAACTGTGTGCTGAGGTTGCTAAAATCTATAGTAAGAATGAATCGTCTTGTCTGCAAAATTGTGAAGAAGGAAAAGGAAATTTATGCTAGCTTGCTGAAAGAGACCACATTCACATAACTTTTATTACAGAATATTGTTCTAATTTTTGTATTTTATAATTACTTAACTGTTGTTAGTCTCTTACTGTGCGTAATTTATAAGTTAAACTTTATCTTAAGGATGTATATACAGGAAAAAATATAGTATAGATAGATAGGGTTTGGTACAATGCATGGTTTTAGGTATCCACTGGGGGTCTTAGAATGTTACCCTTGAGGATAAGTGGGGACTGTTGTATTTGTGTCTTCTTCATTTTCATTCATCAGTGTTGTATTGTTTTCAGTGAACAGGTTTTTCAACTCCTTGGTTAAATTTATTCCTAAGTATTTTACTGATTTTGGTGCTATTGTAAATGGGGATATCTTTCTTTCTCTTTCTGATAGCTCACTGCTAGTATGTAGAAACGCAACTGTTTTTTTGTATATTGACTTTGTATCCTGCAACTTTACTGAATTCATTTATTCTAACAGTTTTCTGGTAGAGTTTTTAGGGTTTCCTGTAATAGGATCATGGTATCTGCAAACAGAAACAGTTTTACTCCTTCCTTTCAGATTTGGATGCTTTTTATTTATTTATTTGCCTAATTGCTATGGTAGGACTTCCACTACTGTGTTGAATAGAAATGGCAGTTGTGGACATCTTTGTCTTGTTCCTGACCTTAGATGAAAGGCTTTTAACTTTTCACCATTGAATATGTTAGCTGTGGGCTTGTCGTTTATGCCCTTTATTTATGTTGAGGTAATATTCCTTCTATATCTAATATAGAGCAGAGTAGATTTCTTAACAGAATTGCAGATGGTTTTCATAAATCTTTTTCTTTTTGCTTATCTGTGTATCTTTTTTCTGTTAAAACATGTATTGTCTGTATTTATATGTATTGATTTATGAATTGAGTGTGTAAGAAATCCATTTAAGTTGACAAAGCATATATAAAATTGATTGTATACATAACAATTGTTAAGTGTTTGATAGTTAAGTATACTTGAAAAATTTACCTATTAAAAATTACTTTGAAATAACAGTGTTAATGTTTTAGCATAAACTTGCAGCAATAGCTTTTATATCACTTTAGCATTAATATTTAAGTTTTAGGATACACAGTTGGTTTAATGTATTTTGAGCTTTTTTTTTTTTTTTAACCTACAGATCCTAATAGCCACTATTACCCATCTTTTGCCAAGTACAGAAGCTTCGTCTTATGAAATGGACAAGAGGGTAATTTAAATTTTGTTTCATATTTAATATGTGGTTATCTACTAAAATATTTGTTTTAAAATTGCAGTTATATACATGGTATATTTACATGATAAACATTAATTCATCTTGTCTTTAAAATCAACTATAATGTAAAATACATCTTTCTATTTCAGTGTAACACATTATATATTTATTCAAATTTTAAGTTAATCATGGTCATTTAATAAAGTCTTTGAATCTCAGGGTTGTAAAGAACATTGGAGGATAGTCTATCCCTGTATAATTATTGTACTTTACCCTGCCAAATTGTGGTCTTGTCTATGCCTGAAAATTATTAATTTTGAGGAATTCATCAACTGAAGGCAGCCCTGCATCTTTGTATAGCTGTCACTGGTAGAAGAAATTTCCATTAAGGAGAATACATACGTATAATATATATAGACATATGGTATTTAAGGGAAGGCATTCCCTACATTAAAAGGTTCAACAAGATTACATTTACCTCAGTAAATTTATTACAGGATTCCTTTAATCATTTCAGATTATGTATTTGAGTCCAAAGTTTCTGTTTGTTTTCTTTTTTTTTTTTAAGTTAAAATTTATTAGGGTGATAATGGTTAGTAAAATTACGTAGTTTTCAAGTGTAAAGTTCTGTAATACATCACCTATATATTACATTGTGTTCACCATCCAGAATCAGTTCTCCTTCTATCACCATGTATTTGACCCCCTTTACACTCTTCTATCCTTCCTCCCCCCTTACCCTCTAGAAACCACTGAAGTATTGTCTATGTCTATGAGTTTTTGTCTTTTTATTTGTTTGACTTGTTCCTTTGTTGCCTTCAATTTTATATCCCACATACCAGTCAAGTCATATGGTTCTCAACTTTTTTGTCTGACTTATTTCTCTTAGCATTATAATCTCAAGATCCATCCATGTTGTTGCAAATGGCACTGTTTCATCTTTTCTTATGGCACAGTAGTATACCATTGTGTATATATATATATATATACCACATCTTCTTTATCCAATCATCTATCGAAGGACACTTTGGTTGTTTCTGTGTGTTGGCCACCATAAATAAAGCTGCAATGAACATCAGAGCACATATATCTTTACAGATAAATGTTTTCAGATTTTTTTTAGTATATACCCAGGAAAGGGATTGCTGGGTCATATGGTAATTCTGTTCTTAATTTTTTGAGGAACCGCCACACTGCCTTCCTTAGCAGCTGCACCAATCTGTATTCCCACCAGCAGTGTATGAGGGTTCCTTTTTCTCCACAGCTTCTCCAGCACTTGTTATTTATCTTGTTGATGATAGACATTCTAACTGGTGTGAGGTGATACCTCATTGTGGTTTTTATTTGCATTTTTCTGATGATTAGTGCTGTTGAGCATCTTTGCACATGTCTGTTGACCATCTGTATGTCCTCTTTGGAGAAATGTTTGTTCAGGTCCTCTGCCCATTTTTTAATTGGATTGTTTGTCTTTTTGCTGTTGAGTTGTATGAGTCCCATATATATATACATATATATATATGGAATATTAGCCCCTTATTGGATGTGTTGTTTGCAAATATCTTCTCCCATTTGGTTAGTTGCCTCTTTATTTTGTTGATGTGTGCAGAAGCTTTTTGGTTTGATAGAGTCCCATTCATTTATTTTAGCTTTTACTTCCCTTGCCTTTGAGGCCACATTCATAAAATCCTCTTTGAACCCAAGGTCCGTAAGTTTAGTACCTATGTTTTCTTCCATGCAGTTTATCGTTTCAGGTCTTATGTTTAGATCTTTGATCCATTTTGAGGTAATTTTGGTATATGGTGACAGATAGCAGTCTAGTTTCATTCTTTTGCATGTGGCTTTCCAATTCTGCCAGCTCCATTTACTGAAGAGGCTTTCTTTTCTCCATTGTATGTTTTTGGCTCCTTTGTCGAAAATTATCTGTCCGTATTTATGTGGGTTTATTTCTGGGTTTTCAGTTCTTTTCCATTGGTCTGTGTGTCTGTTTTTCTGCCAATACCATGATGTTTTGATTATTGTTGCTCTGTAGTTCAGGCTGAAGTCAGGGAGTGGATACCTTCAGCATTGTTCTTTCTTCTTAGGATTGCTTTGGCTATTCAGGGTCTTTTGTGGTTCCATACAAATCTGATGATTTTTTTTGTCCTATTTCTTTTAAAAAATGCCATTGGAATTTTAATGGGGATTACATTAAATCTGTATATAGCTTAGGGTAATATGGCCATTTTAACTATGTTGATTCTTCCAATCCATGAATATGGAATTTCTTTCCATTGTTTTGTGTCTTTAATTTCTTTTAAAAATGTCTTATACTTTTCAGTGTGTAGGTCCTTCACATCCTCGATTAATTGCAAAAGGAATTGTTTTTTTCATTTCTTTTTCTGAGATTTCATTGTTAGTATATAGGAATGCAATGGAGTTTTTAACATTCATTTTGTAACTGGCAACTTTACGGTATTTGTTTATTCTTTCTAATAGCTTTTTGGTGGAGTCTTTAGGGTTTTTCTATATAAAGCACCATGTCATCTACAAAAAGTGACAGTTTAACTTCTTCATTCCCAATTTGGATGCCTTTAATTTCTTTCTCTTGCCTGATTGCTCTGGCGAGGACTTCCAACACTATGTTGAATAGCAGAGGTAATGGGGATAGCCCTGTCTTGTTGCTGAATGTAGAGTGAAGGGCTTCAGTTTTTCACGGTTAATTATGATACTGAGGGTTTGTCATATATGGCCTTTATTATGTTAAGGTATTTTCCTTCTGTGCTCATTTTATTGAATGTTTTAATCTTAAATGGATGTTGTATCTTGTCAAATGCTTTTCGTGCATCTATTAATACAATGATATGATTTTTGTCCTTTGTTTTGTTTATGTGATGTATCACATTGATGGATTTGCGTATATTGAACCATCCTTGTGCCCTTGGGATGAACCCCACTTGGTCGTGATGTATAATCTTTTTAAAGCATTGTTGTATTCAATTTGCTAGAATTTTGTTTAGGATTTTTGTGTCTATATTTATCAGAGATATTGGTCTATAGTTTTCTGTTTTTGTGTTATTCTTAGCAGGTTTTGGTATCAGGGTAATGTTGGCCTCATAAAATGAGTTAGGGAGTATTGTCTCTTCTTCAATTTTGTGGAAGAGTTTGAGGAGGACAGGTATTAGATCCTCTTTGAAGGTTTGGTAGAATGCACGAGTGAAGTCATCTGGTCCTGGACTTTGGCTTTTGGGAAGGTTTTGGATAACTGATTCAATTTCCTTCTTTTGGTCTGTCCATTTATATTTTCCAGTTCTTCATGATTCAGTCTAGGAAGGCTATATGTTTCTAATAACTTGTCCATTTCTTCTTGGTTATTGAATTTGGTGACATACAGCCTTTCAAAGTATTTTTGGATGCATCCATGGTAACTTTGTGGCATCTTTGTGGTATTTCTGTGGCATCCATGGTAACTTTTCCTTTTTCATTTCTGATTTTGTTTGTGTCTTTTCTCGTTTCCTTAGTGAGCCCATCCAAGAATTTGTCAATTTTATTAATCTTTTCAAAGAACCAGCTCTTTGTTGCATTAATTTCTTCTATTGTCTTTTTGTTCTCTATTTCATTAGTTCTGCTCTGATTTTTATTATTTCCTTCCTTCTGCTGACTTTGGGTTTCATTTGTTCTTTTTCTAGTTCTTTAAGGTGTAATGTGAAGTTCTTTATCTGGGATTTTTCTTCTTTCTTGAGATAGGCCTGTAATGATATAAATTTCCCTTTTGTTACTGGTTTTGCTGCATCCCAATAATTTTGATGGGATGTATTTTCATTTTGTTTCTAAGTATCTTTTGATCTCTCCTCATTTCTTCTTTGACCCAGTTGTTCTTTAAAAGCATGTTGTTTAATCCATATTTTGTGGTGTTTACTGCTTTCTTTTTGCAGTTGATACCCAATTTCAAAGCCTTGTGATCAGAGAATATGCTTGATATAATTTCAATCTTCTTAAATTTGCCAAGGCCAGTTTTATGACCCAATATATGGCCTATCCTTGAGAATGTTCCATATACACTAGAAAACAATGTATAATTTGATGTTCTAGAATGAAGTGCTCTATAAATGTCAGTTATGTCCATTTCTTCTAATGTATCATTTAGAGCTGATATTTCCTTATTTATTTTCTTTTTGGATTGACCTATCCGTAGCTGTCAATGATGTTATTTAGGTCCCCTACTATAATTGTGTTTTGGTCAATTACTCCCTTTAGTTATGTGAGTACCTGCTTTGTATATTTCGGGGCTCCCTGATTGGGGGCATAAATGTTAATAACTGTTATGTCCTCTTTTTGTATTGTCCCCTTTATCATTATGAAATGTCCATCTTTGTCTCTTGTTACTTTTTTTATCCTGAAGTCTGTTTCATCTGGTATAAGTATAACTGCACCTGGTTTTCTCTGAATACCATTTGCTTGGAGTATTAATTTCCACCCTTTCACTTTGAGTCTGTATTTGTCTTTGTAGCTGAGATGCATCTCTTGGAGGCAATATATTGTTGGGTTTAGTTTTTTGGTCCAAGCTGCTACTCTTTGCCTTTTTATTGGCAAATTCAGTTCATTTACATTTAGCGTGATTATTGACGCACGAGGATTTCCTATCATTTCTGTATTTTGTTTTCTGGTGGCTCCATTGTTCCTTTTTTGTTGTTGTTGCTGTCTGTTATTTCAGTGTGGTGGTATTTTATGAATTCTTCCTCTGTTTCTTCTTTTTTTACGTTACATATTTCAGTTCTGGATTTTTTTGAGTGATTACCATTAAGTTTATATAAAAGAAAGTTTCATATTTACATTAGTCCTTTTTCTTCAGTATGCTTCTTATCTCCACTCCCCTTTGCAGGTTCAGACCTTTACTCTCTCCCCTTTTATGTTTTTGTTGTTGCAAGTTATCCCTATTCATGCTATGAGTTGATTTCTGAGTTGCACTAGCGTGTTGTCTCCCTCCCACTTATTTTTAATGTTTTTTTCCTTCTTTACCCTGTATATTACCTTCAAGTGTATAGTGCCCTATTTTTGTAGGGATTGCCATTTCCTGCTTCTGTCTGTTTGTAATACTACTCATGGTTTTGTATTTTGATTTTTTTTTTCCTTCAGTACTTCTTATAATGCAGGTCATGTGTTAGAAAATTCCCTCAGTTTCCGTATATCTGGAAAGGTCTTTATTCCTCCTTCATATCTAAAGGATATCTTTGCTGAATGTATTATTCTTGGCTGATAATTTCTCTCTTTCAGTAGTTTGAATATTTGATACTACTGCCTCCTGGCTTGTAGAGTTTCTGCTGAAAAATCTGATGCTAATATAGCAGACTTTCCTTTGTAGGTTACCATTGTCTTTTCCCTGACTACCTCGAGAGTTTTTTCTTTGTCATTAATTTTTGACAGCTTCAATACAATGTGCCTTGGAGAAGGCCTATTGGGTTGATGTAAGTAGGTGTTTGTTTGCTTCTTGGATTCGAGGATCCATTTCTTTCCACAAGTTTGGGAAGTTCTCCTTGACTATTTGTTTGAATATGCTCTCTGTTCCCTTCACCCTTTCTTCTCCTTCTGGTATGCCCATTCTTATGTTGCTCTTTCTAATGGAGTCAGAAATTTTGTGTAGAGTTCTTTCATTTCTTTCAACTCTCAAGTCTCTCTCTTCTTCCATCTGTGTCATTTCTAGATTTCTGACTTCAATGTCACTCATTATTTCCTCCATCTTGTCAGCTCCATTACCTAAGCTGGCTGTTTCATTCTTCATTTTTTTTATTGAGTTTTTAATCTCCAGAATTCCTGTTTGGTTCTTTTGTAAAATTTCAGCCTCTTTGGTAAAATGTTCATTTTGTTCTTTGATTGTGTTTCTAAATTCATTAAACTGCCTGTGTTTTATTGCATCTCGTTGAGTTTTTTCAGAACTGCAATCTTGAATTCTCTGTCATTTAAGTCACATATTTCCATATCTTTAAGTTCATTTTATGGAGACTTTTCATTTTCTTTCTAAGGTGCCTTATTACCTTGGTTATTCATGGCAATTAGCAAATTATTTCTCTTCTGGGCATGTATAGGAGTGGGTTGTACAGCAGGTTGATATAAAGAGGTCTTTCTTTTGCTTTCCAGTAGGTGTTGGTGGAATGTTTTATTTTCTCTCCCGTTGCAATTTTTTATTCTCTCTCACATGGTAGCGTTATATTTTCTCTTTCCTTGTTCCGGCTTCTCACGCCACGATGGGGTTCCCTGGAAGGTGGGCTTCTCCTTGTGAGCAGGTCGCCGGAGTCCCAGGGTACTGCCTCCCTGAGGGGATGTGGAGTTCTGAGCTTCTGAAATCCCAGTGCTCCCCCTGTAGCCCTATGCAGAGCCTGCGTGTCTCAGCGGCTCTGGTTGCCCCTATAGGAACCCACCCAGAAAAGTGGGGGCAGGGTGAACTGTGATAGCTGGCTCTGAACAATGGCAACTACCAGCCCACAATTGTCTTGCCCCTACAGTTCCTTCCCTTTCACCAGAGTTAGCTATGCTTTGAGTCTGTGGCTCGTAGAACTACAGTTTTAATGGCTGTAGACATTCTGTTCTTTAATCTGACACTACTACTGGAGTTTATTCTGGAGCCCGCTGCTAAACTGGGAGGGTGGGGCAAATCTGGGAGGCTGGGGAGGAGGTGGCCAGGCTCAGTGTCTTTGTTTTCTGTTTTCTGCCTGGCAATGAGGACATAAACCACTGTTCTCACCCTTCTGTATTCAGTCTTTGCTGCGAGGTCTCTGCCCCAAGTGCTGGGTTCAGCCATATTATATGCTGATCCCTCAGGCAGGACTGTGGGCCATAATGGGTGCGATTGCAGCCCAAATTCTAACCTCTCCTGCGAGTGCAGTAAATTCCAAACTGCAGTGAGCTCCGGTCTATATCCTGTGGCCAAGGACCATGTCTCCGCACTCCCCCTTACCCCTTCTCCTGCTTGCCCAATTTGCCCACTTTTAGATGATTTCAGTTTTATGCCTCCTAGTCTAGTCTGTCTTCCACACAAGGAGTCCTTTGTGGAATTATAACTGTTCACTTTGTTGTAAATTACAGGGGAGATTTCAAGAGGCTCACCTCACGCCGCCATTTTATGACATCATCATTTTTATTCTCTTAATTGTATTCTCACTGTTCTTCAATGCCCCTTATTAAATTTTGTTTTTGATTTTTCAAATTTATTCTTCCTTAGTGATTTTACAATTCAGGCCTGATTTCTAATATGATTTTGATTTTTTTCTTATAATTCTTTTCCTGACTTGAATCAGTTCTTCCTTTCTTGAATTATTTCATTTTAGTTTTTTAATTTCTGACTTAAGATGGGGTTTTCTTTGTCCCCCATATCTAAATGCTTGTTTGAAAATACTTAGATTAGAATATGTTACAGTTTTCTTCTGCTTCATAATTGGGTTATTGGGTGGGGGTTGTTAATTAGCTGAATTGCTTAGATTCCCTCTTAATATTCCCTCTTAATATTCTTCTCCTCCAAAGTATTACTTTCCCTGTCTATACATTTTTTCTTTTTAATTTTTTTTAATTAGGGAATATTGGGGAACAGTGTGTTTCTCCAGAGCCCATCGGCTCCAAGTCGTTGTCCTTCAGTCTGGTTGTGGAGGGTGCTGCTCAGCTCCAAGTCCAGTCGCCGTTTTCAGTCTTTAGTTGCAGCCCACCATCCCATGCGGGAATTGAACCGGCAACCTTGTTGTTGAGAGCTCACGCTCTAACCAACTGAGCCATCCGGCCGCCCCTCCTGTATGTACTTTTAAGTTCTTTCTACTCAGGTATTCTGTCTGACACTACATTTCAGTGATCTCACGCTACGTGTGTATTACGTGCCGTTGAGTCAGCTCCAGCTCCTGGTGCTCCTATGAATGAGTGACGTCCACAATGTCCTGTCCTCAACAGCCCTGCTCAGCACCTGTAGACTCATGCCTACAGCTTCTTTTATGGAATCAGTCTATCTCATGTTTGGTCTTCCTCTTTTCCTGCTGCCTTCTATTTTTCCCCGCATCATTGTCTTTTTCAAAGAACCGAGCCTTCTCATGATGTGTCCGAAGTAGGACAGCTTCAGTTTGGTCATTTTTGCATCTAGGGATCTTTTAGTCTTAATTTGTTCTCGCACCCACTTGTTTGTCTTTCTGATGCTCCAGAGTGTCCATAGAGCTCTTCTCCAACATCATATTTCAGATGAATCAATTCTTTTTATCAGACATCTGCACTGTCCAACTTTTGTGTCTCTACATAGTAATTTGGAATACACGGGAGTAAATGATCTTAACCTTGTTCTCCAATGACACATTTTTACTCTTGGTGATCTTTCCTAAATCTTCCATTGCTGCCCTTCCAAGTCTTAGCCTTGGATTTCTTGGCTGCCGTCTCCATTCGAATTGATGACTGAACCAAAGTAAGCAAAATCTTTAACATTTTAATGTTTTCATTATCTGCATTAAAGTTGTGTATTTCTTGTGTGTCGTGATTTTTGTCTTCTTAATGTTAAAATGTTGTCCTGCTTTACTTAGCACTTTCTTCTTTTACTTTAATCTGAAGTTGTTTCAAATCATTGCTACTTTTCTGCCAGGAAGGTGGTGTCATCTGCATATCTTAAGTTATTGATATTTTTTGCACCAATTTTCACTCCTTCTTCTGAGCCTAGCCTGGTTTTTCATATGTGTTCTGCACCCAGATTAAACAAGCAGGGAGATAAAAAGCACCCTGGTTGGACACCTTTGTCTCTAGGAAACCATTCTCTGTATATGTATTCTGTCCTGATAGTGGCTTCCTGTCCACAATACAGGTTACACATCAGGACGATCAAGTGCTGAGGCAGCCCAGTTCTTTCAGAGCAACCCATAGCTTTTCATAATCCACGTAGTCAGACTTTAGTCTGTAAAGCATAGACTAACCTTGCTGCACTCCTTAGCATCTCCTTTCTTGAAGATTGGGATATACGCGTATATTGAATGTTTCCAGTCTGTAGGCCATTGTTTTGTTTTCCATATTTGTTGACATATTCTTGTTAGGACTGGCAGATTCAGGCTCTGTGGCTTGAAATAATTTTATCAGTATCCCATTTATCCCTGGTGATTTATTTCTTCCCAGTACTTTCAGGGCAAGTTTCACTTCACTTTCTAGAATTACAGGTTCTTTCTCATAGGACTCTTCCACAAAGGTACCTGTTATCCTTTTGCCTCTTCTAAATAACTTTTCAGTGTACTGTTTACATATGCCTTTTATTTTCTCCTGATCAGATAAAGTGCTTCCTTATCGGTCATTCAGCATTCCTAGTCTGGATTTGAATTTGCCTTTTAGTTTTTGAATCTTTTGGTAGAGCTCTCTTATTTTTCCTTTTTTTGCTGTTCCCTTCCATCTCATTATACTGACTGTTGTAATAGTTCTTTTTATTTTTACATGATAGTCATTGAAAAATTGCGTTCAGTATTCTAACCCTGTTTTTGTCACCTTTTACTTTTGCCTCTTACCTCTCAAACAATTTTTAGTGTTTCTTCTCTCAGCCACTTCAATTTTCTTTTTACTTCCAGCATTATCTTTCTTCATTCTTCCCTAATAATAATTCTAGTTTCAGTCCGTAGTTCTTCTGGTTCTTGGTAAATTAAGTTTAACAGTACAAATCTGTATTTTATGTGGACTTGAAATCCATCAGGAATGTTTGCTTATGTTACATTATGGCACTACAATTGTTTTAGTGCTTTTCCTCAGCTTTACTCTAATGTTTCATGTTAACAGTTCATGGTCAGTACAATAGTTCGCACACTTAGGGTGGACTTTTTCCTTGGGTGGTTTTTAGGTTTGTACCTAGTTCCCATCTCTCTTTCACAATATTTCCCAAACTGCCCTGATCTTCATGAAAGTTTGCAATGGGAGAATGGGGTGTCGTGCGGGGCAGCCTGCGGCCTATTCCCCACATAAGAACGCAGGATATGGCTAGGCCAAAAGGGAACACCCACGGAGCCAAAGGTAGGAGAGTCATACCACTATATTCTCTCTGGCAGCCTGGCGAGACACACGCAGTAGTAGCCACACGATCCGCAGTCCGCCATTCACTTCTCTGCCTGCCAACCAACCAACCAATCAACGCAGCCCTGCAGTTACATCAGTAGCCAATTGGCTAACCGGTTACAGCTGATGGCCAACCAATCACAGTTGATGGTCATTGACTACCGGAGCTAGCACCTCCCCATGCGAGGCCAGGAGCCTGGAAACTGCTCTCTGGGACTCTGTCCCCACATGGGGAAAAGCTTGCTGTGATTTGCTCCTTGGGTTGGAGAGTTGGTCTTTCACTCTAAAGATGAGCACATCTCTTACCGTGTTTCCCCAAAACTAAGACCTAGCTGGGCAATCAGCTCTAATATGTCTTTTCAAGCAAAAATTAATATAAGACCCGATCTTATTTTACTATAACATAAGACCAGGTATGGGCATGGTATTGTATGGTATGGTTTGGTATGGCATAGTATGGTGTATGGTATGGTATGGTATGGTACCGGGTCTTATATTAATTTTTGCTCCATAAGACGTGTTAGAGCTGATTGTCCGGCTAGGTCTTATTTCCGGGGAAACACGGTACTGCTACTTAACTGACACTTCTATGGTACTAATTGTGATTCTTTATCCAAAAAGTGGACCACATAGGTTCTGCTGTTTTACTCCTTGTTTTGAATAAAAGTGTTTTGGCTATAACATCCATTGGTTTAAAAGTGTCCAGCGGAAAGATTCATTTTAAAAAATTAGTAACAGTTTGAGAAAGGGGTTAAAGATAGTCTTTCTAGCAAGATACTCCATGAGGTCTTGTTAAATTAGAAAATGAACGTAGAAGTGATTGTAATATACATGGACTAAAACCTTTCATTTGTATTCCACTGCTTAGGCAGTTAAACATGTATAGCTAATTGATGTCTGTTGTCTTTTAAGCACCATATTTATTTTCAATAAAAAAGAATTTTTAACATTCCTGTTTTTATTATGCTTCAGGTTTCATTGTACTTGCCATGAAATATAAGGGAGAAACCCACAATAATGTTCATATACAACATCTTAAAATCATTTAGGTCTGGGTAAATATTAATTTGGAACTTATGATTGAAATTCCTGAAATAAATTTGGAAAACGAAAAATAAGTTGGTGTTAAGCTCTTGTCTTATGTGTTTACAATGATAATGATCTTTTTTGTTGTTGTTCCAGTTGGTGGTATCCTTACTTCTGTGCCTTCTGGACTGGATCATGGCCTTACCTCTAAAGACTCTGCTCCAACCAGTCCATGCTACAGGAGCAGAAAATGATAAAATAGAAAAATCTGTCCTCAATTGCATTTATAAGGTACACTTTTTTGCTTTATTATTTATTTGGTAACCAAGGGTTTTTAATACCTAAAGAAATAACATTCCTTAGTATTAATTTTCATTGTTTTAGAGCTTGGTATTCCCTGAGAACGTAGATTTGTCTTACAGTATCTAAAGATAATTAAAAAGTAATTCCTACAAGACACTGCTATTTCATTGCAAAATTTTGAAAACAGTCATAAATCTTTGTTGAATATAAGAATCACGAGTTAAATTTTACTCATTCTTCTGCTTACGAGGTGTTAAATTTTGTTTTGATTAGCGAGCTAATTTATAAAATATTTAAAATTTTGTCAAGGTCTTGTATCACCAGTGGACTTTGTTTTCCTCCTTTTACTTTTATTTATTTATTTTCACTGTAAAGGAAAACTTGTATGTTCTTTTCCCGGTATTTTCAGGTATTACATGGATGTGTTTATGGAGCTCAGTGTTTTAGCAATCCCAGGTATTTTCCAATGAGCCTCTCAGACTTGGCATCTGTAGATTATGATCCTTTTATGCATTTGGAAAGTCTGAAAGAGCCTGAACCTCTGCACTCTCCTGATTCAGAGCGATCTTCTAAACTCCAGCCAGTAACAGAAGGTAAAGTGAATTTTCTTCAGAACAATATTGTTTGGGTTCTCTCAGTGCATAATTTGAGGCCATGGGTGGAAATAATGGAGGAAGATATATCTTACTTTGTAGTTGTTTACCTCAGTATGTATATTTTTACAGCAAAGTTCATTTTTAAAAAATAACTTCAGATATGCAATTACTGAGATTACATGTGATGACATGCCTTTTGTGTTTCTAGCTGTTATTCCGATAAGTTATTTTTGATATTTTACTTTGTACATCATAGGATTTATATAATTGAATAAGAGATTTAGCTTTGGAGTCTGGCAGACATGGTATTGAATTTTGATTCTCATTTAATAGCTGAGTGACTATGCCTGTATCCTTATTTGTAAAATGGGGATGATAATAATATTCATTTCCTCATAGGGTCATTTTGAGTACTACATAAGATAATGTGTGTAAAACCCTTTGTATACTTCTTGGTACATAGTGAACTCAGGAAAATTTTTTTAAGCCACATTGCTTCTATATTCAGAGAGTATACAATCTGATATAAAGGAAAGATGTAAACAACCTTATAATATGAGTATAAAAATAAAAGTACACTGAAGAGACGGGTACCTTAGAGGAAGCCAGCAATCATTGAAGGGTCTTAAGGAGGTGATATATATGATAAAATTAGTATTAAGAGAACTTGGACAATAGTATTTTATAGGAGTCGGCAAATCGTGGCCCACACCTGCCACCTGTTTCTATAAATAAAGTATTATTGGGACATCTCCGTGCTGTTCACTTATGTATCATAATTGCTGCTTTTGTGCAAAAACAGTAGTGTTGAGTAGTTGCAACAGAGATTGTATGGCCCATAAAGCTGACCCCTTGAGTGTCTGGCCCCTTACAAAGAAGTTCTCTGATCTCTGGTATGTTAGATTGATTTTAGGGAGGTTAACCCAGGATCAGAGTGACTAATCATAGGCTTTTGTAATAGGCCAAGCAAGAGTTGCTAAAGGGTTAAATTAGTTAGACCAAGAATGTGAGAGAATTCAGATGATGGGATGGAAAATGAGGAGGGCAGTGTAGGAAACAGTTTAGTTTGAGGTGCCTGTTTGATAGTTCTATGAAGGTACCTAGCGGACAAATGCAGATCTAGATCTTAGCAGAGAGCTGTTAGGAAAATATGTAAACAGAGGGTGCCAAAAAATGTATACACATTTTAAGAAAGGAAAAAAAAACCGTATTAAAATTGTAATACTCAATATATACCTGTAACAAGAACTGAATACAAGTCATGTGTATACATTTTTTTGTTTTTTGGCACCCCTGGCGTGTGTGTGTGTGTGTGTGTGTGTGTGTGTGTGTGTGTTCATTCGTTCTGAGAATAAAAAATTGGAAAAGAAGGAAAAGCGAGGCAGTAGTTTTTCAGAAATGAAGAGAGGATAAAGATTTTTAGAAGACTGGCCAACAGTATTAAATGACAGAGAGGTCAAGTACAAAATCACTGACAAATGTGTGTTTAGTTTTTAGAGAAGTGGGAGGCAGAAGTGGAAGGCTGGGTTGTGGAGCAGGCAGGAGTTAAGGAAGTAGAGCCATCTATAGAAAGTACTCTTTAAAGAAGATTGACTGTTTAAAAAAGTGGTAAAATAATAGGTAAACTAAAGGATGATTCAGGGTTAAGGGATTCTTAAGGATGAAGAGAGTTGAAATTAATTATAAACCGAGAAGGCTGAGAAGGAAGGTGGGAAGGGGATCATCATTAATAGAGTGAAGTTCCTGAAGGGTGAGCTGGAAAGTAGAGGTGCTATTATTAGCCCTTCTGAAACCAGAACGATGAAGATGGAAGTAAATGAAGGAAATTGACAGAAGTTTTTGAGGGCCCAATATAAAATGGAAACTACAAAGTTTTGTTTGCACCGGTCAACAGTCAGTAAAGTGGATGTGGCAGAAATACAAGGGGTAACTATTGTTTTCAGGATATGGGTATATGATTTAACCTTAAAATCTAAGCTTGGTGAGGATTGACTTCATGCTAGGAAATGTCTAATAAGTAGGAAAAAATGGAGTGATCCTATGAGTCAGAGAGTAGATGTGGTTGGCAATAAGAAGTTAGAACAGTGAATCTCAGCCGTGGCTCACATTAGAATACTGATGCTCTGGTCCCATCATAGAGATTTTAAGACACTGATGTGGGATTTCTAAAAGCTTTGCAGATGATTGATATGCAGCAATGGTTGAGAACCCAAAGAGCATCAGTATGTTAAGGCAGTGGTTGTTAAAATGAGTTCTTAAGCAGTGGAACCTCTTCAAATAAATTTTTCTAGGAAACCAAATTTGTAAAACTTTTTGAAGTAAAGCTACAGCAGGATGGAAGCCGAGATCTATGTATCTCCAAGAGCCCTCTCCAAGGGCTCTACAAAACCAAAATGGGGAAGTCACTAGACTAGGAGGTGGTAGTCAAAGAGTAAGCTATTAAGGAAGAGCGAGTTTTAAAGGCAGAATAGTAATTACTAGATTAAAACGTCTAGGATGTGGCCATGATAATGAATTGATGACATCAAATGCAAGTGAAGATATGAAGTTCCACATCAAGGAAATAGGGTTAGGGTTTTGGGTGGACCACAAGTTGCTAATAGTTTGTCTAGAACACAAATATACAAGTGAAATAGGAATATAAGACTTAAATTATAGCTCAGATATAATAGAGATCTACTGGGCAGCACATTATAGCAAAGTAATTGAGACAATAATTGATACAGGTGACTTATTAGATTTAGCATGGCAAATTACAGTGTTTATTTTACTTAAAAACAAAGTTATATAAAAAGATTGGTTGCTTTTTGCATTTTTAATGGTGTAAAATGATAAAATTTGATTCACGGCAATATAGTGTATAGCTTAAACTTTTTTAAAAAAGTGAAATAAGTGGTTTACTTATATAAAGGGAAGTTTTAATGCATTTCCTACCAAATTTACTGTACCATTAATAACATTTTAAAAGACACAAAAGTGAAGATTTTATATAGATGAGATGATTTTAAATATATTGATACCAAATGCTCTGGAGTACTATTCTCTAAAGTATTTAGTTATTCCCTTTGGACTTTCTTCAAGGTATTAAGGAACAAATAAATGCAGAACCTTTCAGAAGCAGCTGTGAATTAACAGCAGGTGATTCTGTGGTGTGTAGTGGCTACGTGTTGCTTTTTTTTTTTTTAATGTGGCAAAAATGACTAATCATTGTGCCCTTGTCTAAGGCATGCTTCATCATCTTCAAGTACTTTTTTGGCCAAAGATTTCTAAACATAGAGTGTCCCTAATAAGCTCAGTATTGGATTGAACAGGTCTGATTTGAGAACTATTGGCAGGAGTAGCTGTAATTATTAAATTTACTACAGAATAAGGTAGTGAAGTTGGCTTTTTGTCAAATGGCAGTAGTCTTATTAGCAAAAAGTCATCATTTGCAGGGTCAGAGTGAAAGGAGGCTCCAAAGAATTCATTCTGTCCTAATTATAGTTTCACCTATACACATTATGCAAAGCTAATATTTAAAGCATTTGCTTGCCAAAATTAACTTCCTCTGCATGTTCTATTACAGTGCAGTGAATTGCAGCGGCTTTTTATGTCTTGTTGCTTTGTATGCCATAATAATCTATAATTATGGGTTTGCTGCAAATGCTGTAGGGTTTGTTTAATCTGACAATCTGAAAAGACAACCCTGAATAGACTTTTTAAAATGAATGCTAGTTACACAAAGCTTTAGAAGCATCGATATCTTCATTTTGCATATTCTCACAAGGATGGTTATTTTAGAATTTCATTTTGAATTTCTAAATTAGAGCATTTCATGTTTTCTTTATATCTAAGTAGTTATGTAGAAGATACATACGTTCTGTAGCTTATAACTCAGAGATAAATCTAACTGCCCAATTAAGTTGAAAGATTGTTTTTGTAATTCTATATTTATATGTATCCTAAATTTAGAGAAACAACTTAGGCAAGAAAATGCTTTTACCTACACCTGAAATCTACATTTATTTCTTAGGTATTCTCAATGTTAATAATTATGGCAGATTTGTGAACAAGCTCATTTAAATTGCATTCCCACTATCTCTTCTTTTGGGAAGAGCATATATAGGATGGACTGGTACCTGGACTTAGGAGTTTATGTTTTAAGGAAAGAGCTGGCTCATTCTTGCGGTTTATTTATGAGCAAGCTTGATAAAAGAACTCATAAAACCTATGTTACTTATAATGCTCTCAAAATTAAATGATTTCTATTGTTTCTGTTAAATCTAGCTTTTTGCATGAGTTTTCAATTTATATTTACAAAAAATCTGTTATTCTTAGAGAAAAATGGGGCTTAAGGAGTTTTATTTAATTTGTCCATGATCACAGAGCAAGCCAGGGACAAAGTCAGGAATTCTTCCCTTTTCTGTGATCTATTTCTATTAAATTACGCTCTTCTGCTTCTTCAGAAATGTTCCACAAAAAGATTCACTGCTTAGAATGACTCACCTGTTTAAGCTTATCACTCAGTCAAAAGGAAGAAAAAGAGCAGAAATTTTTTTCTTTCATCAAAAATAAAAAAAATCTTTAATTATAATTTTTATTATCATTTAAGACAACATTTAGTCTTATTTAAATGAGCTTTTTCAATTTATCATGGCCATTTATTTAGTAATTTATGCAAAGTAACACTTTTGAAGTTACTATACACAGAAAAAAATAAATTTTGAGTTCATTGTTTGCTTATGTCACAATGTCTTGCCAAAAGAAAAAGGCAGTTGAACAAAAGAGAAAAAAATACGGGAATCAGAGTTGTGGTAAAGAAGGAAATAACACTGCGCTGGGAAGCAAAAAAACAGAACTGATGTAAAATCTTCTGTGACAGGCAAATCCCTTATCTTCTGTGAACCCATTTGTCCTCATGTGCAAAATTAGACGTACTGGTTGGTCATCTGTAAGGCCCCTTACGGTGTTAACATTATCATATTCTAAGTTACAATTAGAGAAGGGAAAGCAGATATTAGATTCAAGCCACCCCTCTGTTTCTCATCATCTAGTGACATATCTTTTTAGTTTGCTTACAGTCTTGAAAATGTAGAACTGAATTAAGGTTAATCATTTAGTGTGGTTATCTAGTGTTGAATAACTGATTTTCAGAACTAGCCATAAATATAATGACTAGAACAGCTCAATGTAATTGAGTTTTTAAATAAACTGAAAATGTTCATATGTACGTGTATGTAGACATAAAAGTTGATCGATAATGGAAGATTAAAATTTTGTTACTCAGTAGCATTTCAAATTCAACCAAAGCCCAAAGGAAACTGTTCTTTTATAAAATTGAAGAAATGGGGAAAATGTTATTGGTCCTAACGGGATAGCAGCTGGTTTCTTGCTGATTTTCGGCCTGTTTCCCAGTGGTGATGGTTCTGAATCTTGAGGGCTACAGCCTTGAAAATGTAACACTTGTTCTTCTCTCTTGCTTCTTTTTAAGTAATCATATCAGCAATGTACAAGCTAGTCTCCTTAGAAACTTAAGTTGGGTTTATTAAGGTGTAATTTACATAAAATAAAATTTACCCCTTTTTTAATATGGGAGTTTTACTATATATTGATTATGTTGGTGGTTACACAGTTCTATACAGTGACCGGAATTCATCACAAAGTACACTTAAAATTAAGGAATTTATTGAATACAAGTAATACTTTGACCATCAGAACATTTTCAAATCTATTATTTATTCTTGCAGCTAGGCCATAATATTTCCAAATGATTAACTTTCAGAATATAAACAATACTCACACAAGATCACTCTGTAACTGTCATAGAACAATACAGAGACAGTTATTCTGTAATCATTTCTATAACTAAGACAAGAACTCTATAAACACACACACACACACAAAATTAAACTTTCTCTTCATACATAAATGATTAGTACTTCTTTACCAATGACAACTCACATCCCATCTCCTAGATGAAGAGTGTCAAGGTAAACATCACCAAATTGTCCCCACTTCTTGACACCACTCACTCCTGAATTGATTTCCACATCAGCCCGTTTAGAATCACACTGGCAGTCTTCGGCTCGTGGGCTTTGACAGTTACTGTCTAGCTGCACTTCCTCTTTCCTCCCTGTACTCTCTCTTTCTGTGTTCTGTCTTTCTTCTCCCCTCCCTTTTCCCTCTCCTTCAGGTCCTGCCATTAGGCACCTTGCCTTTTCAGGCCTCCTATTGCTAAATGCTTTGAGTTTTCTCTTTTTACTGTTTCCTATGATTTTTTTAATTTACTCATGTGGATATGCTCCTTATCTATCTGCTTTCCCTAATGTCCTTAAGGAAGGGGAAAAATGCTTCTTACATACCACTAACTGCTCAAATGGATCACAATACCCCGGAGGAATACCTTAGAAAAAAATACATAAGCAAGCCAATACAGAATTTTTCTTCCTTTAAAGTAAAGCTTCCTTGGCGTATACTGACTATAATGACTCATTTAAATTGATCCCAACTCCTGAAGTTTAGTGAAAGATAACTTTTCTCTGCAACTTTTACATCGATAAAAGCCACAATTAAGTGTCATTTAAAGCATGCTGCAAACTGTGTTTTTGAATCTGCTCATGAGATAAAAAAAAAAAAAACTTATCAGTTGGATTTCATTGGCTTTCTAATCTGTGCTAAGTAATTTCAAGTGATTTCTAATAGTTTTTGATCCTTCTTTGAAGGTACTATGTACGTTTAAAGGCTTAAGTTCAAATTAAGAATCAATAAGCAGAAATTTCAAAAAGGGCTTCCTTATGAAATTAACAACAGAACTTCATCAAAGAACAGTTTTCTTTGCCATCATTCCTATTATACAGTCTAAATTGGAAATACTAATAATTACTGAAATATTTGAATGTGATTTTGATAATGTGATGAAATCCCTACTTGTCTAATGTTTCACTATTAATATGACGTCCTAGGAAACAACAGTATTCCCACTCCCTTATTTATTTATTTATTTTTTTATTTCTAGTGAAAACTCAGATGCAACAAGGATTAATCTCTATAGCTGCCCGCACTGTTATTACACATCTGGTAAATCACTTGGGCCATTATCCAATGAGTGGTGGTCCTGCTATGTTAACAAGTCAGGTGTGTGAAAATCATGACAATCATTACAGTGAAAGCACTGAACTTTCTCCTGAACTTTTTGAGAGTCCAAATATCCAGTTCTTCGTGTTGAACAATACAACCTTAGTGTCCTGTATCCAGATCAGATCAGAAGAGAGTATCCCTGGGGGAGGTTTATCTGCTGGTCTTGCATCAGCCAATTCTAATGTCAGAATCATAGTACGAGATCTCTCTGGAAAATATTCGTGGGATTCTGCCATCCTGTATGGACCACCTCCTGTAAGTGGCTTGTCAGAACCTACATCTCTCATGCTTTCATTGTCTCACCAAGAAAAGCCAGAAGAGCCTCTTACACCTAATGAATGCTCAGAAGATACAACAGTAAAAGATGGGATTTCCTTCCAGTTTAAAAGATTTAGAGAAACTGTACCAACTTGGGATACAATAAGAGATGAAGAAGATGTTCTTGACGAGCTTTTGCAGTATTTAGGTGTAACCAGTCCAGAATGCTTACAGAGAACTGGAATCTCCCTTAATATACCTGCTCCGCAACCTGTGTGCATTTCTGAAAAACAGGAAAATGATGTTATTAATGCTATCCTCAAGCAACATACAGAGGAAAAAGAATTCGTTGAGAAACATTTTAATGACTTAAACATGAAAGCTATGGAGCAGGATGAACCAACACCTCAAAAGCCTCAATCAGCATTTTATTATTGCAGGTTGCTTCTTAGTATATTGGGAATGAATTCCTGGGACAAAAGGTAAGAATAAAAGAGAAATTGGTTTCTTTTTTTCTTTTTTTTTTTTTTTTTACACATTAGTCTTATTCATCTTTTGATCAAGTATTTTAGTCTCTGTCCTTACTAAATTTTATCTACTAAATTAGTTATTTGACCATTGGGCAGATTGTGTTTTTTTTGAGACTACTGAATTATGTAAGGATTCAAGGAATAAAAAGGTAACCTAACCCAATAAATTAACTATTAACGTTTTCATAATGACTAGCAGAACTATATGACTTAGAAATTATAGCTCATATAATTGAAAAAGATCTTGTTTTTTCCAACCTTCATGTAAGCTAATAGGAAAAACTGTTTTCTCTTATTCACAAATGTGTGAGTTTTCCACACCAAGCAGTTCCGACACTACCTGGAGTTAGCACAAATAGGTTGAAGGCTGAGACCTACAAGACTGCCCCTCACTCCAGACACCAGTTGCAAGTCTGGGCCACCCATACTTCTCACCAACCAGCTATAAATCCGGGGTTCCTACAACCTCCTCCATAGGTTTGATAATTAGCTATAATGGCTGACAGAACATTTACTTACATTTACCGGTTTATTATAAAGGATAATTAAAGGATATAAATGAACAGCCAGATGAAGAGGTACAGAGGATGAAGTCTGGAAGGATCCCAAGTGCAGGAGCTTCTGTCCCTGTGGAGCTGGAGTGTACCACCTTCCCAGCACATTGAATGTGTTGTGTTCACCAATCTGAAAGCTCTCTGAACCCCTCATAATTTAGGGATTTTTCTGGAGGCCTCATCACATAGGTACGATTGATATTAACTCAGTCTCCAGCTCCTCCCCCCTCCCCAGAGATGGAGCTGAAAGTTCCAACCTTCTAATCGTGGTTGCTCTTTCTGGTGATGAGGCCTCATCCTGACGTTATCCAGGAGCCCACCAAGAGTCACTTCATTAGAACAAAAGATGTTCCAATTACCCAGGAAAACCCAACGGATTTAGGATCTCTGTAAGATGCTCCTGTGACCTCCATCACTCAGGAAATTACAGGGGTTTTAGGAGCGCTCTGTCAGGAACTGGGGGCAGAGCCCAAATATGTATTTCTTTATTATGTAACATAAGCCTAACAATTTTCAGACAAACAGCAATATGATCATTTCTTGTTTGTATCAGAAATTAACTCAAGATTTAGCATCAAATCAAGAGAAGAATCTGGATTTCATTTTTAACATTTTTGTTTTCTTATGCATGTTGCAAAACCTCATTAAAAACTTGAAATAAACACACACAGTATTCAAGTAAGTTAGGTAGAAGTTAAATGAAAAGGCGTTAGACTTAAATCAGAAGACCCAGGTTAGAGCCATTTAATCTTTGAGCCTTGGACTACAATCTACAAAATGAGGAAATAACTCCTACCTCACATATTAGATACTGTACATAAAATACTAAAATTGTACACTAGTATAAAGCATTATTAATATACATTTATTTTTAAATTTCTATGATACTGGAAGCTGTAGGGAAATAGGAGAAGAAGCATTATTTAACGCATTGTTTTTGTTCAATTTGTAGTAGGAGGGGAGCTCAGGTATCACTGGATGAATAAATCTTACAGTAATTCAAATGCATGTGAAGCATTGAAATGGAGTTCTACTCGTTTGCCTAGTGTTTATAATCTTATTTGATTTAAGACCTTACATTTATTAGAAGGGAGTATCCTCTGCTTTATGGGAAAGCCACATTATATCAGGAACACAATTTGCTTTATGGTATGTCCAAATATAGGTAATTGCCACTCATATAAACACATTATATTTTCTTTTACCTTAGAATGGTCTGTGTATTGTCTCTTGAGAAAAATTAAAGGTGGGAGACTATATTTTACCTCAGCAACCATTGATTTCATGATTATAATTTGTACATATCACTGATGCCCCCATATCTGCGAGGGATGCATTCTAAGACCCCCAGTGGGTACCAGAAACTGCAATAGTACTGAACCCTATATAAACAATGTTTGTTCCTGTACATTCATACCCATGATAAAGTTTAATATATAAATTAAGCACAGGAAGAAATTAACATTAGTAACTAATAATAGAACAATTATAGCAATATACTGGAATCAAAGTTATGTGAATGTGGTTTCTCTCTCTGCCATAATTGAGATGGCTACTAAACAACTAACAGGTGGGTAGCATATACAGAATGGATACAAAGGACGATTCATGTCCCAGGCGGGACAGAGTGAGATTTCATCCTGCTACTCAAAACAGCAAGCAAAATTTATGAATTGTTTATTTCTGGAATTTTCCATTTAATATTTTCGGACCATTGTTGACCGTGGGTAACTGAAACTGGGTAAGGGGGAAGAGTACTACTGTATTTTGTACCTATAGAACATAGTAAAACGTATACATTGCCTCATAGTGTGCGAAACTATGCCACATGTAATGTAAAACAAGGAAGAAAGCAAATTCCATTTGGATTACACATGCTTACTTGGTAATGGTTTAGATTTTGAGACTATTTTATTTCTCATGAGGAAAAACTTTCTCACATTTTTATGAAACTCTTGAGAAGGAATTTACAAGTATTTTTATTCATTGTTTTCTGGATATGAGTATGGGAAGCTCACAGCCACAAAGAAAAATTGAAATGACCAATTGATAATGATCCACTGGCTGAAATTTATGAGGGCCTGGGTAGAAATAATGACATATATATTCTTTACATTTTTTTTAAGGTCTGTTCTCCTTTGTGTTAGAAGTATGGAAAGGCAAAAAAAGTGTTGAGTTGCATGAGTAGAGTGGAAAGTATTTCCAAGACCGTCATGTCATTCACTGCAAAGGTGATGAAAATGTTTATAAATTTCCCTGTTTAGGAGGAGCTTTCATCTCTTGAAGAAAAATGAAAAATTACTTAGAGAACTTAGGAACTTGGATTCAAGACAGTGGTAAGTTGTTGGAAAATCTTCAAATTTATAACTAGCAACTGTCAGCTATTTCTCTGTTTATGTGTGAATAATACTGTATTGATGAGTTACAACCTTCTGAGCAGAAACTATTTCATTTATTTATACCTCAGAAATAATAAACTTTTTAAGAAAAATATAGGACTATATTAAAATGTTTAGTGTCTTTGAATTATTTGTACCTTTTTATACATTTCACAATCAACTTTTGAATTGCAGAAATCTGATTGAACCTATAAAATGTCCTTTGGTTTTCCCATACGTAGATGTTCTCAATATACCCTCTTTGATTAGTCTAAGAGGCCTCAAGTGAAATTACTGGTGAATACAAGCTAGTACCTACAAAAAATACTAATGGAACAAAAGCTGGATATAGTTTATTATACTGCTATAAATCTGATTTCCCTTTAAGCCCTTGGATATGTATCCATTTACATGTGGATTTTGATGTATAAAATCCCTATTATATCGTTATTTTAATGATCTCTAGTTTTCTGGTGTGTCTGGACAAGATTTCCCTGGGAAACCACTACTAGAAACTGCAAAATATTATTTAACTAAAATTCCCATTAAGGTCAACCTTTGTATATGTGCTACTTTCCTTTCCAGGCTCATAAAAATGAAATTTTTGGATCAGTGCTTTTGGGCAGTATAACTAGAGATACATTAATAAAGCGACACTTTGGATGCCATCATTATTAAGAATACCTGTATTTCTGACATCTAAAATTCACAACCTTCTTAACATCCACATTTCTCACACTCTCACATCTTACTCAACTGTTGGTATACTTTCTTATCTCCAGGTTTTTGTTTTTCCTTTTTCCACAGTAAATCTGCCGACCCACCTAATTTCACTTGCCTTTCTATCCAACAAACTCATATTGTCAACTATTTTTAAAATGCCGCGTCTAGCACCCTCAAAACTGTTCTTCATTTAAGCTTACCGTGTTTCCCCGAAAATAAGACCCAGTCGGAGAATCAGCTCTAATGCTTCTTTTGGAGCAAAAATTAATATAAGACCCGGTCTTATTTTACTGTAAGACCGGGTCTTATATAATTTATTATAGTATAAGACCCGGTCTTATGTAGTGTAAGACCAGGTCTTATATTAATTTTTGCTCCAAAAGACGCATTAGAGCTGATTGTCCGGCTGGGTCTTATTTTCGGGGAAACACGGTATATATGTGGCAATCACCAGTTCTCTGATCAGAATCATTCTTACCATCTACTTTCTCTACTCCTAGGCAGCAATAGAAAATTATCAAATCAGTTTGATACAGAGAGTTACTGTAGATTCATGCTCCTTTATTCAGCAATGTCTTCTCTACCGTTTGGCAAATTTTTTATCCCTTCTTCACTTCTTTGTTTCTCAGAGTAATTATTATTATATGTACCACTTCTTTGTTACTCAAGCCCTTCATTATAGTTAAAAGGTCATCTCTACTCTCACCTCACTCAGAATTCAGTTCAAATTTTTGACCTCCTATATGAAAGACGATCTGCTAGAACAGTAGTTCTTTACCTTTCTTCTTTCTCGACACATTCACATTTTAATACATTAGTCAATCTCATTAAATAAATCCAGTGATTCTAACAATTGGGAAACTAGATTGAAACAAGCCACCCACCATGCCATCACTAGTCTACAGGAATGCAAAGTGAATAGGATGATTCAAGCCTTTCTCACATCAAACAACTCTGCCTTAATCTTCCTATCTTTAAAGTTTCTATGTTCAGCCATCTTCTCTTGCTCACCTTAAGTTTCAGAAAAAGCCTTTTTTCCTATCTGTACTTCTGCTTCCCACCTTCTCTGCCTGCTCTAGGATCTTCAGAAACTTATCCCTTCTTTATCTTGGATTTCTACTTACTCCTCTTAGAGTATGCATGTTTGTTGTCTGCCTTTAAACAAAGCTTTCCTCAGTTATTCCCCTTTCAAGCTACAGTCTATCCCTTTCATGTCTATTACTACCAAATTTATGAAAAAATATAATCTTTACTCACTTCCTATTAATTCCTAACTGGGTGTTGTTTTTAACTTTCTGAGTACCATTTATCAAAGAGACTATCTTTTCTTCATTAAGTAGTCGTGGCTCCCTTGTCAAATATGCATTTACTATATATGTATGGGTTTATTCCTAGGCTCTCTTGTTCCATTGATATATGTGTCTGTTTTTATGCCAATGATATATTGTTACAATTACTATAGCTTCATAATATAGTTTGAATTATAGTTTGAGATGTAACATGTATTGGAAGACTAAACAGGTGAGAATACCTAAGAAAAGAAGAATGTGTGTGGGTGGGGTGAGAAAGAAGACTAGGCCCATCAGATATTAAATTATAAAGCAGTAATTAAACAGTAACATCTGCGCCAATTTGACAGACAAATCAATAAAAATAAACAGATAGCTTTGAAACAGACAGCTTAATATTTCATACAGGAAACATCAGATCAACAGGAAAGGTACAGATTATTGAACAAATTATAGAAATAGACTATTCAGCATTCAAGCTAGTTCCATTTGTCATTCCATACAGCAAAATGTATTTCAGGAATAAAGAATTAAATGTAAAATAATTGCCACCCCAACCAAATATTAAAGATATAGAAGGAAATATAATAGACTGTTGAACTGATGTCAAGACAGAACTCTCTAAGCACAACTGAAGAAATCCAAAGAAAAAAGACTGAGATATAATTATATAAAAATGAAAAACCTATATGCTAACTTCAAATTGTTGAAAACTGAAAGTCAAACAACTGAGAAAACTCCCACAATAAGTACAAAAAAAAATCCTTAATACACATAAGTATATAAGAGCTCTTAGAATTAGGAAAATTTTCTAAATAGAAAAATAGGAAAAAAAAACCTGAGAATTTGAAAACAGACTAAAATTTCTTACAAATACATAAAAAATATTAACTTCACCAGTCATAAAGAGCTGTAAATTAGAGTTATCTGGTTCTGGCCAGGTTGAAGTTATATTGTTATTCTTACACAGTGTTGGTAGGATTAGAAATTAGTATTTCGTGGAAAACAATTTTGCAATATATATGGACTGAAATAAGTTGTTATGCTTTGGCCGAATAATTCTATTTCAAGAAATCTATCCTAGGGCAAGAAATTTTTTAAATTTAAATTTTTTAAAAGTTAAATGAGAAATTTATTAAAATACAATTTTTGAAAATTTAAATGTCCAATAATCACAGAATTTGGCACCATAAAAAATTATTTTTGAAGAATATCAAAATATTCTGAGGTAAATGCTCACAATATAAAATTTAAAAAGAGATAACTTACTATGTATTACTATGATTCCAGTTTTGCAAAACATAAAAAAAAAAAATCATAAGTATATATCTATCCAAAAGAAAGACTGAAGATACATTCTGTTAGGGTTATGTATCACATTTATTGATTTGCAGATATTGAACCATCCTTGCATCCAAGGAATGAATCTTTATTATGTTTTATGATCATTTTATGTGCTGTCAATCTGGTGGTATTTTGTTGAGAATTTTTGCATCTCTATTCATCAGGGATATTGGCCTATAATTTTCTTGCAGTGTTCTTATCTGGCTTTTATATCAGGGTAATGCTGGCCTGTTAAAATGAGTTTGGGAGTGTTCCCTCTTCAATTGCTTGGAGGAATATGAGAAGAATTGGTATTAATTTTTTAAATTTTTGGTTGAATTCACCTATGAAACCATCTGATCTTGGGGTTTTCTCTGTTGGGAGGTTTTTGATTACTGATTGAATCTACTTAGTAGTTACTGGTCTGTTCAGATTTTCTGTTGCTTTGCGATTAAGTCTTGGTAGGTTGTATGTTTCTAGAAACTTACCCATTTCTTCTAGGTTTGTTTTGCTGCCATGTAGTTGTTCATAGTAGTCTCTTACGATCCTTTGTATTTCTGTGGTATCAGCCACAATGTCTCCTTTTTCATTTATAACTACATTTATTTGGCTCCTCTTTTTCCTTGGTTAATCTAGCTAAAGATTTGTCAATTTTTATCTTTTCAAAGAATCAACTCTTGGTTTTATCTTTTCTATTTTCCTATCCTCTGTCTCATTTACATCTGCTCTGACCTTTATTACTTCCTTTCTTCTGCTAACTTTGGGCTTAGCTTATTTGTTTTTTTCCCTAGTTCCTGTAGGTATAAAATTAAGTTGTTTATTTGAGCTCTCTTTTCTTGATGTACATGTATATGTGTTTATTACTATAAACTTTTCTCTTGGAACTGCTTTTGCTGCATTCCATAAATTTTGGTGTGTTGTACTTTCATTTTTGTTTATCTTAAGATATTTAAATTTTTTTCCTTTTGATTTTTTTTCTTTGATCCATTGGTTGTTCAAGAGTGTATCATTTAAATTTAATATGCTTGTGTATTTTCCAGCTCACTTCCTGTTGTAGATTTCTAGTTTAATTCCATTGGGGATGGAAATGATATTTTATATAATTTCTATCTTCTTGAATTTATTGAGACTTGTTTTGTGTCTTAACACATGATCTATCCTAGAAAATGTTCTGTGTACACCTGAGAAGAATGTGTATTCTGCTGCTGTGGGACAGAATGTTCTGAATATGCCTGTTAGGTCTATTTGCTATGGAGTGTTGTTCAAATTTACTGTTTCCTTATTGATTCTGTGTATGAATGATCTATCCATTATTGATAGTGGGGTATTAAAGTCCCCAACTATTATTGCTGTTTATTTCATTTTTCTGTTAGATTTTGCTTTATATGTTTAGGTGCTCCAATGTTGCGTGTATAAATATTTACAATTGTTATATCTTCTTGATGGATTGACTCCTTTATCATTACAATGTCCTTTTTCTCTTTGAACAATTTTCAACTCACAGTCTATTTTGCCTGATATATGTGTAGCTATCCTTATATTCTTCTGTTTACCATTTGCTTGAAATATCTTTTTCCATCCCTTCATTCTCATTTTCTGTGTGTCCTTAAAGCTAAACTTAGTGTCTTGTAGGCAGCGTATCATTTGGATCTCATATTTTATCCATTTAGCCATTTGTGTCTCTTGATTGGAGAATGTAATCTATTTACATAAAGTAATTATTGATAGGTAAAGACTTACTAATGCTATTTTGTTAATTGTTTTCTGACTGTTTTATAGGTCCTTTGTACCTTGCTTCCTCTCTTGCTGTCTTCATTTATTATTTGATGACTTTTTATAGCAGTGTGCTTTGACTCCTTGATAATAATCTTTTGTGTATCTACTGCAGATTTTTCCTTTGTGGTTATCATGAGACTTACATAAAATGTCTATTTATAACATCCTATATTAAGCTGGTAACAGCTTAACTTTGATAGCATACAGAAACTTTTTGTTTTTCCTTTTTTCCTTTGATTTTAGGTTATTGATGCTGCAATTTACATCTTTTTACATTATGTACCAGTAACAAATTTTTGTGGTTCTGGTTATTCTTTTAAACCTTTTTTTAACTTTTAAAGTAGGGTTGTAAGTGAATTATGCACCAGCATTACAGTGGGCTTTTTTTTTCCTTGATGCAAATAATCTATTGACTCTTTTCAAAGAAAGTGTTTCTCATTTATTATCTTCTCTTATATTCTGTTTTCTAACTAATTTCTGTTCTGTCATTTCCTTCTTGTTCATAAGCTTTAAATTGTTCTCTTTTTATCTATCTTTGAATGTTACTTGTCTTAATTTTATTCTTTATTAGTTAACAGTTAACAGTTAAATAGTCTTAAGGTATAAAATTTTTCTGAGTATAGCTTCTGTCTATGCTTTTAGTTTCAGCTGAGACATCATTTTTTCTGAAAAGCCTTTTCCTCCACTATCACCAATCTTTTACCTTCCTCCCCAATTTATGTTTGTACATTTGTTAAAATTGATGAGCCAATTTGACATATTATTATTAACTGAAGATCTTAGTGTAAATTAAAGTTCATTCTTTGTGTTATGCATTGTATGAGTTTTGACAAATGTGTGATGACTTGTAGTCACCATTGTAATATGCAGAATAGTTTCACTGCCCTAAAGAAACCCTGAATGTTATATCCCCTGAAAGTTTAATACTTGTCTATTTAAAATGTTCTTCTTCCCTGGGTTCTGTAACACTAAAATTATCTTGTTCAACTCCTAGCTCTCTATTCCCAGTTTGTCTTCACTGGCTCATCTTCTGCCTCCTAACCCATAACATAGTTATCCCTCTCATTGGGATATCTCCCATATCTTCTCACTCCCGTTCTTTTCTGTCCATTGTACTCCTGTCTGTCAGTTCTCAGTCATGATTCTGCAGCTCCTACTATAAATTTGTACCTGCCTACCTACACCATTTCCAGGTCACCATTTCTTTCCCAAATCAGATCCTCCTGCTCATTTTCCCAGTTATGTTTAGAAGTACTATTTCAGTCACCCAGACTTTATTTACCATTTTCTTTCCCTTAGTCTTCGATTTTCATAATCGTGATGTCAATATTTTATTATCTCTCACCTCTGTCTCCTTTTCCTGATCTTAACCCCTTGATTCATGTCCTTATTACTTCTAAGAGAGTTACAACAACTCTTTAAGTATTCTGTAGGCCCTCATCTCTTAACTCTTCCCCATCTAGACAGTCCTCATCACTAGAATAATCTTTGTAAAATAAAATTTTTATTTTATTCTTTAGTGACTTCCCAAAGCCTGATCAGACTCTTTACTCTAGAACTCAGGCCATACCAGCCAATCTTACCAATTCATGGTTTCTTTACATTACTTCATGCTTTTCTACTTCTTCCCTCCTGCTAAAACTACTTTCATTGTCATGTATACCTAATATATGGAAGACACCTTCCTTGAGACAGCATACATTTTTTTTATACTCTCTATCAAGTGAATGCATGACATTTATTTGTTTGCTTTTTAAAAAAGAGTTAAAGAAAACAACATAGTTTCCTTTCCCCAGTACAACGGGTTCAAATAAAAATCCATTCCAATTGTGTAATAATAAGGCAACTTTTGAGCTTTTCAAGCCAAAAAACCTGGAAACAAACCTGATTACTTGTGTGGAGTTCTAGGGAGGATAAAAATGAAAAGTTACTTTGTTTATACTCTTATCTACCTAGATCATTTATAGATCTTTTATTTTCTTGACTAAAGTAACTGATTCCTATTCCTCATGGTTGAACCACCATAATTTTACAGTTCAAATCTCAGAACAATTTATATCAGTATTTCTATTGCAGCGTATATAATATACAGATATTCAGAAGTGCGTATAACTCAGTGCATTTCACTTTGAATTTTTTTTCTTAGTATGGTCATAATATTTTGCCAGTACTGCACATATTTTTATAGAATATTTGTAATTGCTATTTTGCTAATTTCATTTTTTTCTACTACCTTTCCCTCATTCTTCACTTTTGTGGTGCATGTTAATCTAATGACAATACACTAAATATTTTAGCAGTAGTAGTTAGTAAGTAGAAAAATAATAAGGAATGGTGAAAGATTAAAATTTGACATAAAAGGGCAGCTGAACTTGGCTTTTACAAATTGTAAGAAGGATATAGAAAATATAAATATGATTTCTCTTTTACTTTTGCATTTTAAAGATTTATGTTCTATATTTTTCCTATAAGGCACATATATTTCGCTCAACTTTTAGATTCATATAGTATTATTTCTACACAGCTCTTCCCAATTTCATAAAAATTGTGGTTTATGAGTTTTAATTGATAGCCCTTTACCTAAAAAAGTGAGAACCCTGAAAAATTCCCTCTCTGCCAGGATCAGAAATTATACATAGATCATGCTTCCAAATTAAATTCTTAGCAGCTTTATTGGGATGTGATTCACATACCATACTATTTACTCATTTATAGTGTACATATTTTTAGTATATTCACAATGTTGGACAACTATCACAACAATCTAATTTTGAAATATTTCAGTCCCTTCAAAAAGAAGCCCTATCTGTACCTATTACTAGTCACTCCCCATTACACCCAAACATCACCCCAACTCCCCAGCTCTAGGCAACACTAATCTATTTTCTGTCTGTATAGATTTGCCTGTTCTGGACATTTTATATAAAAGGAATCAAATAGTATGTGGTCTTTTGTGACAGGCTTAGCACAGTGTTTTCAAAGTTCATCCACACTGCAGCATGTCTCAGTACTTAATGTTTTTAAATGGCTGAATAATACTCCATTGTATGAATATACTACATATTGTTTATTCATTCATTCACCAGTTGGTGGACATTTGGGTTGGGTTTACTTTTTGGCTATTATAAATAATGTTGCCATGGATATTCATGTAGTTTTTTAATGGACATTTTATAGTTTTAGACCTTATGTTTATATATTTGATCCATTTTTATTTAATTTTTGTATATGGTGTGGGGTAAGAATCCAACTTCATCCTTTTGTAAGTAGATATCGGTTGTCCCAGCACCATTTGTTGAAAAGACTATTTTTTCCCCATTGAATTGTCTCAGTATCATTTTCAAAGAGAAATTGATGATAAAAATATAGGTTGTATTTCTGGACCCAAGATTCTGTGCCATATAGATCTGTATATTTGTTCTTATGGCAGTACCACAGTGCGTTGATTTCTGTAGCTTTATAGCAAGTTTTAACATTGGGAATTATGAGTCCTCCACTTTGTTATCTTTTTTTAAGATTGCAAAAAGTCTAGAACAGTCAAAACATTCTTCTCTGAATTTTAGAATCAGCTTGCCAATTTCTACAAAAATGGCAGCTGGAATTTTTATAGGGATTGCATTAAGTTGGTAGATCAATTTGAGGAGTATTACCATCATAATAATATTAAATCTTCCGGTCTTAATGTGGGAATTTTTTAAAAATCTTTATTTATTTATTTTATTTTTTGACAATCATTGTAGTTTTTAGAGTACAGCAGGTCCTTGAATAATGTCATTTTGTTCATTATTATTTCATTATAACATTGACAAGGGAGGAAAAATCTATTCTGCATGGAGTTTGCACCTTCTTTCCGTGCCTGAATGGGTTTTCTCTGGGTACTCCAGTCTCCTCCCACATCCCAAAGATGTGCACATTAGATTGACTGGCATGTCTAAATTGTCCCAGTATGAGTGATTGTGGCTGGGTGTGTGAGTGCTACCTGCGATGGAATGGCATTTCTCCAGGTTGCTTCCTGCCCTGTACCTTAAGCTACTGGGATAGGCTCTAGCCACCTGAGTCTTTGCCCTGGAATAAACAGGTTGGAAAATAATTGTCTTCTTTTTATTAATCTTTATTAAATGTATGTATAATTCATATTTATTTCAGTGCTTTATATTAGAAGTGTTTGGGGGTCTTTATTTAGAAGTTTGGTGATGTTTTTGTGACTAGAAATATGCAGTAGGAACTTAACTCTTGTTTATATCACCTGATAGTAAAATTGGTTTCATTAAATATCGTTTGGCTTAATCACAGTTTCCAAGAACCTAACAATGAAGTTAAGTGAGGACTTACTGTATAAGTTTGTACTTCTGTTAAACGTATACCTAAGTATTTTTACTATTTTTGATGCAGTTATAAAAGGAATTATCTTAATTTTGTTTTTGGATGGTTCATTGCAAGTGTATAGTAATACAACTGATTTTTTTGTATTTCATATTGTATCCTGAACCCTTGCTGAACTCATTCATTAATTTTAATAGCTTTTTAGTGTATTCCATTGGATTTTCTGTATACAAAATCATCTCAGCTGCCAATGGAGGTAGTTTTACTTCTTCCTGTCAATCAGATTACTAATTCAATCTCTTTACTTGTTACTGATCTATTCGGCCATTCTATTTCCAGTGACTTGGTTTTAGTAAGTTGTGTCTGTCTAGTAATTTGTCCATTTAATCTGACTCATCTCATATTTTGGCATACTGTTGTTCACAGTATTCCCTTATAACTCTGTAAGATATTTAGTTCTGTAAGATATGTAGTGATGTCTCTTCTTTTGTTCCTAATTTTAGTAATTTGAGTATTCCTTTTTTCTTGCTTAGCCTAGCTATAGGTTGTCAATTTTGTTTATCATTTCAAAGAACTGATTATTGGTTTCATTGATTTTTCTCTGTTGTTTTTCTGTTCTTTCTATTTCATTTATTTATTTACACTCTAGCCTTTATTATTTCCTTCTTTCTGCTTGCTGTGAGTTTAGTTGTTCTTTTTCTGGTTTCTTAAGGTAAAAGATTTAGTTATTGATGTGAGATCTTTTCATCTTTTTTTTAATACAGGCATTTACATCCATAAGTTTTCCAGTGAGCACTGCTTTACCTTCATGCCATAAGTTTTGGTAATGTTATGTTTCCATTTTCATTCATCGCTAAGTATTTTCTAATTTCCCTTGCAATTTCATCTGTGACCTATCAGTTATTCAGGTTCCACATAAATGTGAATTTCCCAAATTGTCTTCTTTTATTGATATCTAATTTCATTCCATTGTTTTTAGAAACCAAGACAGCATGATTTCACTCCTTTCAAATGTACTGAGTCTTGTTTAGTGGCCTACCATGTGGTCTACCTGAAAGATGTTCCCTGTATGCTTGAGAAGAATGTGTTTTCTGTTACTATTGGGTAGAGTGTTCTATAGATGTCTGTTAAGTTTAGTTGATTTATACTGTTATTCAAGTCTTCTGTTTTCTTGTTGATATTCTTTTAGTTGTTCTGTCCATTATTGAAAGTTGGGTATTGATGTCTCCAATTGTGATTGTTAAAATACTTCTGCCTTCAATTCTGTCTGTTTTTGTTTCATGTATCTTGAAGCTTTCTTGGTGGGTGCATATATGTTTTTAATGTTTGCATCTTAGATTGACCTTTTAACATTATGAAAGTCTCCTTATCTCTAATAACGTTTTTTGTTTTAAAGTTTGATATTAGTATAGCCACTCCAACTCTCTTGATTACAATTTGCATGGTATCTTTTTCCATTTCATTTACTTTCAACTTTATGTGTGTCTTTGAATCAAAAGTGCATTGGTGGTTGTGGTGGTGGTTTGCTTGGTCATTTGCGTATTGTCTAGTAACTTGGCTGAACTAAGCCTGCAAAATCTATCCCCCACAGTGTGCAGCCTCTAATCTTCATTCTCAAGAAAAACAAAAAAAAATTTAGCCTGGTTACCAGGGGGTCTCCCCTGGAGTGACCTTATCTGCTTATTAATCAAAGTTTGTGCTTAATCCCCCTTAACCTGTTAGATTTTTATTGTTTATTTTGGATGTGTGTGTGACTTAGAGGTGGTTCTTATGTTCATAGTGTTAATGTTTTTATGCCCCATGTTCACCCAGAGACTTGGAGGTTCGTTTTTTTTTTCAAACAAAGGTACAGCCTTGGGCATGTGCAGTCTACTAGTCTGCCAGGCATGGCTGGGTGCTGTTTTTAAGTCTTGGCTTCCTAGAAGCTGACCCTGAGTTCAAGTCAAGTATTACTATTCAACCCCAGTGAGGCTTTACCTCAGATTGATAGGTCTGTGTAGCTTAGCAATTGCCTTCATGTCTATCCCACATGTCATTCTGATTGCTCCTGTGTGGGTGCAATAAAGTGAACACACAGTCTTTCAGCCCCTAGAATTGACTGTGCTCGCAGGATGGCTCTTTTTGACAATTTCTTCCCAGTTCTCTCCATTAAAACTTCTGGCTGCTCTGCTGTTTTGTTTGTGTTGTGATGCTGCTAGCTTCTCTTAACTGCTTTTCACCAAGATCTCCTTTGTTTTTGACAACACCATTACACATGAAGTTCTTCAAGCTTGTTCCAAAATAAAATCATTCCCCTCACGCGCAGCTGTTGCTGCCGCTGAGTTCTTGTATTTATTAAAAACTTGCCTTTCACTCTGAGCAGATCTCAGCTGGGGTCAGGGACCAATTTTTCCCAGAGTGACACCCTCACGCTACTACTGGGCACCTGGGTGGGACTGAGTGTTCCTTTTCTTCTTGTCCCTCCGGTGTGAAACCTCCACCCTACTTATAACCTGGAGTAGGGAAGATTAGGACACATTTTTGCACCTAGAGCTTGTGTCGTAAGAGCGGGAGCTGGGTAAGGGAGACCTCATTTTCTCAGCCATAGCTGCCTGGCAGAGCTTCTGCAACATGGGGCTGGAGAGGATGAGGAACACAGCCAGCCTGCCTTTCTCAGGGTGCAACCGAATATTCCTAGACTGGGAACTGGAAAGGAGAGGGAACCCCTATCTTGGCCTGAGTAGAATGTCCAGGTTAAAGTTTCTGTAATGTGAAGGGGTCAGGTAAAGGAGCAGGTCATGTCTCAAATGTCAGAGAATTTCTCTGTTCATATCAGATGTAGTAGATTTTCTTGAATAAATGTTTCTCCTTCTGTTATATGCCTTAGGACAATATCCAGAGACTTTAAATGATTCTGTTTTTTAAATCATTTTCATCAGTTAAATTGTTATTTGCTTGGGAGAAAGTCCACTGAGAGACTCATTCTGTAATTCTGGAAATACCCCTCCAAAAAATTATATTTTACTCTTACACTAGATTATCCTAATGATACAATGAATACACCGATGGTTTGCCTAAGTATTCACCACTAAAGTAAAATATCGCCATTAGTGAAAACAGCTAAAATATCTTTGTTCCTGATTTTAAGTTGCTGATAATGAAACCCACAATCATGACTTGACAGCTTCTTCAAGATGTGTAGGAGAATCTGGATGTCTAAATTTTTAAAATAATGTCGGTAATTATTTACTTGTAATTGTTGTTGGATGTGGTTTGTTTGTTTTTTAATTCCTACATAGTAAAGTATTGAAAATATTCTCATAAAATTTGTTAGTCCATGCTTTTGTTAAATTAACCTAGTTCAAATGTAGTGTGCCCTGGTTAGCGTGGAAAGCCAAATTTCATACAAGAAATGTGCTTTCATGAACATTTTTAATTTTAGGGGGAACTGAAAATAAAATGTCCAAGAACTTGACAATTACTCCATACAGTTTTATAATATTTATGTATACATCTCTTACTCTGTAGTGTAAGTACTTTGAAGAAATGAATCATTTCTTACTCATCTCTGTTCTAATTTTATTTCTACAACACAATCCCTTTAACTCTGGGATTCAGCCACATTGTACAATAGACAACTCTTCAGATGCTTCGTGCATTGGCACCTCGTGTCTTTCCTGTTATACTTTCTCTTTTCATTCATCAAATCTTACTTACCTTCATGCAACTCAGTGTTACCTTCTTTAAGTTTCTGTTTTTCCAGTCAGAAGTAATCATGCCTTTCTTCTGTTCCAGGGGCAATTTTGTAACTTTTACAATTTTTTCCTTAAAATTATTTATCTCCCTCTTTAGATTATAAGATTTAACTCATTTTTATCTTTTTATTGCCACATACTTTGTACATAGAACTTAATTCCTGGATGAATGAATGGATAAATTAATAACTAAGTGAATGGTGTTATATTTTGTTTTACAGCCGAGAGACACACAAGATCGCAGTATTTTATGTAGCTGAAGGACAAGAAGATAAACATTCCATTCTCACCAATACAGGAGGAAGTCAAGCATATGAAGATTTTGTGGCTGGTCTTGGTTGGGAGGTACTGTTTTTAATTATACCAATTATTTAATTGGTATAATTTGCTATTATTAAATTACACCAATCATTTTATTTTTATTTGGAAGCAGTGGTGTTCTTTTTCTTTCTAGCTCATTTTAGAAGTGTATTTTAGGAGACTCAGCAACTTAATAATGGGTTTCTTATTGTTTCTGCCTTATTTCTACAAAGACTGCAGCAGCTGGGACTTTGAAAGGAAAATTGTTGATGTTTTATGAGAGAATGTATTGTCAGAGAGGGTAAAACTCATAGGTTTAAAGATTTGGATTTTTCTCACAGCTGTGACCATTTAGACTCGTGGTCTCCAAACTAAGACATGAATATCTTTAGGACTATACCAAGGCTTTCCACGGGGTATGTCAGCCTGGTTAGTTTTGAGGAGATTAGTTTCCAGATACTTAACTTTACTAAAATTAATGCCTGAGAACCCTTCTTTATTCTCTTCCCTCTTTTTTCCTATCCTTCAATTTTGTAAAAGAAAGGCTTACCACTTACTCACGCGTGTCCTACATTGTCCCAGAAGGTTTGGCACCAAAAAAGTACAGTTAAGAGGGCATGTTCCTGAGAGACAGTGTCTCTGAAAGTAAAGAAAGAAATATGGAAAGGGAATTCTGGGCAAGATGGTGGAGTAGATAAACGCTGTGCTCACCTCCTCTCACAATCACATCAAAATTACAACTTACCTACAGAACAGCCATTATTGAGAATTGCCTAAAGTCTACCTGAACTGAAGCCCTGCAACTAAGGACATACTGAAGAAGCCACCTCAAGACTAGTAAAAGAGGAAGAGATGTTGAACAGGCTGGTCCCACACCTGCTTGTAATCGCTAAAAATCGAGAGGAATATCTCAGCTGCGGAGGTTCCCCTTGGAGAAGCGAGGGGTCCCAGCCCCACACTAGGCTCCCCAGCCCAGGGTTCCACTGCAGGGGAAAGAAGTCCCCATAACTTCTGGCTGTGAAAACTAGTGGAGATTGTGACTGAATGAGACAAAGGGTGGCTGGAGTCCCAGGTGCTCCTCTTAAAGAGCCCACACATGGACTTACTTGCTGACGGACTCCCTCACTCTGAGCTTCAGCACTGGGGCAGCAGCTTGAAAGGCAACAGGAACATATAGAGACGAACTGGATTGTCTGGCTGCAGGATGAGGGCAGGAGGGACAGCTTTCTTATGGACAAAGTAGCTGACGGAAGCCATTTTTTCTTTGTTGAGCCCTCCCCACTCCTTGTGTGCAGACACAGGCAGTCACCATATCTCAGTCTCCATCCACCTGGTTAACACCGTTCATTTGCCCCATCCCTAGTGACTCACTGAGACTCTTTCCCCCCAACTTTAAGGCCCACCCAAGTCACTTTCAGTGGTTTTTTCCATACAAATGGCCTGCCTTAGCTCATGCTGCGGACTTGCCTAAAATTTGGGTTTCACAAAACCCAAACAAGCAGAATCTGGCTTTGGCATGTCCCCTACCTGGCTGAGCAGCCCTAAGCCCAGCAGTAGCAATAGCTGGCCTCAGTTGGGGGCTTGGCCTCTCAAGGCACCGCCAAGCCCAGCACAGACCATCTGCGGCCATCTGCAGATTGCTTTGTGGCTCATGTCAGGTGACCCCGGGGAGGGCACAGGCTGCTGCCAAACTTGGTCTGCAGTGGGTCCCCTCCCAGGAGGTCCTGGGGCTGGCCCTCCCAGTGGTCAGCTTCAGACTGAGCCAGAGCATCACCCAGCCTACTTCAAGTACAACATACCAAAGGCCAGACTGGGTAGACACCAGAGCCCCACTAAAGCAAATCTTGCTTTGTAGGGTCAGTCACTGCACCACAGCTCCACTGTAGTCACCGCCAGTCCTCATGTGGGTCAGCCCCTCCCATTGACATGCAAACAGCAACCAAGGCTCAACTACCAACAGGAGGGCACACACAACCCCCAAAAGGGACCCACCTGGAGCACCCCACTCAGGTGACCAGGGAGACTGGGCCCCAAAGGACACCTCCTCCATAAGGCCACTCTACTAAGTCTGGGAGGCATATCAGCCCTACCTGATACATAGCAACAAACACAGGGAGGCAGTCAAAATGGGGAGACAAAGAAACATGTCCCAAATAAAAGAACAGCACAAAGTTCCAGAAAAAGAACTAAATGGAGACAAGCAATCTACCAGACACAGGGTTCAAAACACTGGTTATAAGGATGCCTGATGATCTCAAGGAGAGCTTCAACAAAAAGACAGGAAACATTAAAATAAAAAAAAAAAGTCAGAAATAATACAATGACTTAAATAAAGAATATATTAGAGGAAATGAACATTAGATGAAGCAGAGGATTGAATTAGCAATTTAGAAGATAAGGTTGCAGAAAACACCCAAACAGCACAACATGAAGAAAATCCAAAAAAATAGAGTTTAAGTGGCCTCTGGGACAACATCAAGCAAGTGTACCAATATTGGCATCATAGGGGTGCCAGAAGGAGAAGAGAGAGAGCCAGGGATTGAAAACCTGTTTGAAGAAACAATGACAGAAAACATCCCTAACCTGGTGAAGAAAATAGACATACAAGCCCAGCAAGTGCAGAGAGTCCCAAACAAGATGAACCCAATAAGACCCACACCAAGGCACAGCATAATTAAAATGCCAGAGGTTAAAGACAAAGAAAGAATCTTAAAAGCAGCAAGAAAAAAGCAGTTACCTACAAGGGAGCTCCCATAAAATTGTCAGCTGATGTTTCAACAGAAACTCCTCAGGCCAGAAGGGATTGGCATGAAATATTCAAAGTCATGAAAAGCAGGGACCTACAACCAAGATTACTCTACCCAGCAAAGCTATCCTTTAGAATCGAAGAACAGATAAAGAACTTCCCAGATAAGACAAAGCTAAAGGAGGTCATCACCATCAAACCATATTACAAGAAATGTTAGAGGGACTTCTTTAAGGAAAGAAAAAAAACGATCAAAAATAGGGTAACAAAATGGCAATTACTACATATCTATCAACAATTATTTTCAGTGTAAATGGATTAAATGCTCCCATAAAAAATATAGGGTGGCTGAATGGATAAGAAAACAAGACCCTTGCATATGCTGTCTACAATACACTTACTTCAGATAGAAAGACAAACCTAGACTAAAAGTAAAGAGATTGAAAAAGATATTTCATGAAAATGGAAACGAGAAAAAGAAAAAAGCTGTGGTAGCAATACGTATACCAGAGAAAATAGACTTTAAAACAAAGGCTACAACAATAGACAAAGAAGGACCCAGTAATCCCATTTCTGGGTAATTATCTGAAGAAACTCAAAACACTACTTCAAGGGGACATGTGCATGTATATGTTCATTGCAGCATTGATTACAATGGCCAAGATGTGGAGGCAGCCTGGGTGTCTGTAGATGTAAGAATGGATAAAGAGAAGGTGGTACATATTTGTATATAATGAAATATTGCTCAGCTATGGAAGGGAATGGGTTCTTGCTATCGGCAGCAGCATAGATGAACCTGGAGGGTATTGTGCTGAGTGAAGTATGTCAGAGAAAGACAGATGCAATGCGATTTCACTTATATGTGGAATCTAAAGGACAAAACAAACAAACTCATAGATACAGAGATCATACTGATGGCTGCCACACGGAGGGGGTTGGGGGAATGGGTGAAAAAGAGGAAGGGGTTAAGAAGTACAAATTGGTTGTTACAAATTAGTCATGGGGATGTAGAGTAAAGCATAAAGAATATAGTCAATAATATTGTAATAACTATGTATGGTCTCAAATGGGTACTAGATTTATTGGGGTGATAGGTGGGAGAAGGGTTGGGGGCAGGGTGAAACAGGTGAAGGCATTAAGAAATACAAGTTGGTAGTTACAAAATCGTCACTGGGATATAAAGTAAAGCATAGGGAATATAGTCAATAATATGGTAATAATTATGTACATGCCAGATGGGTACTAGACTAGTGAGGGGGATCACTTCTTAAATTATGTAAATGTCTACCCGCTATGCTGTACACCTGAAATTAATATAAAATAATATCGAATATCAATTGTAATTGAAAAATTAAAAGGGGGGAAATAGGTGAAGAAGAATAAGAGGTTCAGATTTTCAGGTACAAAACAAGTAAGTCATGGGAATGTAACGTATGGCATAGGGAATATAGTTCATAACATCATGATAGCATGGTAGTGTCAGATGGTTGCTGGACTTCATGGTGATTGCTTCTTTTGGTATATAAATGTTGAATAACTATGGTGTACACCTAAAACTAATATAATAGCGTATCTTAGCTATATTTTAATGAAAAGTTTTTTTTAAAAAAAAGGAAAAATAATATGGAAAGGTACTGCACTTTTTGTCAACTTATGTCAAAGTTCTGGTATCAAATCTATCTGAGAATTATAATTCAGAAGTGAGTTATTTTGTCACAGAGATTTGTATTAATGTTTATTTTAATCGAAAAATGAAGTGTCACATCTTCTAACAGAAAGTGAATTTGATGTGGCTGATTGGTTTGTCATTAACAGCAGACTTTTTTATATATTGTATCAGCAAAATCTATAGTCTAAGATTTTGATGAAAATATATTTACAGCATGTATATATAACATACAGTACGCTGGAAATTATATCTTTTGCAACAATTTAAACTTATGAATATTTTCATTATAGTTGTGAATTGAATACATAGTTTCTCAATATTCTTGTAGAGAGTACCTGAGCAAAATGGTTGAAGACCACTGCACTAGACTTTAACCTCCTGGAAGGCAGGCACTTTCACCTCATTGTTTTTTCTTTTTAAATCCCAGTTTGTTGCACAGTGTCCAATACATAAGCCTTTAGCATCCAGTATATATTTTTATGGCTGATCTAACGTATTTCACCTTAAGTGAGTTACTTGAGCTCTCTGGACCTGTTTGCTTATGTAATATACTTTTTACCCAACAAATATGTGAAGTTCAGCTGAGATTATGTATGTGAAAGTGCTTTGGAAAGTATAAAGAAACATTATAAATAGATTTTACTGTTTAAAAAAAATCAAAATATTGCTAATAAGTATTAGTAAAAAAAAAAGCAAGGAACATTTGAAAAAGAACAAATTAAGAGCACTCACAATTCCAGTTTCAAAACTTGGTATAGAGGAATTCTAATCAAACAATGTGGTACTTGCACCAAGGATAGATGTATCGATCAGTAGGATCGAATTGAGATTCCAGAAATAAACCCACACATCTGCGGTCAACTGATTTTCAACAAGGGTGCCAAGACCAGTGGAGAAAGAATAGTCTTTTGAACAAATGGTGCTGGAACAACTGGATAGCCACATGCAAAGAATGAATTTGGACTTTTAACCTGGCATTATATACAAAAGTTAACTCAAAGTAACTAAATGTAGGAGCTAAAACTAAAACTCTTAGAAGACAAAAAGGTAGACTTTATGACCTTGAATTTGGCGCAGGATTCTTTTTTTTCCCCTCAATTTTATTGAAGTATAATTCATAAATAACAGGGATTTTTAGATATGATACTAAAAACATGAGCAACAAAGGAAAAAAATCAATGAATTGGTCTTCATCAAAATTTAAATGTTTGTGCTTCAAAAGATACCATCAACAAAGTGAAAAGACAACCCACAAAATTAGAGAAAATAATTGGAAATCATATATGTGATAAGGGACTTACATCTAAAAGATACAAAGAACTCATAAATGAATAATTAGAAGACAGCCCAATGTATAAATGACCAAAGGACCTGAATAAACATTTCTCCAAAGAAGACATAAAATTGACCAATAAGCACATGAAAAGATGCTTGACATCATTATCTATCAGAAATGCAAATCAAAACCACAGTGAGGTACCACTCATTAGGATGGCTAGAATCAAAAAGTCAGACACACAGTGTGATTTATGGATGATGTGATACAGAATTGCACACCTGAAATCTATGTAATTTTACTAACAATTGTCACCCCAATAAATTTAAAAAATAAAATTAAAAAAAAAAAAAAGACAGCAGTCATAACAACTATAGGCGAGGATTTGGAGCAATCGGAATCCTCCTATACTGCTAGTAGGAATGTGAAATGGTGCAACCTCAGTGAGAAATAACCTGGCATCTCATCAAACAGTAAGAGATTGAATTAGCATATGACGATAACTTCAACTTTTAGGTATATAACGAAGAGAAATGAAAATGTATGTTCACACAAAAACTTACACATGAATGTTATAGCAGCATTATTCATAATAACTAAAAGTTGGAAATAACTCAAATGTCCATCAGTAGATGAATAGATAAATAAAATGTGGTATATCCATATAACAGAATATTATTCAGCCATAAATAGGAGTGAAGTACTGACATCTACTACAATGTGGACGTACCTTGAAAACATGCTAAATGAAGGAAACCAGTGACAAAGACCATGTATTATGGTCCATTTATATGAAATATTCACAGTAGATATATATGCATATATTGCTACCGAAAGTAGACTGTTGGTTGCTTAGGACCGACTGGGGGATGGGGTGACTGCTGAAGGATAAGCAGTGATAATAATGTTCTAAAATTGACTATGGTGATGAGTGCACTTACCTGTGAATATATTAAAATCCATTAAGTTGTACAGTGGGAACTTGCACTTCTGGGAAAATCAAGTACACATACTCTCCCTATTCTTCATACTACATACAACAAAAATCCTGGACATTTCATGTAAAAGAAACATGAAAAGACTGAAAGGTGGCCAGAAGACTGACCGACTATGGACTTCAGGACCAAGGAGTGACATGATGCGTTCTCAAGGTTTTCTTTTCTTCATAAATCTCAGACTTGGAGCTGAAGAAGCCAGCAACCTAGAAATATCAATGAGTGCAGACCAGAAAAAAAAGCCAACAAAAGCCCACTCTTTTTAGCCAAAAGACCAGGAAAGGAACAACCTAGAAAAATAAAACATTTGGACAACAACTGCTCTACTTCAGCCAAACAACACAGAAAATACGGTGACCACCCCATGCCCACCTCTGACGACAGAAGTCAACTAGGGAGCCTAGACTTCTACAAGACTGTAATGAGGTGTCCCCAGCACCACACCAGAGCAGTACCAGATAGTGTCAGAGAAGGCAAAGTACCAAGTCAAGACTTTCATCTTTGCCAGCTGGCAACAAATTCCCCCATCCACACCCAAAACAGTGTCAGTGGAGAGTACAGGAGAAACCTGGGATTCCTTCCCTTCCCAGCAATAATGAGGTGCCCCTACCCCTATCCCCTGGGGTAAGGCAAAGGAGGCCTAGTGGAGAATTAGGCCTTTCTCTGTCACCCAGAGGTAATGAAACCACCTAGGAAGCTGGAACGCCTACCTCCACCTGGCAGTAATGAGGATCCCCCTCCCCAGGTGTCAGCGGAGGTTAAGTGGGGAACCTAGACTTCTACCTCTGCCTGGCCGTAATGAGGCAGTACTCCCTTGCTTGTCTGATGGAGCTGTCACAAAACAGGTTTAAATAAGATTCATAGTCTCATAACAATATGAAAATGTCCAGGCTTCAATCAGAAATTGTACTAAGAACCAGAAAGTTGTCAAACTAAATGCAAAGACAAATAGATGGCCAACATCAAGATGACAAAGATTTTATACTGACCATGATAGAAACGCTTCAACAAGCAATTAGGAATGCAGTTGAAACAAATGAAAAATAGAAAGTCTCAGCAAAGAAATAGAAGATACAAAGAACTAAATGGAAAATTTTATAACTGAAAGCCATGTTCTGTTCACATGGTGAAGAGATTTGTTTTTATAATTCTCCACTTTATCAGATACTCAGATTTTATTGTTTAAAAATTTGCATAACTGATTTCTGTGAGTGGAGAGATGGAAGCAAGGTTTAAATTTTGTTTCTTCTTTCTTTATACTATTTCTTTAATTTTCTACAATGAGCTCAAGTTACTGGTTTCCATGCATAACACAAGTTCAGGGAATATCATTCAGTGCAACAACCCTGATATTAGCATGTATTATATTTATAATCATGAAAAAAGATATTTTAAAATCCTCACACAGATTAATTTGTAGTTTTTCAGTGCATTTGAAGTGTAGTTAAGTTCTGCATTTTGATATTTTTGTTCTAGACTATGATAGGAACTAATAATTAGGAAAGCAGTTGTGATGAGTAAATATGACACAACTAATTAATCATTGTATCAAAGTGACATTACCTTTTAATATTTCCCGAAATCATTTCCAGCCTTGATTTTTGTCACTTGATTTTTACTCTCTGGCATTGGTGTCCCCCACAACCTTTACAATTTACCATTGACACCTAGTAGCCTAACTAAAGATGCATAGTACGTAGCAGTTTTCTTTTCTAATTAACTCCTATTAATTAGGGATCCTTAACTACTTAAGAAAAAAATACCAGTGTGAACAGAGCAGCTCTAACTAATAATTCTGGGTCAAGCATTGGTTGATAACATACAAAAATACTTGTTCCCCATGTTTTTGCCCAGTGAAAAATTTGAGTCCTTTTCCACAGTGAGTTTTGTTTGGTTGATTAATATTACGTGCCTCTTCATTGCTTCTAGGTAAATCTTACAAACCATTGTGGTTTCATGGGAGGACTACAAAAAAACAAAAGCACTGGATTGACCACACCATATTTTGCTACCTCTACAGTAGAAGTAATATTTCATGTATCAACAAGAATGCCCTCTGATTCTGATGACTCTCTGACCAAAAAAGTAAGTGTTGAGAGAAAAGTGCTAGTATTTAAGAAAATTGATACATATTTTATCAATTGCTAATTCTGAGTACTCTACTCTTCACCCAATACCATCTTCAGAAACAGTATTGTTATGGAGCAAACTATTTTCCTTAATGATGTGATTGAAGGTTATAGTCTTAACAGAGGATTTGCCTTCAAGAAAATGAAGATATGAGAAGTTGAAAAACTTGTGTATGTATCCAAATTGGTGAAATTATATTTCAGGTCCTTTTGCACATAGATAGATACAATGTTTATACTGATTAATGGAGAGGAAAAAATGTAAATTATTACAAAGCACTTAAAATATAACATGCATTATTATAAATTTTAACTAAAACTAATATAGCAAATAAAATAAGCCTTAATTAATTAAAATAAATTTTACTGCCTCAGAATTTATGAGATATAGTGGAGTGGTTTTGATGGCTCTCATCTTTTAAAACCTATACCGCCATTTTCCAGTAGCTGGCACTGTCATTCAAAAATAATTCTAGTTACCACAGGGATACCTCCGAGTACAGTTGTGTATTTCAATCCATGCTTGGTTTAACAAAACCAAGGGGAGAAGAATCAAGGGAGAAACATTTTAAAAAGTAAAACCTTTCAAACATTTCTTTGCTTTTCCTTCCTTTCCTCCTTTTGAAGGCAAATCCTCTTCAAAATTGCTGAATGTAGCCAACCTAATATCATAGGTCATTTTACTGATATCAGAGCTCTTCACACTTTATTAATAAGCTATGAAAACAGTGTTCTTCTCACACTTTTGAAAAGGAACTTCAGAACTCAAACAAATATTTTATAAGATTGATATAATATCCTTGATGCCTTTTATTTCCAGTTTTGAATATTGTTGGAAAATGCCTACTAAATGAATAATGGTTAGTAAAACTGATATATGGATGCTAATTAGATTGAAATGAGTAGTAAAGGTAGAGGTAATTGATAAATGACAATTATGAGTATAGTGCAAGAAGATAAATAATTTTAATCATTAAGAACTTGACAGAGACTCATATTTATCATTATTATTATTTTCATGGCTCCGTGGATATAACTTTTAAACCCCGGAGCAGAATCTAAAATTAATAGTACCTTGGATTGCAAATTTAAGAACAGAACAAATATCTTTTTTTTTTTTTTTGCTAAAATGCCTTTTTTTAAAAAAAGAAAATTGTGTCAGGATATTTTTACTTCACTATAGTAAACCTGATAATTAAATGGTACTTTTGTTCCTGCGACCTTGTAGAACTGTCAAATAATCAAATAAGTAAGATTTATTTCCTTCAAAAACATTCACAAGGGTTTGTCCTTAATTATTTAAGAAGAATCTGAAATGGATGTTTATCAATTCATTATCACAACAAAACTGATTTTAGAAATGAAAGTGCCATTTAAGAATTGTTAAATGGTTGAGTTCTAATTAAAATACATTTAAATGGTGAAAATTTTAGTAGTAGATTTATTAGAGAATTTTGAGGAATTAAACCTCGGACACTATTTGTTTCATGTATTAAGTATAGAGTTTTTTATTGTGAAATATATATACAACATAAAATTTACCATTTTAACCATCTCTCAATGTATAGTTCATTGGCATAAAGTCCATTTACAGTGTTATACAACCATCACAAGTATCCATTTCCAGAACTTTTCATTTTCATTTAATTCAAAATATTTTTTATTTTCTCTTAATAATTCTTTGACCCATGTGTTATTTAGAAGTGTGGTGTTTAATCTCCAAGTATTTTAAAATTCCAAATGTCACTGCTGGCACATGTATAGTACCTACCATATAAAAACGAAACCTGTCAAAATTGTAAATATGTAACAAAGCAGTGTTTTTTGGAAGGTATAGTTTTCTCCACTAGTAATTTAAATCAGTTTAAGTAAAATCTGTTCTGTCAAGGTTGGAACTTAATTGAAACACGTCACTTAATTCAGTAGAAAGGAAAATTTTACCTGGTCTCAGAATTCAGTATAACTATTCTAAACCTTTTCATAGAGACCTTTTCATAGAAATCAAAAAAACTCAACACTTATTTCTCTGTATACTGAGTTTCCGATTTCCCTATTCTCTATGACTCTTGCCCTTAATCTGCTTTTCAGAGTCCTGGTATGTGAGATTTTTCAAAGTAACAGGCTTATATTTTAGCTCTATTATAGTATCAATTTCTTTTTAATAAAAGGTTAAATGTTTAAGCTTAATCATAGAAACCAGTTGTCGTATACCAGTTCTCCTTAATAAAAAATCACTTTCTGTATTGGCATTTTTTCTCCTGAATTTAATAAATTCCACATTAGTGGTAATAAGTTGAGGCCTAGAACATGTGTCCTATTACAAATGAACAATTGGATATCATTAGGTTGTCCCCCTTTCCTTTGTACATATATCTTTAGTGTGTTAATCCATTCAGTAGACACATTAATGAGCACTGGTTGAAGTGTAATATTGGAGGATGTAAGGCTCGTTGACCTCAGCATGGAGTTTAATACCTCTAATTAAATTAGATAGTCGACAATCAGTATAAAGAAATAGCCATGCCTCTGGCAAGCTAGAATTATTTCTGACTCTGGTTCTTTGTTTTAAACTTGAACGGAGAAAATCATTTGTATCTATTTTATAGAAACTAATTTTAGTTCTCACTTTTTATTTAAAATATGTGGTGATTTTGTAAATTATTTTTAAGCATTTTATTTTCTCAGAATGTGAGGTAAATATCTTTGAGCCTGTTTAAATGTAGACATCTTATTTCTTTTGATGGGAAGCTTTTTCAAGGCTCAAGGCGGTAGCAGCAGAATTTTTACAATATAGACTACACTTTTTGAACACATTAACCAAACATGCAGTCTAACAAAGTAGTCTCTCTTAGAAATATTATACCACCATATCAAAAACCCCGATATAACCCCAGTCCAAGCCATCTGTTCTATAAATTATCTCTACCTGAGGAAGATTAATGGAAAAAGGTTAAAAATAATTTCCACTTAACTGAGTTTATTCACCCCTAAAAATCAAAAGTGCTACAAGCATTGGTGTAAAGTGTTCACAGGAGCTTGTCTCATTTCCTCTGTCTCCTTGTTCTGGCCACTTGCTGATACTCTGCTTCAAAGGCAGCTGAATCATCCTTTTAGGAGTTTGATGAAGATCAAGTTGAGATAATTGTAACATACTTAGTTGGACTCTCTAGTCTATCTTTCATTTCCTGGACCCCCCAAAAGAGCAGACAGAAGCCCGTTATTTAAGTCAGTTTCCTCTGAAATACTGTTAGTGTAATGGACAGCATTTCATTTGCTGTTCTGAAATTTGATCATAGTAGTTTCGCAAATAAATGAGCTTTATAGACCTGGTCTGATCTTAATTCTAAATCTATTTTTATTTATTTCATTTAAAAATAAAAATTGCAGTATACTCTACTTTCCAAAGAACTATCTACTGAATATAGTCTGGAAAATGAATTCAAAAAACAAATTTAAGGAATAACAGAATTTTCATTATTTTAGTGAAAGTAAAGTTATTATAATAGTTAATAAATGCTATGGAATTATATTTATGGTTTCAGTCCCAAATTTTAATATCATAGACTCTACTCTTAACCACAATTTCTATAAATATACTCCTGATGACAAGAATAGAGGATAGAGAAACCAGATAATATAATTGGTTCAGATTAAATTTATCTCACTACGGAATCGTATAATTTGGATGGTATAGCAATGGCTTCTCTGCCTGTAGAATAAAATTTGAATTCCCCACTATGGCCTTCCACGCCCATCCACCTGCCTGCCTACCTTTCTGATCTCCTGTTACTTTCCTTTTCATTTACCACAGTCTGGCCTCACTCTCATTCTAACCAGCCAGCTTGTCAAACGTATTCCCATCTCAGGAGCTATGCACTTACTGTTCTTTCTATTTGAAATGCTCTTTCTCCATATCATCAGGCTGTCTCATTCTAACATTGTTCTATTCTCAGACTCATGTGACAGTTCCTCAGAGAGATCTTTCCAGACCGTCCTAGTTAAAGAAGCCCCCTCCACCCAGGAACACTATCACAGTACCCTGTTTTGTTTTCTTCATAGCATTTACCACCATCAAAGTGGCATTTTTAAATAGGTGCCATAATTGCAGATCATTCTGCTTTTATGCTATGCACTATGTAATAATAGAAAACAATTTACCAAGTACTGTGATTTGTCTTTGTAATAGTCTACAGTATTTACTGAGTGCCCACTCTGCTAAAGTATCGTATACTAGATGCTGTGCCTGTTGCTTCAAGAAGCTTTTCTTAATTATTAAAAATGAATGATACAGACAGGAAGTGAATGTGTAAAAACATGTGACTATAAGAATGTGTATGAGAGTAGATTTTTTTCACATGATTGAGGAGTATATGATTTGTCTGTTTTGCTATTTATGAGTGTCTAGAAGGTGCAGGAAACCATGGGGGCTTGGGCAGTAAGTATTACTCAGTTTCAAGTTCTCTGTGTACACCCATTATCTCCTGAAGTGACTACCTAACCTAATTAGCTTCTCTGCATTCTTTAAGTGCCACTATAGACCAATTTTTCTTGTTACTTGCATTCAGGGAAGTATATTTAGAGCATTATCTATATTGTTAATTATTCATTTATTGCTTAGTTATTTTACTCTGTCTTCTCCACTGGACTTGAAGCTTTGTGAACAGAGACTATGTCTGTTTATCCTCACCGTTATATCTACAATAGCTGGCACAGTGCATTTACTCAGCTCTCAATATTTTCTAATGTTCGAAAGAAAGTGCATAGGAAAGGCAGACGGAAGGAGGAGAGAAGGCCTTTTAGGAACTCATAAACTAGTCCAGGTGTACAGGAAGACTTGCCTCTGGCCTTTTCTAAAAAAGGAAGAGTTTATTAGGAATACAGTAAGGAAAACAGAAATTGAAGACTTTCAGGTTTTGACCCTGAGTAACTATGAGTTATTAGGTGCTTTTAAATGGCGGAGGAATAGAGTAAGCTGACTTTGTGGAAGAGACAATATAGTTACTTTACATGAATTCCAGTCTTCAGGTCCAGATGAATGATATTCCATGGCCCAGAGGAAATCTAGAATTGACTCTGGAATCTCTGCTAATAATCATGGAAAATGAGAACACTGCCATAAGATAGGCAAACATCTGATTTTCATAAAAAGACATTGAACAGGCCACCAACTACAAAAATTACTCATGTTCATGAGCTCCATGTCAATGCTTGTCAAAACAGGATTATTAAACAGATGGTTTGTGAGCACTTAGGTAATGAAGTAGTGATCACTAGGAGCCACCATGAGTTCACCATAACAAATCACGTCAAAGTAACTTAATTTGTTTTAATAGGATTACTAGATCAGGGATGGCCACAAACAGTATAAAGCATTTAACTAAGTCATTTGTTGTGGACAAGTTGAAGAAATGTGGTCTTAATAATAGTTCAGTTAGTATATTCATAACTGGTTGTATAATCATATCTAGAGATATAAATTAATTAGTTAATGAGAGACAATATAGGGAAGTGGTTAAAGTATGGTTTCTGGAACTAGCCTGCCTGGGTTTCACCTCCACCACTTACTAGTTATGTGACCTTAGGCAAGTTGCTTTATCTTTTCAAGCTTCAATTCCTCACCTGTTAAAATAGAGGTAATAATAATTACACTTACCTTGTAGCATTGTTTTTAAAATTAAATAAATGATCACAAAGCACTTAGGATAGTAATCATTTCATAACTGTGGATTTTTCTTTTAACCAAGAGGAACATCTGTAATGACTTGCTATTAGGCTGTTTACCCAAAGCTGACCCATTTGACACTGTTACCCGAAATGTAAATGAAGACACAATTTGAGTTCAAGGATAACTCAAACCTGGGAAAGAGAAAGGCAACACATTGAATAGCAGAAGCAGGCTAACGAAAGCCCTTGATAGGCTTAAAGCTAATCTGAACCTAGCAAGGTAAAATTTAGTAAGAATAAATATGAATTCCTCTCTTTAGTTCTAGCAGTCAGTTGTACCTGCTTAAAAGAACTTGGTAAGAAAAAGACTTAGGGGTTTGAATTGACAACAACTTTTATTTGAGCCAACATTGTAAAAAATGCAGAAAATAATTTAGTGAACAGAACAAAGAGGAAGTAGTAGTCCCACTATGAACTGGTTGTATCAGAACATGTATTAATTCCAGACACTACAGTTTAATAGAAACATCAATAAAATGAAGTAATAATCCAAGATAATGAATAGGTTTGTAAACTATAAGAGGAACTCAGGACAATTTTATCCTGGAAAAGTTGATATATATATTAGTCTGATCTCCAAGTATCTGGAAAGATAATATATAGAATATAGATTGGATTTATTTGGTAAGCTTCATTTTGGAAGAATTAGCTTCAGGAAGATAGATTTTAGCTTAATATGAAGAACGTTCTAACGATGGTAGCTCTTTAAAAACAAATGGGCTGATTTGTGAATTTGTAAGCTTCCTAATCTTAGAAGTATTCAAGCAGAGACTGTATTATTTGTCAGGAATATTGCAGTGGGAGTTCCTGTATTGGGTGGGAAATTAGAGCTTTAAAGTCTCTTCCAGTGCTAATATTCTATAATGGTTTGAGGACTCTGATTTTACACATGCTGAATTTCACTTAACTGCTTTATCTTCATGATAATCAGCAGCCTATGTTATGTATCTTGAATTCCAGAATAACTTCAGCAGCAGTAGAAAGTGAATTTGGAAGAGTAGTTGGTTGCCAGTTACTTTAACAGACCTATCTCATGTACTGAAGTCTTGTACTGTTTCAGAAGTGATTGACATCTGGGTACAAAAACATATAGGTAGGAACTCCTTTGAGTGTTTTTAGAGTATATAAAAACCGGCTGAGTATATGTAGGACACAATCTTGTAAGTCCATAAGAGAAAAGGAATAAATAAAATATGTAAAGTTTTTATGTCAAATAAATATGTCAAATACGCTTCGGAAATTTCTGTTAACTGTTAACCACTCAAAATTGATATTTTGAGTAGTTTTTCAAAAATTTCTAAGATACATAGCGATGACTAGCAATTTCTCAATTTGTGTTTTAATTATTATATAGCAGGTTTTAAAGACATAAAGATATAAAAACATGCCTCCTCTTGACAGCATAAAATAACTACTTTTTAGCATTTAAATATAAATGATAAAGGATGTTCTTGAAACTTTCCCATTAAAATGCTTGAACATGTTTAGAATGACTTTGTTATACACATGGTTCTGTGCCAAAATTATCTTCATTACAACATCCTGGTAAAAAAGTGTTGTTCTTTTCCATTAAACTTCTATAACAGACTTTTAATACTCTGTGGTAGATATTTGAAGAGAAGCCTTGGTTATAATATAAAACTACAGTTGCCCTTTTCTCTCGTTTCTTTAGATAAGTGGGCACTAGAAATTATAGATAGCTTTGGCAAGAGTTCAAGGGTTAATGTAGCAGATAAATAAAAGGAATTTTCTGTAAATTGAGACCTGCATTATTTCAGTTGTCCTGTCTTTCCTAACCTAACTCATTTAATTTTAAAAAGTAAATACTTAAATTCTTCCTGACAGTGTGCTCAGCTTTTACTATCGTTTATTACTTCAATTATACTTGATATCACTTAGAACAATCTGCCATTTGGAAATCTCAGTATAGCCTGGAGCTTAGTATTAGATCTGGCTGCTATTGTAACATGTACAGCATATGACATTAATGTATCAAAATTAGATTGGATCATCCCTCCTGGTTAAATTTATTTCACATTTCTTTTGTATTCAGTTAACATAAACCTATTAGGGAAGCTGACACATGGGGATGGCTGTATAGGAAGGATATTTTTAAAGTATTTTGATTAAAAAATGAAATTACAGAACCATGGCTTTTCTGAATTGTGTAATCTTTTTTGGTTTTTAAAGATGTCACAAAGCCTGAATCCTGCATTTGTATCATTCAAGTATGTGTGGTGTAAATAATTAGAATTAAAACTTAAAATAAACAATATTTTGATATTTGAGGCCTGCCATCATGTATTTAGAGCAATAAGCACATTTATGGTTTCCAAAACCAAAAAAGGTTTTTTTTAAACCTTAAAAAAAAAAAAAAATGTCTTCCTTAAAGGAAAATAAAATCTTTATACTATATTTCTATAATAATAGATTCTGGTCTGTTGATTTATCTTTAATAGCTGCCTGTATCTTATAATCCATCAAAGTATCTGAGAAAGCATTGCTTGCTTAGGAATACAAATTTTAAAGTTCAGGAATTTACCTTGGCTTTTTTCTTTTCTTTTTTTTTTTTTTTTGTATTACATACTCCTACTTTGATAGACTCTCTAGACTCTCTCGTCAGAAAAATACACAAATAAAATTTTATAAATAACTTTTAAATATTCACAGACCCCTTAACCTAGGTTAAGAACTCCAGGGTTAAAGGGTAACGGAAGAGAGCCTTTCGTTAATTGGGATTTAACTTCTTTCTTAAAAGTATACATTTAACTTTTTTTCTACCCTGTGGTGTTTAAGCCAAAATAAATTGCATATTTCAGAAATAGAAATCACCAGTATGTGAGCTCATATTAAAAATATTAATGACACTTATCCTAGTTTTCTCTTTCTAACTTTCCCATCTACAATGTCTCTAGTTATCTGAAAGTAATGGAAAAGCCTATGTGAGATATGCACCAAAAATGGACTCAAATGTTTGCAGTGGCAGAATCAATCAATGTACTAAAAAAAACAAATTTTACATTGATACAGTAATCTCTGTGAAGAAAAAGCAGGATTAACGGGCATTAAATTCATTTTCCTAATAACTTATTAGGAATTCAGCTTTTGGATGCTTTGCTTTTTTATAATTTTAACCACCATAATGTTGACTGTCTCTGATTGCCAAAAATACCTTTGTAAGTGCCACAAATATTTAAATAACTTCTTGAGAGTCTAACAGATCTCAAGAAGTCTATTTGGAAGAATTTCATAGGCAAAAAAAACCTGGGAATAAATTTGTTAAACCAAATATAGTAAACATTCTCATACTCAATAGATTATTACCCAGTTTATGAATTATGTATTTCTTTTACTTCTCTTTCTGTTCCCAACTTTAGGCCAGTTCATTAGCACTTTCAGAGAGTGATCAGAAAAGAAGAATCTCAGATCAGACACTTTGAAAACACTCTTTTAAACAGTCTTTTAAAAGGTTTGGTAGTGGAGGATTGGTGCAATTGTTAGTTAAGAAGAATATTTGTTTTGTATGTGAATCTTTTTTATCTAAGTTCTCTGTTTTTCATTGACTGTAGACTGTTAAAAATTATCTGGTCTTCTGCAGTATCTCCTTGATGTCTTTGAGTGTGTTTCACAGGTTGTGAAAAATGATCAAATGAAATTTTTAAAATACAGTTTTTCTTTACCTTTTAATCTTTTTTATTTTTTTTTTAATCTTTTTTAATCTTTTTTTGAAGTGTGTTGTCAGTAGCTATGCAACTACTCACAGGGCTTTTCTGAAGCACTCTGAACTATTTTCTTGGTTTTTCCAGTTGAGACATTTAGGAAATGATGAAGTACACATTGTTTGGTCAGAGCATACTAGAGACTACAGGAGAGGAATTATTCCTACAGAATTTGGTGATGTCCTTATTGTAATATACCCAATGAAAAATCACATGTTCAGTATCCAGATAATGAAAAAACCAGAGGTAAGAATTTCTTATCTTACGTTTTAATAATATATTTTGACTTCTTTATGGGTTTGTGAGTTTCTTTCCTTCTTTCAGAAGATTTAGACTAGGCATCAAGTTGTGAAAATGGTGGGAAATGAGACACAGACTCTGGAAGCTATGTGAATTGGCTTAGTCTGGTTCAGAAGGAGCTAAAACAAGAAAAGTGGCAAGAAATTATTCAAATGAGAGAAGGCTTGGTAGTGCCAGAGTGGAAGTTCCTTTATGCTAAGCTCACAAAGGATTTACCGTTTATTAAGGGGATGATTACCATTTCTTAAAAGATACAGTAAGAAGTAGTAGTTTCCTTTAGAACAGGATGAATGATTCCAACATTTTTAGTGATACATCTTATTGAAATTACATGATTCTTTAGTCGTGTCAATTAATAAATGAGAATTCTAAAAAGTTAAAAAAAAAAAAGCCAAGTAGTTCTAGTTGGATGTCTTACACTGTAGGGTTGAAACATGCTTGCAGACGTATTTTCTTGAAAAATAAAGTTTGATAGCATTTTGTTGTCTCTTCTTTTTAATTGAATACTTTTAGTTTATAAAAAACTTAGTTTTTGACAGTTGATCATGAATCCTAAGAATTTCTTGAATTGGATTAAGTGTCCCATATGTGAATTTAAGGTTATGGCCAGGTTTTTTAAAGGTTCATCTAAACCGGAGGTCAGCAAACTATGGCTACTTCCTGTTTTGTACAAAACGCAAGCTAAGAATGTTTTTTACGTTTTAATAGGTTTTTCTTTTTTTAAAAAAATCAAAGAATGACATACAGCAGAGACAATATGTAGCCACAAGCCTAAAATATTTACTGCATTATCCACAGCTCATGTCTTTGCCTTCAGCTGCCATTTATACCAACCATATTCAAATAGAATAACTTGAAATTGTCAGTCACCTGATAAAAATGACAGTTATCAAAACATAGATTTCTTTTTTCTGATAAACCATGTAGTAAAAGTGTTTTAGGTTCTGTAGTAAAGCTGGTATCACACAAAAACAAAGAAAAACTAATTTGCTGCCTGTAAGAATATATCTTTCCTGTGTCTCATACTTAATGGAGGAAAAGGAATTTATTTCTAGTGTTGGATTTTTTTGTACAATTGAAGCTACAAAAATTTGAAAATTGGCAGGAAGTATACTCATAAATTATTTACTCAATTACATGAAGTACACAGTTCTTTTGAATGGAAACTCTGTAGATCTTTGGCATTTTTTGTTTATTGTCCTAGTATAAATGACCCATCATGGAAAAGAATTGAATTTGAGTAGTATTTCTACCGAAGGACGAACCAAAGGGGAAGCAGAAACACTTTTGTATGCAAACAGTGTTTTGATTGTTCTTATTTACAGCCTTGCTCCAATTTTTAAAATTGTGTTCTAAATTTTCAATCAGGTTCCCTTCTTTGGCCCACTTTTTGATGGTGCTATTGTGAATGGAAAGGTCCTACCCATTATGGTTCGAGCAACAGCTATAAATGCAAGCCGTGCACTGAAATCTCTGATTCCACTGTATCAAAACTTGTATCCTTTTGAACAGTATGGTTTCTACTCTAATACATGTCTGCTTTCCAAGGTAAATATTTCTAGTGTGTTGTTAATACCTTTGAATTTCTGTTTATTGATATATAGATGATGGAGTTCCTCCCCCGTATTTGAGCATTTGATATTGGAATGATGTATTTTTTTAATATACTTTTAAATCAGTACTTAACCTTTTGATTAATTAATTAGAGCCCCGTTATGTGCTAGGCACTCTGCTACTCTGGATGTGCAGAGATAACCAAAACAGTCATCGCATAGTACTCAGTCTAGTTGAAGAAATACACTATTTTCAGTATATGTGCTTACATGTGCTGTGATAGTGTTATGCAGAGTACTCTGGAAGTTAAATAATATGGGGCCTCTCATTCATTTGGAAGGGGTGGTGGTGTTAGGAAACACTTTTGAGAAATGTGAGGACTGAACCAATCTTTAAAGATAGTTAAGACTTCATCAGGTAGACGGAATTAAGAAAATTCCAGAAGCAGAAGGAACAACATAGAGACATGGAAGTAGAAGAGGACGTGGAATGTTTAAGAACATGGTTTCTGGAGCCTGATTGCCTGAACTAAAATTCTGGCCACCACTTTTTTAGCTTATGTAGCCTTAAGCAAGTTATTTAACCTCTTTCAGCCTCAATTTCCTTATATATAAAATGAGAATGAGAATGTGTAGCTTATGGTGTTGTAAGAACTGAATGAATCAATATGTATAAAGTTCTTAGAACAGTGCCTGGGACACAATATGCAAATACATACAGTTTTAAATTTTAAATTGTTTTCTGATATTCCTTTCTAAAATAGGTTTGTGTTTTCCTCTACTTTTTCTATATGATTAAAAATACTTTAATGCTTTTTCTTTTATATAATAAATGATAGATTTAAGCTGTACAGGAAAGGCTTTTTAAAATATCCTGTGTTCTATTCCACATGATACAGATTTATCGTAAGTCTCCTGCATATATTTTCTTCTTTTGATGAAAATTAAGCAATCTGGTTCCTATGTAATTGCTCATGTATTCAGATACTATGAGATGGAATTGTAGGTGGACCATGGTATGTTACGTTGATTAAGCTTAGTGACGTAGTATTTCTTATTTATTTATGGCAGTTATATCTTCACTTTAAGTTGAGAACTCAGATTTGAAGTGGTCACTGTAGTGAAATGTAAAGAGTCATTGTATTATTTCCTGCATATCTCTATGAAGGTCACTAACCTTACAAGGAATATACAAATTATAACCCACTAACTCATTTTATCCACATTGTCGGCTCCACTGAAGTTGTTTCTTTCTGACCTTTGCCTCTTTACAGTCCGCCTGATTCTGATGTTCATCCTGAGGGTAGTGTCCTCTACTATTTTATTTCAGACACAGTTGAAAAAATGCCTTATATCTTTTGGGAAAGTGGTGAGAGAGAGATTAGATTGTAATACAAAACTCTATTTGCCTCTGATGTCATAAAGGAGGAACTCAATTTATTGAGCACATACAAGCTATTTCTAGCCCGAGGTGCAAATAACATTTAAGATGCACACCTTACCAAATAGTTAAAAAATGAAAAATTAAAAGTGTTGGGGAGATGGCTTAATTTTCCTGTACCCAGATTCATACACTTGAGAGCTATTTCAAATTTGCGTGTTACAGTAGAGGTATGATAGTTGGATTTGCAGTTAGCAAACATTGATTTTTTAACTTAAGCTCCGCCCTGCCATCTTGGTCCAGCCACAGAATCTCTAAACCTTCCTTTCTTTCTTCATCTGGAAAAATGATGCTAACAACCATCTTGGAATTGTTGTGAAGATTACATGAGATAATGAATTTGGATGTGCTTAGTAAATGAAGTAAGGTACATTATTTTGTGCAATGATTAATTCTGTTGTGTGTAAAGATTACAGTCAATATAAAACAACTCTACTCAACACCAAGGAATTGCCTAATTGGGTTTTTATGTTTGCTTGGTTGGTGGGTTAATTGGTTTGATTGGATTTTCAGGCCTGCTTCGTGAAGTTCTTAATAGTTAAATCTTGCTGAGATGTTAATAGATACCACATTGGAGAAAATTCTAAGATGAAGAGAGATCATTTCAAATGAAAACAGTAAACATGAACATTTTATTTGTATAGCAAATATACTATGATATAGCAAATTTTCTATGAGCAGAATCACTTCTGGAACACTCAGAGTAAAAACAAATCAAATCAAACAAATTTTTCTTGACTTGGAAGCTTGAATATATGGACATTATTTTCCCGTAGTGGTTTAAGTATATAGTAGAGATACTCCTAACCTTTGCTAATCTGAAAAGTGTATAGTCATCTTTCACAAGGATTCAGAAAGTTCTATATTAATTGTAAGTGGGGAAATTACTTGATTTTTAAATGAAAATTTATATAATAAATTACAAGTAGATGTTTTTGTTTTAAGATATTGAAATATAGATATGTCTTTTAATTTTAAAAAACAAATACATAGTTCAGAAATATATTAAATTTTAAAATGTATGTTTTTGACCAATCTGGATAAGAAAAAATCATGTGCTCTAAAACAGATCAATAAAACTTAACAGATATTGAGATAGAAGTAGGCTTTGAAAAACACCAGTTACTACTTTAATCCTCATAAGAGAAGTGAAGGGGTAAAAGAATATGTAATAAACTCAATTATATTTGGATAATTATACTGCTGTGTCAGTTATTTTATGCCCAATAAAAGTACCCACTAAGATTCCACAGCATAAATTGTGCTATTTATGATCATTAAATACAGTTTAAATTTTATCCTTGGAACATCTTCTGTAACTATGAATCTAATGTTGTTCACTAAATGAGGACAATATTGATTGTCATATGCTGCCCAAATCGATCGTTGCTGGCAGCCAGAATTACAGTAATCTGTCAGTATTGATGACTGTCTTTCAAGCTTTGAAACCTCTCCTTCACTTGTCATTTCTTGCATTACTTGTACTTGAAAAGCATTTTCTTGTGATCTCTGACTTTGTCAGCTAGGTACGTTTTTTGTCTCGAGCTCAATTTGTTGGTTTGAGCATGCAATTACAATTGAAGTGTAATGCTGGGGAGGAAGAGTAGGCAGATTCTGGGAAGCCGTTGGACCTGAGGGGTATTTCAGGTTGATCTTAACTATCATGTGTTAGTTACCTGTTGAGAGAGAGACACAGAGTTTGGGGACTTTTGGGGGGAGGAGGGTATTGATTTGTTTTATTTCGTTTTGGAGTTTCTTTGTTTTTTTGTGTTGGGGTCTTTTTGGGTTTTGTTTGTTTGTTTTTGACTTTTTTTTGCAATGGGAATAATCCAAAGCATTAATTTATGATCTTAGCTCTCATGACTCCATTTCTTAAATAGATTTTTAAAACAATTATTTATTTTGATCCTAGAGACATTTTGACTATTTACAAATGTTAAATATGATGCTATCATGTATATACTATTTTTCTTTTTTAATGTGAGATTTATTATGCATAGAAGTTATCAGAAGTTACAACATACAATTATGTTGTATTAGAGTTCTTAGGAAAACAGAATCAATGGAGTGTGTGTGTGTGTGTGTGTGTACATAGAGAAAGATTGATTTTCAGAAATTGGCTCACATGATTGTGGAGACTAACAAGTCTAGAATCTGCAGGAGCTCCTGAGTAGAGCTGATGTTGCAGTTTGAGTCCGAAGGCATCTGGAGGTAAAATTCCTTCTTTCCTTAGGAACCTCAATCTTTTCTCTTAAGCCTTCAACTGATTGGATGGGGCCCACCTTATGGAGAATACTCTGCTTTACTTAAAGTCTCCTGATTTAAATGGTAATCACAACTAAAAAATACCTTCACAGCAACATCTAGACTAGTGTTTGACCAAAAACTGGGTACCATTTCCTAGCCAAGTTGACATAATCATCTCAAGTGTCCTATTTTTTCTTCAGTTTTTCTTTTTAACCTTTACTGAAAAATACAATTTGAGAAAAGTACATAAATCCTAAATGTACTACATGTGAATAATTACAGTTTAACCACCACCAGGTCAAAATATAGAACTTTACTGCTTTTCTTCTATCAAAAATATTTATTGATTACTTACACGGTAGTGGTAAAGATTGTTGAGAGAGATGCAAAGACAAATCGGATGGTAATCTTGTCTACAGTAAGCTTATAATTTAATAGCAGAAAGAATAATATGTATGTTAATAATTATGACACAAAATACTGTGTCATAGTAAGGTTATAGATAAAATGCTGTGTAAGTTCCAAGGAAGAATTCATTACTTTATATTTAAAAAATCAGGGAAGAATGTATAGAAAATCTGGGCCTCAAATGGTGAGATTTGAGTAGATGGAATGCAGCATGTCTATTTTAATTCTTATAATTTATATTTTGTGGCTTTATGTGTATGCATTTATGTATGTAATATACATGTAATATTCTGAAATGCACAGTATTGGGGATTCTAAAATTAAATGGCCTCTTTTAAAAACACTTTAAATTTAGTATTCTTTCCTTTCAAACCAATATTATTTGATTTCTTCTAATCTGTTTAGATTTGACTTTTTCTTAAATGCCAGAATTGGGTTTCTGTTTAACTTTATCAGACAAATTACCAGAAGTCAATGATCATTCTTCAATTAGTCACAGTTTGTTATCCCTACCATTCTACTACTCAAATGTAAAGAACCTGATGCAAAAGTATGAGAGCCAAAATGAAATGAAATGTAATTGATTGGCTCTACTAATGAAGTTTGCCATTCATTATGATAGAACATTATAAAACCTCTTAGGGAGGCTCATCAATATTGCTGCCATTTCATGTTAGACGAAAGTGAGTTTATTGAGAAACTACATAATTTTATGTATCTACTGTCTTTTGCAGATCATTTCCTTAGAAGATAATACTGATAAGTATGCACTGTGCTTAATTTACAAATTAATTATATTTTAAAATTTGGAAGTTGACTGGAGATATAAGCATGGGCTTCAGAGTCTAGAACCATTTAAGTACCTCACTGTCTTACGTCTAATTTTTTTTTAATCTGGTAAAAGAGTATCAAACTCAGGATTGTTGTAGGATTAAATGAGATTATCTACTTGAAGCACTAAGCGGCCTGTCATGTAGCAAGAGCTCAGAAAATGGTAGCTACCTGGTAGTTGATGATGTTTCCATTATTATCCTCCACATTGACACTGGAAATATTCTTCTAAAACACAAATTTAAGTATACTAAGAGTTCTGATGGCTCTTGACTGTTTATTGAAATTCTTATCTAAATTTTTTGACTACCTGCAAGCAATTCTTGTTAGCCTCCTCTCCTAAGCTCATATTTCTCACTGCAGTTTTGTCGGACATAAGCTGTACTCCTCTCCAACTCCACCCCCACCCTTACTCTCATCTCGCATCACACTGACACTCAGGACACCCTGTATGTATCCCGCTCAGCCATATTTATCATCCCTAAATGCCTTCTCTTCTTTTAGGCCTATGTTTTTGCCCCAAGAATGCCCCTTCTCTACTTCTTTCCACCTAATATCCTCATTTTGCATGACCCCAATAAGATAACTTTGTAAAAAAAATTTCCTTCATTAAGCAATACACTGCCTTGTAACATTTTGTTATTGGACTTACCATGTGTGTGCTCATATTAATAAGCCTTACATATCCTTTATTCACTGACTACTAGCACAGTAGTAGGTGGCTAGTAGTTTGTTGTAATAGTATAGAGGAGATGGATTCATGAATGGATGGGTTCTTAAGTATTCATTTTTTTCTCTTTAACAGAAAATTTCTATTCATTTGCCAGTGTACTTTTAAGTTTGCTTGTTTTTGTTTTGTTCTCATTATAATTTGTGGTTTGTATTAGTCTAGGGTACAATGTAAGAGCATGCCAGATAGAAATGCTGAAATCTAAGAAAAGGAAAAGGAAATCTAGGAACAGAAGGACTTGCCTCTGATACATGAACAATACATGACTGATTAATCGGTATATTTTTAGTAGAGGGCATTATAGATTAAGGAAGATAATTCTCAGAGGTCAGTAATCAATGAAGTTTTCCCCTCCATTTCTAAGAGGGAAGAGGAATATGTTAAGGAGACAAGTGAGTTAAGACACCTTTGACTTGATGACAGTGACAGATGGGGAGAGTACAATTTGGTGTCCTCCTAGGAAGGAGTTAGTTAGCACATGGCTGTAGCCCTGAAGGTTCACACTTTGTGCTGAATGACAAGGAAGATGGTAGCCACAGGAGAGAGCCCGGAGGCCTCTGGGAGTGAAACACTGCTGAGGTCCTCAGGGTTATTTCTTGAACTTTGGCACCACCTACGTCATTGGGCACTCTCAACATCTTCTAAGTGTCATTTGTTCTATGTACTTCTAAATGAAAGTCTTACACTTCATGGACAAATTGGTTATTGGTTAAATCGGCTAAGATCTATGATTATGGTCATTCATGCTTCGAAAGAATTCTTTAAGTAAAATGTCTCATCAACTAAGTGATCCAGGTTTTGTGGCCTCTGAAATGCTTGTAGTCCTTGCACCTTTGATATTAATCGTTGTAGTGGGGCGTCTCTAAGAGGCGACAAACATCCTTGTTTATCTAACAATCTGCTCTGTGATGGGAACAGTTAAGTCTCCTGCATTAAAAACAGTGGGCATTGCTATTGCAGGATTTCTTGCTGCAAAACTTGTGACTAAATATCCCCTTGGCCAGGATTTTTCTGCCAAACCTTATAGTCTGTGTATGAACACAGAGTAATTATTTAAACAGGCGTTCTGGATATGTGCAGCACTTCTGTCGTGATTCTAATGTAGTTTTTTTCTACATTAATTTTAATTTGTTCAGCTATTCTTTTCAAGGATATGTTACTGGTATTTATGCCTGTTACTGGTATTTTAAGAGGCTTCCTTACAATCATTGTGGGAATGTTTTATTGCATACCTTCAGAGATGTTGAGTTTGGGTCTAACACATCTGCTTGTGTTCTTTCAAAAAGATGTAAAAGCAATAAATAGCTCTCTCTCTGATATGTAATAAACTTTTGATAATTATGAAGGAAGTTTATTCTGTGAGGTTGAAAACAGTATGTCTGAAAATAGTATCTCTTTATGTTCTCTAGAGATGATCTTTTTTAAAGTTCTAATATGGACTAAGAATAATGACTTCGCTTATATTTAAACTGGGAACTCACAAAAAGGACTTCAGTACATAGCCAACTTCTATTTCTATTATCATTGTATTCTAGAGATATTTTAAATTTTTATTCTCCACCAAGAACTCAGTGTTCTAAATGACAAATTTAAATATTTTTTAAAAGGCTATATTCACCCCCCAAAAAAGGTCACTAAGCAATTTGGGGCCTGTCATTTATTCACCAGTATTTATTGACTACCTACTATATGGGAGACACTGTGAGAGAAAACCTAGGGATAGAAACACAATCACTGCTTTCAAGGAGTTTACAGTCTGATGGAGACTGTAATGGGAGACCTGTAAATGGAGACCCCTGTGAGTGAATGAATGAATGAATCAATCAATCAATCAATGATTGAAGTGCACTCTGAAGAGTCCAGCAATAATGATGTTACAAAATAAGACGGTAAAGGTGATTAGTTTTCATTAAAGTGGGAGAGGATAGTGAGGAGAAATTAGGAATGGCTTTACTGAGGAACCATGTTCTGCTAATTACTTCAAAGACATATGGAACTTTACCTGGCAGACGAGGCAGGGAAGAGCTTTTCAGGTGTAGGAAATGGGCATGGCGGGATAAAAGTGTGATGTGGTCGAGAAATACGAGGAGTTCTGCACTACTGCGTAGTATAAAGCACAGGAAAGAGTAGTAGAAGATGAGATTAAGACATAGGTCAAAACCAGATAATGTAGTCAAGCAGAAGGAAAACCAACATAAACTTGGTTTTCTCTGTTACTGCCAGTAATGTAACAATCGTCTAACGTGACAGTTCCTTCTGCTTTTATATCCTTTTTACCTGGTGCGTAGCAGAACTCAGCTTGAATGTATTATTTTCCTCTTCTAGTAAATTCTTTCCAAAATAAGTTTGTTAGATTAGCGTTTAAATAAAGTCTCTATTTTTTAATAATTGTAAAGTAATTGCTAGGCTAATAATAGTAATCGCTAGTGTTATTTTTCTTAATGAGACTAAGATCTCTAAATATTTGATAATCTTTACACCTACACATATTTGCCATTTAAAAAAGCATTTGAGATGTTCATAATTCTTAAGTTTCATGATAGACTCTTCATTCTTGCATAACAACCCCTTGTACTTTTACACGTTATTGATAAATGAAGTATTTTTATTCTATTCTGATAGTACATTGGCTTCGCAGCAAAAATAACAAAGGAAAAGAAAGCACTACCACCATCTTATCTCTTTTGTCAAATCCAGTGTGACAGTATGATCCACATATGCCTATCTAGACAGTTGGGTCATATCATAGTGCACCAGAAGGAAGATAGAGGACCCTATCAGATGATGGACAAACTGTTCCCCAAAACCACAAAACTTGAAGTTTCTCTATTTCTATCGTTATTAACTTCTTACCTGTGCTACACCAGGGTTTTTTTCTTCCTTTAAATCCTTATGTTGTTGATATTAGTTATGAGGGTGAACTGGTGTGCTCAAATTATTATTCACACACACCTACCACATAATGTACACGTTTTATTCTAGTCTTTGTTTAAATATAAAAGCAGCAGTAAATTCAGATGCTACTTGGGGATTTCAGAGCAAAGAATGAAGAATGTAAAGCTGAAATTAGTCTTGAACTTTGTTTGACATAGGAATCGCAGTGCTTTTTTTAATCCATTCTTTTCCTTTTAATAAACATAAGGGCTTTAACTATTGAATTTTTAATAACTCAATAATGGAATTAAAATTAAACTATGGGTCACAAATCTCCCCATTTTTTTTCTAACTGCTTTTCCTCTCAAACACAGCCTAGAATACAGCCTATTTAAATCTTAACTTTTGCTTGCCAAACCACTGTTACCGTCCATCTGTTCATGCCAATTGTAAAGGAGGTTCGGTTTTTAGTGAAGCTTTGCATTTCACATAAGGTATGTGAAGTGAAATTTCACAAGGGACATGATGGATCCTGATTCTTAGTGATAAACCTTTGGGGCCATCAGGGTTGGCATATGGTCCAGTATGATATGAAGGCTTGGGTTCCCTGGCTTCACTTCTTTGGCGTGAAGCTGATAAAACCTGGCTCTTGAGTATTATTTCACTGGACACCAATCATGGGCAGCAGGAACTGCCCATTTAACTCTCTGTGGGAAGGAAGCCCAGAGAGCATTCACAATAGTACCATTGTTGAGTTGCAAACTGCTCTGAACAGCTTGACAGCACTAGGGAGGAGGGGAAGGGGTTGCTTTACTAATTGCTGTTCAGAAAACAGAAGGAGCAGAAATAGCTGTTGGGGAACTGATGCTTCTACATTTACTTACTCTCTTGATAGGAGTGTTGGCTTTTATTTAGCACATACCTACCATCGAAAAGAAAGGAAATAAATACATTTAAGCAACCGCTTGTACTAATTCCTTGTTAACATGACACTTATTTTCAGCCCACGAGATTATAGCAAAAGTCAGTTTTGCCTTATGATATTTTTCGTTTAGGTGAAAATAATGTATTTTTTAAACCTTTATAAAAATTTTAAAATGAGGGAAAGTGGATTAAAACCACCACAATTCATATATCAGGTAAGGATAAAGACAAATTTGGCTTAATTTCCTTTGCACTGTGCTTTTTAGACTTCCCAAATACCATCTGAATATATATAAGGTATATTAATACAGAAATGTAAAACTTTATGCGTTACAATTTCAAGTGCTAAAATCATGCACTAAAGGTAAACTAGTCAACAAGTCGTTAGATTAAATACCAGATTTGTCATTTAAATGAGTAACTTAAATTATTTCAGTCATTCGTGGTAATCTCTCTCATGTTTAATTCTATTTTGGGTATCTTTTAAAATGTGAGGGTTGTTTCCTTTTTTTATGAAGCATTGTGTGCCATAATATTGGTATAAACACTACTCGAGGCCTTTCCATTGTTTTCTGGTAGTCTAATCAAGTACTTGGTGGTTCTGATGCACAGAAACAGTCTACAACCGTTAAAAAACTAAAGTTTTTTTTAGCTCCAAGGATCCTGAACCTCACAGTATATTTCCATAGGTGATTCTTTTTTTCAGCTGAGCTTAAGTTGACTAAATTATATTGCAGTATTATAATTATAAATATTATGCTTTCAAAGGATCAGAGGGAGATATTTTAAGCCCTTTTTAATCTATAATTTTTTAAAAATGAGATGCTCTTGCTAAGTTGGGGGAAAATAAGATGCATGTTTTGTAAAATTAGTAACAGTCTGTAAAATTTACTAGTATTCCATCTCCTCATGTCCCCTTAAATGATTTTAGTAAATGGGCACCAGTGCAATATTTCAAAAACAGTAATTCATTGAATGCCCATTCTTCCTTTTACTGCAGAATAGATTATATTTAAGTCAAGATTAATGGGTAGATTTTGATGTTAAAGTCCAGTCTCTAAGCCTGTCATTCTCTGGGGGCATATAATGCATTAGTTTAAGCCAATATACTGTTTATCATAGATTATATGACACTGTCTTAAATGACAGTTTGCTGTACTTTGTTACTACTTACCATGATAATGAATCACTTTTTTGTACTCCTGATAATTTTAGCATTTAAACAAAATCTTAATTAAGTTAGTGCACATTTAGGTTGAGATAACACTTAAGTAATTGTACACTGTAAAATTTCACTTATTTAGTTATTTTTTTCCTTTTTGCAATCTTCTGACAGAGCTCAAGTTTAGTATTTAATTCAAACACATACTTTCATTTCCCTAACTTTTATGTACTGAAATTTTTGTTCCCAAAAGGAACAACACAAAGTGATTGTTTCTAGTCTCCCCCTCCATGTTTTTTAAACTCTTACTCTAATACTGATGATTCTGAAGTAGTTCTCTGTTGACTGTGAAAGTCTCATTACTTAATGATAATATCTTCAAGAAGATCTTATCAAAAATGAGATTCCATAATTTTAATTTTCTTAAATTTGAAATCCAGGTGACTCAGTGTTTTTTTCCGATGTTTTGCTTCATGCAATTATCATGAAAGTGAAGCAGATATACATATTTAATAATCATGTTAGTGCATTTTAGAAACCAGTGATTATTGGATTATTAAATCAGGAAGGATCTTCAGAACCTTTAGGTAGGTTTAGATTTTTAATCCCATTTATTTAAGATTAATATTTTTAAATGTATTTACATGAACTTTGGTAGAATTGGGCTTATCAACTTTTTACTTAATGTTTTCATTTAGTAATTGACTGATTTATGAGCAATTATATATGGTCCAAATTTTATTCAAATCCAGCTTTCAATAATAGGACTATGCTCACACTGCCTTAGCACCTGTTATGGATTTTGAGTCATCTGGCAGCCCATGGGACTTAGATAAAGAAGTACCAGGTGTCCTGCCTGTCTCTTAATTGAGACGCAGTGAAAACAATATAGACTTGGCAGTATGGTTAAAAGGATGGATTAAAGCCCAGCTTTGTCTATTCTGACAAATCACAGCTTTTCCTTCATGGTGTAGATAGTATCAACAACTAAAGAATTTCATTAATATAAGGCATCATAAAAATTATACACAATAATTTGGCATAACCTGTTGCAGACTTGTAGAAGAATTTCTATTAACATAGTACAAAAAAAAATGTTAATACCAAGATTCATGCTATTTGTTTAGGGGAATTTTATTTTTACTGAATGTGAACTAGACAACATTTCTTGAAGAAATTAGCTACTATAGGAAAGAAATGGAGTATTAATTTACCAAGGTAAGCAATATAGTTTACTTTTGTCTTATAAATGAGTAGTGCCTATTTGTCAGTGGGATACTTAAAATTGCCCTGTATATTTCAGGAAATTTTGCCACTTTACTACTGATAATAGCAGTCATGAAATTCTTGAGATGTACCTACAAAATATATCTACCCAAATTCTGTATCTCAATAAAATTCTTCTTTTTCCTTATTTTTTCAAGACCCTGTGTAATGATATTGCCTCAGAATGTCTGAAGATATTATATTTCAAGGCCTTTTAAAACTAAAAAGCCAATGTAGTTTGTTTTCTTATTTTTATTTTAGAACATGCCAAGTATTTTTACTATACTACATGATATTCTAGTATAGAAACATTTTTTCAGAAATTGTCAGTCTTAGAATTTAAGCTAATATTCATTGTGTTGGCCAACCTTGAGCTAAAATATCTCTTCAACCTTTTTTTTCTCCATACAAAACTCAGATCATTGAGATTGGATGTAGAAAGAGCACTGGACTATTAAATGACCAAGTTCTAGTCCCAACTCTACCTGTCAGCAGCTTTGTTTTTCCAAGCAAATCTCTATATTCTCCATCAAGGCAAGGCTTGTCGCTGAATAAACTTTTCGCTGATTTTGTTAAGTTTCCTGAAAGTAATGATAGATCACTGTTGTATCCTTCTTCTAGTTCATACTGTCCTAAAATATTCTCAATAAATGATGCCTGGAGATGAACCCACTCAAGATGGCGTCTGGAAAAATCCAAATATTTGAATTTCTAAGTATTATTTTTCAAGTATATTATTACCTTTATTTTTATGGTGTCCAGAGCAGTTTTGGAAATCTAAAATGGTTTTGAAATTGCCCTCCATTTGATTTCATTTATGGACATTTTCACCAAGTTTCTTCCCTTTTCTCTTTTACTATAGGTGGCTACTTGAATAGAATTAACTTAACAATGTTAGTTGTCTCATACCATTATAGAATTTATTAAAAATTTTTAATTTTTTTTTTTTTGTAAATTTTATTGAGGAACAGTGTGTTTCTCCAGGGCCCATCAGCTCCAAGTCATTGTCCTTCAATCTAGTTGTGGAGGGCGCAGCCCACTAGCACATGTGGGAATCGAACCAGCAACCCTGTTGTTCAGAGCTTGCATTCTAACCAACTGAGCCATTCAGCCGCCCAAAATTTTTAAATTTTTTTAAATTAAAAAAATTGTCACAACAGTGGGGCGAAATGTTTATTTCAAACCTAATTGTGCTGAGTTGTAATTACTTGCAATATTTATAGAATTTTTTCTTTAGGCCATTATGATTTTTTGAGAAGTTATCAGTTTTATTTTAATATTAGTCCTTACCTATGTGCTTTATTAACTTTTTAAATATGCATTGTGTTTTATTCGCTTTTTCTTCCAAAGGAGGTCAGCGAGATCAAGGGTAAGGTTGAGACCAAACTCTTTCTCACAAATAGGATACAAACTCTATATCCAATCCTAGAAAAGTCCCAACTATATTTACCCCAAAGGGATTTGCCTCTGGAGAGCCAAATTGGGATTAGAGGAAGTGGGCTTTCTGCATAACAGTCTCTTAACCAATTTTATTCATTCTTTCTATAATTTATAAACAGTCATTGAGTACTACTGGGCCCTGTATTAGGTGCTAGCAATATGTAAAGATAAGACATGGCCTCTACTCCCATGACATTAGTCTCCTCACTAGTTTTTTAGGAGAACAAACATGAGGAAAGAGGCACACTGAGTGTTTAACAACTGGCCCTCAAGAGCAGGGGGAGACCCCAATTTGTGACATTCGTCAAGTTCTACGAGGTGGAAACTGCCACCATAGCCAATTTTAAGCCTACCAACCATCTTACAAACTTTATGAATATTGTTTAGTAGTACTCTCCAAAATTTTTTAAAGTCTGTAGGCAAAACTCTCCCTCTTCCTACAATTACTGTTCTTGGAATCTTCATACAAAGAAGGGACATGAAATTCTTAAGTGCTAAAACTACAAAAAAGCCACGGAAATATGAGTGTAGGCAAGTGCTTACTAAGTTTGGAATTTCAAAATGGGCCTTAAGTCCCTGAGGCTATGATCAGCACAGATCTAAATACTTCATACTTTGCCTTTACTTAAAAAGGAGCCAATAGGTTTTTCTTATTTACAAAAGAAAACATTAAACCTGCATTTAAGGGGTAGTTAAGCAACGATGTGTCTTTGAAGTCTGCTTACAATTATATTTTTCATAACTCCTTTTTCTGAAAAATTATACTTTATATTCATTCGTGCTATGTACAACATATACAGAGGGTGCCAAAAATATATATACACATTTTAAGAAAGGAACAAACTGTATTAAAACTGTAATACTCAATATATACTGGTAACAAAAGATGAATACAAGTCACGTTTGACTTCTGCAATACAAGAGGTGCTCAAAGTGGTTACCATCAGCATAATTTTAATACAGTTCTTTCTTAAAATATGTATACATTTTTTTGGCACCCTCTGTATGTATCACATCTTTACCCATTTATCTATCGATGCTTAGGTTGCTTCCGTATCATGGCTATTTATTGTAAGTAATGCAGTGAACATAGGGATGCATGTATCTTTTTGAATTAGTGTTTTGCATTTCTTCAGGTAAATGCCCAGAAGTGGAATTGCTGGGTCATACGGTAGTTTTATTTTTAATGTTTCGAGGAAACTCCATAACTGTTTTCCATAGTGGCTGCACCAATTTGCAATTCCACCAACAGTGCATGAGAGTTTGCTTTTCTCCACATCCCCGCCAACACTTGTTTGATGATAGCCATTCTGACAGATGACTTCATTGCAGTTTTAATTTGTATTTCCCTGGTGATTAGTGGTGGTATCTTTTGTTTTCCTTGCCCAAGGAGACATATCCAAAAAAAAATATTACCAAGATGTTAAAGAGTTTACTGACTATGTTCTATAAGTTTTATGGTTTTGGGTCTTGCAGGTAGTTAAGTCTTTAGTCCGTTTTGAGTTTATTCTTGTATATGGTGTAAGAAAGTGATCCAGTTTCATTTTTTGTATGTATCCAGTGTTCCCAACACCATTTATTGAATAGATTTGTCTTCACCCCATTGGGTAGTTTTGTCTCCTTTGTCATAAATTAACTGGCTATATAGGCATGGGTTTACTTCTGGGTTCTGTATTCTGTTCTGTGTTCTATTGATCTATGTGGCTGCTTTTATGCCAGTACCATGCTGTTTTAATTCCCACAGCCTTAGAGTATGGTTTGATATCAGGTAGCATGATACCTCCAACTTTGTTCTGTTTTCACAAGATTGCATTGCCTATTCAGGGTCCTTTGTGGTTCCATGTAAATTTTAGGATTATTTGTCCTAATTCTGTGAAAAATGCCATTGGTATTTTGATAGGGATTGCACTGAATCTGTAGATTGCTTTGGATTAACGATGTTAATTCTTCCTATCCATGAGCACGGTATATACTTCCATTTATTTGTATCTTCTTCAGTTTCTTTCTTCAGTGTCTCATAGTTTTCCAAGTACAGTTCTTTTACCTTCTTAGTTACATTTATTCCTTGGGTTTTTTTGTGTGTTTGTTTGTTTTTATGTAATTGTAAATGGGATTATTTTCTTAATTCCTCTTTGTGGTAGTTCATTATTGGTATATAAAAATGTGACCAATTTCTGAATATTAATTTTGTATTCTGCTATTTTACTGAATTTATTAGTTCTAATAGTTTTTTGGTGGATTCATTAGTGTTTTCTATAAATACAAAGTGTGATCAAAGAATACGGTGAATGTTTAAATTTAAAAAGCAATTTATTACAGTAAGAGACATTGCCATTAATCCTCCTCAAAATACCCCTCCACACACACTTCAAACACACTTATGCCTTTGTTCTTGCCATTTTCTGAGGCAATTCTGGAAACCTTTCGTGAGTGTCTTTAATTGCTTTGTCATGGCTGCCTCGATGTCTTGAATCGATTAAAAACGTTTACCTTTCATGGTCTTTTTGACTTTGGGGAAGAGCCAGAAGTTGCACGGTACCAGTTCTGGTGAATAAGGTGGATAAGGACACACCATATATTTTTATTTGATGGAAATTGCCATACCAGAAGCGATGTGTGACGCAGAATCTTTCCATTGTGATCACAAAACACAGTGAATGCTGCGGCTGAGTGCCATCCAATGGAAAGGCAGGAATTTTCAATATAGGAAGCGGTGCGTCAAACCCCTTCTTAACAGTGTGTGACAAGTTTCAACTTGTTCAGTGCAGTCAGTCAGGTGTGAGCTATAGTTGAGAGAAGGTGTGTTTTAAAGTGTGCCATCTTCCATCATCTTCCATCATGATACTGCTCCCTGTCACATATCGCTTCTGGTATACAACAATTTCTGTCAAATAAAAACATTACGATGTGTCCTCATCTGCCTTATTCACCAGATCTGCCCCATGTGACTTCTGGCTCTCTCCCAAAGTCAAAATGATTCAGGACATCAAGGTAGCCACAACACAGCTAAAGACTCATGAAAGAGGACTTCCAAAATTGCTTTAGAAAGTGGCAAGAACGATGGCATAAGTGTGTTCGAAGCAAGGGGGAGTATTCTGAGGGGGATTAATGGCGATGTGTCTTTTATTGTAATAATTTTTTTTATTTAAACACTCACCATATTTGTTTGATCACACCTTGTATAGTATCATGTCATCTGAAATAATGAGTTTTACTTCTTCCTTTCCAATTCAGATGCATTTTATTTCTTTTTCTTGTTTCATTATTGTGGCTAAGGCTTCTGATACTGTGTTGAATAAAAGTGGTGAAAGTGGACTTCCTTGTCCTGTTCCTGTTCTTAAGGAAAACACTTTTAGCTTTAATCCGTTGAGCATGTTAACTGTCAATTTGTTAGATATGGCCTTTATTATGTTAAGGTCTGTTCCCTCTGTCCCCACTTTGCTGAGAGTTTTTATCATAAATGGATGTTAGATTCTGCCAAAAGCTTTTTCTTCTGTTGATGTGATCATATGATTTTTATCTTTCATTTTGTTTATGTTATGTATCATGTTAATTGATTTGCGGCTATTGAACCAGCCTTGCATCCTGGGAATAAATCCCATTTGATCATTATGTGTGATCTTTTTAATGTACTGCTGGATTCAGTTTGCTAATATTTTGTTGAGGATTTTTGCATCTAGGTTCATCAAGGGTGGCCTATAATTTTTTTTTTTTGGTAGTGTCTCTGTCTGGTTTTATTATCAGCTTAATGCTGTCCTCGTAAAATGAGTTAGGGAGCCTTCTCTCCTCTTCAGTTTTTGAAATAGTTTGAGAAGGACAGGTATTAATTCTTTGAATGTTTGGTAAAATTCACCCATGAAGCAACCTGGTCTAGGGCTTTTGTTTGTTGGGAGTTCGCTGATTACTGATTCAATTTAATTAGTAGGTATCTGTTGAGATTTTCTGTTTTCTTCTTTATTCAGCCTTGGAACATTTTGTTTCTAGGAATTTATCTATTTCTTCTAAGTTGTCCAATTTGTTAGCATATAATTGTGCGTAGTATTTCCTGATAGTCCTTTGTAGGTCTATAGTGTTGATTGTCACTTCTCTTTCATTTCTGATTTTATTTGGGCCTTCTCTCTTTTTTTCTTTCTGAGTTTGGCTAAAGGTTTATAAATTTTGTTTTATCTTTTCAAAGAGCCAGCTCTTGGTTTCATTGATCTATTGTTTTTTAGACTCTTTTTCATTTATTTCCACTCTGACCTTTACTGTTTCCTCTCTTCTACTCACTTTGACCTTTATTTGGTCATCTTTTTCTAATTCCTTTAGGTGTAAGGTTAGGTTGTTTATTTGAGGTTTTTATTGTTTATTGAGGTAGGCCTGTAAATTTCCCTCTTTGAACTGCTTTGGCTGTGCCCATAGATTTGGAGTCATCATGTTTTCATTTTCATTTGTCCCAAGATACCTTTTTATTTGTTCTTTGATCTCATTAACCCATTCATTTTTTTAGTAGCATGTTATTTAGCCTCCACGTGTTTGTGTGTTTTTCAGTTTTCTTCCTGTAATTGATTTCTAGTTTCATACTATTGTGATCGGAGAAGATGCTTGATATGATCTCATTGTTGTTAAATTTATTGACACTGGTTTTGTGGCCTAACATGTGGTCTGTCCTGGAAAATGTTCAATGTGCACTTGAAAAAAATGTATATTCTGCTGCTTTGTTGTGAAATGTTCTTTCATTTGGGATATGTTTCTTTGCCTCCTTATTTTGACTGACTCCTTGTATTTGTTTCTATGTGTTAGGTAGATCTGCTACGTCTCCTTGTCTTGGCAGAGTGGCCTTATGTAGTCAGTGTCCTGTGAGGCCCAGTGACACAGTCTTCCTGTTCACATGAGCCAGGTGCTCCAGAAATGTCCTTTGTGTAGGTTGTTTGTGTCCTTCTGTTGTAGTTGAATCTTGATTGCTATTGGCACATCAGTGGGTGGTATTGACCCTCAGGCTGACTAGCTATGAGGACTGGCTGTGACTATAGCGGACAAGCTGTTGTGCAGGGATTGACCCCATAGAGTAGGAGTTGCTTTATTGAGTCTCTGGTGCCAGCGGAGTCTGCCCTTCGGGTATGTCGTTTGTGGAGGTGGTTGGGTGGCGCTCTCATGTGGTCTGAAGCCATCCACCAGCTTTGTTGGTTTTGGAGGCTCTTGGGAGGGGTTCCAGTGCCGGCCAACGTCAGCTACCATTTGTACCCAGTGTGGGGCCTCCTAGTGGGTGCTACTAAGTGACCGGAGGTTGATTGCTGCTTGTAAATCAAGGTGGGCTGCCACTAGTGCCGGGTTTGGGACCCTTTGAGGGGCACCACGATATAAGTTGAGGCCAGCTACCTCTTTTACTGGAACCCACTTAGTTGAAGCTGCATTCTAAGCCAACAGTTGCTGAAGCTTATGCCAGGCTTGGGGCCACCTGATGGGAGTTACAATGCAAGCTGAGACTAGTCGCTCCTTGTGCAAGGCTTGGGGCCATTTAGCAAGAAGTACAGGGCACGCTGAGGCCAGCCCCTGCTTGTTAGGGGTTTGCCAATCTTGAGGGATTTTAGGCAAGTCCTGAGCACAAACCGAGGTAAGCCACTCCTGTAGAAAAGCCGCTGGAAACAGCTCGGTCAGAAGTGTGGTTGAGTGGGGTGGAGTCTCAGGGAATCACTATAGTGAGGTGAGCGGTATTAGCCAACTTAATGGAGAGCTCAGATTTGGTGCCTGCCTGTGCTGAAATCTGGGTGTGGGGAGTACTCAACAAAAGAGCAATGGTGCCTGTTAGCACTTTGTCCCTAGAGAGAGCCACCCTGACCTTGGTCCCTCTAGCCCTCACCTCCACGCCAGTCAATTCACTTCCTCCCCATATATCCCTGGCGCTCTTCAGGCTGCCACCCCTGAACTGGAATCCAGAGCAAGTGAGTTTGTGAGCAGTTTAGTCTGTGCGTGGCTCCTCAAAAGGAACGCCTGGTACTCCAGCCACCCTTCATCTCACTCCGCCACAATCCCTGCTGGTTTTCACAACCAGATGTTATAGGGACTCCTTTTGCTGGCATTGATATCCCCAGTTCGGGAGACCAGTGTGAGGCTGGAACCCCCTTACTCCTCAGGGAGGACTTCCACATCCGAGATAGGCCTCCCAATTATTAATTGCACGTGACCTGCCAATTCAGTGTCTCCGGGCCTCCTGCAAGTCTTGTAGTGGCTTCTTTAGATCCTTGGTTATGTGACTTCTGTTCAGCTAGTCATCAGTTAGTTCTCCCTGATGGTTCTATAATTGAGTTGTAATTTTGATGTGGGCATGGGAGGAAGCGAGCACAGCCTTTGCCTACTCCGCCAATTGACTGGAAGTACCCACAAATTACATTTGAGCTAAATGTTTGTACAACCTACTGGGCTTGCCATGGAAGTAGTGATCACAAAACTGAAAGTTGCCTTTTCTGACAGTAAAAGTATTTCAAAATTACATTACATAATTAAGAAAATTATTGTGGAGCATGAAGAACTGTTGCTTTGTTAAAACCAAATCCACCTTTTATTCTTCGTATATATCAGTAAAATGAAAAACATGGACTGATTTACCTTCTGCAGTATCTTTTTTTCAGATTGTATTTTTCTGAAAAATCAGTTTCCTCTCATCCAAATAAGTGAAAAGTCTCTCTACATACCACAAACAAGAAATATTATCAAAGAGTTCTTGCTTATGAATACAGGAATATTTCTTAAACTGACATTGAAAATTGTCCTCATGGAGACAGCACCTGTTATTTACAAAGATTTGACCCAAAGGTCAAAATAAACTATTTTCAGGACAGGTGTAGGACTTTTGGGTGCCTTGTATTTGTATGTTTTATCTTTAACATCCCTATGACATAAATAGGAGCAGATGGAGGTATCCCCATTTAACATACAGATGAACTGTGGCACAGAGAATTCATGCACCTCTTTTCCAGGACTGGACTGAAATTAAACCCCAGTTTCTTGACAGCTGGTCTTGACACAGTGACAGAGGACCACAAATAATTTCATACATAAGTTTAAAAAGTAGTTACTTAAAATGAATAATGTTAATTTTATGAAGTACAGATTAGATTTAAACTATGCTATAGAAAATGTTTGGTTCTCATTATTTTTAGAATATTCCTTCCTCCCTTTTCTGCTTTTACAGAAAGTAGAAGGAGGATTAGTGGATAATTATATTGCTGTGATTGCAGCACCTGTGTGTTATTTCTTTTGATTGGCTAGTTCTGTATTAAAGATTCCTACCAGCTAAAAGTCTCCCTCATCAAATGGCTTTTTATTAGCTAGTTTTGGCTTAGGTGGTTTTAAATTTACAACAAAAACCTTCTTAATTCAACTTAGACTTGTACTTTAAATTTTGTTCTAAATTTGTGAGTTTACCGCGTTACCTTTTTATCATCTCACCCATTTCAGTTTTTAATTTCAGTGCTAATGGCAACGTGCACTCACAGTAAGAATATACTTTGAGCTATCCTTTTGTTGGTAGCCATCAAGTTTGTGTATGCCACTCAATTTATAGGTACTAATAACTCTTCCCTAGAGAGCTGCCTTTTAAGAAATATCTAACCTATTATAAGGAGATATAGGAATTAACCGCTTTGGTTTTTATGGTGACCATTTCAGATGCTAACAGCACTGTTTACAACTTTTTCATTATCTCAGTCACCAGCAGCCCCTTGTTTGTGGACCTAAGACTATGGTTTAAGTACTTAGAGTCCATTAAATCTCCTCAATACGACATGTTTTCCAAAGTAAAAAGGGTAGAAAGATGTAAGTACTATAGATTGGGTTGGTTTGTTTTGATCTTGTTGTTAACCTATTTGGCCACATCAAACTTTGAAAATTACAAAGAATTTTTAGGTTAGTTACCACAGACTATAGTTATTTACTAAGCTAACAGTGTTTTCTGAAGATAACCCCCCAAAAAGGAAACTTCAGGCATTAGCCTGCCTAATTCGTGATGAGTGTTGTAGTTTTTTCATTTAAATTCAACCATTAATGATTGTTTCACTCTTTAAAAATTGTTTTAGAAATCATCGTTTTCACTAATGAAGATATTTTGTAATTTTATTAAATACATCGTGTGTTTTTACAAATTAATACATTATGTCTGGATAATTTTAATTTGTATCTTTTTATATTAGGGTTTCTTCAGTTTTATAAATCTCCTTTTGTATAGTGAAATAGAATTACACTTTAAAATGTATTTTATCTAGACAGTCATTTTTTGCTTTGATAAATTTCACTACATTGGAAATGTCTTCCCTGGTTCAGAAATATTAACATTTGCTTTCTTTCAGCTTAATTTTTGTGTAAACTCTAAATATAATAAGATAAAAGTAAAATATTTCATTTATAGGCCTTGTGAAAGTAGAGCATTTTAAAAGCAGGTAGGTGTCTCCACCCTACTTTTCATGAAGCATTTTACCCATTCAAGCACTTTTAAAAACAGCTTGTTTTGATAGCAGACTGTTCTCCTGTGGGCCTTCAGCCTTTGCTTCCTGGCAGCACCTTTGGTGCGAAAAGAGAGTGATCAATTGGGAGACTATCAGTGCCAGCATGCATAGAGTGATAAGTTAACACACCACTGGGAATTTCTAGGGCCCACCAAGATACTTCACTTCTAATGTGCTAACAAGCTCATTTTTCTACCTCTTGCCTCTTCAGTTATTTTTTTTCTCAGAAGAGCTTAGAAGTTGAGTGCATCAGGCATAATGAAAAGCTCTGTAGGAGGGAGAAGCAATAACCCCATTTTTCCCTTTTCAGCCAAATAGAAAATTAGTTTCTGGTAATACACAAAGGCCAGTATTTTTTGTACAAGGGGCACTGCTGTGAATCAAAGGACTCTATTAACTGCAGAAAATTCGGCAGCTGTGAATCTCCCCCAATGAAAAAAGTACTTTCCAACAAGTTGTGAGATATGTGGTATTATTTAGATTGAACCATCAGTTTCATCCTCTTCCATTTAGAACCATATACCTTCTTTTAAAAGTGTGCTATATTCCTTTTCTACATCAACACTCAAAAATGTCTATATGATCCTTCCATATAATGCTTACTGCTGTCATTTTAATATAGCATCTTGTCCTATTGCTACCCATTTTAGAAGTAAAATTATTTTGAAGTTCAACCCCAGTGTATAGAATTGAAAATAATGGATAGCAAGGAACTGAGATTCAGATTATTTCAATATTTGATGCATAAAATAAATTGTAATAAAAGAGTCCTCAAGCCATTTAGAGGGCAAAAGACATCACAGTGTAAGTCAAGTGCCTAATGAATATAGTAGTCTTACCTTTACTCTTACGCTTTTCTCCTCTTTTTAATAACCTTTTGTAAGTGTAACTGGTTATGGTTTCTCCCATTGAGTTAGCTTCCTCAAATTTTTTTCTTGGTCTTGATTGTAGACTTTGGCTATACTATCTAGAATGTAGTTCTACACTACAGTAATTGAATTGCAATTTTTTTTTAAAAAAAAAAAAGAATTTTGAGAAGAAAATATTAAAATGAAAAAATTCTGTGAAAAAAGAACCAATAGGCAAATTTTTATTATTGTTTATACTTATTTAAATGTCTTATGTAAAGCCTATCAACATAGCACACTGAGTACAGCAGGAAAACTTTTAAAAGTTGTAGAAGAAAGGTTAACTGATTTCTCAGTTCAGGAACTATACGACATGAAGTCAGCATGTGAGTTTTTCTTGATAATTGTATGTTGCTGCCTGCTGCTCCACATTTTGACAGCCATTTCCATAGTTGCTTTCGTGAACAACAGAAATATTCTCTCTCTTTCTCGCCCTCTCTGTGCTAACAGCACAATCAGGCCTGCTGAAACAGGAAGCCTGGAGTGGGTTGTTCAAAAGCAACAACACTTCAAGGTACTGGTTGCTTGTCAATAATATCAGAGAAGAAAATGTGGTGAAAGGGAAGTACAGTATTTTTCTGTCAGTGTCAGTGCCCTGTAGATGCTTTGTTAGACAGTATTTAGGAGTCCTGTGGACTCTTTGCAAATATTCCTGCTTGTTTCGGTGTTATAATTGACTAGGTATTTTTTCCTGACATACAGATTCAACTATGTATTTATCTTAACTGCATGGAGTTATTCGAGGATTACAGCAACAGTAGTCTTCCATTCAAAATGAGAAGAATCGTTGGGAAAATGCACAGATTTTAGAAAAGGAGGAAGATATGCAGGAATTTTTCACAATAAATCTTTACAAATGAGAAATATAGAATTTCAGACATAGTATTTTAAGCAGTATTACACTATTTATTGCACAGCTTTTCAGAGTAAATCTGCAGATCGAAGCTGCTTAAAAAGATGAGCCTAGGCTGACCTCATAGCAGTTGAATCTTTTCTCAAGTAAACTTCCCTTTCTTCCAGTAGTTTAGTATTACAATTATTTTCTAATAAATGTCTCCCTGCTAAGTTGCCATTTATAGTGGTATCCTGAAGTGTATACTTATGTTAAATACTATTTTTACTCTTTACAAAGCCATACTTTTAATATATGCAAGAATAATTCGTGAATAATTATATTTATTAAAAACTAATAGTTTAGCAGTCACAATAGTCCTTTTTGATGAGATGTATTCTTTTCCAATATAAGCTGTATTTAAGTTCATCCTTAACTGAAGGAATCAGCTATGAGGAGAGAGCACGAAACCTGCAAACAATTGTCCAGCACCATTTAGAACCAACGACATTTGAAGATTTTGCCGCACAGGTTTTTTCTCCAGCTCCCTACCATCATTTACCATCTGATGCCGGTGAGACTAAAAGCAAGTATTAGTTACTTGTCATTATTGGAACTTGAAATGCAATACCCTTTTGTTCTAAAAACTCTTAAAATAATAGAAAACTTGGTGGAATAAAATTCCAGTCATTGAAATACAGTTTTCATCATTATTTAGTATTTGAATTTGGCCTATAAATTTGATTTATGCTTTCTTTTACCTAAATGGAGTCCCTTTAAAAGTCAACAGTCTTCATGAAAGTACATGCACCACATTTTATCTGAGACAGTGGGCTGTGTCTGTATGTTTCATGGAATCATTACTTAAGTATCTGCAAAAGGAACACAAGTTGAGCATGCACTCTCTGTCGACTTTAGAGGATCAAATTTTATGGCCAAGAGTATTGCTTTATCTCTAATTTTAAAATAAAGGTAAATAACTGGTCTAGATTGAGAAGTACTTAAAACAGTAAATTATTTTTTTTAATATTTAAAGATTATAAGAGGGTAATGCATTTTTATTATTAACTAATTTTAAAGAATCAATAAGAAAATAAATGACTCATGGCCTTCCTATTCTGTAATACTTTGCACTCCTTATGATTGTTTCATTTATTTTATTTTCCCTCTTTAGATCATTAAATATCAGTTCTGTTTATCTGAAGGTAAGACAAAGTGTCAACCAAAACATTCTTTGTTCTTCCCCCATTTTCTTTTTTAAAAATTAGCAAGCACTAAGCTTGTAACTCAGACGATAAGCAAACTTAACACTGCCCTGGTTCATACTAAACATTTCAGAAATTGTCACTAAATTTCTTTCAGAATTATACTTACTAACCCAAGTCTGCATGAAACACTAACACTGGTTCTGGGATAAAAATAACTAATAATAAAAACCCTCGGTTGAAATTAGTTACACCTTATTGTATTGACCTTTTTTTGTTTCTCAGCATGAAAAACTAGTACTACTGAACTGAAATGGTGTGTCTTTGTATTTTGTAATGTGTTGCATTGTTACTGGATATCTTAACTCATCAGATAGTTATCCTGTTGTGTGCCTTGCACTTTACTAGGCACCTGAAATACAAAGATGACTATTTTGATGGTGTTGAAAGGACTCAGGAAAAGAGAATACAATATACTTGAAGTTCATTCTAGTAAGCCTTCAAATTCTCTTTTATGTTTTCTTTATACTAAGGAAGTTTAGAAGGCACAGTACTCCTTTTCTGACCTAATTTGAAAAAAAAAAAATTACTGTAATTCTCAGTTGAGGTTTAGTCAATGAAATTAAAGCTTCCATTCCTGTCACCGTTTAATTGTCCATTATAAAAATAATTTTACCAAAGAACTTCAAACTCTTTTGATTAATATAAAGGACCTCGCACAGGGAAAATTATATTAGACTAGGTTGAATCTTTCGAAAGAGATTAAAAAGTCTAAGATTCACTTCAGTGGATTGACACTATCTAAAACTAGTTAGGCATTAAGAAAAGGATAAAAGGAAGATATTAAAAGTAAATTAATGAACAAAATAAAAACTAGCTAAGTATATGGAAATTTCATTTTTAATAATAGAGAATATCTGATAAAATAGACTATTAAAATAGATATGAATAATGCTTTGTTATATCATACAGTTGAGCTGTAAATTTCACAACTGAAAAATATTGGTAATAGGACCACATTCAGACTAACTTTTCCCCTTAAATATATAAAGGCTGTCATTTTTCATGTTGTAGCTGTTTATCAGCTGGAGTCCTTCATATTCCTCCTAATGTTCTTTTCATATTTTGCCTATTATCCTGCACATTTTGCCAGATAATACAATATGGGAAGTAAGGAGTACTCTCACTTTCTGAGACATTAAGTAAAGGATGATACAGCAACCAAGTTAAGGCTCTGCCGGCTTCATTTTTCAATGTATTTTTACTATTTTATTTACTCTACAACTTGTTTAACATAAAACTTAACTTTAATTATCTAAATAGTAATGAAAATGTCGATTTTAAAATAAACCTAATGCCATGTTACAAATTCTCTTCAGTTAATTTTTTTAAATTGTCTTTGCCTTTATGAACCATTAGAAACATACACTCTAATTTTTAAGAGGATGTTTTTACCTATAAATAACTTGGTCCAGTATTACCAAATACATTTTTATGGTTTTTCCAGACTGTTATAGTTATTAAAGAGAAATTTTTAGCAGAGTGGTTCACAGTTCAACACAATAATGTAAAAATGAAATATTTACTCCTACTGTAACAAAAAATATTATCTGAAAAATGATTGTTTTATTTTTCTTCCAGTTGTATCAAATTTTGATTTTCCTGTCCTAAACCAATCCATACATACAGAACTCCTTTTAAAGTTGTAAGTCAAAGTGGGAGAGAGAAGTCATGAAATAAACCACATAACAACAATATGGACCTGACTTAACGGTTTACAAAAATTATGTAATAGTGTGAAGTTTTTTAGGTTCATTTTTCTTTTTTAACATATGATAAAAATTTGAGGAAATGCATCATAATTGAAGTAAAAATCAACTCTAAATATCCTATACATACTCCATGTATTTAAAATAATACTAATGCAGTAATTTGAAATTAAGTTTTAAAGCAATGCCAATATGATCATCATATAAAGAATATAATCTTCCTAATCAACCCTATAATATAATTCAGTGGAATAATGTGGAAAAAGACTATTTTCTAAATTGAATTAACTTGACTTAAGATTACCTAAAACTTACTTTCTAGTTAACAGTAATGTACCAACTGTGATGACATTGAAATCCGAAAGAGGATTTTTCTAGATAATTTTTAGTATTTAAATATGAAAAACATTTTGGTGTATCATAGTTGATCCATCAATATCATAACTGTGTTTTCTCAAAATGGACTCTGTCTATGACAGTAGACTGATACTTAAGGGAAATTATTTTTATCCCTAAGGTCATTGAGGGGAGATATCGTGATGTCACACTTTGTTGATCTTCCATAACTACATTAAAACATTATTAGATTGTTCTTGTCCCTTATTTAAAAAAAAAAATTACAGGAAAAAAAATCCCTTTATCTTTGTCAGGCATGTGTGTGGAAAATATCAAAAGTTTTACAGCGACCTCTCCTCTGACTCTAAACTTTAAAATGAAATTACTTCTCTTCTTGGTCAGATTACATTGGTAGTTCATAATCTAGATCTTTTTCCCTAACATCACATTGCCTTTTCAAATCGTCTTTTTTTTTTTTTAAATAAAAGAAATTACAAAATGCCAACAAGAAACAGAATCCTGTTTTGATGAAGGTGCACAATAAATACAACATTAAAAATAACACCCATTTTTTCCAGTACTGTCTTTTTTTAATATCAGCCATAAATATTTTAATGCCTGTTTTTAATGCCTATTGGGTGGGATGTCAAGAATTATCTCTAATACTCTATTACTTTAATTGAGCTACTAGATAACTCTCTTTGGATTTATTGTTTTTCTGCAAATTAATTTAGTAATTTTAGTACTTTAAAGGTTAGATTGATGTTTGACTATATTATACACACACACACACACACACAAATATACATACATCTGTACATCCATACCACCGTATAATTTACCTTAGAAAACTTACGGGTTTCTATATAAATAAATATAAAAATAGGTAATAAAATTCAGTTATCATATTTTGCCGTGTATAATGTTTTTTTTGCCCAAATTTGTGAGGGAAAAATAAAAATGCACATTATACATGGGTAGTACTAATTCCATATCTATATAAACGTTTTTAATTATTTTATTTATGCTTATGAGTTAAAAGTGCAACTCTAGAAATCAATAACGATATCTGTATGCAAAATAATATCCTGCAATGCGATAATCGGTTTTGTTGAACTTACGACATACTTGCAACGAGGAAGAGTTCCTGGCTTTCTATGATACGTAAATATCATATATTGTTACTGGTACATAAAATTTCTTGTACCATAATATGTTAAAAAATAAATGCTACAATTCCTTTAAATATTAAAAAACAAGTACCTAAATGTAAACAAATAAAATTTGAATTAAAAAATTAAAAGATTTTTTCCCTGAAAGTTTGGGCCCAAAACGTCGGTGCGCATTATACACGGCAAAATACGGTATTTCTATGCTATCAAATTATCTAGAGTGATTATGAAGAGTAGTATCTATTCTTCCTTCATTCTAAACTATTTTACTATTATTTCACAAAATCTGTATTGCCATATGTAGAGGGGATAGCATTAAGATGGTCAGATCCATCTCTCTGAATCTCTGAATGGAATAAATTATCAAAATTTAGCCATTGCTTTACTTCGCATTTTTAGCTCAGTGCTCTTCTTTAAAAGTTATCTTAAATTTTCCATTTCTTTCCAGGCTTTGAAATGATCTGAAAGAATATATTTTAGGTTCTCAGAAGATAGTTATTATACACACACACACACACACACACACACACAATGCCAAAAAAATGTATACACATTTTAAGAAAGGAAAAAACTGTTAAAATTGTAATACTCAATATATACCAATAACAAAAGATGAATACAAGTCACATTTGACTTCTGCAATTACAAAAGGTGCTCAAAGTGGTTACCATTAGCGTCCAGGCTCGTCTGAATACGGCAAACTACTGCTTGAGCAATGTTGACCAAAGTGTCCATGTGTATACATTTTTGGGCACTCCTGGGGTGTGTGGGTGTGTGAGTGTGTCCTGAATAATATTTATAAGTGCCAGCAGGGAAATCAGTTTCCTTCAACATGTAACAAACGTAAGCTGTAAATTTGTTTACAGATTCCTAATCATATTTATTTATCAATAGGTTAGCCTGAAATTATAAGCAGCCAATTGTATTGTTTGCAGTAGTATTTTGAATTTAGAAATTTGGCTTAAATGTTGTTGACCAAGAGTCAAATAATATCAATCTTAAATAAAGTCCATTAACCTTTTATGACAGTAATTACTAGGTTTAATTTCCACATAGAAAACATTCATTCAGAGTCGAATTTTTGTAATGAAAATAGTAAAATAATAATTGAGCAATTACTGAGTGCCAGGCACTGTGTTAAGTACTATACATGCATTCTCTAATTTTCATGGCAGTTCTATGAGATTTAAAAAAAAAAAATAGCTTACCCCGAGTCACCTGGTACTTCAGTAAAGCCAGAGTCTGACTTCAGAGTCCATGACCTCAACTATTATAATTGCCCATTTAGTCTAAATATTTTCAGCCCCTTCTTGCTGTTGAGAGAAGAGAGAGAGAGAAATTTCCCAACAATGTGTCACATTTACAAATTAGAAATTGTTAAAGATTTGTATTTTGAAGGCTCTGCTTTTCCACTAAGTGAAAATCTTTTACTTTTTTTTTTTTCCCCAATAGTTTTAAAGTTGCGATGGGCGAAGTATGGGCTTTGGAATCAGGCTGATCTGGATTTAAATCGTAGTTCTGCTATTTATTATCTCCATGATCTCAAATTTCTCTTAAACCCAGTTTTCCCATTTGTAAGGACATAAAATATGATAAGCTTAGGCTGATATGTTTTGAGTCTGCAATAATTGTAGTTGTTAAATACCTTTAAATGACACCGCTTGTACTTCTGTACTATTTTAAATTGTGTTATATGCTTTATGATATTCAGTGGTGCATCCACACTAATCTTAATCACTTACGTACTCCTTTAACAATATTAAAGCAGTAAGATTCTTCGGGTAATCTGTATCCCTTAATATAAGGTTCACTTTTGTAGGAAATATCAGCATAAGAGTAAATAAATTCTTTAATTTCCCCAAAACTAAACTTAACCAGTATGTTTTATAAGTGATCATTTTCTTCAAAAATATTCCTAATTTCTCTCCCTTCTTTTCTAATCCTCATCTGTTCTGCTTCAAAGTCTATTAATTTACACTCTTACCTGTTTTAATGGCTTTATTATCCAGCTACACTTACTGTGTTCCTCCTCTGTGCCAGGATCTTTGCATGTGTAGTCATTCATCCCTCACAGCTTCGCAGAATAACTATTATTGTGTCCATTTCACAAATAAGAAAACTGTTTCATTCAGTTTACCCAAGATCCAACAGCTAGTAACATGGTGGCAGACTTGGCATTTAACGTAAGTCTGTCGAACCCATGCCCATGCTCTGCCTAACATCACATTGCCTCTGAGTTCAGTATTAATTGGAATTGCTTTTAAAGTCATAATATTCTTTAAGGCTATATTTACCCAATAACTTTAGCAGTTTTATACTGGTCATACCTGTCAGTAAACAGTACAAAGGCACAATAAATAACAATCCAGTGAGTTCCCTTTTATAATCTGTATAGATCCCCAGAGTCATATTCATCATGTTATTTTTAATAATTCATTGTAATCAATGCACAATATATGAATCAATCTATTATCCCACCAAGATAAAGACAGTCTGTGTGAGTACTGTATGAATGTTAGTAACAGATACAATATGCCTAAATATAGGACTCCCTAGATACTTTTTAAACTTTATACTTGAAGTTATATTAATGGTAGAAATCAATATTCTTTACAACTCAGGTGATATAAATTAGTACTTGGGCAGAATAGGATGTGAAATGAACTGTATCACTGTATTGTTTACATCTAAAATTGAAAGTTTGGGTATCCTTATATATTACACAATAAATGTCGTGAGGAGTTACACATAGCGGTGTCCCACACACTGAGAAGGCTGATGTGACTCTGAGTGGATGAAAGGGGTGGGGGGTGGGGGCTTTCACCCTGAAGGCAGCAAGGGAGACATGGAGGAATTCCTGCTTTTTAGGAAAATACTCTTCGAATTTGGCATACTCGAAAGCAGTGTCCTCCAGGAAAACTTGCTATAATGGTGGAAATGTTCTGTACCTGTACTATCCAGTAAGTTGCTGCTGAACACTTGAAATGTGGCTAGTGCACCAAGAAGCCAAATTTTTATTTTATTTAATTTTAATGTGGCTCTGGCGATCAGCTCTAAAGAGTTTCTGACTGAGTCAGTAGGATAACATGACAGCAGTACAGTGAAACTTTGAAAGGTAGATGTTTATAGGATCTCTCATAGACTTTTTTTCCTTTTCTTTTTTCCTATTTGAACTTGTTAGTTGGTAAGTATAACATTTGAATTTACAAAGCATTGTCCATTGTGAAACATCTCCACCTAACACATTGCATGACCAATTGTATTTCATATTAAAAACCTGATTACTTTCTTCTGTGCTCCTCGGTTAACACCTGTAAAATTCTGCACTGTGTCTCTCATATCTGTTATGTATCTTCTCTTTTGTTTTCTCACTTCTGCCCGCTACTCCATTTCTTCATTTACAACAAAGAAAGAAATGCAGTGATAGTTCTCTTCCTCCCAAAACCTCCGCTAGAAAACATTGGCCATCTCAAGGTAAACAACCATGGGAAGGCCTCTCACGATTGGCCGGGAATAATGTGCATTACCAGGAAAAAAAGCATGAGCTACTGCTCTTCACTTTCCTTCTGCCATCCATCTGCAGTGCTTCCCTAAAAAGGGCCGTGGATTCATACTCTCCTCTAGGTTTTCCAGTATGGGTCCAGTGTCAGCCAATTCAGATCTTCAGGAAGAGTAAAGGTGAACAAAAATATATTTCCTTCTCCTTGTATTTTGAAGGTCAATCTCATTTCAATTAGAAAAGAATGTTGGAGAAGTTACTTTGAAAAGGAGGGCAACTGACCTGGATTATGAGTAATAAAATATTTTTTCCTTGACAACATATGTTTGTTCTTAAGTATAATTAGAACATTTGGCCTTAAAAACATTTTGAAATGTTTTACCAAGATACATTCTTAATAATGAAAGGGATACGTCTCAATAGACTCTGTATCCCTTATTGAACGGTCTTGTGTTTCCTTATATAAATATTCATAACTTCAGTTGGGCACAAATGGTTTATTATGTGGACGTGCTAGTATAATTATTTCCAAGCTTGAAGTGCCAGTGAGGTGCTACATTGGTTAACAAATATTCCAAAAGTTTCCCTACAGAGTAAGGAAATGTGTAAATTTAAGCCTGCTCACCTATGTGATGTCTGTCTGTCACACATATAAAGAAAATTTTCATGTACATCAGACCTAGACAATCTGGATTAAAGAGCCTTAAAATATACAGAATTTTAAAAATTTTTGTTATTCTGTTACATTTGCAGACTTTCCCTTTTTTTGAAGGGCTTTTTAATGTAATTTCTTATTTATTCATTCAGAAAATACTTGAGAGCGTACAGTTTGCAAAGTTCTGTAGAGTTACTGTATATTGGAGAATCATGATTCATGGAAATAAAAGTACAGAGGTGAAGAACTACTTTATAAATGACACAGAATTTTCTAATTAGAACTTGTTTTGCTTCTTCTAATTCTACTGGCTATATACTTGCTAGAACTGGACAATGTAACTGCCAAAGTTTAAGTTCAGGAAAACAAAAGCATTGCCTATCTCTTCTAAATTGAGACATTTTGAGGGGTCAGTTTGTCTTTTTTGACTGACTTTCACATGAAAATTCTTGTCCTCTTCCCCAGGAATTTATCTTGCTCCATCGTAAAAGCGTATTTAAATACCTAGCATGTATAATGGTCTCATAGTGCTGAATTCCTTTTTGGAATCAATTGGTCCTTTTATTTTCAAGTTTGAGCAGTGAAGGCCCTTTCCTTGGTTATACCCTGTACCTTAGAGAGAGGAATCAGTCAGTCCTTCTAACCTGCGTCTTAAGCCCTTCCCTGCATGTGAATGATGCTTTGGATCCTTGTCCTTTCTGACGCAAAGATTTTGCTTCCCATCGCTTTTTCTGGGGAGCTCTCTGGTTGATTCTGGCTCTGGAAATAATGATTGGCTCTTTCTTGCTAATACAATGACATGGTCACCAGGTCACTGGGTTTTCAATAAAATATTAGTAGGCAGTTATAACAAGTTTTGGGCTTGCTCTTGCCTCTCCAAAGACCTCAGTAAGAGCTGGGATCCATGTGAGCACCAAAAGATTGTTTCTTCTGGGCGGGGAGGCGGGGTGACCCGTGCTAATAATGCTCTTGCTTTTTCCCACAGGCTCCTACCCAGAGATTCTACCCAGTGAAATTCCCACAGCAACGCAGGTAGATGGGGCTGACCTGGCCTCTCCAATGTCTCCTCGGACTAGCAAAAGCCGGATGTCCATGAAGCTGCGTCGGTCCTCGGGCTCAGCCAATAAATCCTAAGGAGACAAGCAGCCAGGCAGTGATCAGCAGTGGCCACCTTGCATGCCCATGGTGTTAACCCTTTCAGGCCCTCGTGTTTGCCATAACATGCACCGTCCTTTCTGAACATTGATTTTTAAAAACACCGGATTTAAATAATTTGTACCTTAGTGTTTTTGATTTGGGTTGTTTATTCAGTTGCGTTCCCCCCCCACCCACACTCCAAACTGCCATATTTGGGGCAGTGGGGGGAATGGAGTTTTATTCCTGCGCCCTTTACCTTTCTAGATAATTATGTCTAAGTAGTTTTAATTTCATGATCAACCTGAAGCCAAAATATAATTGGACAGATAGTCTCATTATTTTATTTATCGTACCCCACTGCAATTTTATGGGCTCAGTAAATATGTAATTTTTTTTACAAATGTAAATTTTCAATTTAAGCATTTGTAAAGTTACAGCAGAAGTTGCAAATCTGTTAAAATACACAGGATGTTTATGGGTTATTTATGTTATGAAAATAAAACACTTAAAATAAATGGCCTTTTAGCATCTCAAATTCTAACTGAAATAATTTTAACATTAACTTCTTCCCAAAGCAATGCCTCATTTCTTGTCTGTGCAGATGATGCCACGACTTATCTAATAACCAGAAAAATCACTGTGCTGCACTTTGATTTATGTTTAGCTTCCAAATATTTTCTTAATATTTTGCTTTTTAAATGGTATCACTGTTACATGCCTTTTTTTTTTTTTTTTTTTTTTTTTTTTTAGATTGTGACCCGTTATTATTGATTGCTAAATCCTGGTGTATCTGTTCTTTCTTAAGTACCAAAAGGGTGGACTTGGAAGGGAGGAAGAAAGAAACTTTTCTGATATAAATGTGTTGCTTAAATTAAGTGTATTTTAAAGGAAAAGGGAACATGACCCCAGGAGTCTAAATTAAATCTAAAACCGTTAATACTGAATTTGCAGGTGCAGGTTGGTGTACATTCCACCCTCCAGAAGTATTTTCCTATAGTAGATAAGCTGCTCACATTTTGCTCATATTTTGTTTTGAACAGGAATCTCCTAAGGAAATGTAGCATGACATCGGTACTAACTGCATGTGTAAATACATCATATTGGCAAACTATAAAATATAAATTATGTATCATCATTCATGTAGTATCTACAAATTTGTAATAGTGAAAAAATATATATGGTATTTAATAATACAATAAAAATATTATCACTTATGTCCATGAGTGTTTTGTCTTTTATATTTGTCTTTTATGTATTTTCAGACTTAATAAGCAGGATTATATGATTAATGGAGAGCTGTAAAGCATAAACCTAGATTATCTTCATTAATCATGAAAAATGAATTTGAATTCTTAGGATACATCCCTAAATTATTTCTCAGAGATCCTACCAAATTCATTAAAAATGTAGGAAATTTTACACCTTCATAAGGGCCAGCCAGAAACTTCACCCAATGCGCTTGGCTAAAGCATCAATATATCTCATCCTCATGCTTCTTTGATTTCTTAAATTTTACTTTGTTTTAGAATATGTATTCAGGAACAAAACTTTTTACAGGCAGTTTGTAAAACCTTTGCACTTAAGTTTTTATTTTCTTAAAAATAAAAACAACTTCCGATGAAACTATGTAGAAAATAAACTAAAATTCCTTTGAAAGCTTATGTAGAAGATAAATGGCCCTGGGAACAAGATTAAATAAGATAGACAGTTTCCCACAACCAAGGTGAAAAATTACAAAGAGAAAAAAAAGTAACTGCTTACGCATTTCTATAGTGCTTTCATTTTTTTAATGAACAGCTAATGAATTGGGTGGATATGTAACAAAACGGAGTGAAAACACTAACTTGAGATATGAACACAGCATGACTTTTTCATCTTTGGATAACACTATTCACTAGTTTTTTTTAAAAAGTATTTTAAATATATTTTCTGTTGACATTTTTGGGTGGCAAAGTGTCTTTAAAGAATAGTGCATTATTTTTGCCTTTTGGAGCTCAGTCTGTGCAGCCATTCTTCAAAGGAAATTTTCCCATTGCATTTGCACACCATTACATTCATTTTCAAAATATAATTTCTCCTGTCTGTATTCTGACTAAATGGGTCACTAAGATTCTAAAGTAGGATACTGGCTTTGGGGAGATAAGAAATGTGGTTTTGAAAATTAGGCTGTGTTCAATGGGATTCTTAAGACAAACACAACAAAGCACCGTCTATGTACATTTATTTGGTAAGCATCTTACAAATATGGGCTATCTGTCAAGCAATACTCAGCCAATGTCCCAAACTCTGGCTATTAGGGCATGGGTACAGAATGTACACTGAATATAGTTTACAAAAAGAAATACTGAAACAGGTTGCTGAAAAATCTGAATATTGAATGAATTGCCATTCAGTTCCATAGTGGATTACAGGCATTAACCTCTTCCTTAAGCTGAACATAGTTTCATATATAACACACAATATGGGATTTACAACAGAAGCATTAAACAATTTGGATGAACCCCTACTAAAACAGTCAAATTTCAGTAGTTGAGTTCTATATTTCCAAAAAGCTATTTTTGGAAAAGTACCTCTTCCTGACTACTACACACAAAATAGCTAAAGGTGAGAATCTTTGGGGGAGGGGTCTCATTTCCTTCCTGTAATGGAGCACCCCCCTACCTCCATACACTAACTTAAAGGACTTTCTGAGAAAAGGAAAGTTTACAGGGAGATCCCCACATCTCCCCAAAGCGCAAACATCCTCTTAACATTCCCTGCCTACAGACATAGGTCTTAGCTGCCCCCCCGCCCGCCTCCCCAAGTTTGGCACCAATCACATAACTTAATTCACAGAATATACAATGCAAGATATCTGACCCCATTGAGACAGAAACTACATAGGTGCCTGCGATGGCATGAAAAAAAAAATAATGACTACCACTTTGGATAGCTGGAATCCTTTGTAGACATTGAGACGCACGCATTCACTGCGACTTTCCATAGGAATTACAAGTCATAGGATTCACTGGGGCCTGCAGTTTGGGGACGGGGGGATACTATTTTCTTGGGGAAAGTGAGAAGGATTTAAAGCTGACGGTCCTTGACCACGAATGTTTATACCATATACATACCTGTTCTAGAGAGGGATTTTACATTTCGCTGTCCGCTCCTCTGGCGGAACATTGACTACTGGGACTTTTAGAAGAGAAAATACAGAAGGAAATAGGGTAAACTTGCAAGTTGAAGAAAAGACCCACAAATTCCCAAGATCTGTTTCCTCCAAGGCCAACCTCGCAATCTTGCGGGTCTCCCGGCCCTCAACAGCCCGGCCGCAATGGCATCTGCAGCAGCAGTACCTGCCGACTTTCTGAGGGGTGGCACTTATTGATGTGCCGGGTCAGCCCCGGGGAGCTAAAAAAAGTGGACGGGCAGTGCTTGCACGAGAAAATTTGCTGAGCACTCCCGTCCGATGCCCCGCCTGGGCTCGGCACTTCGGGGGTCGCCCCGGCTAAAGCCGGCAGGAGAAGCTCCTCGCGGACAGCATGCCACAGCCGGTGCTTGTCCCTGATATCGGCGGACGGGAAGTGCGCCCCGCACAGCGGGCAAGCGAAGGCCAGTGGGGCGCCGCGTTCGGAGCCAAAGCCCGGGGCAAGCGCGCGGGCCGAGCCCGCTTCGTGAGTGCCCAAGTGCTTGCGCAGATAGGCTTGGCGACGGAACTTTTTGTGGCAATAAGGGCACACAAAGATCTCAGGTCCCCCAACACCACTGGCACTGCCCAGCCCAGGCACCCGGTGCCCCAAAATCCCCTCCGGGTAGGGGACCCGAGGCAGCGGTGCCTCGAGGTGGGACAACACCTGGAGGCCCTGGGATGGGGCGCTGTCTGGGTGCTGCTCCGCCGCGGAGCTGTCCCTGGCCTGCGGGTGCTGATCCTCAGTTCTCTCTGCCCGACTGTTCTCCTTCCCCTCCGCCAGGAAAGATGCAACCGTCCCAGAATCCGGGGAGGACGAAGAAGGCTTCCCGTCAGTTGAGGAGACTGTGGCGACATTTGCAGCTGCGGGACGCGGCTTGTGCCAGCGGCGATGGGAGGCGAGGTTCGCTGGGCAGCTGAAGACCTTGTCGCACTCGGGGCAGCGGTACTCAACGCGCACGATGCGGGAGCAGCGATGCTGAGCCAGCGCGAAAGGGTCCGCATACTGCTCCTTGCACAGCTGGCAAATGAACTCCCCCAGGGGCGTGCGGCTGCCCCCCAGACCTCGAGAAGGGGCTCCGGGCTCCTCCTCCTTGATCTTCAGGCCCAGGACAGGGGACGTGGTCACTTCATCGGCGAAGCTCAACTTCCTCATGGCCTTTGGTTTCTTGACTCCCACAGCCACCGGTCCAGACACGCAGCCCGGAGGTGCTTTGGCGCGGCGTTCGCCGGCAACAGGCCGCTTCAGGCCATGCAGGGTGGCAGAAAGGGGCGCGGGGTCCGGATGGAGCGCGGGCTCTGGGAACGGTGCCCGGAGTGGCAGCAGGAACTGCTCCCCCGAGGTCGGTGCGGCTGCTGGTGCCACTGAGCAGGAAAAAGCCGCCACGGCGGCGGCGCCCCCGGGGAAGGACTCAGCGGAGACGGGAGAACTGAGGCAGCGCTCCAGGAACGCCCGGCGCAGCTCCGCACCCACTGGCTTCGCCGGGCTGGGGCTGGGCCCGGGACCCTCTCTGCCATCCACCTTCCACTCGGCGCCTTCCCGCCCGTCCGCTCCTGGGCTCACCCCAGGCGCCCGACAAGGCGACCCCAACAGTTCGCGGGCCGCCTCCTCCTCCAGCCCCTTTCCGGGCTCTTCTGGGGTAGGGAGTGCTGCATGCTCCGCACCGGGCTGAGGGGCACTGGAAGTCTCCTTGGGGAAGGGCGGCACCCCCTGGTGATCCAGCAGGGGGAAGACCCGCTCGACTAGACGCACTCGGTAGGAGCCGCCTGTCCGTTTAGTTCGCTTCACCAGGAAGCCTCTTGGCATGGTGGAGTCGGGAGCGCTAGGGGGCAAGGAGTAATGGGGTCCTGATGGGGGGCTGAGAGCTGGCAGGCACTGCAGCTACCCGAGCTTCGCAACCGCGGTCATGCGTCCGCCGGCTTTATAGCTGAGACGCAGGCCAGGGGACCGCTGGGTGGCCTTTTGGCTGGAAGAGCCAATCAGGAGTGGGAGCGGGCTCCGGGGGCGGGGTTTTCACCTTGCCGGGCTCACGAGGGTCCACAGGCGGACGGCGGATCACTCCCATAGCCCCCTGGCAGCAGCCGCCACAGCCCCAGCGGCTGGCTTTAGGGCTGCGTGCCGTGCCTCCCCCTGCTGTACACCCTACGAAGACGCAAAAAAGGTAAGGGCCGGAGTGTGCGGAAGCTCAGCACTCCCCACTCCAGCAGCTTCCAGGGACCCTACGAGAGCCAGGCTGAGAGGCGACCTAAGGGTGCCCTCTTTGCGGGCTGTGACCTTGCTGCCCCTGGCGTGGAAACCTGACGGGAAAGCCCTCGCCCTGCGGGAGCAGAGCCAAGAGGAAGGGGCGTGGGTGCCTGGGAGGCGACCCGGTGGGTGTCGGCCAGGGAAAGGGTTAATGTCCTCTGCCCGTATTGAGATGATGAGACGCTGTGACAGAGCAGCAGGGCTGCTAAATCCACCGCCCAGTGACTATACTTGAGGGTGGGAGCACGTCTGCCATCCAGTATCGATCGAGACTGTGAGCGTCTGTGATACTATGAGGATTCATCTGGGAAGAAGGGCTCTCAGTGCGGGAGAGCGTGCGTGCTGGCAAGCCTCGGGAGCTCAGGGCCCCAGGAGGTTTCTGGGCCCTGGTCCTCAGGGCTTATAAATGTCCCCTCCCGGATGTGGGGAGGGGAACGTAGAATCTAATTTTCGACTGTCCTCAGATAAAGTGGTTTTTCTATTCACACCTTCCACTTGTAGGACCCAGCGACATGACTTAGTGCTTACCTGACCTGTTTAGCATGGAGTGGATAGAGTGAGAAATATTGGCGGAATCAAGATTACGTCTGCTTCCCCTTATATAAGTGATACTTTGCAAACGGTGTGCTATAAACCAGCACTCTGTAATGCGCCCAACACTCTTTTAAGCACTAGAAGAGATTTGAAAGTTTGTCATATTAGCTGAAGTATGAAATAATTAGAAAATATATGACTGGTGTATAATAAAGTACCAAGCACAGTGTGAGAATAAAAATTATGTGTTCAAGTCTCCTTACAACACCGAATTGGAGAAACAGGCTGAGCGATGTGTTTTTAAAGTAGACTAAGACACACAGATCTAGTCAATAACACATATTGTCTTCCTTTTAGTGAATGCAATGTTTTTACAGGGAGAGCATTATTTTAAAGCAGACTTGGAAGTAATAATGTATTTGTTAATCATTGACCATATTTGAGGCATTCTACTAATCTCTAATCTTTTCATACATGCACACATAAAACAGGAGATATTATTAATCTCCTTTTTTGATGAGGGATTTGAGCCTTAAAGAAGTTCGATAACTGGCAAAAGTCGCCCAGAGCCCAGATTCAAACCGAGTTCTGGCTAATTCCGAAGCTCACTCTTTCCATTACACCAGTGGCTTCAAACCATTTTTTTTTCTGATCACATCCCACAATAGGAAATATATTTTACAGTACACACACATAACTGAAACAAAAGATTCACAAAATAATACCCTTAACTAGGTGCAATGCATTCTTGTTTTTCTATTCAATTCTATTATATTTTTCTTTTTAAATGCTGATCATAGCAAACAAATTGATTTTGTAACTTACTAATAGATTAGGACCCACAGTTTGAAAAACACTATCATTATGGTGTTTTCCATTGAACAGCATGAAATCATACAGAATTAAGTAAATAAATCTGACACTTCATAACCAAAATTAATATTCCTAATCACTACTTAAACCAGCGCTTGCACTCCTACGTATATACACAAAAGACTTGAAAACAAGCTCTGAAACACATATACCAATGTCCATTGTAACATTATTCACAATAGCCCAAAGATGGAAGCAACCATTATTTTCCTTCAATAGATAAAAGTAGAAACAAAATGTGGTATATACAAATGACAGAATATTATTCAGCCATAAAAAAAGAATGCAATGCTGATATATACAACATGGATGAATCTTGAAAACATTATGCTAAGGGGAAGGAGCCAGACACAAAAGGACAAATATTGTAAGATATCAATTATATATGAACTATCTAGAATACATAAATTCCTAGAGATACCAAGTAGAATATTGGATATCAGGACTTGGGGCACTGGAATCTTATGGTTATGGAATTTCTTTTTGGAGTGATGAAAAAATTTTGTTCATCGATAGTGGTGATGGATGGACAACATTGTGAATGCAATTGATGCCACTGAAGTGCACACTTAAATTGTAAAAATTGACATTTTTAAAATATATTTTTTACTACAGTAAAAATATTTCACACACACACATAAAAGAGTGGAAGGCAAAAATCATTGCATGTCAGAATGTGAAAAAGAGGATAAAGGACCAGGTCATGTAATTTGGATATTATTACATACGACAGACACAGAGAGCCATTTAAAGTTTTAAGGTGAGGGAACAACATTTGTTTTTGAAATTGCATGAGGGAAAATATCTTTAGCTAAACTTTCTGCCAGAGAGAGAAAGGGAAATGCAGATATATGAGCCTGCTCCTCTCGGTCCTTCCTCCTTTTAACCAACTGAGAATGTGGATTAGAAAAAAATAATAATGGAAACTTAAAAAGTCAAAAGAGCAGTTATAATGTGGGAATACTTAATGAAGTAATTGTCATGAAACTGATACGCAATAAGTATTTTTTGACTGAATGGTGCTAGTTAAGTTATTAGATGGATAGCAAATGTGTCCAGCCATCTATCCAGCCATCCTTCCAGCCATCCTGTCTCCCATCTGCACATCTATTCAATCACTCATCAAATAATTGCTGCATATTCTTTCTGTGATAGTTCAGAAACACAGTGTTCAAGGAGTAACTACCCTCTGTTATTTTCAGGAAAATGAATTTGTGTGGGAGAGGGCCCGGCCCACCTAAAGCTGTTTTTATTCTTGACCACCGCTTTATAGAAATTTACCCTGAAATCTCTGACCCAAAGGATACTGACATCACCCCTGTTGCACAAGGTTTGCTCCTGTGCTGCTCTTCTACCAGCTCTGCGTCATTCCTGTGTAAGGAAGGGCAGGGGGTCTGGGAGCTGCTGCGCTATCATCTGCAACGCCCCCTCCTCTGGGGGCATCGCTCACCTCGGTCCCACTCCATCCCCTTCCCAGGAATGCCTCCTCTAACCTCTCCTCTCCTCCTCATCACCCCATTCCACTGAGCAGTCAACCTCCATTAAAAGAGTTTCCTCAGTCTCACTGTACAAGTGCATCTGCTATTCTCCATACCCTGTAACACTCGTATTGGCTGCCATAGGCTAATACTTATCGACTATTGAGTGAGTACTATGGTACCACTATGAAACAGAGCAAATCAAGATTAGTATATAACAACACAGAGCAGGTTCTCTTCTACATGTTCAAAATAAAAAGCATTATTATTTTTTAAAAAAAGAATTGCTGTCAAATATTTTTCTAACAGATCCTGTAGTTCCAATAGGTCTTTCTCTCCCTTCCCCGCAAATGTAATTTGATAGCAACCTTTCTGGAAATCAGTGTAATAATGTATATCAGGAGCTTTTAAAAACATGCATACCCTTTAATTCATCGATTCCTCGTAAAGTAAATCATCTAAAAGAAGGGCAAAGATTTATGCACTCTGATAACCAGAAAAAAAAAAAAAACACAAAAGCTGCCTTAAAGCCTTTTTGGTGTTAGATATGGTATCCCCTCTCGCAGGACACTGTTGGAGAAATGGCAGTACAACATCAAACAGGAATTCCACCAAGAAGTAGCATTCTCCAGAGTCACCTGTTTGAACTCTGGCCCTAGAAAAGAGGTGACAAGCTTCTGTCATGCCACAGGCCTTCCAGGTGAAGAACATTTTGGGGAAGAGACTAAGGGTTAAAAGGTGGAAAGCAGGCTAAAATAGGTAGGAGAGAGAAAGAATTTTGATGGATACTCTCCACTTAGGTTTAAGCTATAAACCCATCTTTCTCCATTTTCCCACTTAAAAATGATGATAAACAGGACAGTCCCTGACAAGACTGAAATCTTTGCTTTCTTTATCTACATCCTTTCTTTTGCCAATGACATCCTTTTCCCCCTTTCAAACACTCAGGACCTTCATCTACTCTGTTATACTTTGATAAAAATTCATCAACAGTGAATCATCTCCCAAGTTATTTGCATTTTAAGCTTCCTATCTCTAATTGTGGAATAAATTACTTTGATTTAAATTCAGAAATTTTGAGACAACAGCAATCAGAACATGTTTTGAAGACAGACTTCTTCCCTTAGTATAAGACAAGCTCAGATTACTGACCTACTTTTTATCCCTTGAATATCTGAAGAATAACTCAGGAGGAACTTTATTTCTTCTAGTTTTCAGCTCCCTCACCGCCACATAGACGTACCCCTGTAAAAGATTAACACCTGTGGCAGCTACTACAGGCCTATTCGCCCCCAAGCACTTGGATGTGAAACGTCTCTCACAAATCTAAAACAACTCTTGATTTCCTCTCCTAAACCTAATCCTCATCTTGGTAAATAGCACTTCCACTCAATCAACTGCCTAAATCAAAACCCCAAAACAAAAGCCAAACACCCCACATTTAGTCCCTTAGCAGTTCTTATCAGCTCTATCTTCAAAGCATTTCCTGAATCTGAACACTTCTCAGATTCGCTACCACCATGCTGTTCCGTGTCTCTGCTTCCGCCCTGGCCCCACTGTAGTGTATTCTTTATTCAGCAGCAAGATGGGTACTATTAGCATTTAAATATGATCACTTCATTCTTTTTGCTCAAAATTTTCAACTGACTTCCCACCATATTCGGAATACAATCCAAAGCTCTGATTGGTCCCTGGCTATTCTTAAACCACATCTCCCACCACTCTCATCCTCAGTCAGTCTGTTCCTCCCACATCAGTCTCCTTATTTTCCTCAAACATGACAAGCACATTTCCACCTCAAGCCGTTTATTCTGTCAGAATGTTCTTTCTTCAGATATGTTCACGACTTGTTCCTTCATTTCATTCGGGTCTTTACTCAAAGAATACCACCTCAGAAAGCTCTGTCCTGACCACCCTAACCAAAAGAGCAGCCCTATACACACCATTACCCTTCATTTCCTATCCCATTGCTCAGCGTTTTCTCTCTTCACGGCACTTATCTGTCACTATATATTTATTTCTTAATTGTCTGTTGTCCCCCAGCAAGCTATAAGGTGCACAAAGACAGATTCTTTGTTTTGTTCACTGCCTTATATCCCGTATGTAGAACGATGCCTGGCCTACACATAAATGAGTTGATGACTACAATCGTGAGCCACTGGATTCAAAAAAGCATCACTTTTTAAATCACGGCAGCCCTAGAGCCCATTCTGCCCGAGCACAGAGAAGGGAAATCAAAGTCATAAGGAGCTTCAGATTCCAGGCATTTGGGAATCTCAGTGGAGGAAAATGAGAGGACTAGAAAGGTCTTCCTTGCATTGTATACCCTTGGGAGGTCTTTTCTTCCACACCTCACCCACTTAAGCCATGGCTTAGATCACTCCCATTTCCTTCCTCTGGCGTCATTTCCTACAGGGAAAATAAACCCCAGCTCATAATCAGAGTGTCTACTATCTTAAACTGTTCAGTTCCCAGAAAACTAGGAGAATGGGAGCAGAAAGAAGTTTGTCAGCTACTTGGATGGAAAGACAAGACTGGCAGGATAAGACTACATGTGTGGAAACCAAGGAATTCCTGGCACAGGGCATGGAGGGCAGGAGCCAGGCTATTGAGAAGTTCAGTCTAAGAGCTTTAAAGGGAGATGACACAGTGTAGTGGTCGAGGTCACAGGCTGTAAACTGAGACGGTCTTGAGTTCAATTCCAGCTCTACTACTAGCTGTTCACTTTTACAGAACTAGCTTAGCTTTTTGTAGCCAGAGTTTCCTCGTTACAAAATGGGAATAGCAATAATTATCTCAAAGAGTACTTTGATCATTAAATATTATGTATGTGAATGCTTAGCACAATGCATGGCACATCGTGAGCCCTCAATGAATGGAACATATTATTATTATTTAAGTATCTGAGGTGGAAGAAAACTACTGACATTAATGACAACTATAAATTTTGCAGAAATAACAGAATAATTTATGTGACTGGCTTACATTTTATACCCAACTATGATGCAAGACAGCATTGATTACGCATAATATTTAATATGCTCAAAATTAATTATGTTTCATATGGTTAAAGCAAGATTCACAAAACATATAAAAAACAGAAGACAATGTAGTTTTAACTGGATTAAGCCCATGACTTGGAGTCAGGCCCGAGTTTGAATCCTAGCTCTGCCGTCTACTTGCTGTATGACTTAGACTATTTAACCTCCCTGGCCTACGTTTCTTATCATATAGGCACAACAGCATACTACTCCCCCATCAATGGGGCATCCGTCTGTTGTTTCGTGCGGTAAGAGCATATGGTGGGCAGTGGAGGAGCTGAGGCCAGAAAGATAAGTTGGGGACAGATTGCAAAGCACATTACATAATCACACTAAAATTGAGCATGGGTATTGTTCAGTGAAAGCCACTGATTTTTCTAAAGGATTTAAACGATATAATCAAATCTTTGCTTTGGAAAGATAACTCTAAATGCTGTATTGGAGTAAAGTTCTGGGGCTGCGGTAAATATGTAGAGAAGACGGTTATGAGACTGGGATTGAGACTTCAGGAAGGGAGTTCAGCCAGGAGAACATTAAAATAGTTGTTAGAAGATGATGTGGCCCGAAGTGTTCAATCTCGAATGGGATTAAATAGTTTATTGATGAACTATCTTATACTATCTCCATGAGTGTTTTTCTCCCTGCGTTAGCAATGAAATAGATAACTTACACATTCTAAAAACTTGAAAGTAGAGAGCACTTACAACTTGACTTTCACTTGGTCAGGAAAAACTGCCTGTTGAAATCAGGATTCACTTCAGAAACCATAAGCAATTGGAAAAGAGTGAACTTGAGCTAGAGAAAAGGATTTTTAATGGCATAAGATGCCATAATGGAGAGGCATTTTATTTTCTCTTATGCTGGGTAAATAATAGTTCTTTACCCTCAGCCAGCCTCACATTTACAATCACTAGTACCATCTCTGTCATTGAAGATAGCTCTCCCCCTTCAAACTATTTAGCTGCTTCTTCAGCTCAGTATATAACTCTCCTGGACTGCAGACAATTAAACGTTTGCAGTGGCGCATAAAGACATCATGTTCCACATTTTATAGAATTTCTTGTATAAGAATACTTAGTTCCTTACTTCCAGTCTCAAAGGGTCAAGTATTTTCTGGACCTGGTTCATTGCTCATTAAAAAAACAGTAGATTCAAATTCTAGCACTGTCATTTACTGAAGAGGTGATCTTAGAAATTTACTTGATCTCGCTGAGTCTCAGTTATTTATCTCTAAATTGATGTACCAATACCTACATCATAGAATGAGAATTAAACTGAACGAGATGAATTAATTCCTTCTCCAGAACTGGCTCATACCAGTCCCAGTATTGAAATATATATTCTTGGTGTTCCCTGGAAACTCCTAAGGGTAGAGACTATCTAACTAGCTTTTTACTATACAGAATAATGTGTATGTGTGTTCCAAATAAACATTTTGGAACAATTATGAGGATGGCCCACCTGGCTAGGAGAAAAAAAAGCCTTATCAATCTTTATCTATTATATCTAAATATATAAATACAGATAAATTCCATTCATACGCTTGAAAAAAATGTGTATTTTGTCATTGTACATACCAATTATTATATAGTTATATGTTCTCTCCCATATACACATATATATATATGGTACATTACATTATTTCTCTTTGTAGTCTCTCAATTTTCACTCTACACATTTTGAGACTTTGTCATAGGTCCACATGAATTAAAAGCAGCATCTGTTTAGTTAACTGAACATCTCATCAGTATAAAGTATCCCTCTTTATTTGAAGTAATGCTTTCTGACTTAAAGTCTGTTTTATCTCTACACACATTAGCTGTCTTTTGATTGGTGTTTGCAAGGAATGTATTTTCCTTTTAATTACAACCTTTATTATTGTGTTTTAACTATGTCTCTTGTTAACAGTAGTTGGATTTTTTTAAACTAGTCAATCTTTAACTTTTAACTGGAGCATTTAATCCTTTTACATTTATATAATTGCTACTCTATTTGGAATTAAATCTGCCCTCTTCAAAAGTGCTTCCATTGGTCTGATCCATTACACTTCTTTTTCTTTCTTATCTTTTAGAATGATTTCCATTTTTATTATCAAATTCCCCATTTCACAGTTTAAAATTATACCCTTTCTTTGTATTTTTTTACTGATCAATTTTAAAATTACATCACATTTTTAATTTATTGAAGTTTTTCATAACATTAAGGAAGTGAGAACACTTTACCTGCATTTAATCTTTTCTCACATATGCTATAATTATTGTACATTTTAATTTTGTATTTTTAAAAATCCATACTAATTATTGTTTTATACAGTTAATATTTATTAGATTTACCCATATGTTTTCATTTTCTTGGCTCTTAATTCTCTCTTGTATCTCACTTTCCATATGGGATCATTTTCCTCCTGCCTGTAACACATACTTTGAAATATCTTTCACTGTAGATTTTCAAAATATCTTAGCACCAGTGTGTCTGACGTGTCTTTATTCATCTACCTATAGAATACTAGGTTGTAATCATTTTCTTTCGGCACATTGAATATAACATTCCACTGTCTTCTGTTTCCCACTTTTTTTTTTTTTTAAGATTTTATTAGAGAAGGGGAACAGGACTTCATTGGGGAACAGTGTGTACTGCCAGGATTTTTTCCAAGTCAAGATGTCCTTTCAATCGTAGTTATGGAGGGCGCAGTTCAGCTCCAGGTCCAGTTGCCATTGTTAGTTGCAGGGGGCACAGCCCACCATCTCTTGCGGGAGTCAAGGAGTCAAACCGGCAACCTTGTGGTTGAGAGACCACTGGCCCATGTGGGAATCAAACTGGCAGCCTTCAGCGTTAAGAGCATGGAGCTCCAACTACCTCAGCCACCGGGCCGGCCCCCTGTTTCCCAGTTTTACTAGTGAAAAGTCAGCTATCAGTATATTGTTGCTCATTTAAAAGTATTACCTTCTCTGACTGCTTGTAATATTTGTTCTTTGTCTTTGGTTTTAAGAAGTTTTACTTCAATGTGCGTAGGTATGGTTTTCTTTTCATTTATTATGCTTTCAGGTTAATAAGACTTCTTAAAATCAGTGTCTTGAAGTCTTTTGTCAGTTTGGAAATTCCTCAGCAGTTAAATCTTCAAATAATTGCTCATTTCATTCTCTCTCTCTCCTCTAGAACTCTGGCTAAACCTATGTTAGACTTTCTGTCTTTTACCTTCTTGTATATATTTTCCCCCTTTTTTTTTCTCCATGCTGCATTTTGGATCATTTCTCTTGGAATATCTACAGGTCCTTTAAGTCTTAAGATGTCTAATCTACACTTAAATTCTTGCTGGATTTTAAGTTTTTATTTATCAATTATTCACAAAATATAAATATATTTATAAAATTTTATTTAAAATTTTATTTGAAATAAAACAAAAACATTTAAAATCACAATAAAATTCTGTTTGGTTCTTAATTCAAATTCAAACTTGCTGTGTTACTTTTTGTCATTTCCTGTTCTCTATAGCTATCATCAAGCTGGTCTTTCGTGACTTTAAACATAGTCATCATACCAAAGCCAAAAAAAGACATAAGAAAAGGAAACTACAGACTAATATCCCTTGTGAATATTGATGCAAAAATCATCAACAAATACAAAGAAATCATTACCAGATCCAAAAAAGCAAACCAAATTAAAAAGCATATTGAAAAATTATACACCATGACCAAGTGGGATTTATTCCTGGAATGCAAGGATAGTCCAGTATATGAAAATTAATGTAATTACCACATTAACAGAACAAAGGAAAAGAACCACATGATTATCTCAATTGATACAGAAAAAGCATTTGACAAAACTCAACACTCTTTCATGATAAAAACACTCAACAAACTAGGAATAGAAGGAAACTACCTGAACATAGTAAATACCACATATGGAAAACCCACAGCTAACATTATATTTAATAATGCAATATTGAAAGCTTTCCCTTTAAGATCAGAGAAAAGGCAAGGATGCCCACTTTTACCATTTCAACATAGTACTGGAAGTTCTAGCCAGGGTAATTACTTAAGAAAGAGAAATAAAAGACATCCAAATTGGAAAAGAAAAAATAAAATTATCTCTGTTTGCAGATGATATCATCTTATATGTAGAAAACCCTGAAGATTCCACACAAAAAAAGTTAAAACTAATAAATTTAGCAAAGTGAAGGATACAAAGTCAACACTCAAAAACTCAGTTGCACTTTTATACACTAACAAGGAACAATAAAAATAGAAAATTTAAAAAGCAATTCCATTTACAACAACAACAAAAAGAATAAAATACTTAGGAATTAACTAAGGAGATGAAAGACTTGTACCATGAAAACTGCAAAACATTGCTGAAAGAAATGAAAGATTGCATAAATAAATGGAAAGATCCCATGTGCATGGAGTGGAAGACTTAATATTGTCAGGATGTCAATACTGCCTAAAACAATCTATAGATTCAATGCACTCGCTATCAAAATATCACTGACATTTTTTCCAAAAATAGGAAAAATCATCCTATAATTCATATGAAATCTTAAGGGACCCAGAATAGCCAAAATAATCTTGATAAAGAAGAAGAAAACTGGAGGACTGACACTTTTTTGTTTTAAAACTTACTACAGCTCTACCGTAATCAAAACAGTGTGGTTCTGCCATAAAGACAGACATATAGAACAATGGAATAGAATAGAGAGCCCAGGAATAAACCCTTCACAGATGGTAAAATGATTTCTGACAAGGGTGTCAAGATCATTCAATGAGAAAAGGACAGTCTTTTTCAATAAATGGTGCTGGGAAAACTGGACACCCACATGCAGAAGAATGAAGTTGGACCCTATCTAACACCATATACAAGAATTAACTCAAAATGGACCAGAGACTTGAATGTAGACCTTAAAGTATAAACCCTTAAAATAAAACATAGGGCAAAAGATTCACAATATTGGATCTGATAATGATTTCTTGGATATGATACCAAAGGCACAGGCGACAAAGAAAAAAATAGACAAATCTGACTTCATGAAAATTAAAGGATTTTGTGCATTAAAGATACTATGAACAGACTAAAAAGACAACCCATAGAATGGGAGAAAATATTTGCAAATCATATCTGATAAGGGACTAATATCCAGAATATATAGAGCACTCCTAAAACTCAACAATAACAACTTGATGCAAAAATGGGCAAAAGACTTGAACAGACATTTCTCCAAAGAAGGTATATAAATGGCCAATAAGCACATGAAAAAATGCTTACTATCACTAATCATTAGGGAAATGCAAATCAAAACTACAATAAGATACCCACTAGGCTGGCTACTAGCAAAAAAACAGAAAAATAACAAATATTGGCAAGGATGTGGAGAAATTGGGACCCTTGTGCACTGTTAATGGAAATGTAAAATAGTATAGCTGCTGTGCAAAACAGTATGGCAGTTCCTCAAGAAATTAAAAATAGAGGTATCACATGATCCAGAAACTCTACTTCCGGGTATACATCCAAATGAAAGCAAGGTCTCAAAGAGATATTTGCATAGCTATGGTCATAGCAGTATTATTCACAACAGCTAAAATATGGAAGCAACCCAAGTGGCCATCAGTGGATGAGTGGTATATACATACAGTGGAATATTATTCAGCCTTAAAAGGGAAAGAAATTATGGCATGTGCTGTAACATAAATGACCCCTGATGATATTATGCTAAGTGAAATAAGTCAATAACATACACAAAAAATACTGTATGATTCTACGTAGATGAGGTACTTAAGAGTAGTCAAAATAGTAGAGAAAGTTGGCTGGGAAGTGGGGGTATGGGGAGTTACTGTTTAATGGGTATGGAGTTTCAGATTACAAGATAAAAAGAGTTATGGAGATGGATGATGATGATGGTTCCATTTAGTACTGTTGAACTATATACTTCAAAATGGTTAAGAAATTCATATAACCACACAGATTAGTCACTGAAATTCACTGTGTGGTTAAATACATGAATTTCCTACAACCCAGCTCACAAGGGGATTCAATAAATACGAGTTACAGGAATGACTGATTCACTTCATTTTCCGTTAGCCTATGATCCATCATTATCTTGCCATTATCTTTAAATCTCTTGTACCCTTGTCATTTTATCACACTTACTTTGCAAAATCACCCTTTATTAACTTATAATAACTTTTCAATTTCTTCTTTCTATATATGACTGTTGGGCATGGCTAAAAAAATTCATATAACCACACAAACTAGTCACTGAAATTCACTGTGTGCGCCATCAGTGAAGACCTCCATGATGTCCAGCAGTCCGATATGTCCTTAGGCAGCCACTCATATTTACCTTCCTTTCACCCATTTCCTCAAATCTACCATGCTACCTCCTACGAAAAGTGCCAACTTTTGCTAACATTGGGTAGTAGGTATTTTTAAATGTCTTTGTCAATATGACGAGCAAAAAGTTGTATCTCATTTTTCTTTTCATTTGGATTATGGTGCTTTTCATTTTAAAATGTTTATTGACTGTGAATTGCTTGTTCATGTTCTTTGTCTTTTTTTTAAAACAGTAGCTTTTTTTTTTTTAATTGGGGAATATTGGAGAACAGTGTGTTTCAGTGTGTTAACAGGGCCCATTAGCTCCACGTCAAGTCGTTGTCCTTCAATCTAGTTGTGGAGGGCACAGATCAGCTCCAAATCCAGTGGCTGTTTTCAATCTTAGTTGCAGGGGGCGTAGCCCACCATCCCATGTGGGAATTGAACCAGCAACCTTGTTGTTAAGAGCTTGCACTCTAACCAACTAAACAATCCGGCCACCCCTTCTTTGCCATTTCTTACTACTATGTTTCCCCGAAAATAAGACCTAGCCGGACCATCAGCTCTAATGCGTCTTTTGGAGCAAAAATTAATATAAGATCCAGTATTATATTATATTATATTATATTATATTATATTATATTATACCCGGTCTTATATTAAAATAAGGCCAGGTCTTACATGGGAGAATTCCCATTTCTCCTTCAACTTTAGTCTGCTAATTCCATACTATCTTTTCATGTCCTTTTATGCTCTAAGAATAGATTTTAAATCCAGATCTTTTAGTTATTTTCACTAAGAGGATTGATCCATCTAAGTTAGCCTAACACTACCAGAACCATTAAGTCAACCTAACATTTAAATTTTTTTTTTTTTACACCTCCTGAGATTTGGTACAGGATTTATTTGCTGTTTTTTGTTTTTGTTTTTGTTTTTAATTTATTGGGGTGACAATTGTTAGTAAAATTACATAGATTTCAGGTGTACAATTCTGTATCACATCATCCATAAATTACATTGTGTGTTCACCACCCAGAGTCAGTTCTCCTTCCATCACCATATATTTGATCCCCCTTACCCTCATCTCCCACCCCCTAAAATATTTTTGATAAATATTCAGAAACTGTCCTTTAGAAAGTTTGTGCCCATTTATACTTCTATCAGCAGGCTTAGGGATGCTCCTTTTCCTTTCCCCATAACTATATTCTGTAACTTATAAGAAAAAAATATTTGGCTTTCCGGCAGCCACAGCCATGAAGGTCGAGCTGTGCAGTTTCAGTGGGTACAAGATCTATCCCGGACACGGGAGGCGCTACGCCAGGACCGACGGGAAGGTTTTCCAATTTCTTAATGCAAAATGTGAGTCGGCATTCCTTTCCAAGAGGAATCCTCGACAGATAAACTGGACAGTTCTCTACAGAAGAAAGCACAAAAAAGGACAGTCGGAAGAAAATCAAAAGAAAAGAACCCGCCGAGCAGTCAAATTCCAGAGGGCCATCACTGGTGCGTCTCTTGCTGATATAATGGCCAAGAGAAATCAGAAACCTAAAGTTAGGAAGGCTCAACGAGAACAAGCTATCAGGGCTGCCAAGGAAGCAAAAAAGGCTAAGCAAGCATCTAAAAAGACAGCAATGGCTGCTGCTAAGGCTCCCACAAAGGCAGCGCCTAAGCAAAAGATTGTGAAGCCTGTGAAGGTTTCTGCTCCCCGAGTTGGTGGAAAACGCTAAGTTGGCAGATGAAAATGTTAAATAAAGATCTGACTATAAAAAAAAAAAAATATTTGGCCTATCAAAATACCACTGGCATTCATCTCAGGGCTACAACAAATAATTCTAAAATTTATATGAAACCACTAAAGACCCCAAATAGCCAAAGCAAACTCGAGGAAAAAAATGAAGTTGGAGATACCACAATTCCTGATTTCGAACTATACTACAAAGCTATAATAATCAAAACAGCATGGTATTGGCACAAAAACAGACATGTAGGTCAATGGAACAGACTAAAGAGTCCAGAAATAAACTCTCACTTATATGGTCAATTAATCTACTACAAAGAAAGCAAGAATATACAATGGAGAAAAGACAGTCTAAGTGGTGCTGGGAAAACTGGATAGGTACATGCAAAAAAACAAAACTGGACTGCTCTCTTACACCATATACAAAAATGAACTCAAAATGGATTAAAAGCTTAAACGTAAGATGCGAAATCATAAACCTAGAAAAATACATAGGCAGTAAACTCACTGACATTGGTCTTAACAGTATCTTTTTGGATATATCACCTCGGGCAAGAGAAACAAAAACAAAAATAAACAAATAGGACTACATTAAATGAAAAAGATTCTGCATAGGTAAGAAAACCATCAACAAAATAAAGACAACTTACTGAATGGGAAAAGATATTCACAATTGATATATCCTATAAGGGGTTATTATCCAAAATATATAAGGAACTCATATAACTCAATATCAAAACAACAATCTAATTTAAAAATGGGCAGAGGACATGAATAGATATTTCTCCAAAGAAAACACACAGATGGCCAACAGACATATGAAAAGATGCTCAATCATCAGGGAAATGCAAACCCAAACCATAATGAGATATTTCACTTCATACCTGTCAGATGGCCATCATCAATAAATCAACAAACAAGTGTTGGCGAGGATGTAGAGAAAAGAAAATCTTTGCACTGTTGGTAGAATTGTAAAGTGCAGCCATTATGGAAAATAGTATGGCCATTCCTCAGAAAATTAAAAATAAAACTACCAGATGACCCAGAAATTCTACTTCTGGGTATTTATCCAAAGGAAACAAAAATACTAATTCAAAAAGGTATATGCACCCCGATGTTCAGTGCAGCACCATTTACAATAGCCAAGCTATGGAAGCAACCTAGCTGTCAATTGATAGACAAATGAATAAAGAAGATGTGGCATGCAAATATATAGATATATTTGCAATATATTATATGTATAGACATATATATATAATATCAGTGGTGCCGGAAAAATGGATACAAGTGGACACTTTGGTCAGCGTTGCTCAAGCAGTAGTTCGCTGTAATCACAAATGTCTGGACGCTGATGGTAAGCACTTTGAGCACCTCTTGTAAATGCAGAAATCAACGTGGCTTGTATTCATCTTTTGTTATCAGTATATATTGAGTATTACAATCTTAATACATTTTTTCTGTCTTAAAATGTGTATCCATTTTTTTGGCACCGTGTGTGTGTGTGTGTGTGTGTGTGTGTGTGTGTGTGTGTGAATTTATACACACACACAATGTAATATTACTCAGCAATAAAAAAGAATAAAATCTTGCCATTTGCAACAACATGTATGGACTTAGAAAGTATTATTCTAAGAGAAGTTAGACAGAGAAGAACAAATACTGTACAATTTCATTTATATGTGGAATCTAGAAAATTGAGATGAACAAAAGAAAAACAGACTCATAGAAACAGAGAACAAACAGATGGTTGCCAGAGGAAAGGGGGAGGGGAGATGGGTGAAAAACGTGAACGGGAATAAGAGGTACAAACTTCCAAGTTATAAAATAAATAAGTCACAGAGATGTAGTGTACAGTACAGGGAATATAATCCATAATATTGTAATAACTGCACATGGTGACCAGTGGTCACTAGACTTAGTGCAATGAACACATCGTCCGGTGTAATAATGTCAAATCACTATGCTGTACACCTGAAACTAATGTACTATTATATGGCAACTATAATTTAAAAAAAAAAAGATTTTTTAAAGAAAAAAAGCACTTGCCAATTAGATAAGTAGAAAGTATTTTTGTTAAAATAAATTTGTACTTATTTAATTAGTAATGAAGTTTAACATCTTGTGATCTATTTATTGAAATTCTGTTTCATTTTTTATAATTTAACCTATTCAAATTTTCTGTTACTTTTCTTAGATCTTTTGGCCATTATAAAGTTGGAACCCACCAGAAAAGCTGCATCAGTTGGTAACAGATTAAAGTACTTCCACCTCAGTTAGCACCTAGCCACAGCCTTTTCCAATGTTCTCCTGATTCCTTGGTCACTCCAACCTCTACCAAACAACACCCACCCACCCCATTATCCATCAACTGAAGAGTTACTGTCCAACATACCAAGAGGTCTTTAGGGCCCTACTCGAGCTATACAGCCAATGTCTGTTCTGGCTGGTTAGCAGCTATTTCATAGATTTTGTTAAATATTTTAATGTAACCCACGTGTACATATATTGAAATTTGACAATAAAACTTTAAGACACATCACACTGTATTCATTTTTCCTTCCATATCCTCTTTCAATTTTTATTTATACTTTCTGTTTCTCTCCAAATTATTACCATTATTATAGCTATTTTCTTTTCAATTATCTCTCAGCTCTTAAAAATCTATAAGAAGGGTGGCTGGTTAGCTCAGTTGGTTAAAGCATGATTCTAGTAGCACCAAGGTTACCCGTTTGATCCCACATAGGCCACTGTGCCCTCCTTAAAAAAAAAAAAAAAATCTATAAAGAAGTTTATTCACAAACCTACATAAGATTTTCATTAAGTTTTGTTGTGTTCTGTAAATCTATCAAACTTAAGATTATCTATTTTAATGCTTTTGGCAGACACCACAAATTCCAAATTTTATAAATATCAGTAGAAGCCAAAATAAAGTAATAGTACATTTTGGACAAGTAGTAAACTATTTTGAACTAATTTTTATTTATGATATGTTATCTCCTGAAAAAAGAGTAAACAAATTTTTGTGGGCTAAATAATTTTTATACTTGCTTACAATGCTGATCTATACTCAGAAAATTGTAAGACATTGAAGAGAGAAATTAAAGAAGATACAAATAAATGGAAACATATACCATGCTCATGGATAGGAAGAATTAATATAGTTAAAATGTCCATACTACCCAAAGCAACATATAGAATCAACATAATCCGTATCAAAATACCAATGACATTTTTCACAGAACTAGAACAAATAATCCTAAAATTTATATGGAACCCTGAATAGCCACGGTAATCCTGAGAAATAAGAAAAAACTGGGAGGTATCACATTACATGATATCAAATCATACTACAAGACTATAATAAACAAACAGCATGGTATTGGCATAAAGACAGACACATAGATCAATGGAACAGAATAGAGAGCCCATAAAGAAATCCATGCCTATATCGTCATTTAATCTATGACAGTGAAAGCAAGAATTTACATTGGGGTAAAGACAGTCTATTTAATAAATAGTGCTGAGAAAACTGGACAGATACATGCCAAAAAATTAAACTGGACCACCTTCTTACACCACACACAAGAATAAACTGAAAATGGATTAAAGACTTAAATGTAAGACCCAAAACCATAACAGTCCTAAAAGAAAATATAGGAAGTAAACTCACAGACATTACCCTTAGTGTTTTAATATTTCTACTGATATATTGCCTTGGGCAAGGAAAACAAAAGAAAAAAATAAATATATGGGACATCAAACTAAAAAGTACTTTCACAGAAAAGGAAACCATCAACAAAACAAAAAGACTTCCTACTGAATGGGAGAAGATATTTGCCAATGATACATCTGATAAGGGGTTAATATCCAAATTTTATTTAAAAAAAACAAACTCATACAATTCAACACCAAAACAACAAACAACCCAATTAAAAATGGGCAGGGGACATGAGATATTTCTCTAAAAAAGACAGACGGCCAATAGACATATGAAAAGATGCTCAACGTCACTAATTATCAGAGAAATGCAAATAAAAACGACAATGAGATACTACCTCACACCCATCAGAATGGCTGTCATCAATAAATCAACAAATAAAGTGTTGGCGAAGATGTGGAGAAGAGGGAACTCTAGTGCACTGTTGGTGGGATTGCAAATTGGTGCAGCCACTATGGAAAACAGTATGGAGGTTCTTCAAAAAATTAAAAATAGAGGTACTTATGACCCAGCAATTCTACTCCTGGATATTTATCCAAAGAAATCCAAAACATTAATTTGAAAAAATATATGCACCCCTATGTTTATTGCAGCACTATTCACAATAGCCAAGATACGGGAACAACCAAAATGCCCATCAATAGACAATTGGATAAAGAAAATGGGGTACATATACATAATGGAGTATTAGTCGGCCATAAAGAAGAATGAAATCTTATTTTTTACAACAACATGGATGGACCTAGAGCATATCATGCTAAGTGAAATAAGTCAGACTGAGAAAGACAAATACCATATGATCTCCCTTATATGGAATCTAAGGAACAGAATAAATGAGCAAATAAAACAGAAATAGACTCAGAGATACAGAGAAAAAAAATGATGGTTGCTAGATGGGGGGAGGGAGTTGAAGGATGTGGTAGAAGGTGAAGGGATTAGAAAAGACAAATTGGTAGTCACAAAACAGTCACGGGGACATGAAATACAGTATGGGGAATATAATCCATAATGTTGTAAAGATTATGTAAGGTGCCAGATGGGCACTGGACTTAGGGGACGGGGGCGGGGTCACTTCATAGATTGTGTAGATGCCTGACCACTGTGCTGTACAACTAAAGTTGAAGTAGAATAATGTTGAACATCAACTATAATTATATATATACATATATATGTATATATATGTATATGTATATCTATATGTATATGTATATCTATATGTATATGTGTATATATATATATATGGTAACAGGATGTGGAGTACAGCAGCATAGGGAATATAGTCAATGGAATTGTAACAGCTATATACGATGTCAGAGGGGTAGTAAATTTAGGGGGGGTTATCACTTTGTGAGGGGTGTAAATGTCTAATCATTATACTGTTTTGTACACCTGAAACTAATATAAAAAAATAAAATTATTAAAAAAACATATTGATCTATAAATACACTAGCTCTTTTATGGTCTTCTGCCAAATATATCAACTAGATATTATGATTCATTTTTTACGATTACTCTGTTTTAAATCTGATAACCGCACCATTGCATTGTTATCCAGGCAACATCTACCCAGCATTTCAATTATCTTAATCTCATGCAGACCCACATCAAAAGCTTTTACAAACATTTAGATATATTGTTTGTCCATGGAGTTTTCTTTATCCACAAACTTGTTGAGTAATTTTATAAGACCAAATAAATCAGATTTGCCTGGCATAATCTGTCTTCATAAACAAATGCTGTTCACTGCCCATCACATTGTTATCTACATGATTTCACATCAATTTGGTTCACTCTAACTTGGGCAATTGCATTCTGCCAGCCCCAAACTCCCTCTGTTTTTCAATTGGAGACATTATTCTTCCTTCCACTTAACAAAGTGTTCTGTAAAGCAAGCAGGCAAGTATCTGAACCAATAAAGCCTAGTTTCCTGAAGATTTGTGTCTGATAGGCTAACTGAAACTATGTATTATGTCCATGTCATAGCTTTAACTGGTGACATTATTACCTAAATTATTGTACTAGATGCCATAAGGAATATTTTGTGTTACATCAATAGGAAGTGTAGGCAAAACAAAGAATGTCTTCCTTTCATGTGTACTGATAGTACATACTAACACTAGATTTCCTGCTACATATTAGATTTAGTTGAAATTGAGCTTTATAGCAGAAGTGAATGAGATACACTGGATGTGAGATGATTTCATTGGGAAACTTATTTATACATTATACTAAGGCAGAATGATCATTGTACTTTCCCCAAGAAAAATGATAGTTCTATATTTCAAGGCAAATGAACAAACTATTCATTACTTACCATATCACTGCATAAGAAGTCTAAATTTGTTAATGCTATTCCTCTTACATTTACATGATGCCCTTTGAAATCTGTGGCTTATCTCTATAATGGCATAACCCTAAAAATACAGTTGACCCTTGAACAATGTTGGGGTTGGAGTGCTCGTCCCCGCTCAGTCGAAAATCTGAAAATGAGCAAATAACTTTTGACTTTATAGTCAGCCCTTGACGCCTGCAAATTCAACCAACGTCTGATGGAAAACACTATTTCCAACTTGCGACTCGGAATGCAAAAATACTGCCTTCATCCGAGAAGGTTAAGTCTGCCCATGCAAAACTCACAGATGTGAAGGGCTGACTGTGTTTATTGAAAAAAATCAGCGTAGAAGTGGACCTGAGCAGTTCAAATCCTTGTTGTTCAAGGGTCAACTGTATATGTTAATTTGGGGTCGACTGAAAGAGGCGCTAGGCTAGCTAACACATTGAATGGACTTGTAAAGCTTGTTTCCAAAAGAAGGAGAACTGAACATCCTTTCATTTCCCTTTGGTGTTCCATTATCTTCGTTTCAAGCAGGTTCAGCTTGAACTGACATGTACAGTTGTCTGTTAAAAAAAATAAACCCAGATTCCAAAATTCAGTAATAACTTCCAGGGAATAATTCACCCACTGGAAGAATGTATGTATAATTTTCTGCTTGGGAGCCATTTTGATCAGCATTTGTAGCACCAAATCCACATGGCCCAAGACACAAGTAATTTAGAAACAAGATACGAAAAACAGCATAGATAGAATACAAAAATTCTCATTATTTACTCACTAAAAATATCTCCTTTACTAATAGAGTATAGTTAAAGTTTTGTTATCCAATAATAACCAAAACCCAGGAGAAACAAGAGTAAAGACTACAGTAAATATCTATAACATGAAATTATTGTATTCTTTAATCTTCACTGTTCTTGTTGGTAAGTTGATTTCTTTTTTTTTAACTTAAGGACATGGCTCATGAAATTAATTATAGCAACATCATTCTTGGTTTTTTATTATATATTACTTAAATATCAACCATGCTTGTATGCTTTTTTAGTGGAAGATATTAAATACTCTGTGTGTGTGTGTGTGTGAGAGAGAGAGAGAGAGAGAGAGAGAGAGAGAGAGAAATGATTATTAAAGAAGACAGTATTATTGTGAGATACCAGGATAGACCATCTCAGGGTTGACTATATTCCCTTTATGTCCTTTATATTACTCTAGGGACCTTACAGAGAGATAATTAGAATATTGGCCTGGCTGGTATGGTCTAACAGAGTTTGCCTATCGTTAATAAAACCTTTACCTGCTTCAGTACATTGTAACCACAGTGTGTACATGTAAAGAGTGTTATGCTTTACATATGCTTTACATAAAGCAGATTTCCCCAAAGGCTTGTTGTTAATATTTTGCCAGGGAGAGAAGGTTGTTAAAAGAGGGTAGAAATGCAAAGAACTTGAGCATTCTCAACCAAGATTCTTCATCTGAACTACAATACACAGAAAATTACTTGACAATTTTCTCAATTCTCCCAAAGATAGTACATAACTAGTGCCATTCCAGATGCACAGGAGAAAAGGTAATTTTTTTACATACAGTTGCTGCCTTAGGGCATCAGGCCTTGATTATCCCCTACACCAGTTGAGAAAGGCTTACAGCTATATTTAAATATAATTCCTGAAATAGTATATTGTAACTTCAAACTATAGCTGCAACTCAGGCATAAGCAGCTTTAATCATTTCAATCTATTATGAATAAGTTTGATTTGCTCCTCAAAAAGGTTAATTGTGACTAATCCTTTGAAACTAGTTTAACAATGAAAGCACTGTTACCCCAAATCTTTTATGGAAAAAGAATGAGGGTACTAGTCACTTAAAACAAGAGCCATTTAAAACAAGTATAATCAGTCACTTAAAACAAGTATAATCATTAGCACTACTGCTTGAAAAGTCCTAACTTGCTGTCAAGGTCATGGATTTGTAGTCCTAGTTTGGTCAGAAGCTTATTGACAGACAACCTAACTTTCTAAATGTTTCCTCTTCAAATAGTCCACTGAAAAAATATGAAAACCAACAACTATCAGCACCACCTTTCTCACCGGGAATGTTGGGACTTAAAGTCTCTACATAAAGCAAATCGATATGTATTTATGTTTTATATGTTTTTTGTAAATAAATTAGGACTGCAATATTTACTCTTAGTGAGCTATTTCCATCTAGCTTCCCTGGGGAAAAAAACATTTTAAAGAACGTTCCAAAATGAAAAAGAACACACATAAAAGCAGTATTTAAAAAGGCAACGAGGAGAAGGAAAAGAAAGATGTGAACAAATAACACAGTGGAGCCAAAACATATTAGATATCCATAAGTATATTTTAAGAGTCTACAAATGCCCATAAATATTTAATATTTCAACTGAGAAAGTTTGTATAGATGTATTCTATGTGTATACATATAATACATATAACATTATATATATATATATGTATATATATATATATATACACACATACATATATCGTATACAATTACAAACGTATTTTGGACAATTATGTGTGAAATCCTCATCATGACCATTTTCACTGAACAACTCTACTGTGAGTGGAGGATTTTCTGAAACTGAAATTGCTATTTGCACGATGTGGTGCATTGTAGCAATTCAAGGCTTTCATTCCACTTCACTGGAAATGAAGATTCACTATATTAACGTTCTCTAGACACTTATGTGGTGTGAAATTATGCCCCTCAATTACAAATTCTTCCAGCCTTTACTCTCTCCGCTTCTCTATTTTCAAGTCTCATTTCAAATACTCCACAAAATATTTGGCCTCACTCGGCATAAAAGCAGCAGACCTCTGTGCCTTCTTTCCCCCACCTTTACATGGAGATAATAACACTTGCCTCTCTCATAAAGATACTGCGAGGCCTAATATTTTCTAAAGCACTTTTAAAAACCTTAGATGTAAGGGCTAATGGAAATAAAACGTGTATTGTCATCTGTTCTACTAGTTCCTCTCAAGTTGGCCATTTTCTTTCTTTCTTTCTTGTTTGATGTTAAGAAGAAATATTGCTTTGCTATTGAATGTGGAAGCTTAGTTTTCTTTGTTCAGCTTCTTTCCACTTCTTCTTCTTTGAGACCTCTTCTGGTTTCATTACCATAGACTCATGGCTTCGAAGAACCCACCCAGACTGATGCTAATATGACCTGTTTTATAGCTGAAGGACGGTATATGGTCTAACCTTACAACCAAAGACCTTCCCAAATGCTAATTCATAACATAAGCCTTCATTACGGCATGACTGGATGGACACAATTGCCACTGCACGACCTTATATTCCGGCTCTCTATGCACCAGTCCCGTATTTGTAGTAAGTGAATATATGCTCTCTCTCTCATTACATTGTGAACACCCCCGAGGGAAGTGACTGGGTCTATCTACAAAGTACCTAGCACAGTTCTACTTGGAGTAAGTATTTAATAACTGATTGAAAGTAATTCAATAAAAGTAAACGTAATGTTTCCTAAGCTAGCTGCACTTTGGAGCCAAATTGGACTGAGCCTAGAGGCGCTGCTGCTCATTATTTTTAAATTCAGAGTAATCCAGGTGTTGAGAACTGCTTGGCTCTAGGAGTTAGCCTAGATAGTTTTTTATGTATCTGCAAGCCAAATGCTGGCTGAACTCTTCTTTTTGGAGCTGCTAATAGAGGCCTCCATTGTAAGATTTAAAGATATGAGCCCCTTTTCTATTATACAACCATTTCTTTAGAAAGATACTCGTAGAATGAATCAAAGTACATGAAAAACGAACACACTAACAAGTGAACAGAGTACATAAAGTATACAACGAAATGGTGCTGTTACATAAATTCGTTAGCAAGAGAGGCCTTGAAGTCGGACAGACCCAAGTTCCAGTCCTGGCTGTGCAACTTGCTAGCTGTGTTACATTGAATAACTTACTTAACCTCTCTGTTTCCTCCTCCTTAAAATAATACTTTCTTTGGAGAGTTGTGAAGATAGTTTTACTGTAAATAATACTAACACATGCCTGACCCAATGCAGAAGCTCAATAAATGGTATTATGTTTATTATTTAAAAACACACCGTGGAAAATTATGAAAATGAACAACTGAAGAGTCACCTTAATCAAAGTAACAATGTAACACTTAATACTGAAAATAGCCCTAGGGAAAGCCTAGTAGATTGACCAACAGTGGTTTTTATCATTGACTAGGCAGGAAATCACAACTTTCTCTGTGTCCTACCTCACTCTTCATTGTGTTCAGAGAATGAATTCTTTGGTAGAATTATACCAAGAATACAAATCAAGAATATTCAAAACCATTGAGTTTGAATAAAATGATTTTCAGTTTTCTTATAGGTTCGCTCCCTGAAAAGGACAAACTCTAGATATCGCTAGTCCTTCAATTATCTAGCCAGTTTTAATAAAACAAGAGAAAGGAGTGCATGAGGCAAAGACTGATCTAATTATAAAATCCCCCTGTCTGATTCCTGTAGTTTCTTTGTAGGAATTAGGACTAAGCACTGGACTCTACACTGGAGTAACGTTTTCTTCCAGAATTCTGGGAAAGGGGGCATTGCCCAGACTAGATAAAATAATGCATAGTGACTCTGCCTCCTCCCTCAGGTTCTTTTTAAGAAAATAAATTGAAGAAATATGAAAGAATACATTTTAGATGTATTTTTCAGGCATCTCAGAAACATATGATCACAAATGTCTGGAAAATAAGACCACAAATCACAACAGGAGTAGAGTTGATCGTGTAGTTGCTTTTTCCCTCTAAACGGCCTGAAGAATAGTAACAGATGACATTTTAGAAAAATTAAAGATACAGATAGTTGGATAGATAGGTAGTAATAGACCGACAAATAGAAACTATTATTATTGAAATCCCATCGTAGGGAGGTTTCCCAGGGTGACGGACATCAAACTTAACACTTCAAAAGAGATGAAAAACATATTTGAAGTGACAGCTCCTGATCAATCAGTCAAATAAATAGGTGAAGATTTACCAGAAGGGAGAAACACAACGTCTTTTAGTTTGTCTCAACCTACCTGAGCTAATACAAATAATTGTCACATTTCCAAACAGAAGCATTGACAACTTAGAATTCTAAGGTTACACAACACACTTCAATAAGAGATTGGACAAATACATGGGGTGACAAAGTACATAGTTCAGAATAGCAATGCCATTTTTTATGATATGTAGGTCAAGTAGCTGGTGATGTTGGCATTTTGAAGTAACTATGACATGAGCTAAATGTTTTGGGACGTCCTTAGTAAAACTGCAAGAGGTTTTCCTTCCAGTTACATCCGTAGTATGTTGCTAACATTCAAGAAGTCATCAGTAGAAAAGAAATTAGTTGGTAGACCATAAATAATGGTTATATTCTGGGCCAGCTCGTTTTTCTTTCCCTTTTTGTGAATGTGTGTGTAATGGGAGGAAATGGAGGAAGAATTTCTAGCCAGTTATCAATACAATCAACTGGTTTAGCCTAAAAATATATTGTGCGATTTGATATTTGAAAAGTAGTTGGAGATACCCTCAATTTTTTGTCTCTGCAAAAAAGCAAAACAGTATTCATAGATTTTTCTGTAATACTTAATTCAAGAATAATAAAATTTAATTCTCTAAATTTTATCTCTTAAGTGAATTAAGCAATTCAATGAGAACTTCCCATTATTTTAGCTCTTCTCTGATGTTCTACAAAATTTATAAATCTGCACTTTACCTTCTACTGATTGAATATATTCTGGATTGTGTTTTATTCTCTTGGTTGTTATTGCTACCATGTTGATTTTTTTTTCTTTGTGTGTTTTGGTGGGTAGAATATTATAAATGTGTACTTGCCACAACCCATATCTTTCACATGCTGATATCATCCATAGCATCTAAAACAGTTGAGCACTTAGGTGCATATTCATTGGCTTGAATTGAATAAAATGCCTAAAAAGGACTCAAAAGGTCCTACTCCATTTCTTTGTTTTCAGAATCACACATCAATCTAGATTAAATCCCAGGACAAAGTGGTTTTCATCACCTCTAAAGGCAGTCCTGTCCAACACCAAAAGTACTTTCTGAAAGGAAATTCTTTGTGTATATGTAGATATAGGTAGGTAGTAGGGGGCGGGGGGAAGAAAGAGAGAGAAAGAGATCCTTTATCTTTGTTTTATCCAAAAAGCTGCAAATGGTATTTGATAAATTAACATTATATAGGAAATGCATCTTATAAGGTTTCTTTCTGCAGAATATCAGGGGGAAAAAATCAGAGATAATTAGTGAAAAGAAGGTAGAAAATATTCATGAATCTAGAAGGCAGGAAAGGAACAACTATTAAGAATAGCATTTTAATTCTTGGCATGAGATTTTAAAGCCCAACAACATACAAAGTTAATTCTTTTTATAATACAATGTTTGTAGTATAGCAATATCTTCCTCTCAAGAACTGTGTACTTCAGAGTAAATCTTAAATGTTCTTGCCACACAAAAAAAGAAAAAGGTAACTACGTGAGGTGATGGATGTGCTAACTAACCTTATTGTGGTAATCATTTCACAATGTATGTGAATATCAAATAATCACATTGTACACCCTAAACTTACACAATGTTATATGTCAGCTATAGCTCCAGAAAACTGAGAAAAAAAGAATGGTGCACCTCAACGTAAATGAAATTGGGGTTCAAGGAGACCTCAAGTCACTCAAAACATGAAGATGCCCAGTGACTATAAATTACTAATCTTCTAGCAATCTGTCTCTTTTCCTGACATTTGATTAAAGCTTTATCATATATTAATTATTGTTTTAAGCAAAGGCCCCGAATTTCACTGAGTTCACCAGCTCTAGACACCTACAAATATGTTTTGCTATAAATTACTGGCACTGTTTCTGTTGATATTCAGCATAATCAAACATTTGTAAGCATGCTGTCTTTTCAATCTGTTCAGCTGATGCACTTTACCTGATCTTTCATTAAAGTAATCAAAACACTTGCTGTGTCGCATCTAATGAATGTTGCATGTATGATTAAGTGCTTTCATTCATATTGCAAGTTTGATTTAATGTAATCTGCCTTTCAGACAGCCATTAGCCTAGCTCCTACGTGAATTCGATTAATTGGCTGAATTCTTCCAGATGTCCATTAAGCATTACAGGAATTTCTATGTAGAAACAGCAGGGACTGTCTAGCACAGAACCAAACAATGAAATGTTATATTGCTGCCATGACTTACAAAAAGCTGGATTCATTTTCATTAATAAAACATCTGTACTCCTGCACAGCTATGCATTGAGATGCATTTATTTTATATGTTTATTTCTCTTGTGACTGTAAATAGATAGTTAACTGGAAGCACATTTACTGATATTATGTAGGCCCAGGGTTTAGCAAACGCTGATTGACAAAACAGCTCAATTTTTAAAGTTTACAGATGGTCCTAAACAGAAAAAAATTTACAGACACCTGTTTGAAACAGAATTAAAGAATGTCTGGGATTACAGCAATAGAACTAAAAAGGATTAAAATGACATTTGACACTTATTTTCAAAATGGTTTGATGTTCCTAGATACTCCCAAATCATTGGACGTCTTTAAGAGAAAATGGCAAATGTGGGATGATATTTGGTATATTTCATGCTGGGATGACTTGTGCTATTGTTTTGAAAAGCTTTCTTTTATTTTTAGTTTAGTTTTGTTTGTTCTTAAAGAGCCAGGAAAGATTTAGCCTTGTGCAGATCCTCGCTCAGTGCTTTCTACCACGTAATAAATGCTACTTGCCAATCATTTCGGAGGCTTACCACGACCAATCAGTGAAATGAAAGGTAAGTTTCAGATGAAGGTAATATGAGACAGGGACAGTTACATATTCTCTAACACAAAACATTCACATACAATGAAAAGAGTACCACAAAAATGACTTTTTGTGTCTTTTACAAGGGGGATCTATAAATTGATTTTACCAACTGAAACTAAAAATTGTTCTTATACCTACAGCTTATGAAATAACTATTTTGTAACTACATATCATCCCTGCTATAAAGACATAGAGTGTTTGACTTTTAAGACTAAAATCCCTTTTATCCTTTCTTTGCACAATGAGACAAAATATACAAATTTGGAGAGAAGGAGAAAATGTAATCGTCTCATAATAAAATATACATGTGAATCGTTAATCATAATATACATTTTTCTAAAATAATTGCACTTCGAAATTTTAAGTTTTACCTGAAATTAACTTCTCTATTAGTAGTTTCTACTTCATTGGGGCTTTTATTTTAAAGTGATCCTTTGTTACCCAGAAGTTTATGTTACTAATGAGCAGTGAAATTATATTAACTGGAAGAGGGCATCTCTTAGGATTAAATTGTCACTCACATGTGCCATGTTAATAAGATGATGCAAACTGATTTCAAAGATGCGGCTTGAATAGGTAATATCTGCCTTGACCAGACTTTGTCAGGAAGTTTTTAGAGGACAGAGAAATCCTGTAAAGGAAAATAGTTGAGTCTTCTTATTGGTCTTGGTGCTAAAATGCGGACTTGAAAGTACTAAGTTTTAAAAATATTTGAGTCTGCCATCTTTTTCACAGTCATTCAGCAAAAATTCATTGACCGCCTACTGTGGTAATGTAAAGACATATAAGCCACCGTCGCTGCACTCACAAAGGAAATAAAACATACAATTACGTTACATGACAAGTATCATCATAAAGTTGTTCAAAGTTCTATGACTGCATAAAAGTGGGAGTGTTCCCCTCAGTTCCCTCAAGCTTCACAGCAGAGTTAACATTAACACCTAGGAATATGAGTAAGAGTAAGGTATTCAAAATAAGGGAATGGGGAGCCATAGGGTATCTCGGGTACCAAGAACAGTGTGTGCTGTCAGGGGAGTATTTGTTCCCCGCTGCTATGTTTCCCTTCATGTCAAGGGGTATCCACTAGAGTGACATTCCTGGACTCAGTCCTCCCCTTCCTTCAGTCATTTTTCCCCCGGGGAAGATGAATGACAATTTGATTAGTGAGTTAGGAACGAGGAGCTTAGTATTCTTAGCTCAGGCACCTTCTTCCTCCCTCCTCTTTCTGATCAACCTGGTCTGCTCTTGGCCTTACATAAGCTTAAAAGTAATTGGTTGCCCTTGAGTGAGAGAAAAGGCCAGTAGTTATCCAATTCTTCCTGGGATAGTGTGTGCAAGTGTGTCTAATTCTGGAGTTCAGAATTAAGAAGCACCTTATTTTGCATATCTAAGCCACATTCTCCAATCTAGCCATCATTAGTAATCAAAATGCTTTCAAACTGCCTCCTTTATTTTCTCAGTTGATTTGGAACTCAGGCAAGGAACTGGCATGATATTTATTGTCCCCGCCCACCCATGACCCCTCCCACACGAAACAGCCCTTAAGACACGTACATTTTGCACAGCAAAGGAAACCATCAATAAAACAAAAAGGCAGCCTACTGAATGGGAGAAGATATTCACCAATGATATATCCAATAAGGGGTTAATATCCAAAATTTATAAGAAGTTCATACAGCTAACACAAAAAAACAAACAATCCAATTTAGAAAATGGGCAAAGGACCTGAACAGACATTTCTCCCAAGAGGACATGCAATGCAGATGGTTAATAGACATAGGAAAAGATGCTCAACACCACTAATCATCAGGGAAATAAAAATTAAAACAACAGTAAGATACCACCTCACTCCTGTCACCATGGCTAACATCAATAAATCAACAAATAAGTGCTGGAGAGGATGTGGAGAAAAGGGAACCCTCATACACTGTTGGTGGGATTGCAACTCGATGCAGCCACTGTGGAAAATAGTATGGAGGTTCCTCAAAAAATTAAAAATAGAGTTGCCATACAATCCAGCAATTCCACTTCTGGGTATTTATCTGAAGGAAAAAAATAGTAATTCCAAAATATGTACATACCCCTATGTTCACTGCAGCATTGCTAGTAATAGACAAGATATGGAAGCACTCTAGATGTTCATCAATAGATGAATGGATAAAGAAGATGTGAGATACACACATACACACACACACACACACACACACACAATGGAATATTATTCACAATGGAATGGAATGGATAATAAAATCTTGCCATTTGCAACAACATTGATGAGCCTAGAGGGTATTACGCTAAGTGAAATAAGTCAAGAAATACTATATGATCTCATTTACATGTGGAATCTAAAAAAAAACAAAATAAATGAATAAACAAAACAAAACAGAAACAAACCCACAGATATAGAGAACAAGTTGATGGCTGCCAAAGGGGAGGGAGTAGGGGAATGGAAATTTTTAAAATCAATAAAATAAATAATAAATTCAAAATCACATGTGAGATAACCCAAATGTCCACCAACAGATGAATGCATAAGCAAAATGTGGTATACACCAAAAAAAAAAAAAAAGTAACTATACGTGCTACTTTTCCTACAAATTTATATTCAGAAATGTCAGTGGGGGGGTTAAAAAAAAGACATGTACAAGCATAGAGCCCTGACAGTCATTTATTCAGAATGTTGAAGCATGGAATGATTGAGAGGAGAGATGCGAATGAGACTCGAAAAGTAAGGAGGCCACATAATGAAAGCCACCCAGCCTGGAGAAGAATTCCCTAAAATCCTTTGTTACAATTATAAAATGAAGACCTTAGCTAGGAAACTGGCTAAATGCCCTAATAGAGCTTCATCGTCTGTGATCCCAGGCTTCTCAGGCAGAGACTCTCAAGCTTTACTATGCATTAGAATCATCTGGAAATCGTAGTAAAATGCAGATCTTGAGCCTCATTCGCAAAGATTCTGACTCAGTATACGAGTTCAGGAATCTGTATGTTTAAAAAACCCCCAGGTGATATTCATGCCAGAAATTTGAAAACCATTCTTAGAGAAATACTATGGAGGGTCTGAGCTTCTTGAAATTCAACTTGGTTAGAATATGCAAAGCTGTTCAGACTCATGCTAACCAAATTACCAAGATGTATAAATATAACCCAGAATGATGATTTATTTACAGTGAGACCTATAACTTTAAAAGAACTACATTTCTTGGGAAGGTAGAGAGCACATTATCTCCCCACGGAAAAATCCATATGGGAAGCCACTTTCTAACAGGAGGTGACCTGATCACCTTGGAATCACAGCAGTGGGAGTTAGTTGAATGACCTTTACTCAGGGCATCAAGCTAGTCTGAAGCATCCATTTCCGGTACTGAGGTGGACTTGCAAAGGGGACTGGAAGCTGCTGATCAGAGCTCCCCGGCCCAGTGCCATTGATACAGAAGAGCCCCTGCACTACAGGAATTTTAAGTCTCCTTTTCCCTAGTTTCTTAGCTCCCTAGTCTCTGGTCTTAATCACTTTTTAAATCAGTTTCTTAATCTTAAACTAAAGATTGTTCCTACCATGAATCATAGAATGTCTCTTATCCACTGCTTCAGATAATTACCCAGAAGCTTGTGATTTATGCTTGTTGATTGCAACCATTGCGGCCCAACTTCTGAATAAACGCCACCTGAATAACTAGTTAAAACCAGAGGAGAAGCCATAGGCTCCACGCAGCTAAATGGACTTTCACCCTGCGTCAGTAGCTTTGAGTCCTGCTCCTTGGGCCAGCGCTTTAAATCTATTAACCAAAATCTATCTCTCTTCATCTAGGGGTCATTGGGATACAAGTGATGCCCCAGCAAGGCTTCCAGTACACCAAGCAAGGAGGCCAACGCAGTCTTCCGAGCGGATCTCCAGACCCCTTCCTCTCATCTAAGATCAGATAGGGCGAGAGTTCCATGGATCCCCGATAGGCAGGGACAACGACCACATTCAGCAGAAAGCAGATACAGAAGAAGAGACCTCCTGTCCTTCAACTTCCCATAGAGATTTATGGGGATCACGCCTCTCAGGGGGAAATGAGGCAGGCAGTTCGAGATAGGAATGGGGTCTCCAAACATTCCTGCATGTTCGACACAGCCTAGAGAGAATGACCACCCAGATACCTCCCGTAAACCTTCCCTCTACTTCCCAATTTTTCCCTTATGTCATAACCATTAACCACTATGAAGATACTAGAAGGCACAAACTACCTAACTAGATTAGACCAGTCACTCACACCTGCACAGTAAAGGCTACAACGACCTTCATCTCACCTTAGCCTCATTATACCATCATTATATCATACATATGCCCGGAAGTTCATTAATATTGTTATAATAGACTGAATTCTGGGAAGGAACGGTCTAAAAAGATGACGTAATAGCATCTTGTCAATCACAAGTGCCAATCAAGTGGCCCCACACCTAGAGAGGAGTAGCCCATTCTAGAGAAAAGGAAATAAAACCACCACGTTCGCTAGCCAAGGCTCTTGATCCACTCCTTCGCTTGGGCCCACTCCTGTCCCTTTGGAGTACACTTTGGTCTCTAATAATGATGACCTTGAGGCACTTCCTGGTGCTCAGGACCACTCCTATGTCTTTGGAGTGTACTTTTGCTTCTAATAAACTGCTCTTTCACCACTGCCTTTTGGTGTCCCACTCAATTCTTTGTTCGGGATACCAAGAACCTGGACACCGTGTCAAGAAGGGTCTGTTCTCCTGTAACACCATGATAAAAATATAATGACAAATTCCTACTTTTGATTTCTTTTCTTAGGCTTCTTTTAACATATTCTTTGGGCAAGATTAAACATAATTGATAAGGTTACAGATTTAGATATATTAATACAGTCACAGTTTCTTCAAAATATACTGCTGTTACCTTGAATAGAGTTCCAGTGCTACCCATCTACAGAGTATCGTTTAGGGTTGAATATTTCTATAAATGAATGTAAGCTTCATGACATCAAAGAGCTCAACTTCCGGTTTACCACTTTATCCCAAGTGCTTAAAATAGTGCCTGACATAAAATAAATATATTTTGGATGAATGAATGATTAGTTTCATGGATAACAAAACCATTTTTTCATTTTTATCCTGAGGAAAATCATACTTCCAAAATCTGGGGCTATATGACTGTTGCCTCCTATGGATTAGTCTTACACCTCAACAAAATGCCTAAAGCAAAACCAGGTGCTTTTTGTTCCACTTTTGTGTTGGGGATGTTACACGTTGTCAGAACCTGTTTTGATTTTCAGCACTGATCTCTAAGGAATTTATGTTTTGTGAGTTCCCAACAGGTTAAAAGGAATAGGAGATCTCTCCTTGTTCAACAATAAAAGAGATGAGAAATAGAGCTGACTAAATACTCTTTCTTTTAGTATTTGTGATGGACAGCTAAGTCTAAGAACTTTTCCTTGGTGTGTTAGTGAGTGTCACCAATACTCCCTGCACCTTTTCACAACAAATGTGAAGAGGAAGTTCCTTAGCTTCTGAGCTCAAGAAATATTGATAAATATTGTGAAGCTCCAACTAATTAAAAATGAAATGCAGCCAGCTAAGCTCCAGCCATTTTTAATTTACAATATTGCTTTGCTTTGGAGGCAAATGTGGACAAGTCACAACTTCTTTTGATGCCTGAGGGATTGAAAAAATTAAATCAGCAGGATTGGCTATTGATGTTTTCTTGCAAATGTTTTGAAATCTCTGCCTTTCATCCATCTTGCAGGAAAACAGGATTGCTTTGTGAGCCTTCAAAGATATTAATTCCTTTAATAAATCCTAATTTGTATGTTGAAAACTTCCAATGGTTAGGTTTCTGTAGCAATCTCTACATCAGGGGTAAATGTTGCCCGCAGGCAGACTCCCAATTTTTGTCCAAGTGTCATTACTCTTAGTCTGAAACTGGGGCTAAACAACACGACAACAGATTAAACCCACCTTCTGCTCAGCCTCTTTTCATAAGATTTCTTTGTTATATCGTTTGCAAGGCAAATTTCAGGACAGGCTGTTTGCTTTCCTAGTGATCAGCCCTTAATGAGATCAGGCACAAGCATAAGCAGTCACTGTCCCAGTTCCGTACTTTGATCCTACCCCTCCAACAGATAAGGAAAAGATGGAAAGCAACTTGAGATTCTGAAAACATACTGAATATTTGTCATCTAGCAAACCAGTCAGAGCTCCATCCAATAAAAGAATAAAAGTACAGTTAAGTTAAAAATGTGAATGCACAGAGTTAGTACCACGCATGCATGCATGCAAGGTGGGTTTGATGGTACAGACAAGTTGACCCTGTTGTGAAGATTCTATGTACAGCATCTGTTTTCTCCAATAATTTTCACCACAATGATTATACAAAGATAGGAGAAAGGAGAAGATAGCAACCAAACTATCAGATGATCTTCTTGAGAAACAGCATTATTTCAGGGGATTTCTTTTATTAAAAGGAAGCATTTGTGGCATTGGTTTAAAGTGTTGTTCTAAGGCATTCTCCTTGAAATTCCTGCTTAAGGGAATAATAGTAATGCTTGTTAATTACAAACAAAGTCTAAAGCTTTCTTTCTTGTCTAGGCCATTAGAAAAGAATGATAAAAAGACTGGCTTTGGAGTGAGAGAGAGAAGATGAATAATGATAAATAACTGGGCCAGGACATTTTCCCTGGAGACTAAAGAGGGAGGATCTAGATAGCTTTTGACTATAGAAAGGGAGATGGTAAAGGAAAAAAAAACAAGGAAAAAAAAAACAAAAACCCAGTACAGAAAGGAGTATTCGGAAGATTTTGAGGAACAATTTGAGAATCTGTGACTCAATAGGGCCCAGTATCTCTTTTCCAAAAAGAATCTTTATTATTCTTGAATTAATGATTTACCTTAGACTGCTATTTCCTGAAAGTTACGAGTCCTAAGCAAATTAACCTTACATAATAAACAATATTGTCACAATATAACTGGCAATGGAACTACATGTTTAGAGATATTTTTTATTGTTTCTTTTTTCCTATAAAGGTATTAATAGTGAAAAACTAAACATTACATTAAACACTTCAAAGATTCTCTTTTAGAATAAGTACCTATCTAATTAGATAGGTAAATATAGAACTAGATATGCATACCTGTATGTAATAAGTATACCATTAGAAAAACTGATTACCATTATCAAAGTTATCATTTATTAACTTTAAATAGCATATTTTGCCTTTCTTGAAGCAAAATACTTAAGAATACGATACAACTTCCATAAGCAAATTTTAATTTTATTATTCAAGAATGATCGATACTTACACTTTACTATAATGAGGTCCACAGTGCTTCATTAAATGTTAAAAATATATCCTTCGCAATAGAACTCTAAAGAGAATCCTAGTTGCATGTATTCACTTTGCTCACCCTCAAAGTTCCTAATTCTCCAAGTCTGAGGAGGATTCTGAGCATCTCTATTTTTAAAAAACTGCACAGGTGAGTGTTATGAGCAGCAAGGGTTGAGAACTACCAGCGTAAAGGACCTTAACTGTAGAAACTGTGGTCATCATTGGGAACAGTCTTTCATGAAGAGTATAAACTGTACAAATAAGTAGGTCTCAAACCACTCCGGAAACACTGAGTCACTACAGAAATTAGAGGTGCTTTGTAAACCAAAAGTTCTAGTGTATTGAATGCTAATGGCAATGACGTCAGCAAAATGATGGAGGAGGCAGTTCTAGGCGCTCACTCCCCCAGAGAAACATTGAAAAACAAGCAGAAATTATCAGCATCAACTTCGGCAGAACTCTGGAAAACAGGCAAAGGTTTGCAACAACCAAGTGAACACTCAATCAAGAAAAAGCCGCTCAATGGCAGGGAAGCTTTGTGGTATTTTTACTTGTTCTTGCTTCACCTCCAAGCCTAGTGTGGTGGCCGTGTTAGAGCAGCGGCAGCCCACGTTCCTCGCCTGGACCCTGATGCCTGGTTCTGGAGCAGACTTTATTTGCCAATTATCGTGTATATCTGTCCTAACCTGTGTGGGGGCGACCTGAAGGACTGCCTCACGTGCTTGTCTCTGGACTAACCCAGAAGTCAGGCCAGAAAAGCTGAATGCATTGTTCAAAAGAGCTGTAAGGCAGACTAACAACCCACAGATGCCTGGGGTGAAAAATTAAGACCCAGATATACAATAGACCACCTAAGGCCTGGGAGGAAAAGCTGAGGGAGATTCTTTGGGAAACTAGGACATTCAAAAGCATCTCTGTGTACAAAGACTATTCAGGGGAATTTAGAGAGCCACACACATGTCCAGGGCAAAACACATGGTCAGAAAAGACTTGAGAGAACCCTAAGTTTTCATCTCTCAGGCTGATCCCCAGGCTCAATACAAGCCTGAATAAGTCCTGGAATGTCCTAGCACAGAGCCAATCTGCAAAGACCGGGATAGGTGTTTGGTGGGTGTTGTTGTTGTTGTTGTTATTGTTGTTGTTTTAATGGCAGGGTGGTGGTGATGGTGGTATTTTTTTAATTTTATTTTATCTCTGGGCCTTCAATTAATTCTATGAAGACACAGGGATTTCAGGGACTACAGATGACAAGATATAGTCTTTCCAAAATAGTTTGGAAAAGCCACTAAGCGATAGACTACTACAGCCTTCAATAAGATTTAAATAAATTTTTTTTAAAAAAGCAGCAAACCCTAGAAAAGAGGGAGAATTTGATTTTCAGAGTTATCACATTATAATATTAAAATATCCAGCATTCAATAAACATCACAGGGCATACAAAGAAACAGGAAAGTATGGCCCACTCAGAGGAACAAGATAAACTGGCCAACACCATTCTTGAAGAAGCCCAGATACTGGACTTCCTAGATAAAGACTTTAAAACAACTATCTTAAATATATTCAAATTGCAAAAAAAAAAAATATGGACAAAGAACTAAAGGATATCAGGAAAATACTGTATGAATAAAATGAGAATATTAATAAAGATATAGAAATTATTAAAAGGCATCAAAGATAAATTCTGGAACTGAAAAGTATAATAATTGAAGTGAAAAATTCACTAGACTTGAGCTGACAAAAGAAAAAAAAATTCAGTGAATTTAAGAACAGAATAACTCAGATTGTCAAGTTGGAGGAGAAAGGGGGGAAAATGAAGAAAACTGAACAGAGTCTAAGGGATGTATAGGACCACTAAATGGATGACTATAGGCCTTATGGAAATTCCAGAGAGAAAAGAGAGAAAGAGGCAGAAAGATTATTTGAAGAAATAATGGCAGAAAAATCTCCAAATACAATAAAAAACAAAGAAAAGTCCAGGACCAATGGCTTCACTGGTGATTTCTACCAAACATTTAAATAAGAATTAACACCAATTCTTTTCAAACTCTTCCAAACACTGGAAAATCATGCTGTGAGGCCATCATTATCCTGATACTAATACCAGATAAAGACATAACAAGAAAAGAAAATCACAAACCAAAATTCATTATGAATGTAGATGCAAAATCCTTAACAAACCACAAGCAACCTAATCCAACAGCATATTAAAATGATTATACAGCAAGGGAGTTATCCTAGAAATGCAATATAGGAAAATCAATCAATGCAGTAAATCACATTAATAGGATGAAGGAAAAACACATGATTATCTGAATTGATGCAGAAAAGGCATTTGACATTCTTTCATCATGATAAAAAATAATACTCAGAGACAGAGAAGAAACTGATGGTTGCCAGATGGGAGGAGGGTTAGGGGGCTGGATGAAAAAACTGAAGGGATTAAGAAGTACAAATTGGCCATTACAGAATAGTCACAGGGATTTAAAGTACAGCATAGGAAATATAGTCAATAATATTGTAATAACTGTATGGTGTCAAGTGGGTACTAGACTTAGCAAGAGGATCACTTTATAAGTTATATAAATGTCTAACCACTATGTTGTACACCAGAAACTAACATAATATTGAATGTCAACTGTAATTGAAAGAAATCTCAGAGAAAACTAGGAATAGCAGGGAATTTCCTCAACATGATGAAGGGCATTTGTGAAAACCCCTGGCTAACATCGTACTCAATGGTGAAAGACTGAAAGCTTTCTCCTTAAGATCAGGAATAAGACAATGATGTCTACTTTCACCCCTGCTATTCAACATTGTATCGGAAGTTCTAGTCAAAGTATTAGACAAGAAAAAGAAATAAAAGACATCTAAATTGGAAAGAAAGAAGTAAAACTCTCTATTTGCAGACAACATGGCCCCATGTATACAGAATCCACAAGAAAGCTACTAGAGCTAATAAAGGAATTCAGCAATTTGCAGAGTACAAGATCAATACACAGAAATCAGTGTGTTTCTATACACTTGTAATGAACAATCCCAAAAGGAAGTAAGAAAGCAATTACAATTACACCCAAAAGAATAAAATACCTAGGAATAAGTTTAACTAATGAGGTGAAAACTAGTGCACTGAAAACTACAAAACATTGCTGAGGAAATTTAAAAAGACCCAAACAAATGACGCTACATCCTGTGTGTTAGGATAGGAATGTTTACTATTGTTAAGATGTCAATACTACCCAAAGTGATCTACAGATTTATGCAATTACTGTCCAAATTTCAACAGCCTTTTCTACAGATACGGAAAAATTGATCTTTAAAGTTATATGAAATTGCAAGGCATCCTGAACAGACAATTGAAAGAGACCCTGAAGAACCAAAACAATCTTAATAAAGAAACTAATGTTGGTAGACTCACACATCCTAATTTCAAAACTTACTACAAACCCACACTAAACAAAACAATGTGATAATGTTATAAGTATAGATATATAGACCAATGGCATAGAATTGAGACTCAAAAAAAAGAAACCTATACATTCATGACCAGTTGATTTTTTTTACAATGGTGCCAAGTCTATTCAATAGGTGAAGAATAGGGCCGGCCTGGTGGCTCAGGCGGTTAGAGCTCCGTGCTCCTGACTCCGAAGGCTGCCAGTTTGATTCCCACATGGGCCAGTGGGCTCTCAACCACAAGGTTGCCGGTTCAATTCCTCGAGTCCCGCAAGGGATGGTGGGCTCTGCCCCCTGCAACTAAGATTGAACATAGCACCTTGAGCTGAGCTGCCTCCCGGATGGCTCAGTTGGTTGGAGCGCGGGCTCTCACCCACAAGGTTGCCAGTTCAATTCCTAGAGTCCCGCAAGGGATGGTGGGCAGCGCCCCCTGCAACTAAGATTGAACACGGCACCTTGAGCTGAGCTGCCGCTGAGCTCCCGGATGGCTCAGTTATTGGAGTGTGTCCTCTCAACCACAAGGTTGCCGGTTCGACTCCCGCAAGGGATGGTGGGCTGCGCCCCCTGCAACTAGCAACGGCAGCTGGACCTGGAGCTGAGCTGCGCCCTCCACAACTAAGACTGAAAGGACAACAACTTGAAGCTGAACCACACCCTCCACAACTAAGATTGAAAGGACAACAACTTGACTGGGAAAAAATCCTGGAAGTACACACTGTTCCCCAATAAAGTCCTGTAAAAAAAAAAATAGGTGAAGAATAGTTTTTTCAACAGATGATGTTGAAACTACTGGATTTCCACATGCAAAAGAATGAAGTTTGACCTTTATCTCACACCATATACAAAAGTTAACTCAAAATGGGTCAACAACCTAAAAAACATAAGAGCTAAAACCATAAAACTCTTACAAAAACACATAGGCGTAAACCTTCATAACCTTGGATTTGGCAATGAGGTCAAGAGCATGAACAACAAAAGAAAAAATATATAGGACTTCATAACAATTTAAAACTTCTGCATATCAAAGGACATTATCCAGGCAGTGAAAAGACAACTTACAGCATGGTATTAATAGAAAATATCTATAAATCATACATCTGATAGGATTTATTATCCAGAATATATAAAGAACTTCTACAATTCAACAACAACAACAACAACAAAACAGCAAAATTTAAAAATGGGCAAAGGACTTGAACAGATATTTCTATCTAAAAATATACAAATGGCCAATAAGCACACAAAAAGAAGTTCACTATCATTAGTCATTAGAGAAATCAAAGCAAAACCACAATGAAATACCATTTCATACCTACCACGATGGCTATAATTTTTTTAAATGGAAAATGAAAACTGTTGGCAAGGAAACAGAAAACTTGAAGCCCTTATGCATTGCTGGTAGAAATGTAAAACAGTGCAGCTGCTATGGAAAAGAGTTTGACAGTTCCTCCAAAAGCTAAATATATAATTACTATATGACCTAGCAATTCTACTCCTAGGGATACACCCAAAAGAATTGAAAACAGAAATTCAAACAAATACTTGTACACCAATGTTCATTGCAGCATTATTCACAATAGCCAAAAGATGGAAACAACCCAAGTTGTTTCAACAGAAGAATAGATAAACAAAATGTGGTATATACATACAATGGAATATTATTTAGCCTTAAAAAGAAATGAAGTTCTAAAACATACTACAATATGGATATCCCTTGAAAACATGCTGTGAAATAAGCCAGACACAAAAAGACAAAATGTTCTATGATTCCACTTATATAAAATATCTAAACGGCAAACAGGTACACGAAAAGGTGCTCAACATCATTAATCCAGGGAAATGCAAATCAACACTACACTGAGATATCACCTTACACCTGTTAGAATGGCTGTTATCAGGACCAGAGAGAACAAGTGTTGGTGAGAATGTGGAGAAAAGAGAACCCTGATGCACTATTGGCAGGAATGCAAATTCACGCAGCCACTAATGGAAAGAAATATCAAAGTTCCTCAAAAAATTAAACATAAAACTACCATATGACCCAGCAGTCCCACTTCTGGGTTTATAGCCAAAGGAAATGAAATCACTATCTCAAAGAGATCTCTGCACCTTAGTGTTCATTGCAACATTATTTACAATAGGCAAGACATGGAAAAAAACCTAAGTGTCAATCAATGGATGAATGGGTAAAGGAAATGTGACATATACAATGAAATATTATTCAGCCATAGAAAAAGAAGGAAATCTTGCCATTTGCAACAACATGGATGAACTTTGAGGGCCTTATGCTAAGTGAAACAAGTCAGACAAAGACAAATACTGTATGATCTCACTTACATGTGGAATCTAAAAAACCAAACTCATAGAAACAGAGACCACGGTTGTGGTCACCTGAGGCAGGAGATGGGAGAGATGGATGAAGGTGATCAAAAGGTACAAATTTCCAGGTATAAGGTCTGGGGATATAATATACAGCATGATGACTATAGTTAACAATAATGTATGTTTGAAAGTTGCTAAAAGAGTAAATCTTAAAAGTACTCATCACAAGAAAAAAATGTGTAACTCTGACGTGATGGACATAAACTAAACTTATTGTGGTCGTCATTTTTCAATATAGACGTATATCAAATCACTATGGTGTACACCTTCAAGTTAAACAGTGCTATCTATATGTCAATTATATCTCAGTAAAATGGGGGGGTGGTGGAGAAGATCCTGTCCAAATGTTATCTAGTTGACCCAGCCCTATTATAAAAACTCTCTTTTCTGCTCAGCGTGTGGTGGGGGAGGGGGATCTAGAATAAGCACATCCATAGAGACAGATAGAATAGAGGTTACTAGGAGCTGGGTAGAAGGGAGAATGGAGAGTTATTACTTAATGCTTACAGAGTTTCTGGGTGGGGTGATACAGAAAGAAGTTTGGGGAATATTGGTGATGCTTGCACTACACTCTGAATGTAATGTCACTGAATTTTACATTTAAAAATGGTTAAAATGGAAGATTTTATGTTACATATATTTTAACACAATAAAAAAAATAGCTAATGGCTGTCCTTCAGGACAGTGTTTTCCTCTCTAGAGGGGAGGGAAGGGGATGCAATTAGGGAGAGGGCCACAGGGGTTCACTGACAATGTTCTGTTTATTAACTGTATGAGGGGTACATGGACATTTTTAGCATAATTTTTATTATACTTATTTATAATATAAAGCACATAGAAGATGTACTTAAGCCCAAAGAGATGATCATATAGAGTCCCAGAGAAGCCTAGAAACAATATACAACATGATACAATAAGTTTCAAGAGGTTAAAAACTATGTACGATTTCATCGCTATTCTTTCTCCAATATTTGGCACATAGTAGGTGCCCAATATTTGTTGAATTTTATAAATTCACGGCTATCACTGTAAGAATATTTTATATCTAAGAAAATATGGATTCAGATAGATATGTCTGGGAAGTAATATTCATTTTGTAAAAGATTTCACAATAGAATTTCTGTATGAAACAATTTCTTTAGGTGAATTTAAGTTATGTGTTGCATAACAATATGATTTTCTTACAACTTTGAATAACAAACCTACCTCATAGAATAAAATATGGGATAACAGTGAAAGGCCTAGACTTTGGATTCCCACAGCCCTAAAATTGATTTCCAATGCTGCTTCTTAGAAGCTATTTGACCTTGGGCAAATCCTTGACCTCTCTTAGTTTGTTATACATATTAATAAAATGGAGTTGATAATAGTATATATCTCACTGAGTTGTTATGAGGATTAAATGAGATAGTGTACATAAAGCCACCAGTTTTGTACTCAATAAGTGATTTCTCCAAGAAAGTAAAAAGTGAAATATGTATTACCAAAAGAATAATAAGTCTTACCACTCATTTTTCAACTCCTCTCTCCTTACATGACACATTACATGACCAAGAGTATACATTTAAGAAACAGCTGGCTTGGAGTAATGCTGCAATCTATAATGGATAGGACAATGTTAACACCAACCTCTGGAAAACCTGCCCTGACAACCCATCTGGGCTTCCTCAAAATTTTGAATTGAACCTTAGTTCTGCTTCCGTGAGAAAAACTGCTCCATGACTTTGAAAATGCATTACACTCTGCTCTGAAGTTTTTTCAGTTAAAAGCCAGTTCCAGGTCCCAGAAAAGCCCACAGTTGTCAATGCCCACACTGCTTCCAAACAACCAGCCAGAGGTAACAAAAAGAATTTTAAGAGGAGGAAATCTGTTGGCATGTCAATGTAGCAGAACAATTATGAGTCAATATGGATCACAGATACAACCTTAGATACATATCTCATTTATCTTGCTTAAATCCCTAAAAGATAAATTATCTTATGGAGAAATAAACATGCAACACAAAAAGAGGTCACTTGCTATGACATGCAAAAGTATGGTGAAGCGTCATATAATCAAATCTCTCACTCCAGTGAGAAGCTTTTCCTGGTGCTTTCTAAATTGGCCTGCTGAGAATTTCCTCAGTCTTCCCAACTAAATAAATGAAGATCATAATGCATCAGGATCATGAAAATTAACAAAACGCTGTATTTGATGATTTGACTCCTGAGAAGCAAAATAAGCTAGAAATATCATTAGTAACATTGGGTTGAGAAAAGATGTAACAAACCACATCGTCCCAGTCAGAACGTGGGAATGAAATTTTGCCTCTTTTTCCCTACTATTTGGTATTATCTTCCCATAAGAAGGTTAATTGTTCTAATAGTAGTTACAACCACTAGGGAAAACACAATTGAATGGTGGGCGTTTTGATAACCTTAGTATGGGAGAAAGGGCTGCCTGCAGCCTCTTCTAAAGAAGTTGCCAGTCATGCAGGAGTGAGGCAGCTGGGGATGCAACGGTCTCATCTCTCAGGGCACACCAGCTATCAAGATAATCTGAGGGTGATTTCAGTTTACAGCTGAGTGCTTGTGAAGTTGACAAATAGGTTGTACGTGCACTGCTTGTATGAATAAAAAGAGACCAGACAGTAAAGTCATAAGAGCAAAGAGTGACCATTCCCAAGAGATAGATTCTGATGCAAGGCCATTATCAGCCCAATGATTCCCACACATACAATAAAACTCACCATTTTATTAATACACTGAGATTTGATTAAATTCTAACAGAGTAGCAAGAAAAGTGGATTTCCTTTTATCTTCCTCTTGGACCTGTCATCTTTGCAAAATAACTATTTCAGTCGTCACTGTAGGGCCATCAGAATACCTTGCAAATACTAATCTTGCCCTTTTTGGAAATGGAAACAGTGGCTATATTAACGCAGAATGGGTGGACACCTGTCTGGAAAGAGCACTAGGAAAGAACAGATTTTGACTGTCTTTGCTGAGGACGAAAGTAGTAACAGTTAAAATCCGTATAGCATTTTACAATGTTCAAAGCATTTTCTTAAACGTTATTTTATCTGATCTTCAAAATATTTCTCTCTTGTGTAACCTGTGCCAAGTTACTTAACTCTCAAAAGTTAATTCCCTCATTTATTTAAAAAAATAAAAAACAAAAGAAGGGACCATACCATTTACTTTACAGAATTGTTGTGGGACAAAAAGAAAGACTGTGTATAAAGTATGTAGCACCATGCCTAGAGTGAAGGAGCAATGAATGCTAGTTCTCAGGTCTTTGTCATATACGCCTTCAACATCAGGTCCCTCAGCTTATAAGGATCACAGCTGTGTCCAGAATCTAGGTCTTCTGACTGCCCCATGTGCAGAGGAAATCAAGAGGGAAGGGAGAGTATTCTCCTTTACACATGTCACATGCATATGGCTTGATCTCATTCCAATGCCTCAATGAACTGAACTAGTCACACAATGAGCATTGACACAATTTAAAGGAAAAGAGGCTTTTTCTTTACGCTCCCAACTTTTCCATAGTTTGTCTTTATGTTTCTTTGATTCTAGTTTTGTATCGAAAACATTATATGAAATGAAAAACAGTTCCACATTAAAGCCTCAACTAGAGAGCGATTATCTTTAAAGTAGTCACATAAAGAAAGGGACTATGAAATAGCCAACTCCATAATTGAAACTAGAACAAATCACAGTAAAACAAAAATTATTATTATTATTATTATTTATTATTTATTCTAGGTCAGCTAAGTAACTGTTTGCAAGGTGCAAAACCTTCATTTGTTGATATCTAAGATTAAAAAAATCAATAAAATTGTCTATAATCTATACTTCTCAGGTTTGCCTCTCCATAATAGATCAAACAAGAGTAATTAGATTTCTGCCTGACTAGCAGGGGGAGAAAACTGTTTCCTTTTGGATCGAAATCCTCCTCGTGGATTGGACTACACTTTCTTTTCTTTACATATCACCATGTAGCATGTTTCTCTGTTTTACTTGGTTCAAAGTATCAAAATGTTACCCTATAATTTTCAGTAGAAGGATGTCAGAGTTAAAATTTGATTCTAATTTCTAGATTTATGGCTTACTCTTCCCATTTCACTTTTTTCCAAAGTTCTCTATTTGTTATCATTTTAAATGTGATAATATCCTCCCAATTTTAATGGCAGTTTTCCTTATTTTAATAAACATGATGAGAACAATAACTTCACTTGTACTTTAGAGTTTAGAAAATGTTTTCAAACACATCATCTCATTTGATCCTTACAATTCTGTTAAGTAAATAGTGCAAATATTATGTTTACAATGGATGAAGCTCAGATTCAGAGAGGCTAAGAAAAGAGTCTAAGATTTTCCAGCCAGAGGGACCTAGAACTGAGGCTACTACATTTTATCATGTCATTTCATGGTAATAAAACTCTTCAGCGGAGTTCTGCTGGACAAGGCATCCTGTGTTATCTGGTCATGAAATTATAGTAACACATGAAGAAGTTCTTACGCATATACAAAAATGCTAATGTGTTACTTAGTTGACCAAAACTAAGCATTGACTGCTATCTTGCATATGCATTTATGCAATTTGTATATTAAGTAGTATATGCTATGAACATGTTTGAGGTTTACTTTTTTTGTTTGTTTAAGATTTTACTAGGGAAGGGGAATAGGACTGTATTGGGGAACATATGTACTTCCAGGACTTTTTTCCAAGTCAGGTTGTTGTCCTTTCATTCTTAGTTGTGGAGGGCGCAGCTCAGCTCCAGGTCCAGTTGCCATTGCTACTTGCAGGGGGCGCAGCCCACCATCCCTTGCGGGAGTCGAGGAATTGAACTGGCAACCTTGTGGTTGAGAGTCCATTGGCCCATGTGGGAATCGAACCAGCAGCCTTCGGAGTTAGGAGCACGGAGCTCCAACCACCTGAGCCACCAGGCTGGCCCCCAAGATTGTCTTTAGTAATGGCTGCAATTACTTTTTTTTTTTAACTTTTATTTATTTATTTTAAGTGTGTTTTTCCAGGACCCATCAGCTTCAAGCCAAGTAGTTGTTTCAATCTAGTTGTGGAGGGCACAGCTCACACTGGCCAATAAGGGGATCGAACCAGCAGCCCTGGTTATGAGCATCGCACTCTAACCAACTGAGTTAACCAGCTGCCTCTGCAATTACGTTTTTAATGAAAATAACTTTTTTCTGATTTTAAAAATGATACATGTTCTTTTCCCATTCTAATACATGAGATCTACTTAACCATTTTTAACTGTTGAGAGTATACAATATATAGATGTACCCTTTTTTAAAATCTAACCCTGTACTGATGAACTTTTAAGCTATTTCCATTTTTTATTTTGCTCTTATAAAATACACTATAATAAAAATTTAGGATATATTCCTGAAAGTATTACTGAATCAGAGGGTATTCCAGTTTAAAATTATGATACATATTGCCACAGTACCCTCTAGACATGTCAATTTGTATTCATGTTGACAGTGATGAAAGGCAAATTTCCACACACTCTCGGTGATTTTGCCAAGTAATTTTTATCTTTTCCAATATGAAAAATGAAAAATATCTCATTATTTTCATTTGCATAATTTGATAACTAGTGATTACAAATATATTAGATATTTTGGGCCTATTTAACTTTATTTGACTTCCTTTCCATGCTTTGTATTTTTTATAAGTATATTCACTTTTATTAATTTATAGAAATATTTTATGATAGGAAAATCAATTCTTTTCTTTTTTATATCTTATAGATATCTTATCTTTTTTGTCTTACCTTTTTTGTTCAAGATGGTTTTACTTCCTAGAAGAATTTACTTTTTTTTTTTTTTTAATTGGAACAGTGTGTTTTTCCAGGACCCATCAGCTTCAAGTCAAGTCGTTGTTGTTTTTTCAATCTAGTTGTGGAGTCATTGTTTTCAATCTAGCTGTAAACGGCACAGTTCACTGGCCCATGTAGGAATCAAACAGGCCACCTGGGTGTTATGAGCACTGCACTCTAACCAACCAAGCCAACTGGCCACCCAAGAATTTACTTTTATGTAACCAGATTTGAGTCTTTTCCTCTCTACTTTTCTATAATGCTTAGAAAGGCCTTTCCTACCCCCAGATTGTAAAAGTATTCATCTACGTTTTTTTCTGTAGGACCTCTACTGTCTATTTTTAATATTTTCCTCCTTTAACAATCTGGAATTTATTATTTTTAATGATCTGGATTCAACTTTATTATTTTTTGTAGAGTTGCTAACTTTAAAAATGTTGCTATAAGGCCATTTATTAAATATGCCGCCTTCATCACATACTAAATTCTCATATATTATGATGTCTACCTCTAAATTTTCTCTTCTGAACCACTGATCTGCCTAGACCTATATCAATAAACACTACTATAATTTCTATAGTAGTTTCATAATATATTGACTATTTGGTAGTCGAGTATTCCCTTATTACTTTTACATAAATTTCCATTATTAAGATCATTTTGTCAACTCACATTGATTTTAAATTTCTGAATTGTTAGGGAGAATTAGTTTCAATAATACTGAACCTAGAAACACTTAATTATTTATCAGTAGAGAGTGGTTATATAAATTGCATTCATCTATACTTACAGAATTCTACAAACAGCCATAAGGAGTTACATGGAAGAATCAAGAAGACGTGATTTAGTTTTTTAAAAACAAGTCTCAGGGATTCTGCTTCTGATAAGATGGAATACTTATTTTATTTCCCTAAGTACAATAAAAACTTTGGATATTATATATAAAACAAATATACAAAAACTCTGAAAGGTGAGAGAAGGCAGACCAGCTAGGGACCTTGACATGGCATGAGTTCCTGGATTTTCTTTTGCCTCATTTATCCCAGACTTAGAGCTGAAGAAGCTGGCAATCAGGAAATGCCAACAGGTGCAAACAAAAAAGCCTTCTCTCTAGCCAGAGTACCAGAAATGCAGCAGCTTAGTAAGGCAAAAAACTTTTAGACAATAAATGCTCTATTCTAACTAAACACTACAGAAAATACTGTGGTCCCACTTCCACTGATGCCAACAAAATCCTAGCAGGAAGCCAGGACTCCACTCTCAGTAAGCTGTAAAGAGATGCGCCAACACCCTCTCCACAGTGATGTCAGAGGAGGCCTCGTGGGGTGTTAGGACTTCCACCATTGCCCAGCAGTAAAGAGACTACCTCACTAGAGAGTCAGTGGAGACCATGCAATGATCCAAACTTGCACTCCCACCCAGCAGTAGCAAGGAACACCCCCTCGGGGTGTCAATGTAGACTAAGTGAGGAACTTGGACTTCTACACTCACCTGGCAGTAATAAGGCAGTGCCTTCCCTCCCCCATCTTCCATTGCTGGAGTGGTATCAGAGAAATCAGTTTAAGTAGGTGGTTTAAGTAAGATCCAGAGTCTCAGAATATAGTACAAAAATGTCCAGGTTTCAATAAAAAAATTCACTCATTATACCAAGAAGATCTCCAAATGAATGAAAAAAAGACAGTCAATAGATGCCAGTACTGATATGATGGCGGTATTAGAATTATTCATAAGTATTTTAAAGCAACCATGATAAACAGTCCTTTAATGAGCAATTATGAATATGCTTGAAATAAAAGGTAAAATAGAAAGCCTCAGCAAAGAAATAGAAGATATAAGAAGAGCCAAATGGAAATTTTAGCTTCATTTTTTATTGAGCTGTAATTGACATATAACATTATATTAGTTTCAAGTATGCATTATAATATCTCAGTATTTGTATATACTGTGAAATGATCACCACAATAAGTCCAGTTAACATCTATCATCACATAGTTACAAATTTTTTTTCTTGTGGTGAGAACTTTAAAGATCTACCAAATGGAAATTTTAGAACTGAAAATACAATAACTGAAATCAAAAGCTCAGTGAGTAGCTTCAATAACAAAAGAGAGGAGACATAGGAAAGAATCAGTGAACTGGAATAGAACAGCAGAAATTACCCAATATGAAGAGAAAGAAAACACACTGCAGAAAAAAGTTACAGAGTAAAAATATAGTACTATTTTATTTGTCCAAAGGAAAAAAAAACATGTATGCATACCTACACATACACATTTGTAAGTAAACTCATAAAAAATGGGGTCTAAAAGGTTGAACATGTTACATCTAGAGAAAAAATTGAGAGAGTGGAAGTTGGTAAAGGGAAATTTGTTTAACTTTTGCTCTATATTCTTCTGTATTATTATTATCGATTGCACCACCATATTCATGTTACTTGCATAATATAAAATATTCCTACATAAAAGAAAGCTTGTCTTTTTTATTATTCTAAGATCTTTTATGTCCCAGAGCAGAGTTTTATGGTTTTCTCTCTACCAGTACAAAGACAAATGGTATTAGACTTTCCCTAAGTATTATAAAATACTTAATGAGTAAACATCCAACTATGAAAACATCCCTAGCCATACAATTTAATAAAAATTTAATTGAGTATATTAAAAGTTACACAAATTGGAATGCGAAGGCTATCTAGCCTCGTCATAGTTTTTGTTCCTCTTATAAATAAGATACTTTTTTTTTCAATTATATTTTCTGACTTGTAGTGTTGGTATACAAGAAAGCTATTGATTTTAATAAATTTATTTTTAAACTACTCAGATTATTAAAACTTCTCTTATTATTTCTGGTAGTTTTTTAGTTGATTTACTTGGTTGTTCCATATATAATCAAATCATCTGTAAATAATTGTATTTTCTCCTCCTTGTCAATGCTTTTCACATTTTGTTCTCTCGTTTAATTGTATCACCTCCAACTCATAGGATAGTGTTAACAAACAGTAGTCTTACTCATAATATTGATAGAAATCCTTTCAATGTTTTACTCTTAATTGATCCTTCATTCATTTATTCATTCTGCTTATTAACTGGTGACCATGTCCAAGGCATTGTGCTAAACCCTAGAGATCTACTGACAAGCAAAATCAAACATGGTCCCTGCTGTCATAGAGCATTTAATCTAGAGGGAAAGACAGACATTATCAAGTAATCATACTCATCAGTGCATAATTACAAGTTGAGATAACTGGTCTAATAGAATCAAGTAACTGGTCTAATAGAATCAAGTAACTTGATTCTATTAGAACATGTAACAGGAATATGAAGTAAGCAAAAGGTATTCTTCTATTATGCAATAACCAGAGAAGAGTTCCATTAAGCCCATTTGAAGTCTACAATCTTTTCTCCTAAAAGAATACAAAGGGGGAAAAAAGAATACAAAGGAACTGAGTCTCAGATGATTACCTTACCCAAAACCTTATGACTATGCAGTGGTATAAATACCACTTGCTCCATGAACTTGAGTTAGGATATATTTCAAATCAACTTATAAAAGCTACTACTTATAAGTGCCTAACTTTGTATTATTTTGGATCTTATCAAAAGATAACCACCATTTCACACAGGTATTATTGTCCCTATTTATACTCAAGAGTAGTCCAGGAGGGCAGGCTGGGCAAAGTTTTAGGGCATAGATGATCCCCTGGGGATTCTGACTGCTATTGATTGATGGCTCTTACCATACAGTAGGAAGTCCACTAAGATTAGGCAGTGACTCAGACTTTGTATTTCACAAGACTGTATATTGCTTGTAATAGTTATGTAAGAGTTATGTCTTAGTTATATTTATATCCCCAGTACCAAACACAGGGCCAAGCCTATATGAGATATTCAATAAAATGTTTACTGAATGTTGAATGAATGGATTAATCATGGATTGCTATGCCTACATAGATCACGAGGCTAGATAGCCTTCACATTCCAATGTTGTCTAACTTTTAATATACTCAATTAAATTTTTATTAAATTGTATGGCTAGGATTGTTTTCATAGTTGGATGTTTACTCATTAAATTCTAATCAGTTTCAAAGTATTGTGACATTGTTTAATTAAAATGCAATAAAAATTAAGCATGAAGATTCTAAAGTAAAATTTAAAGTATGTTTAGGTAGACAAAAAAAGTAACCCTGGCAATTAGAATGGGGACATATGAGAAGACCCCAATGAAGTTGATGACATTGAACTTCTAAATTCTGCTGAGTTTGTTTGCCAGTTAAAACAGCTCTTCTATCCCCATCTAAGGAGGTTAACCCTACTTTACCTGAAGAGTCTGTAATGGCCTCCCCTGAAATAGGTGCCTCGCGAGACACCTCTGAGTCTCCTCAGGAGCTACCCCTGCCATCCTTCATTGTTTCTAGATCTAGATTCAAGTCCTAGCAGTCCCTAAAGGGTGAGGTGCAAAGCATGACCCACGAGGAAGCATGCTACACACCAAAAGAATTGCATAATTTTTCTTATTTACATAGAAATATGGAAAAGATGTGTGGGAATTAATATTAAGGGTGCGGGATAATGGTAAAAGGTTTATAAAATAAGATCAAGTCAAATGTATTGATATGGGCCACTAAACAAAGATTCTAGATTCAATTCTAGATTTCACTTCTAGAAAGGGCTATAATAGTTTATTTGGTTGGTTGGCTGAAACATAAACTAACAGGTCACTTACACTAAATGAAGAAATTCCAGAGCTGCCTTGATATACTATAGAGAAAGATATTCAAAGGCTTAGGAAGATTAGAATGTTATAGTGGAGTTATCATGTAAGAACTGCTCACTCACCCCCAGAGAATCTAGAGGACTCACCTTTCATCATGACCGTGAGAAATAAATTTGTGAGGGGAGCCCCAGCATCCTTGAATTGCTCTAACTTGAATCATCAAAACAGAGTCATCAATCCTCAACCAGTTTTCATACTTGAGCCAGGTTATAGAACTCCTTGAATTAAGGGGAGGATCGGTTCTTGAGGAAGGATGTCACTACACTGCCAAAAATTTATACTACTAATCTTTCTCCTAACCTTTCCCAAAGGAAAATAATCAGACTTTTCAGGAATTACTGGACACTAACTTGGCAATGTGACTAATTCCAAGAGAACCAAAACATCACTGCAATCAATCAGGTATCAAGAAGAAAGCATTTGCCAGATCAATAGCTGCTTGTCAGGTACCAGGAGATATGTTCATTTGCTCAAGCAATGAAACCACAAATGAAACAGCAACTACAACTGGAGTCACCACCTGGTTAAGCTTATGATAATCCGCTGTGATTCTCCAAGATCCATCTGCTTTCTGCCATCAAGTTACCATGAACTGGATGTTATCTGACCCACTAACCCATGAAGTAGAATTGCTGGGTTATCTCCTGTAATTTTTATGGATAGTTTTGCTGGATATAGAATTTTTGATTGATACTTTTTTCCAGTACTTTGACTACGTCATTCCACTGTCTTCTGACTTTTATTATTTTTGATGAGAAACTCACCATTGATTGCATTGTTTTTCGCCTGTACTTGAGTTATTTTTTTCTTTTGTTATTTCAAGATTTTCTCTGTCTTTGTCTTTTACAATGTATCCAGACAGATCCAACTTGGCATTCACTGATCTTCTTGGTGCTGTAGATTAAAACTCTTCAAATTTGAGTTTTCAGCGTTGTTTTGTTTGTTTGTTTTGTTTTTTTGCCTCTTCCTTTCTTTCTGGGACTCTCATTAGATGGATGTTGATAAACTTAATATAAGGTCTTTGTTTGGTTTTCCTCAGTTTTCTTTTCCTTTCTAGTCTTCAAATTGGATAAATATTGGATGCACCTAATAGGCTTTTTATTTCAGTTATTGAATTTTTCAACTGTAGAATTTCCATTTGGTTCTTTTATATAAATTTTCTTTGTTGATATTCTCTATTTGTTGAGTAATTATAGTTTCTTCTTTAGTTCTTTAAATATGGTTTCCTTCAGTTTTTGAACATATTTATAACTGCTTTGAAGTCTTTGTCAGATGAATCCAACATCCAGACCTATTCAGAGACAGTTTTCATTGACTGCTTTTTTTTTCTGAATATATATTATACTTTCTTGTTTTTTTGTTTTTGTTTTTGTTTGCATGCCTTCTAATTTTTTTTTAATCTGGACATTTTAGGTAATTTATTGTGGCAATTCTGGATTCTGATATTCTTCCCTCCCCCCCTGCAGATGTTAGTTGTTGCAGATTTTAGTTGTGTTTTTGGTTTTGTTTTGTTTTAAGTAACTTTTCTGGAGTTAAACTGAATAATACTGTTGCCTCTAATGTATGTGGCCACTGATAGCTCTACTCAGGTTTTTTAATTCTCATTTTTACATTTCAGCCTGACTTCCTACCAATTATCCCTGTGGTTACATAGCTTAGTGGTGAGCCAATAATCAGCCAGAGAAATTCAAACACATTGAACTCTTAAAATTTCCATTCTCTGCTGATGGATCTGTGCTCGCTTTAGTGATACATTTAAAGTTTAGGTAGTTTTTCAGTATGCCCACAACTTCACTATCTGCTGTGGGGCCCTCTTAGGTCTCCAATGCACCTGACTGTAGGTTCCCAGGCAGCCAGAGATGTGTGGCATTCTTATCAAAATTTATCTTATTGCCATTATGTACAATAGCAAAGACATGGAATCAACCTGAATGTCTATTACTAGGTGAATGAAGAAGTTGTACAATGTATGTGTGCATACACACACACAAACACAGTGGAATATTATTCAGCTATGAAAAAATGAGAAAATCCTGCCATTTGCAACATGTATAGACCTTGAAGGCATTATGCTAAGTGAAATAAGCCATAGAAAGATAAATACTATATGATCTTACATATATGTAGAATCTAAAGAAAGAAAAAAGCAAACTCATAAAAAGATATCAGATTTATGGTTACCAGAGGTGGGGGGTGGGGAGAGAGAGAATTGGAAGACAGTGGTCAAAAAGTATAAACTTCCAGTTATAAGATAAATAGGTACTAGGGATGTAATGTAATACATGATGGCTATAATTAATATTGCTGGTTATGATATATATGAAAGTTGTTAAAAGAATAAATTCTAAGAATTCTCATCATAAGGAAAAATTTTTTGTTTGGGGTTTTTTTTCTGCTTTTCTTTTTATTGTATCTATATGAGATGATGGATGTTAACTAAACTCATCACAGTAATCATTTTACAAAATGTGTCAAACTATTATGCTATATACCTTAAATTTATACAGTGATGTATATCAATTATAGCTCAATAAAACTGGGGAAAAAAGATTTATCTTATTGCTAGGATCTGTCTGTTAAGTGTCTAAATAGTCCACCGATATACATTTTTCCCTAACCAAGACTTAAGCTAAGAGAGCTGCAGGCTTTTCCTGTTTGCTGGGTGTGGGTTTTCCACCCTCTACTCCAAATCATGCTAGTCTCCTGCAGCAGCAAAGTTACTGGTTTTCACAGCCAGCACCACCCTAATAGAACAATAGCCCCAGCAAACTAGGGTAGCAGATGGACGCAGTCCCACGCAAAGACACCCATTCTTCAATTGAAGACACTCATTGTTCAGCAATTGTTCATGAATATACGTTTTTCAATTTGCTGTTTGATGAGCCCTATAGATTCCCTGAGCCCTGAAATGATTGATTCTGAAATTTTTGTACAATTTTGTAGTTGTTTTGGGGGAGAGGATTTGTCAACCTCTTCATTTCTTTATAGCCAGAAGTCAATCTTAATATAATTTTACGCATGCTTGAACTTAACATAATTTTTTATAACTGTCTGAACTTTTCTGACTTAGTTAGGGATATTTTAATGATGTTTTCCAATCCTATCCTCTTCCTTTCATTCAATCACTGTAGCTATAAACACTGGATCTATTCTACTCTGTCATTTTTTCATAATATGGCTTCCCAATCTTTCAGGGGTGTATAATAATGTACAAACTACTTATTTGAAATAAAGATTTAGTGGAAGTTATCAGACACATTGCATTGCATTTAAGTCATCAGTAAAGAAAGGAAGAAATGAAGGGCGGTGGAGGAGGAATTTCTATCCAGGAGTGAAGAAAATCTTTGTACATTCATTGAGCAAGCAAATTAAGTATTCCCATAGGTGCAGAGGTAACACTCAAGGTACTCTAAAAAGAAAGGGAGGGAGACAGTAAACTAATATTTGTTGAGGGACTACTTTGTGCCAGGCTCTAAGCTAGGCCCTTTACCTGCATTTAATGATTTCAATAACCCTAGGAGGTAAGTTTTGTTATCTACATTTTACAGAGGAAAAAGTTGTGGATCATAGAAATCAGGTCAATTGCCCAAGGACAGGCCGTTAGTAAGTAATAAAGCTCAGATTTAAAACCATTCTATCTTACTCAAGAGTCACATATTGATTCTCAGGGGATATCTTGGATTGTTTTTCTACATGTTGGGTAGGAAAAACAATGAAATTAGAAATAATAGTGTGGGGAATGTGAGGTTTTCCTTGAGAGTTAAACAAATCTCACTTGACTGGGAAAACAGACAATATTCATTATATTGAAATGAAAATGAAGTACAACAATTTTTTAAAATATTTTTTGTGACTACTTCCCCTAAAATGTTTTGGGGAAATGAATGTAGTTTGTTATTGCTTCTTCTTTGGTTCTGTAAAGTTACTACTAGTTTAAAATAAAATGAAAGAAAGAAGAAAAATTTTTTAATAATTTTTTAAAACTTAAAAAAGGAATTTGTATGCTTACTCCTAAACCAGTCCAATGGAGGAAAATTTAGAAAACTTTATCATGCTTCTTAGCACTTTTGATAGGAAAAGGAAATCTTTTGGGATTGTATGCATTGGAATTTAGAAACTAGGCCACATCAATGGACTATGAAAGAAAGAAGGGATGAACAGACAAATGACCCAGGTCTCAGGAAGTCGCCCCTAAAATTTGACAAAGTGCCCCATGATTCCTCTCAGTGTTCCTGATGCCCTTATGATTTCCTTTGGGAGGCAAAACTCCACAAATAAAATTGGATAGTAAACACACACACACACACACACACACACACACACACACACACAGCTATTTAACGCACAAGGAAATGCAAAGACATGTACCTTAAGCCCTTAAAAATAATAATGACTTGAAGGAAGTAAAACAATATTACTGTTATTATATTCTACATATAATATAGTATACTATTACTCTAGGAGGTAGTATTATGGGACTTTTCTTTCTGCCTTTACGTATTTTGCAAATTTTCTATAATGAATATGGAACATGTATTACACTTATAATGAAATACTATTTTCAAACATGAAGAGAAGACACATAAGGGAAATTCCATCAGAAATACACTATCAGTATGAAGATAAAGAAAATTATGTGGAAAAGGTAGACAATCAGATGACTAAAGTATCTGACAATATATACTAGCTGAGACATATATATATTATGTATTGTATTTTCTATTTTATATACATATACATAATAGAAAATAGTGAACTAATGTAGATTCTTTAACAGGGAGTATCCTAATGATACTATAGGAAAGTTAGACCCTTCTGATAGTGATGTGTATGAGGGATTAGAAATAAGTAGAATAAAAAGCAAAAGAACTAGCCACAGGGCCTAATGTAATAATACAGATATAAGAGAGACTAGGGATGAGAATGATAGCTTGAGAATTAAAAAAGAATAGAGGAAATGAAAAAATAAAATGTAAGACACAGAGACACAATAATCAGAATTTGGTGCATGATTAACTGGGAGGTTAAGGAAAAGGATGAATCAAAAACAACTACAGGACTATAATCCTAGGCAACCAGGAGAATGGTGAGATTAGGAAGGCTATCAGAATGTAAACAATAGGAAAAAATTCAGTTTTTGGCAAACATTTTTGTGCTGGTATAATACACAAATAGAGAGACTATATAGACAGCTAGTTGTCTACAGATGTAGAACTGTAAGGCACAAAAAATAGCTCAGGAAGATATGCGAGTGCATAACCTTTCCTAGAAATCAGCTGCCCTATAAGGAAAACCTCTGAGTCTTAGAGAACCACAGATGCCATTCAGGAAACATAAGAGCTGAAGAGAAACAAATAACAAACATAATATAAGCATCCAAACGAGGGACTCTTGTTTTCAAGAATAAGACAGTCAATGATGGTGAAAGCAGAAGAGAACCTCAAGATTTAAAAAGACTATTCATCACACAAAAACCTGTACATGAAAGCTCAGAGCAGCTTTATTCATAATAACCAAAAACTGGAAACAACCCAAATGTCCTTCATCTGGTGAATGATTAAACAACCTATGATACATAGCACAAAGTATTATTCAGCAATGAAAAGGAATGAACTGGCGACTCATGCAACAACCTGGATGGATCTCAGAGGCTCAGTGACTAAAGCCAATCTCAAAAGTTTGCATATTTACATCATTCCATTTATATAACATTCTCAACTGATAAAATTATGGACATAGGGAACACGTTTGTGGTTACCAGGATTCATGAAATGGGAAGGAGGTAGAAATAACTATAAAGGGTAACATAAGGGATCTTTCTGATGATGGAATAGTTCTGTATCTTGACTATGATCATGATAACACAAACCTTACACATTTGATAAAATTGCACAAAACTATACACAGCCACACACACAACTGCATATAAACAGCTGAAATTTCAGTTTCATTATACATGATATAAGATTTTATTATGTTATTATTGGAGGAAAACTAGATGAAAGGCACATAGGACTTCTCTTTGTTTTTTGCAATTTCCTGTGACTCTATAATTATTTCAAAATAAAGTGAAAAAAGCTTTGCCAAGAGGAAAAACAAAAAAAAGACTGTTAGGTTTAGCCAGGAGCAGTTAAGTTTTTTCCAGTTTTACTGAAGTATAATTAACAAATAAATTTTACGATATTTAAAGTACACTACATGATGATTTGATATACATATACATTGTGAAAGAATTCCCACCTTCAAGTTAATTAACACATCCATCACCTTACCTTTTTTTGTTAGATAAGAACATTTAAGTTCCACGCTCAGCAAATTTCAATTACACAATACGGTGTTATCAACTATAGTCATGTTATATGTTAGATCCCTAGACCTTAGTCATTTTATAACTTCATTTTTTTATGCTTTTACCAACCCTATCCTTATTTCAACTCTTGGCAACCCTCCACCTCCAGCAACTACTTTTCAATTGTCTGATTCTATGAGTTTGACTTTTTAAAAGTCCACATAGTTAATACTATGTGGTATTTGTCTTTCTGTTTGGCTTATTTCACTTAGCATTAAACCCTCAACGTCCATCCATGTTGTTACAAATGACAGGGTTTCCTTCTTTGTAAGGCTTAATAATATTCAATTGTGTATGTACATATACCACATTTCCTTTATTCATTCATCTGTTGACAGACAACTTAGGTTGTTTCCATACCTTGGCTATTGTGAATAATGCTGATATGAACATGGGAGTACAGATATCTCTTTGGGATAATGATTTCATTTCCTTTGGATACATACCCCAAAGTGGGATTGCTGGATCATATGCTGTTCTATAGAACCTCCATACTGTTTTCCATACTGGCTGCATCATTTTACATTCCCACCAACAGTGTGCAAGGGTTCCCTTTGCTCCACATTCTTGCCAACACTTATCTCTTGTGTTTGTGATAATAGCCACTCTCACAGGTGTGAGGTGATATCTCATTGTGGTTTTGATTTGCATTTCCCTGATGACTGGTGATGTGAGCACTTTTTCTTGTACCTGTTGGCTATTTGTATGTCTTCTTGGGAAAAATGTCTGTTCAGGGCCTTTGCCCATTTTTAAATTCGGTTATTTGTTTTTTGCTATTGAGTATATGAGCTCCTTATATATTTTGGATATTAACCTCTTATTGGATATGTGGTTTGCAAGCCAGGAGTGTTACTGTAGGCAGAAAGAATAGGGCCACGGGGAGAGAGGGGGGAGAAAAGAAAGGAAAAAATAAGGGGGGACAAAGGAGAGAGGAAATGAGATCATTCTTAAGAAAAGGTACAGCTACTAGACCAGCCAGAATTAGATTTTAGTGTCTCAGGATGCCATCGTGCCCTTCAGGTGAACTTTAGCTAATGATAATAAATCATAATATTATCATTATAGCATTGGAGGCAAGGAAAAACCTCCACAGCCTGTACCGCCATGACAGTTCCCACAAGAGTCAAGTAAGGACAAGGGAATCCCAGTCCCGAGGGGAGGGAGTGGTAGCGCTTACCGCCTGGGGACACCTGCAACACCACCCCTAAAACCAATATTTCACGCCCTCATTCTGATAAAACCCTAAGCCTCTTTGCTCTTGGGGGCAGTTGCTCTTCTCCAGGCCTGCTCACTTTCACACCATTATGAGAGTGTGTTATTTCCTTTCTTTCAATCAATTTTCCACTTGCTTGGCTTATTCGGTGCATCATTGAATTCTTTCCTGTGATGACACCAAAAACCTCTTCTTTGATGACAAGAGTAGTTAATTTTACAATATGTTTTGTAGAATAGTGAAGACAAAAGCAAAAAAATAAGAGATTAAAGAAGGAAATGCTATATATGCACAATGGAATATTATTCAGCCACAAAAAAAGAGTGAAAACTTGCTATTTCTGACAATGGATGGACCTTGAGGGCATTATGCTAAGTGAAATAAGTCAGACAGAGAAAGACAAACACCATCTGATCATAGATTCAGAGAACAGATTGGGGATTGCCAGAGGCAGGGAGGTGAGGGATGGCGAAATGGGTGAAGGGGGTCAAGAGTCCCCCAGTCATAAAATAAGTAATTCACAAGAATATAATATACAGCATGGTGACTATAGTTCATAATACTGTATTTTATTTGAAAGAGAGTTCTTAAAAGTGCTCATTACAAGAAAAAAAGTTTATAACTATGTATGGTTCAAATGTTGACTAGACTTACTATGGTTACCATTTCACAATATACACAAATATTGACTCATTATGCTGTGGTGGGGTTTGGGAGCCAGTCTCTTTAGAATATGCCACCCTGACATGCAAATGATTAACTTTGAGCCGAAAACAATTAAAACCAAACGAACTCAGGAAGAGTTTTTTGTTTTTTGGGGGTTTTTTTGTTGTTGTTTTTAAATCTCCCCCTTACCTGCCTAAAGAGATTCAGATAGAAAAACCTGCTTCAGGAAGGGAACATTAGCATATTCACCTTAGCACAAATGAATTAAGTGTGGCACACAGGGAGGATCCAAGCAAAAATCTGTTTGCTAGATCCCCTTTTGTGTCCCATTGTTTCTAGGTGGCCCTGAAAGAATTTGTTTACCAAATATTTGCTCTTTCTCACCCAGCTGTGAATTGCCTACCTCCCCCGTCTTAGTCCAAAATGGCATATATACCTCATTTTGCTTGGTTCTCTTTGGAATTTTCATGCGTATGTGAATTCCCCCTTGTGTATGTATTAAAATTTTATTTTCTCCTCTCAATCTGCTATGTCACTTGAATTATTTGACCAGCCAGAACTAAAGGTGTAAGGGGTACGTTTCCCTGTCCCCAACCCAACACTGTACACCTAAAACTAATATGTCAAGTACACCTCATAAAAAAATAAGGAAATCCAGTGAATCGCCTCTTTTTCCAACTAAACCCAAATAATCCACAGTATTTTCTTAACACTATAATCCAAACCAACCAAAAAACGGAAAAGGCTTTTGGAATAAAGACTGTAACAAACAAAAGCAAACAGTTTGAGGAGATTTCAGAGGTTCTATACTTTAATGTCTGATTTGTTGAAACTGATTGCAAGAGGAATATAAGTAGAAGATGCTCTTCATTTCTCTAACTCACTGTCCTCCAGCAGAATTAGTTTCTGAACCAGGAATGTTGCAGAATCAACCTCTCACAAAGCCAGGACTGGAGGCTATCAAGGACTTACTATCAACAGATTATTACCACTGAGCAGATCCTTGGAATTATTATGACAAACAGCTACATTTTTGCCTCTGGTCCCTTTATGTTATATTCAGAGTTACTATTCTAGAAAAACAAGAGAGTACTTTGCAGAATGACTTATGTAGCAGGACGTCACGTATATTTGCAGCTCAGCATGTGGGACAAAAGAAGTTCAACTCATTGCCCAATCTGAAAATAATCACCCTTGATGCAAAATCCTGTGATGTTCAGAAATCTAATATGCAGTATAAATTTAATATACAGAATAAAATGTTTCTACTTATCTCAGAAGCCCCTATAGTAAAAACTTACATCTGCAGATCTTAATGTCCAAAATCTGATTCATCTCTCTCCAATTCTCTCTTCCCAGGTACTTCTTGGAAAAAAAGGGGTGGTGGGGGGAATTATACACACATACACACACACACACACACACACACACACACACACACACAAACACACAATCTCTAAAACTCCTTCTCCAAATCTAATCATGACCAACTAACTGTTTATTTTAGCTCCCCTAATGAATGGTTTGCTTCCAATTTCATGATAGAAACTTTTCCTTTGACATTTGATAAGAACCATAATGTTTCATGAATAAATGCACTTTTATTACTAACTTGGGGAAAAAAAGTTGGAAAATCTTCTTCATTTGTTTTGGTTTCATCTAAATCGGGATTAGTGTTTTGGACAAAAACAGAATCTTAAAACTTGGAACTGGAAGGAACCTTAAAAGATTCTCTACTCAACCCCGTTATTTTACAGATATAGAAACTGAGGCAAAAAGAAATTAAAGTAACGTCTCAGGTTCATGAAAACAAAGGTGAAGAAACAAGTTTAATGATTTTAGCACTGTTCCTAGAAGCTGGAATCCAATTTTTGTCCTTTTGCCAAAAAAAATGCCAAAACTACTACACTATTACTGTTATCACTATTTTTTGCTATTATAAACAATGCTGCAGTGAATAGTCCTGAGCATGTGTCTTTGTGCACATGTGCAATGGTTGCTCTGGAGTAAAGCAAGATTTCTAGGATTGCTAGAAATATTGACAAATCAAAATTGAGTTACTAGATATTGACAAATTGCTCTCTAAAGTGATTGTCTGATTTTTACTCCCACTGGAGTCGGAGTCTCTATTTGGTGTAGTTAAACATTTTAATTTGGGCCAATCTGATGGGTGTGGATGGCATCTTATTGTTTTGAGTTTATTCGGTTTCCCTGATTACTAGTTATATTGAGCATCTAGTCATATGTTCATTAGCCATATATTTTCTCTTCTGTCAATTCTCCGTTTTTAATCTTTGCCAATTTCTCCCAAAGGTTAATCAGTAGTTCTTTATACAGTCTGCATATGCTAATCATTTGTTGCTTTTATGCATTGTAAATATCTTCTGCCAGTGAGACCTTGTCTTATTCATTTCCTGCAAATGGGAGAGTACAGGAAAATGTACAGAAAGTTTGTAAAGATAAAATGAGAGAGAGGGAAAGAGGGAAAAAGCAATTTCACACCTAGGCATAGGCATTTTAAGAAGGTTCCACCACAGATGTGATAGGACTAATCATCAAATCATTTTACTTCAAAATGTCTGATTGATTTATTAAAATTTTTACAATCATAATGTCAAGGCATTCTGTGTTGTTAGTGGTGGCAGTAATGATGGTGGTGGCTTTTTATCTTATACACATTTTTTTTTAATCTATCTGGGCAATTATTCTTTAACCAAAAGTGATTTTTAAAATTTTTGCCCACTTTTAGCAAGTCACCACGGTTGAAAAAGGCTCATAAACAGGTTAGTAAATATTAGCTTATAATCTCTTCAGATTGTTTAACTGCTGTTTTTTCTTTATCCCCACCCCTGGCTTTTTTTTTCTATAAGATAAGGCACAATTATATAAAAGATAAATATAGTCCACATTTGCTTTCCTCAGGCATAGAAATTACACGGGCTATTTCCATACAGGCAGTATTCTCTTAGACCTTCTCTATAGATGCCAATTAGAAGATTAGCGTCTTTTCTCTCTCCCTCTTTGCTATTAAATAGTCACACAAAAGCTGAGCTGACAAATTACTCTCTCCACGGTGCTCAACAAAGACAGACAATAGATCATCATCATTTACTATACTCAAATCCTATTAATCACAGATTAATGAGAACATGTCTAGTGGGGAAGAAATTACCAGAATGCAGGCCTATTGGCTTGTTACTCATGTAACATCTGCTCTGGCTTTACCTTTAGTGTCATGTCATCTTTTATCACATTGAAATAATGTTTGCTCCAGAAACATAATTAAGATAATGGAGCAGATTCAAAGCCCTTTCCCTTAATAATTAAAGAACTGAGGTTATATTTCTTAGTCCAACGGCTTTTAAAAACCCAATTTCCCTCTGTTCTTGATTATTTCCTTTTTCTTTTGCTCATAATGAGCTATCAAATCTTGGGGTTTTTTTTCCCCTCTCTATAAACTATGTGATTAATTCTCATACTGAAAACTAGGACAAAGTCAGAGTTTGAGTTCTTTTTTCTATGGAGATAAAATTCACCATTGTAACCACATTAAAGCATACAATTCAGAGGAGTTCCTTTTTACAATTTGAAATATTCTAAATTCAAGTTCAGACTTAGATGACTCTATAAAGCTTGTGATGAGCATCAAGTATTGTATTTGCTTTCCTTAACCCTCATCTACAGTGTGCTGTTTTATTTTTAATAGTCAAATACTTTCATTTTTTAAATGTGTGGTTTCACCAATGTTGCAGTCTTTTATTCTGAAGCCAATTTTCTTCTTTACTTTAAAGCATAGAAGTTGAAATTTGGGTTCAAACATGTCATACTGTTGGACGTCTACTACTGTCCTCTTGTCTCAACAAGGGGTAGAACTAGGGGAACAACTAAAAAAAAAAAAAAAAAGAAGCAATGGCATCTGTAATCAGCTGATAAAGAGGAAAAAAGAATCACAATTTATGATTATAAAATTGAAGAAATTGCTCATGTTATTAAGATCTAGACTATAGACTTGTCACTCTTGGAAGGCAGTGATTAGTGCTCAGGGCTGGGTAAGCTGTGATCTAAGGCTTTGTGATTAAACTGTGATTCAGCACCACCGGGATAAAAACAGCTCCACAACCAAAAGCTGGCAAGCACCCGTTGAGGGAGGGAAGAGGGGTGGATTGCAAAGAGCTTCTTAATTAAATTTTAATTATTGCTAATTAGAACTACTGTTTTTTATATCCCCAACAAGGAAGACAAGAGCTTATCTTGCCTTTTTATTATTCTGCTAATTAGTTTCCCAAGGAGAGGTTTGAAAGGGCAGACTCTGCTTTCACAGTATCCAAGTTGTTCGAAGAACACAGATCTGTAGGTAGATGCTATTCTAAAGCTTGAGTTTTAATATTTCCAGGTAGCTCTTTTCCAAATCTAAGATTTGATTTTATTCCAGATACCTCAGGAAATGAGCTATCCTGATTCAGTATGTGAAGAAATCCATGAATCAGTTTTCCTTTGGGTTAGCCTGTCTACTTTGTCTTCATAAAGTCTCAAAATTTTAGCTTATTTATTAAAATAGCACACCCTCTACATACTGTTAATGTACTCACATAAACTTTATGTGATTGTGAATTGCTAAATGTTAGAGATGATCTCTACCAAACTTAAAGGAATAACCACGTGTACACATAAAAAGTGACTGGTAGTTTTCTCTAGCAGTGAACTTAGTGCTTTGCAAGAGGTAAGAACAATGTCCAAGTCCCTGCCTCGGGAGCTCCGAAGTTCTTTTAAATACCATTTAAGATGAAATGCTCCAGGTAAACCACACTTGAGATGGCAAAGCAGAAAGCCTAATTGCAAGCTTGAGGACATAATCCCAGAAGGTTCCCAAGACCCATTAGCATTATAAACCCTCTGCAAAATATGAATCCTATTTTATAAGTACACACATTTTATAATTCTTCTCCCAAGATAATAAAGAGTTCTGAGTTGGCACAACTCCCTGTGTTAATTACAATAAAATCCTTCAAATGAAATTACATTTCCGGAATCAACAGCATGTGGCCAAGCACACCCACATGCCTTGACAGCCTTCCTTTATAGTTGGAGTTACATTAACACATGTGCTTGTTTCCTCACCTTTTACAGACACAAGAGCCCTGTGATATGTTAATTTACACCAAATCCCAATCCTTTCCCTTGTCTTTATCTTCCCGACTCAATGATAGGATGTGTCAACACCTTTCATGTTGGGAAGAAAAAAATGCTCAGACAAGATTTTGTTTTTCTTCACTTTAATTAAAATTACAGAAACTAGAAAACAAAGAGTAAATAAATTAAATCTGCCTCTCAGTGCCATTCACCATCTGCCCTGTCAATATCTACTCTGACGTGAATTATTCTAAAAAGTCATCTGGGTCTTTCTTACTCTGATTAGTCAATTAGCCACATCTCACACTGGTTTAAAATGTGTGTTTTTCAGGTCAGTGAGTTACCCTCACAATCTTAGAGTAGTTGACATACCAATAAATAAAGACTTCTGAGATTTCCCATTAGTACTCAAAGATTTCTGCTGCTTCTTTACTTAGTTTATTCAATATTTGAAAGCTCTCTGATAGTTATATGACTTTTCAAATCAAAAATATTACACAATTATGTTTTATTTTCCTTAATTGCCTATTTTTCTGTTAGATGAGGGACAGGTAGTAACTTGCTCATTAACCTCATTCTTAACCTCATTTTTGTAGGTGAAGAAAGTCCACTAGAATATTATCCAACTCCAGTTATGCTCCTTTTGCAACTTGTTTGTTATACTGTTGCTGCTTGTTCCATAATCACCTATATTAGTCAACAGGAATTGGTTTTCTAAAAAAGATACTTGAACTATTCCAAACCTCTATTTGTGATCATGGAAAAGCCTGTAGACTGGATGCTTTTGAAGAGAATGGGGGTGAGATAGGGAATGAAGGGGGGAGGGAAATTAGACAGGAGAGTGATCCTGCACAGAATAATAATTTTGTGCCGAGAATTGATTAATTCAATTCTTTGTATCTGAACCACACACGCACCCCTGCAACCCTTACCAACACCACACCAAACAAAACCTATGGCCCAGCTGCATTCAAGAACATCTTGACACATACAGTTCTACAAGCCTGGAACTAAGTTCCTGACTTCTCAAAAGATAGAATTCTCTAATCATTTATGTGGAATTTTGGCAGGTTTAGTGAGTTGTAAGGTATAAGTTACCAGATATAACAAATAGTGCTTGCCTAAATAAAGGTCTATGTAGTGGGTATGGTCATTTTAAATATATATATACAAATATAACAAATAGTGCTTGCCTAAATAAAGTTCTATGTAGTGGGTATGATAATTTAAAATATATATATATATATATTCAGGCAGCAAGAGATATCACTTTATTTTATATAAAAAATTAATTTCTGACTCCAGCCCCCTTCATCTCCTCAACTACTGGAAAAATTAAAATTAGTTATTTTTAAAGCCTTTCCTTCCCCTATTCTGAATTGTGTTAAGATTCTGATCTTCTGTGTTTTGGGTTCAGGCAAATTGGGGTAGGACTGGTTCTTGCAATCAATCACCTCTGTACACAGGTTATCACTCAGTATTCCATGATCTTGTATAAATGGCACTTTCAGTATCAGTGGTTCTCTTCTGCTCCACTGACATATTTGGGACTTGAACTCTTCCTCTAAACTGACTAAATCTCATATGCCTGGAGTTCGGCAGAAGCCCCACTTTCTACCCCACTTCTCCAGGACATTCCATCTCTAACTGAAAATCTCCTCCCTTTTTACTTCTCCACAAACTCTCTAAAATTTCCCAAGAGCTTAAGCTTTTAGAAATGAAAGCCGAAAAATTTATGCATGATACCCCTGCTTTCTGCCCTATAGAGACCCTGAACAGGCTATTTACTTAAATGGAGGAAGTAGAAAAAGAAAACATATGGGTATAGAAACAGTTAACATCACGAAATATTATCTATACCTCATACCACACACTAGTAATACTCCATATAGATCACAGATCTAAAGGAAGGAAGGAAGGGAGGGAGAAAAGGAGGAAGGAAAGAAGGAAGTGTCAGCCATAAAAGTATGAAAAGAAAGGAGAATTCCTTTATAACCTTGACATAGGAAAGGGTCTTTCTAAGTATAACTCAAAAGCCAGATATCATTAAAGAAAATATGAATGGTCTACATAAAAATATTTTTAAATTTAGCATGGCAAAAATAAAATAATATGTGATGTCAAAAAATAAATTGCATATTGGAGGGAAATGTTTATAATTCTTGCCACAGACAAAATGCAAATCTTTATCTAGAAGCTCCATAAACAACCCAATTCAACAGTAAATGAGTGAATGATGGGAACAATTCACAGAAAATGAAATAAAAACATTTTTTGAACACAGGAAAAGATACCTAACATCACTTATAATTAGAGGAATGCAAATTAATACAACACTGAGATCATTTTCAGCTATTAAATTGGCAAAAATCCAAAAGTTTGAGAATACATACTGTTAGCAAAGCTATGGGGAAACAGGCCCTCTCATACATTGCTGGTGGAAGTGCAAATTAATGTAACTCCTCCCTAGGGCAACCTAAGTGTCCATCAATGGATGACTAGATAAAGAAAATGTGTGTGTATGTGTGTGTGTGTGTGTACATACATATACATAAAAGAAAGAAATCTTGCCATTTGCAACACCACCAGTGGACTTTGAAGGTATTACGCTAAGTGAAATAAGTCAGACAAAGACTAATATTGTATGATCTCACTTATATGTGAAATCTAAAAAACAAACAAACAAAAACGACCTCATAGATACAAATAACAGATTGGTGGTTGCTAGAGGTGAGACCAGGGAGCGGCAGGTATGGGGTGGGGGTGAGGTTGAAATGGGTGAAGGGACTCAAAAGGTACAAACTTCCAGTTACAAATAAGTCATGAGGATGTAATGGACAGCATGGCTACTATAGTAAATAATACTGTACTATATATTTGAAGTTGCTAAGAGAATAGATCTTAAAAGTTCTAATCCCAAGAAAAAAATGTGTAACTATGTGTGTGGTGATGGATGGTAACTAGACTTATTGTGGTGATCATTTCACGATATATACAAATATCAAATCATTATGTTGTACACCTTAAACTAGTATAATGCTATATGTCAATTATACCTCAAATTAAAAAGAAATAAATTTATATAAACTTTATAAGTCATACGCAAACAAACACACTCAAAAACAAAAGAGAAAGTTTCTTCAAGTCAGTACTTTCCTCTGAGAAGATCTTGGAGAGTAAGATACTTTTTAGGGTGTGAAGGGCTAGCAAGAGAGAGAAGCACACCTAATTTGAAAAAGCACTGAATCAATAATATTATAATTTTACATCTGGAAGAAAACAACCTATTGTTCACATATTGCAAACAAAAAAAGTAAAGCTCAAGAAAATTGTTTTGCCTAAGTGTGACACAGAAGACACAATGCTTCCCAACAGGGGGCATGCCACTTTAGAGAGTCATGTCAGAATTTGTGGGGTGAGCTGCAGGAGAGATGGGATGAGACGGTTCCCTTTAACAAAGGAGCTTGAGATGGACCATGGAATCAAGAAATCGTGCTTTAAATAAAGTAAAACTGGCCAAACTATTAGAGGAAGGAGATCACTTATCAAAAAGAAGGAAGTTCCAACTTAAAAAAAGAAATGATTATTGGCTTGGGTCTCTACCACCCTGTCCCCTCTCGTGCAGATGGATTTCCTTTGGCTGCTTGAGGATGAGGAATCACCATTAATCAGAAGGGTAGGTATTTATCTTTCTTTCCCCAGGGGGTGAATTAGAACCTGATCCTCCATCTTCCCAGGCTTCCTATTGCAATAATGAAATTCCATTACATTGAAAATGATGTAATTCCCCATGGGGTTAGCTGTAATCAGACTTGACCTATGTGGATACAGTAGTGATGAGAACTAAATGATAGGGAAATTAACGGAAAGAAAAGGCCAGCTTTGTAGCTTTGCTTTGTTGGCTTGACTTTGCTTTAATTCAGTTGTACAATGTCTATTAAAAACTTGCTTCATTTCTGATGAGAAAAATAAGAGATAAATTGCCAAACAGCTCCAGAATTCAGTGGTCTCTGAACAATTATCAGGATTTGTTTTTCTTCCTCCCTCCACCTCCACCTCCACCCCACCCCCACCACCATTGATCAATTCTCATTATTAGCTCTTAGAAAAGCAGACAATCCCTGGGACAAGCCTGGCTTCAGATCAGAGAGTCAATATTCTACTGCAACAATCTGTCAAAAAAACGCAATTCAGGCACACTTAAAATGTGTCTCCCCAGAGGAAAGCAAGAAACAGAGGCCACTGAGAGGGGCCTCACTATTAAGTTTGATTCATCCACAGCTGCCTCTGACATTTCTAAACCAGTCGGGGTTATCATCGGAAAACGCAAGTGAGCAAATGCAGAGTGACAGCAGACCGCAGCACAAAGGCTGCCTGTTCAGGAAGTTTATCCAGCTCCCCTCAATATACGCCCCTCTCTCTGCCCTCCCCACCTCCTCTGAAGAGCTGAGTTCATGATGATAAGGACTCACAGAGACTGAGTGCCAGGAGGGCAACCTGTGAGAGGAGGGGCAGCAGAAGCATCACTGAAAAACTAATTTATGAGGCGCAGGCTAACAAATTCAGACTACTTCTCTTGAAGAACCTTTGGAGTTGCAAGACATAGGATAAACATGAAATACATTGTGTACGAGTACATACATATATGTGAGTATGACATGGCCATTTTTGTAGTCAAAAATGGTCAAGCACCCCCAATTTTATATCATTCAGCTATTTGACAAATATAACATGTATATAATCAAAAACACAATGGGATAGAAATTATCTTGGAGAGATCAACTGTGAAGAAGCCAGAGATGAGAAGAAAAATAAACGGCTTATCCACATATTGTTAAATTGTTAAAAATCCACTTCTGGTTAGTATGATTTAGTTATCTTTAGTAGTTAATTATATATAGGAAAATTACCTTTTTAAAGATTATTTAAGTGTTAGGGATACCGCAGTTACAAAAAAGGGTATAAACTGTAATAAAATTCAATTTTATTTTTTAAATGTATATGAAAAAAGACTGCAGAATATATACAAAACATTAACAAATTCCTGGATTCTTGGATTAGAGGTAGCATCAACTTTCCTATAGTTTCAAAATTTTGATCATTTACACATTTTCCTTCCTTTTCTTTTCCCTCAACATCAAAACATTGATTGTTGACCCTAATGAATATGCAATTATTCCATAATTAAAAATATTTTTAAGTATATGCATTACTTTCCTTATCTGTGCTCTTACTACAAAATAAAGTTTATTATTCTCTTGAGAGATAGCATCAGAATTTTTTTTTATAATGGGGAACAGTGTGTTTCTTCAGGGCCCATCAGCTCCAAGTCGTTGTCCTCAATCTAGTTGTGGAGGGCGCAGCTCACTGGCCCATGTGGGAATCGAACCGGCAACCCTGTTGTTCAGAGCTCGCGCTCTAACCAACTGAGCCATCCAGCCACCCCAGAATTTTTTTGACGCAAACTTTCTTTGCAAAATATTTGAAATAGAAGATATGTGTATATGTGTGTGTGTGTGTATATATATATACACACACATACACATATACATATATATATATACACACACATATATACACATCAGGGGTACCAAAAAATGTATACACATTTTAAGAAAGAAAAAAACTGTATTAAAATTATACAGCACCTAATATATATTATATATTAATAATATATACCTATAACAAAAAATGAATACAAATCATGTTTGACATCTGCAATTACAAGAGGTGCTCAAAGTGGTTACCATCAGTGTAATTTAATAGTTTTTCCTTTCTTAAAATGTGTATACATTTTTTTGGCACCCTCTGTGGGTGTGTATACACACACACACACACACACAGACTTTGTACCCACAACTACATGTGGATGACACATGTACTCTCTAGATCTGACCTTATACAAATCCTCAGTTGACACCACCCAGGGTTGCTCCTTCTGGGAAGGCACATTCAATAGGAGCCTATTGAGATCAAGTTCTTAAAGCTTAATGTCTCCTAATCCAAGAAGTTCAAATGATTGATCCCAACAAAATCTCCACAGTCCCAAATTGCTTCCTCCTCTCCAAATCATCAAGGACATTTGTTGGGTTCATCTCACATTTCAGCAGTGTAACCACCCTGCTGATGATTCTATTCAAGGAGGGCTGTTCATCCAGTTCCTAGATCGATAAATCCAAGCTATTCAGCAAACTAAAGAGACTTAGCCAGTGCTACAATGCTAACTCCTTCAACCCCGTAGTGCCTGTTCCTGAAAAAGGCCAACACTTCTAAACTCAGGGCTATTTTTTCACAAATGAACCCAAGGCCAGTGCTTTCCAAGCCTCCCTAAGGGTAAGAAGATCAGATTCCTGGACCCTATCCTAGATCAACAATTATAATCTCTTCCAGGGAGAGATCTGGTGGTCTGCTCTAGACAAATGCTCTTCTGGCCAAAACATACTTCTTCTGTAAATGCATTTCTTTGTCTAACACCTAAGTTCATTTGGGTGAAAGAGCTCCTTCATTGATGGCTGCCTTCAGTACTACCTGGGAGAGGCCTGGCACCCATAACATTGGAGACATCTCCACTGATTGTGGGTTTCCTGAAAGTTGAGTCAAAACAGAGACAGATGGCTCTGTTCTCCCAGTACCCGTGTCTAATGCAGTCTCAGATCTTTGTCTGAAGAAAGCAGTCAGTCAGACAAATGGGGCCTCACCCAGAAGTCGATTATAGAACAGACTATCAGAGGTCCCAGCACCTGCACCAGCTCAGCTGGAGATTTCACAGGAATCTGGTTCTGTTGACATTCATGCAGGAGCCTTCTCCAGCCACTTTACCTGATGTGGCTCTGTGGGCCATTAAGGCCTATAGCGGCAACTTTGTTTTTAATATCCTAGCCATTAAAGTCCAAACTCCAGTATGGACTGGGGTTATGTACCCACATAATCCTTGGTCCACTAGTTTTTCCAGTAACCCTACACATTCCACAACATTCCCCCCACTGAAGGTACTTGTGTGCCCAAGTGAAATATAAACAAATGAACAATAAGATTCTGAGGGTAATGCCTAGGAGACCTGTAACCTGCCTTACACATATCCCTAATACTTCAGCATACTTCCCTTGAAAGAACCTGGAGAAACCCGGAATCCACCCCAATTCACAGTGAAGACTAAAAGTAGAGGACAGGAGTGAGACCCCCCGGAAAGAAAAGGCCAAACATAAAAACATATTACAACTAGGATTTTGCGTCTAGTACATACAAGCCTTTTATGATCGAACACGTTCTTCTCAGCCTGCTTCGAGCTTGATTCTGCCACTGAATAGAATAACTGCCTTAGGTGCTTTAGTGACCTTCACAGCTTTGACATCTCCCGCCATTTCAACCTCCTGGGTCACAACTTACTTTTTCATTGGCTCGGTACATCTAGACCAACCACATGAAAATAAATTTCTGTCTTCTTTCAGGACCTTTCTCTTGGAAGTTGATTCCATGAGTAACCAAGAAAGCAGGGCTCCGTACACCCAGAAATTCCCACATCTAGTAGGAGAACCTAAAGAAAGTCTTGGAAGATTTTGAGCAAGAGAGTGGTACAATGAAATCCGTACATTAAAAAAGTTAGTCTGGCATCTGCAGAATGGATTTGAAGGTAATAGTTGCTGAATTCATGGGAAAGTTATTATAATAATCAAATATGAGAGCGTAAAGTCTAATGTAAAGGAAGATGCATACATTAGAGACACTGGAAAAGAAAAATCAACAAATTCAGTTAAGTTTTGTGCAGATAAAAGGAAGGCCTAAGAGAGACTGTTGGTGGGACAGACATGACTTAAAAATAGAGACGGGACATAAGAAAATTAAATATTGAAGAAAGCTGACATTCCTGAGGGCTGAGCAATTTTAGGGATTATTTAGATAAAGCAAAGCAGTAGCCATATAGGAAACACCAAGCTCCAGGCACCAACAGAGAAATAAAATCTGATTTCCTTTATGTATAGGTGAATGTGCTTATTATTTTTTAAATTCAAGAACAATTCAGCCAAGACAAAGAATCTGAAGAGACAATTCAGAGGAAGAAATTCAAATGGCCAATAAGCATTTGAAAAGATGTTCAACAGCAGATCTACAGCTGAGAAGAACTGATTTCTAAAAATAGAAAGTAAAGCAAAAAATCAAGTACAGTATAGCCAATATACCCTTGAAAATCTCTTAAATCTCCCCAAAATACAGCATACATGATTGGATGGACAGAATCCTACCTGTTTGCATAAATACAGAGAGTGCCAAAAAAAAATGTATACACATTTAAGAAAGGTAAACTTTATTAAAATTGTAATACTCAATATATACCGATAACAAAAGATGAATACAAATCATGTTTGACTTCTGCAATTATAAGAGGTGTTCAAAGTGGTTACCATCAGCATCCAGACACTTCTGATTACAGCGAATTACTGCTTGTGCAACGTTGACCAAAGTGTCCAGTCGTATACAGTTTTTTGCCCCCGACTCGGTAAAAATGGATTATGTTGGGGAGGTCCCCAAGACCACCCTCAGTTTCAATGATTCACTAGGAGGACTCACAGAACTCAGAAAAACTATTATACTTGTGGTTATGGTTTATTACTGCAAAGGAAAAAGTTTCCTAGAGCAGAGTCTGGGAGAAACCAAGCGTAAGCTTCCAGTCTTCCTCTCTCAGCAAAGCCACATACAGTGCTTAATTCTCCTAGCAACAATGTAAGACAACACATGTTATAACACATGTGGAATGTTGCCAACCAGGGAAACTCACCTGAGCCTTGGTGTTCAAGGTTTTTGTTGGAAGCCAACGGCACAGACAGGAAGCACCTATGTGACTGACCTTAGACCCCCTAGTGGTCTAAGAGAGTGTGACCTAGCACCCCAGGTGAACCAAAAGCACCCCAGGTGAACCAAAAGAGGTGTTCACCATAAATCACATTGTTTACATAAACAATCTAGCATGGCCTATGGTCACTATGCAAAGACGCTCTTATCAGACAGGATTTTCCAAGGCCTTAGAGGTTCTCTCCCAGGAGCTTGTCAAAGGCCAGACCTAAAGACCTTTGAAATATACAGGATATAGACACCTATGCCTGCTGAGTTAACCCTTTACTGCACATGCACATATGGGCTTTACACTAGATTATCTATAAAAAACATAACTGTCTCTAAAGACTAGACTCATAATTGCTCTTATACGAATATACCCAAGTAAATAATAGATATGAATAAAGATCTGCATTCAAGGATGACAGTAAAAGAGTCGAAATTTGAAAACAATCTAAATGTCACACACTAGCAGTGGTACATTCTATCTTGGACTGCTATATACTGATTCAAATCCAGATATTGTTAAGTAAAAAAACAGGTTACAATTTATAATCAATCCTCATTATTCATAGATTCTGTATTTGTGAATTCACCTCTTTTCTAAAAATTACTTGTGATCCCAAAACCAGTAATTGCAGCACTTGTGTGGTCATTTGTGGACTTTCACAAAGTGACAAAAAATTTGAGTCTCCTGACAAAAATTTTCCCTGCTGAGGTCAAACAAGGCAACACTCTGCCTTCTTGTTTCAGCTCCCTTCCAGCAAACCAGTGTCCTTTTCACAGTCTATTTACTGCCATGCATTTCACATTTTTTGTGGGTTCCTTTTTTTTTTTGTAATTTCACTGTTTTAAATGGCCCCCAACTCTAGTGCCAAACTGATATCTAGTATTCCTATGAGCAAGAATGCTGTGGTTGCCTCACAAAGAAAATACGTGTGTTCAATAAGGTTTATTCAGGAATTTTAGTGGTGTTGGCCATGATTTCAATGTTAATGAGTTAACAATATGTAGTAAAGAAATTGTGTTCAAACTGAAACACACATAAAACAACGTTATGTGTTGACGGATTAATGAAAAAGTTGTGACCAGAGACTTACAAGAACCTAACCCTGTACTTCTCTTAGGATCAGTGGTTCGTTATTCACTAATTCATTGTTTGTAGTGACTATATATGAAATAACTACCTCGAATAATGAGACCTGTGTTGAGGACGAAAAAGAGGTCACATACTAACCTTGACACGCTCAGGGGAGGGCAACACAGCAAGCCCTACAAACTCAGAGCTTGAAATTAACCACGTAGGATGGTTGGAACATAAAAATTCATAACTAAGGAAAATTCCTAACTAAGGAAAATTCCTAACTAAGAGCGGGTCATGGTGGGTAGGCACATCCTTGGCCTGAAGCCTCCTTGACAAAGATCAATCATTACCTTAAGTGAGCCTGTCTACTGTGTTTTTGCTTCTAAGATAACATACCCCTGGAATGTCAGAGTAATCCCTTTTTCCGGACCCCTCAGGGCACAACCCACTACACCAGAGCACAAGACTACAGAACCCCTCATTGCTATCTCGTTCCCCGAATACCATCTTCATGTGCTGTAAAATGTTGTTAACTATCCTGTACACACCTACATAAAAGAAGTATGTATCTCTCCATTTTTCTTTTTCTCTAGTGTCAGTGATTTATACCCGCCTTGCTTTCTCCCACCACTTTAATCTACCACCAATGGATTTCATGTAACCTTCCCTTATGTCTCCTCCTTTGATATTAATGTATAAAATAAGCTGCAAAACTGCCATTCTCCAGAGCACTTTCTTAATCAGCGGAGATTTTTCTTCCTGGCAACTGTCATCAGTTTGGCGCAAATAAACTCATAAAAGTCCTCCACAGATTTGGATGTTTCTTACGTTGACAGGGTATATATATACAACATGGAAGGATATATATTAATAGCAGTTATCTTTAATAAGAAGAATGTAGTTGATTTTTAATTTTCTTCTTTATACTTTGCAACATTTGCCAGATTTTCTATCAGCAACATTACGTAATATATGTAACTGAGGATAGGTTAGTTATATAATAAATAAATGTAAAACCCTGAAAACAGACCTTAGTAACATTCAGGAAGCCATCAAGTGTGGGCACTAATGTTTCTAAAGGTACCAGTGGCATAAGTAACCCTAGAAAAGAACCACCTAGGTGAGTACCTGGGCTCTCCCTCTGGAATGGTAGGTGGAGGCCACTACAGAAAGGTGACTGAATAATAAAAACAAAACAGAACAAAGCTTTATTCTATTCATTGTCAAAGGCATGGAAAGGAAAAGTCTTGTTGGCTTGACTCTTTCCATCCATCTCCAAATAAAGCTGATTTATGAGCCGGGAGCTGAAAAGAACTGAGAATCCCTGATTTGCTCCCACACTGATGTTTTGGTGGTAAAGATAATGAAGGTGCGGTGGGCCTTGCACAATCAACCCATCCCACATCACATGGTGCTCAGGATGGGCTTTATGTGAATGTGTTATTTGAAAATCAATGCAAAGATCATGAAAACAGCAGTATTGTGACGGCCTCACCCCCAGATTTTCTCTGGGGATCTGTGTGTTGTCAACACTTTAGCCTCACATCACTTACAGGCAATAGCAGCTGTGGCAGCATATTTTCATCCTTGGTTTGTTTCAACTCCCCTGAGATTGTATAGCACACAGCTCCCACTTAGGCCAGCTCTTCCTTTGCAAAAGATCCCACAAGGCTTCATTAATCTCTCAAGCTAGCCTCTGAGGTCACTGCTGCTGTTTTCGGGCAAAGCATTACCAGATAGCACACAGAAAGCCAGGATGGCCATTGGAATTAAGTAACAGAAAAGCATTCCCACTACAGGGAGCTTAGGAAAACTGCCTATGACCGGCTAACCACGTATTTTAGTCAAACATTCCCATTCTGACAAAGAAATAATGGCTGTCATTGGCTCTGAGGTAAGGTCCTTATCCTGGGAGCCCAAAAAGCATTTAGAACAGGTGGACTCCAAAGAATAGTTAAACTCAAAGGGTACTCTTTGGTTGAGATTTTTAAAAAGTTGACATATCTTGAAAGGAACACTAATGCAATGGAGTTTTCTTGTACAATGCACTCAAAACTCCAAAGAAATTAATTTTCCTCTGATACAATGCAGCTGGATATTATCAAGAGCTACGTGAAGAAACTAAGGTCAAATGCATCAAGCAGGGAGAACACAAAGCAGTTAATGTGAGAGGAAAAGAGGATGATGGCTCTAAAGGAAACGGAAACAGGGTATTATCATTCTTTTGATATCACAGACCAAGCCCTCTTCGGCAGGAAAAGGTTTCATTAACTAAGTGGCTTCAAAGCTCTTAACACAGAAGAACCAGAAAACGTGTTTCTAGGACAGGGAAAGAAAAAAAGGTTACTTAAAATGAGAACCCAAAAGATCTTTCAAAACAAAAATTTCTTATTAATTACCTGAAAATCAATAAGGAAAACAAAAACACCTCAGTAGAACTATGGACAAAGGGCATAAACTAGCAAGTCACCAAAAAAAAAAAAAAAAATGCTAATGACCATTAAAAGATGCTCAACTTTCCTTATAGTTAATTAAATAAAAATTAAAACAATAGTGTGATTATTTTTATCTATCAGATTGGCAAAGATGTAAAAATTGATATTCAGTGTTGGCCAGAGGGAAGGAAAACATAAATGGGGAAATACTCTCATTGGCATTGCTAATTAGTACAAGTCTTTTGGAGAGAAATGTAGCAATTTTAAATGCTCACTTCCTTTGACTCAACATTTCTATTTTTAATCATTTGTCTCACAGAAGTATGTAAGTGTTCAAGAGTGTTCAGTACAGCATTGCTTGTAAATATGTTTAAAATCTAGAAAAACCCAAGTGTCCATTAATTGAGATTGGTTAAATAACTATGGTACTTATAATGGAATGCTACAAAACTATTAAAAAGAATAAGATATACGTTTACATAGTAGAATGCATTAAGTAATAAAGCAAGTTGCAAAACGGTATGAATAGTGTAACCTAATCTATACACGTAACCTAGCAGGTAGTCTAGCATAGATTAACCTTTGTTTAGAGTTTATAACTCCCTTGATTAACCTGTAAACCCACTGAGATCACTAAAATTTATAAGGCTTGTGTAATGCTATCTTGTAATTTGCAGAAAATCTCACGGAAAGACTAAGACTTAGTCAGATGTTTATCCATACCTATGCAATCCCTGATGTTGATAGCCAGAACTGTTTTTCAGGAACAAGTCCAGGATGTTTTGTGCCACAGGGGGTGAACTGGCTGAAACACCTAAGATGGCTGGGGCAGCCTGAAGGACCCAACAGGGAACTTCATGAACTTTCCTTATTACACACTCATTATACCCTCATAATACTAAAATCTCCCAGGGTGGAGATTTTCCTGCCGTTTTTGAATATGCGATGTATGTATAGCCGTGCTTCCTGACTGTGTGTACAGGGGAATGTCCCCACCTTTACATGCAATGAGAAAGTCCACCTCAATGTTTATGCATGATTTCCCCTAAGAAAGAAGGATTAGATGCTTTATTCGGGGACACACTGCTCTGGGAGTGATCCTTGGTGTGTCCTTGCTTGCTGGCTTGCAATAAAGTTCCTTCTTATTAAATCACGTCGGAGTTGTCTTTTCATGGGCAACTACTGAGCCTTCGGACTGGTTACACTGGGGTACAGTTTTCCTTTATGGGGTGTTGAAAATGTTCCTGAATTAGATAGTGGTAATGGTTGCACATATCGTGACTATACTATAAGCCACTAAATTGAACATTTTAAATTGGTTAAAATGGTGAATTTTATGTCATGTGAACTTGACTTCAATTAAAAAAATGTGAATAACATGATCCCATTTTTGGGGGGGAAACCAATAATATCTAGTAGTATATATATAGAGAAAAAACCTGGAGATATACTAAATAATTGATAATGATTATCTCTGACGGTGACAGCCGTGGTGTATTATTAATGTCCATGTGGCATATGTCTCTAGTGTTTGAATTTTTAGTAAGAGCATTTAAACTCTGATATTTAGAAAAATATATATTAAATCATTTGAAAAGCATACCCTTTTCTAGAGAACAAGGTCTGATTATTTGAGAACAAATAATTGAACCAGTAAAAAATTCCTTTCATCAAAGATATTTCAAAATATCTATTTCAGTAGTGATGGAGTCCAGCACAGCTACACCCCAAATATGGCCCGTGACATGTTAAATATCTTAAGCCGAAGGAACTAAAAAAAACAGCAGAAGCAGGAAGGTCACTTTGACCTTCCCACCCTTGCCCTTCTTCCCTGAAACAGGTGATAAAACTCCCCTGTAGCAGGAGGAAAGAAGACATTCTTATCACCAGAGACAATATTTGGGGCCAAGAAGGCTGTACAAACAAACCTTGTTAAACTTACCCTTATCTTCCTAGTTACTTCTTCACCATTTACTACCCTTCAGCCCAACCCTCTCTGTCTTGTCAATTCTTCACAAATTTATTATTTCTTTGTCTAAAAAGTATAAAAGTTTTCTGCCTGATCATTTCTTTGGGTCTTTATTCTCTTGTGAAGGCTCCCACATACATGTAAAAATTCAATAAAATTTGTATGCTTTTCTCCTGTGAATTTGTCTTTGTCAGTTTAATTTGCGGACCCAGCCAGGGATGTAACAGGTTTCTGGAAAACTTTTTTCCTTCCCTAAAATGGGAATTGTATTATTTCAGAATTGTAAGTTTGCAAAGGTGTTATTTTTTTTTTGTTTTGCATTTCCTTAGTCAATAAAGAAAAAGAAGAACATGTATAAACCCTTGTTCATTATAGTTAGATGCTAAAACTAACCTTCATTGAGGCTGAAATGTAAACACTCATTTGTCCAGAAGGAATTGGTTACTAAAGTCAGTGTACACTGAATTATGCTTGTTTCCAACCAAAGCATCTGCTGGGTCCTGACCTTCAGACTATAAAGGAAGTATACAATTCAGGGTCAGAAAATTGGGAGTCTGGTTCTAGTTCACCACTAATTTGCTGTGTAAACAAAAGCAAACCCTTTAACCTCTCTAGGCCTCCATTTGTTCATCTCTGAAAATGGGGAGTTAGCACTAAAGATTCAGAGTGGTAAAATTATGTGATTATCTAAGAAATCAAGAAGCCAAACAAATGCTATGCTCAGAAAGTTCCATTTAGGGCAGTGCATATTATTTTATATAATCTTAAAGGCTGTTAAGGCAACTAAGCACAGAGCTATGGCCAACTATATGTGTTTGTGAGGATGGCCAACAGATTGTGTGCTCATATGACATTTTAAAAGCCTGGAAGTGAGGCAGGTATCAAAGAGTTCCCATGAGTGAAGTAAAATTCTTCTCTAAAAAAATGTTGGAGCCTTCTAAGAAGAAAAGTTTATTCAACTAATCTAATGTTTCTTGCAGACAATGGAAAAGAATTGTATTCCTTGCTGCCCCCTTGTGAGTTTTAAGGAAATTGTTCCTTGGTTCATAAAATTTTTAAAATTCAGTCAACATTTATTAAGTACTTATCGTGTGCCAGGAATTCTGCAAGTGATGAGAACACAAAAATAAATAAGACATCATGCCTACATGTAAGGAATTCACAGATTAATAAAGGCTATCCACGGCCAAACATTTATAATACAGTGTGATAGAGACAAGTTCGAGGATTTACTGGACCACCTAAATCAGCCAGTTTGTTTTTTGGGAGGTAAAGTGGGGCTGGCTCTACAGGAAGTCTCCCTCAAGGAGGGAAAGGAGAGGTGAGCAGTTTCCAAAAGATGTTTAAGTAGAATTGATGAGATTTGCTGATATAGTGATACAAAGAAATGGTGATAAGGATCAAGTAAGCGATCTACAATAAGAACTAAGAATATGTCTATATGCTTAATTTTTTGAGGAAACTCCATAGCGCCTTCCATAGTGGCTGCACCAATCTGCATTCCCACCAACAGGGTATGAGGGTTCCTTTTTCTCCACAACCTCTCCAACACTTGTTATTATTTGTCTTATTGACAGAGCCATTCTAACCGGTGTGAGGTGATATCTCAATGTGGTTTTTACTGCATATCTCTGATGATTAGTGATGTTACCATATAACCCAGCAATCCCTCTCCTGGGTATATACCCAAAAAACCTGAAAACATTTACCTGTAAAGATATATCTGCTCTGATGCTCAGTACAGCTTTATTTACGATGGCCAAGACATAGAAACAACCAAAATGTCCTTTGATAGATGAATGGATAAAGAATATATGGTGTATATATACACAAGGGAATACTACTCTGCCATAAGAAAAGATGAAATAGTGCCATTTGCAACAACATGGATGGATCTTGAGATTATCATGCTAAGTAAATTAAGTCAGATAGAAAAAGTTGAGAACTATATGGCTTCATTGATATGTGGGATATAAAACTGAAAGCAACAAAGGAACAAGACAAATGAAGAAGCAAAAGCTCATAAACACAGACAATAGTTTAGTGGTTACCGGAACGGAAGGGGGAAAGGGGTGGTAGAAGAGGGTAAACGGGGTCAAATATATGGTGATGGAAGGAGAACTGACTCTGGGTGGTGAGCACACAATGTGATATATAGATGATGTAATACAGAATTGTACACTGGAAACCCATGAAATTTTACTAACCATTGTCACCCCAATGAATTTTAATTAAAAAGAAAAAAGACTATATGGCCAAACCCAGACTTAATACCACATGAACATAAAGGAGACTTTAAAATAATAATCAGTCCTTTCAGTGAAGAAAGAAATTGAATCAGACACTAATAAATGAAAGCATATACTATGCTCATGGATAGGAAGAATTAACATCATTAAAATGTCAATAGTACCCAAAGCTATCTATAGATTCAATGCAGTCCCTATCAAAATACCAATGGCATTTTTCACAGAACTAGAACAAATAATCCTAAAATTTATATGGCACCACAAACAACCCCAAATAGCCACAGCAATCTTGAGAAAGAAGAACAAAGTTGGAGGTATCATGCTACCTGAGATCAAACTATATTACAGGGCTATAGTAATCAAAACAGCATGGTTCTGGCATAAAACCAGACACATAGATCCATGGAACAGAATAGAGAGCCCAGAAATAAACCCACGCCTATATAGTAAAATCTATGACAAAAGAAGCAAGAATATATAGTCGGGTAAAGACACTCTATTTAATAAATAGTGTTGGAAAAACTGGACAGATACATGAAAAAAATAATAAAACTAGACCACCATCTTATACCATGTACAAGAACAAATTGGAAATGGATTAAAGACTTAAATGTAAGACCCAAAACCAACCGTAAAACTCCTAGAAGAAAACATAGGCAGTGAACTGTGTCACATTGCTCTCAATAATATACAGAGGGTGCCAAATACACACACACACACACACACACACACACACACACACACACATTTTGAGAAAGGAAAACTATTAAAATTGTAATACTTAATATATACTGATAACAAAAGATGAATACAAGTCACATTTGACTTCCGCTATTACCAGAGGTACTCAAAGCAGTTACCATCACCATCCAGACACTTCTGATTACGGCAAACTACTGCTTGAGCAATGTTGACCAAAATGTCTATTTGTATACATTTTTTTTGGCACCCCTGGTATACATATATATTTTTTATATATATACGGGGTGTGATAAAAAAATACAGTGAATGTTTAAATTTAAAAATTATTACAGGGCCGGCTCAGTGGCTCAGGTGGTTGGAGCTCCGTGCTGCTAACTCTGAAGGCTGCCAGTTCGATTCCCACATGGGCCAGTGGGCTCTCAACCACAAGGTTGCGGGTTCAACACCTTGAGTCACGCAAGGGATGGTGGGCTCCGCCCCCTGCAACTACGATTGAACATGGCACCTTGAGCTGAGCTGCCACTGGGCTCCCAAAGGGCTCAGTTGGTTGGAGCAGGGGCTCTCAACCACAAGGTTGCCAGTTAGATTCCTCAAGTCCCGTAAGGAATGGTGGGCTGCACCCCCTGCAACTAGCAATGGCAATTGGACCTGGAGCTGAGCTGCGCCCTCTACAACTAAGACTGAAAGGACAACAACTTGACTTGAAAAAAAAAAAAAGTCCTGGAAGTACACACTGTTCCTCAATAAAGTCCCGTTCGCCTTCCCCAATAAAATCTTTAAAAAAAAAAGTTATTACAGTAAAAGATACAATGCCATTAGATCCCCTTAAAATATTCCCCGTTGCTTCAAACACACTTACCCCATTGTTCTTGCCACTTTCTGAAGCAGTTCTAGAAGTCCTCTTTCATGAGTGTCTTTAGCTGTGCTGTCATGGCTACCTTGATGTCCTGAATCATTTTGACTTTGGGGAAGAGCCAGAAGTCGCACAGTGCCAGATCCAGTGAATAAGGTAGATAAGGACACACCGTAATGTTTTTATTTGACAGAAATTGCTGTATACCAGAAGCAATGTGTGACACAGAGCCTTTCCATTGTGATCAGAAAATACGGTTAAAGCTACTGCCGAGTGCCATCAAACGGAAAGGCAGGGATCTTCAATATGGGAAGTGGCACATAGAACCTCAGTAACAGTGTGTGGCAAGTTACCATTTGTTCAATGCAGTCCGTGGGGTGTGAGCTATGGTTGAGAGAAAGTATGTTTTAAAGTGTGCCATAAACCATCCTCCATCATGACAACACACCGTATCACACATCACTTCTGGTATACAGCAATTTCTGTCAAATAAAACCATTATGGGGTGTCTTCATCTACCTTATTCACTGGATCTGCCACTGTGTGACTTCTGGCTCATCCCCAAAGTCAAAATGATTCAGGACATCAAGGCAGCCACGACAGCGCAACTAAAGACACTCATGAAAGAGGACTTCCAGAACTGCTTCAGAAAGTGGCAAGAATGATCAGATAAGTGTATTCGAAATGAGGGAAAGTATTTTGAGGGGGATTAATGTCACTGTGTCTTTCACTATAATAAATTTTTTTTTATGTAAACATTCACCATATGATCACACCTCATATCTCCTTGGGCAAGGGAAACAAATGGGACTACATCAAACTAAAAAGTTTTTGCACAGGAAAGGAAACCATCAACAGAATGGAAAGACAACCTACCAAATGGGAGAAGACATTTGCCAATGACACATCTAATAAGGGATTAATATCCAAAATTTATAAGGAACTAATATAGCTCAACACCAAAAATCCAAACAATCCAATTAAAAAATAAGCGAGGACCTGAATAGACATTACCCCAGAGGACATGCAGATGGCCAACAGACATATGAAAAGATGCTCAACTTCACTAATTAACAGAAAAATGAAAATTAAAACCACAATGAGCTATCATCTCACACCTGTCAGAATGACTACCGTCAATAAATCAACAAACAACAAGTGTTGATGAGGATGTGGAGAAAAGGGACCCTCGTGCACTATTGGTGGGATTGCAGATTGGTGCAGCCTCTATGGAAACAGTATGGAGTTTCCTCAAAAAACTAAAAATAGAACTACCTTATGACCCAGCAATTCCACTTCTAGGTATTTATCCAAAGAAATCCAAAACACTAATTTGCAAACATATATACACCCCCATGTTCATTGCAGGATTATTTACAATTGCCAATATATGGAAGCAACCTAAGGGCCCATCAATAGAGGACTGGATAAAGATGATGTGATATATATAGAGAGTGGTACCTCGGTTTTCTAACGTAATCCACAAGTTCTGAAACGTTAGAAAACAGCCGACAGCTAGGCCTCATGATCTTGCACTCAGTAGAAGCCGTGTGACATGTTCGACTTCTGAGTCGTGTTCGAAAACCGAAGCGTTTACTTCCGGGTTTATGGCATTCATAAACCAAAATGTTCGTCAATGGAGACGTTCAAAAACCGAGGTACCTGTGTGTGTGTGTGTGTGTGTGTATATGTGTGTGTGTGTGTGTGTGTGTGTGTGTGTATATATATATATATATATATATATATATCACACATCTTATATCACACATCTTCTTTATCCAGTCCTCTATTGATGGGCCCTTAGGTTGCTTCCATATATTGGCTATGATAAATAATGCTGCAATCTCACCTATATATGTGAGAGATATATATACTTGGAATATTAGTCATAAAAAAAGAATGAAATCTTACCATTTGCAACAACATGGATAGACCTAAAGGGTATTGTGCTAAGTGAAATAAATCAGACAGAGAAAGATATGCCATATAATTTCACTTATATATGCAATCTAAAAAACATAATTAACAAAACAGAAACAGACTCATAGCCACAGAACAGACTGATGGTTGCCAGATGGGAGGGGGATTGGGGGGCTGGGTGAAAAAAGGTGATGGGATTAAGAAGTAAAAAATGGTAGTTATAAAATAGTTGTGGGGATGTAAAGTGAAGCATAGGGAATATATCGAATAATATTGTAATAACTATGTATGGTGCCAAGTGGGTACTAGACTTATTGGGGGGGATCACTTTGTAAATTATATAAATGTCTAACCACTATGCTGTACAACTGAAATTAATATAAAATATTGAATATCAACTATAATTTAAAAATTAAATATCAAAAAAATCAGTGTTTTCCATTTTTTTAGCATAGTCTCTGTGAGTTATTTGCTATCAAGATCTCAAACATTTCATATTTAATTTACTCTTCTAATCTCAGCTATTATCATTTAGTACTTTTAAGGATTTTATTGGAGCATCGTTACCATCATTTTATGTTTGACAACTATAGATTGTGGGTGAAAAAGGGGGCACATACTAAACCTGACAAGCTAGGTTGGGGGGGAGGGGTGCGCACATAGCAGGCTTTACAAACCTAGAGAACACATAACCACACACAAGGTGATCTGAACATAAAAATTCCTAACTGAAAGCAGGTCATGGTGGGTAGTCATGTCCTATGCCTGTAGCTTCCTTGACAAAGGTCAACCTTTAACTTTGAAATTGCCTATTGTCTTTGTGCATCTAAGATAACATACCTTTGAAATGTCAGGGTAATTTTCTTTTCCTTGAAGGCACAACCACAAGCACCAAAGCATGAGACCACATTGTTATCTTGTTGCCCACATACCATCTTTACGTGCTGTAAATGTTAACTATCCTATACCTACCAATGTAAAAGAAGTATGTGTCTCTCCGTTTTGCTTTTTAGCCAGTCTCAGAGATTTCCCAGTTTTGCTTTCTCCTGCCTCCCTAATCTACCACCAATGAATTTCAACTAATCCTCCTTATGTCTTCTCCTCCTTTGATTCTAATATATTAAATAAGATGCAAAACTACCATTCTCTGGAGCATGTTCTCAATCCGTTGAGACTTTGCTTCCTGGCAATTGTTGTCAGTATGACACAAAGAAACACTTATAAGACTTTTTCTTAGGGTAGACCTTTCATCGACAAGACAAAGGCCAGGTAATATCCAATCAAAATAACACGTACTAGTATCATGGAAGAATTTTTCACAATACACAAAAGCATAGGCATCAGGAAACAAGTTTAAAATTTTTTTCAGTTTCTTTCTATTGTAATCTCTAAGGCCATCTACAGGACCTGGCACATTGTTGGTTGGTTGAAATAATAAATTTGAATAAATGACTAAGGAATGAATGCATTTGAATGAGTGGCTTTGAAATTAGCCTGTGAAAAAGGGTAAGATTTGGATTGCTAGCAAAGATGAAGGAGAATATTTGAGAAAGGGAGACCCACACGTATAAGCTAAGGCTATTTATCAAACAAAACATAATACCAAGTACATGGATTAATTATTAATTACTGCTAACTTAGGGGGCTACTTGAGAGCACAAGTATCCAAATATAGACAGAATCTAACTTAGGTGTTTTCCTAGAGCCTCAAGGGATTATTTGCTGCACACCTATTCTTCAGAATATGACCATATTGAAGCAGAGTAGGGAGAGGGGCCAGGGTTAGGACCCAGTTCTCCCACCACCACATCTTTCCAAAATGTTGGCCTCTGATGCCCGCAGCTTCAACCACTTCTTTCCAAGACGTAGATAGATCTAAATCTTGTTCAATAAAAACAATTAGCCGAAGAAAGAACATTCAACAGTTGTAATTACCTAAATGTCCCTCCATTTACCATTTGAATGACTAAATCCTCTACATTGATTGTTTTAGTGAATGATAATTAAAAACAAATAACCTCCAGGCCCATTTGATTTCTACAGTGACAAAAATGAACCTGTAGGCATTATTTTGGAAGGCCCTGAATGGAGCCAGGTGAAACAAAACAAAGTCTAAGGAGAACTGGGTGGTGAGTGGAAGGGTGTTGGTACACACTGGAGTAGAAAGAAGGCAATGAACCACCCCTAGCAAACACATTTTGATTGGAGACCAGTAGATGGGAGAGCCCTGCAATGCCTGTCCCTAATCAGGAAAATTCTTCCAGGCTTTGTAATGCGTAATGATGTAGTTAAATGATTGCTTCCCACAATTTCCTACCACCAACCAACATGTAGCTCATTTCTACCCTTTGAAGCGTTGCTTCCCTCACTGTTGAATCCTTTACCCAATTCTATAAGGCCTCCTAGGAATATTACGTGTTGTCAGCTGAGACATATTGTAACAGAGTGAAATGCTGGGTATTTCTGACCTCATCTAATTGAAGCTTGCATTGTTCCCAGGGCCTTTGGGCTAATAGCTTCTGCTTTAGACAGGAATTCTACTTGAGGCCTGAGTTTTTACAAAAGCAGCCCCTCCCATTTCCCTTTCCCTTGACATAAAAGAAGGCTGAACTCTGCACTCTCTTAAGATGGATTTGAGGAACCATTAGGGCTCCCATCTTCTCAGTTGGCACTTTGAGTTTTGGCTTTTCAAAGCATCTAGCACACCGACTTTGGACTGGTAACAACATGATTAAGAAGTTTTACCTTTTTAAATCTAAGGTTAACAATTTTGCATTTCCTCCAACCCCCCAAAATATCAGCGATGAACTAAGATTAGATAAACTTGGTTTGCCATATTTATATCACAGAGAGGGGACATCATCTTGAATAAATTCAGGCAGGTATTGTATCATACTTTGCGCCCTTAGAGGTTAGTGCAGCACACAGTTAAGTTCACAAAAATATTTTTGGACCTGAACTTAACACAAAGTACTTTAAATGAAAATCTAGGCTAGGCCTAACAATATGAGTGTACAAATCATGCAATAATATTTCCAAAGCACCGTATCTGTTAAAAATTTTAAACATTCAAAATGGCAGGGGCGTACACGCTATATCTGTTGCTTTGATATGTGTGACTGTTGTGAGCTAAGCTTTGCTTCTGTAGGACTAGCACGTCTAGGTGAAAGTCAGAGAAAGCCAATACCTTTGGGTAGTTTAGTACTTTCTGTAACTAATCAGTGAGTTAACTTTTATAAAGCACTCAGTATGTGCTAAGCATTGTTTCAGGCACTGGGATTGTAATGGGGAGTCGTCTGGGGTCGGTTAAAGGATTGGAAAGCTCTTTCCCAACGAGCTACCCATTACCCCAAATCCTCCATTTTTTTGGAATTTCTTGGCTCAATTTTTATCTTCATATGACCTCAGCTCCCTAGAAACTTCAAAAGCTATCACCACCTTGAAAAAGACTTCTGGCTGTACATTCTAAAATACCATCCAGTCTCTCTCCAGTTCCTTTCCCTGCTTTATGTTTGTTCATATTATTTATCATTGCCTGACATTATTTTATATATTCACTTGTTTTGTCTTTTTCTCTAGCATTATGCTTCTTAAATGCAGAAATCCTGTCTAGTATTGAACATCACTGGTGTACTTAGGGCCCAGAACAATGAATGGCAAAAATAGGTACCCAGTAAATATTTGTTGGATGTATGAATAAATGAGTCTGTCTTTCTGTCTGTCTCTGTTCATCTTTCTTCCTATTAATTTTCTCTCCACTAATTGTGGATATCCTCTAGAGACTGGTGTCCTGCCAATGTACCAAGATATTTCAATCTTTTGTTTTTAATGAAACCCTACATTTCCACCGTGTGAACTGCTACCCCAGCATCTCACACTGTTACCTAACAAACATCATTTTATTTTTTCCAAAAGAAAACAAAACAAAACATGGTCTTCTTTCACATCCCATCTGTCACCAACTCTTACCACTTTCTTATATTTCTTCCAGCAGTTTGTCACTGTTTACCATTATTAATATAATTCACAGTAATATATCTTAAACTGAGCATTGTCATTTACAAAGTATTTTAACATTAATGATCTTATTTAACCCTTAAAACCTTATAAAGCTGGGTATTTATCTTAGAGAAATAAAGCTGATGTTCATGAAAACCTATATATGAATGTTTATAGCAGCTTTATTTGTAAGACCCAAACACTGGAAACAACCCAAATATCCATCTATCGGTGAATGGACAGACTGTGGTAACAGCCATAAAATGGAATACTACTGGTTAATAAAGAGGAACAAAGTATTAACACATGCAATGACCTAAATGGGTCTCAAGGGCATTACACTGAGTGAAAAAAGCCAATCTCAAAAGTTTTTATATTGTAAAATTTAAATGACAAAATTATAGTGATAGAGAATAAATCAGTCATTGCCAGGGGTTGGTTACGGGGATGGTGTCATTACAAGGGGTAGTACAAGGGAGTTTCTTTGTGGCAATGGAACAGTTCTGTATCCTGATTGTGGTAGTGGTTATACAAATCTAGACACTTGATAAAATCTCACAGAACTGTATAGCAAAAAAATAAATAAATAAACCAGTTCATGTAAGAACAGTGAGATCTAAGGGGCCGGCCCAATGGCTCAGGCGGTTGGAGCTCCGTGCTCCTAACTCCGAAGGCTCCCAGTTGGATTCCCACATGGGCCAGTGGGCTCTCAACCACAAGGTTGTCGGTTCAAGTCCTCGACTCCCCCAAGGGATGGTGGGCTACGCCCCCTGCAACTAGCAACAGGCAACTGGACTTGGAGCTGAGCTGCACCCTCCACAACTAAGACTGAAAGGACAACAACTTGAAGCTGAACGGCACCCTCCACAACTAAGATTGAAAGGACAACTTGACTTAGAAAAAAATTTCTGGAAGTACACATTATTCCCCAATAAAGTCCTGTTCCCTTTCCCCAATTAAAAAAAAAAATCTTAAAAAAAAAAATGAACAATGAAATCTAAATAAAATCCATAGTTAGGTATTATTGAATAAATACCTATAATTTGGTTTTGATGATGTTACCATTGGAGGAAGTTGAGTGAAGGATACAGGAACTCTATACTATTTTGACAACTTTTGTGAATACAAAATTATTTTAAAACAAAAAGTTGAAATTATATGTAATTATATGAATTGTGTATTTACTATGGAATGATTGACTTAATTAGAAGGGCTATCAAGTAAAAAATTTACCTGGAGCCACAGTTGCCAATCAGAGTTTCAAGGATACCTGCTTCCACTGAAATGGTTTGTTTTTTCTCTCTGGAAAGCAAGGCCTGCCATCTGCTATGCAGGAGTCACCTGGCCTGAAATACGATTAGAGGTGGGGTGGGTTTAATCGAATGTTCTCCTAAGTAAAACCTTGTTATATACAAAATTCTAATGTAATTTTAGTCTGTGTTACTTCATATGGAAAGTGAATTTTGGCTCAATATGTGTATGTTATAAGATGATTTCGTCAATAAACACCTAAACACTTGTGGGGGGAACCATATACAATCTGAAGGAGAAGTGGTGATAGAAGAAGCTTCGGCTGTTCACACATATCAGGGCTTCCCAAAGGCACTGTGCTAAAGGCTTACATAGATTGCCTCATTTCACCCTCACGACAGCCAGGTGAGGAGGTGTCGCTATTATTGCTTTTTACAGATGATGATATTGAGACACAGAGAGGTCAAGTAACTTGATCTGAGTCACACAGGTCGTAGTAATTGGCGGAACTGGGAACCTCAACTGGTCTTCCAATTCATGTCCACTGCTTTGCCCATACACACCAGTACCTCAATCTGTACTTGCTTCCCCACCTTCAGCTTCCCTTCCTGTCAATCCAGCTACTGCTTTTCCTATTGCTGCCATAATAACTTACCACAAATTTAGTGGTTTGAACAATATAAATGTATTACCTAAAAATTCTGGAAGTCAGAAGCCCAAAATGAGTCTCACTGTGCTAAAATGAAGGTGTTGACAGGGCTCTGTTCCTTCCGAAGGCTGCAGAGGACAGCTCCTTTCCTGACCTCTTTCCAGCTCATAGGCTGGAGCTCCTAGGCTGCCTGTATTCCTTGGCTTGTGGCTTCATACCTCTATCTCCAAAGTCATGTCAGCCAAGTCCTTTAGACATTCTCTCTCTGGTTCTCTCTCTTCTGCCTCCCTCTCCCATTTATAAGGACCCTGCGGATTACATCGGGTTCACCTGGATAATCCAGGATACTCTCCCCACCTCAAAGTCGTCTGATTAGCAAACTTAATTCCACCTGCTACTTTAATTCCCCTTTACCATGTAACCCCACATTTTCACAGGATCTGGGAATTAGGTCAAGGACATCTGGGTGTGGTGTGTGTGTGTGGAGGGGGGTTGTGTGTGTATGTGCTTGTGTGTGTATGCGCGTGCGCACGTGCGCGCAATGTTCTACCTACCACCAGCCATAATGCTGGCGTTACATAGACTGGTTAAGAAGGAGATGCCTTGGGGTTAGGAAACCCCACACACAATGCAGTCACAACAGCAAAACGGGCAGTCAACCAGATACAGCCGTTGGGCACGCTTCAACCTGGCGTGCCAGTGAACCGGATGTGGAGAGTGCCATGGAGGGTTTTGGCTGGGGCCTATGGCAACAGCAAAACGGACCGCATGTGCCTCTTGGCTTCTGGTTGCAATGACGGAAAGGAGCCGAACAACGGTACAGTCCCACCAGAAAACAGCTGTGAGGTGCACCGCGCCCTTCATTAGTGCGAACCCTCGCCAGCACGGTCCCTGTCCCATAAGGACTCCCCTCCCGATTGCTGGATGGTCACACTGCGGAAGCCACTTCGGGTACTGCACAGACTAAATGGCACGCGTATTTACAGCAGCGCAGCACCTTTGCAACCAGCCCCCTTAGCGAGGAGATGCACACTGTTCTGGGACTCGTGACCTATCGCGCTGCAGGCCTCTCTGCTGACACACTTGATATACAAACAACCATCCCCTGTGAAGGAAGGACGGGAAACGATCCTACCAGATGTCTGGTACACAGACTGCCCTACAGCAGGGCAGCCGCCCCAATGGACTTTCATTGCTGGGCAGCCCCTCACCAATACCTTATGATGGGATACTAGAATGGGGCAGAGTGGCCATTGGGCCGAACTATGGGCAGCATGGATGGTGACTGTCTTAGAAGCAACTGACTCACCCTGTATACCAACAGCTGGGTGGTCTTCAAGGGCCTTAGTCTATGGCTCCCCACCTGGGCTGCAAATAATTGGATGGTTTCAAAGTGACCACTGTGGGACAAGAACTTATGGCAAGTCATATGGGTCTTGCCCATATGAAAACTGTCACAGAGTACCATGTCCCAGCTCATGCACTGTTAAATACCCCACCTGGAAATCATGAGGCAGATAGCCTCGACCTCCTGCGCTTGGCCCAACTAACACCAAAAGAAGACATAGCACAATGGCCACACAACCTTGATGTGTCAACAGAAGACCTCAAAGCTCTCTGTCAACAATGTCCTGTATGTAGTCAAACAAGTGGGGCAACACATGGGGCACATCAGCAGACAACACAAACGTGTCCGTCACTGGCAGGTCGACGACATAGGACCACTTCCCCTGTCGGAGGGCTGTAAATACACCCGGACTTGTGTGGATACAGCCACTGGCCTCCCACAGGCCTTCCTGAGTAAACGGGCCACACAATGGAGTACCATCTGGGGGCTTGAATGCCTAAGAGCAGCTTATGGGCTCCCAACACACACTGACAGTGACAATGGGACACCCTTTTCTGGAGACCTTACCCAGATTTGGGCCAAACAACATGACATGGCATGGTCATTTCATTTACCCTACAATCCAGCCTAATCAAACGAAGCAATGGACTGTTAAAAGAACAAAAAACAGAGACCACCTCCCTCCAGGGGTGGACCGCCTGGTTGCACCAGACCCTCAGGACTATCAACGACTCCCCTTGAAGAAAAAGGCCCAGTACATACGTTCTCCTGACAGCTGGGCCTTACCAGGCCCTCCAAATTCAAGTCCCTGAGCAACACAGTCTTATGCCCCAGCAAGGCACCGAAAACCACCTCCTCTTGCAAATGCCCCAAGACATACCCATAGGGACACACACACACACATACACACACACACACACACACACACAATCTCCTGGCCATGGCACTGACAAACCAAGCCTCAGTGTTTGGGGATCTAGGCCCCATGAGGTATTGGTATAGAACAGAGGCTAGTAATGTCTCCAACTCTTGTCTTTAAAACCCCTCCCCATGTCACTATTCAGAACCCTCAGCCCCATAAAGCAGGGCTCTCTATGTATGACCCCTTTTCTAGTTGGTTAGCCTTCCTTACCCTTTTCTGGCACCTCACACTTTTGGGTATTGTTGCTTTCCTCCTGGGCCTGTTACTGTTTTTCCTTTGCCTGTATAGTTGTTGCAGTGTCTGGTTACAGTGTACATCTTTAACCGGCAAGAATGCAGGAGCTATGACTGCTGGTGGGGTGGGACGGGGTGGGGGAGGGTGGAATGTAGGGACTTGGCCCACAGGCAGATAAGCTAGCAGGCAGTCAAGGTCTCCTGGCTCCATGGGAATGCTGCTTCTCAGACAGTCAGTTCTGTACACTGACCAGCAGTCAAGGTCTCCTGGCTTCTTGGGATGCTGTGTGCTGAGAGCAGGCCTGCAGGACCTGCCAGATGATTTCTCCCATAGGATGCTCTTTGTTTTGCTGGACCGGTATAACCTTGTTTCTTCTCTGCCTGGGTGCGGATCACTACCCTTCTAGTCAGCCACTCCCAGAAACTCTTCCTGGTCAGTAAGGCTCAATAAACCTATTTCTCACACTCAACCACCTGGTGTTTTCTTTGGGCTTATGGCTTCTCAGACTCAAATCTTGGAACAACATGGACTCAGTCTGAACACATACCCAAGGAAAGGTACAGGCTCACAAAAGACCTGAGAAGACCTTAAGTCTACACCTCAAGCTGATCCTTGGAAGAGACAGCCTACAACAATTTTTTAAAAAGCAAAACAAAACCAAAAGTGAGTAAACTTTGGGGAAGGGAGAGAATCTGATTTCTAGAGTTAATGTATCATTAGATTCAAATGTTCATGTTTTCAACAACAACAAAATCACAAAACATACAAAGGAACAGAAATGTCTGACCCATTCAAAGGAAAAAAACAAAACAAAACACACCAACAAAACTTTCCCAGAGAAAAACCATATGGTCGACCTACTACACAAAGACTTTTTAAAAATTGTTTAAGATGCTCAAAGAACTAAAAGAAGACATGGAGAATGTCAAGAAAACAGTGTATGAACAAAATCAAAATATCAATAAGGAAATAGAAAACCTAAAAAGAAACCAAAAAGAAATTCTAGAACTGAAAAGCACAATAACTGAAATGAAAATTTCAAAGGCATATTTGAGCAGACAAAAGAAAGAATCAATGAACAGAAAGATAGGACAATGGAAATTATCAAGCATGAGGAAAGGAAAGAAAAAAGATTAAAGAAATGTCAACAGAGCCTATGGGAACTATGGTATAAGAAAACCACCATACACATTCTTCGAAGGATAGAGAGAAAAGGGAAGAGATTATTTGAAATAACAATGGCTGAAAATGTCCCAGTATGATGAAAGATGTGAATATAAACATTCAAGAAGCTCAACAAATTCCAGGTAGGATGAACTCAAAGAGACCCACACCAAGACACATTGTGATCACACTGTTGAAAGACAAAGAGAGAATCTTAAAAGGAATAATAGAGAAGCAACACATCACATACAAAGGATCCTCTATAAGTTTACCTGCAGATTTCCCATCAGAAACCTTGAAGGCCAGAAGGCAGTAGACTAATATATTCAAAACGCTAAAAGAAAAAAACTGTCAACCAGGATCCTATACTTGGCAAAACTTTCCTTCAAAAGTAAGAGACATTAAGACATTCCAAGACAAACAAAAGCTGAAGGAGTTTGCTACCACTAGACCTGCCCTGCAGGAAATGCTAAAGGGAGTCCTGCAGATAGAAATGAAAGGACACTAGACTGTACCTTAAAGCCATGTGAAGAAATAAATATCTCAGTAAAGGTAAATATGTGGGCAACTATAAAAGTTAGCATTATTGTAAAAATGGTTTGTAACTCTAGGTTTGGTTTTCTACATGATTTAAGACAGTAATACATTTTTTAAAAAACAATTAGTATAATAGCTAGTATTATTATGACTTTGATTTGTATTTCCACAATTTGTTTCCTACACATCTTAAGTGACTAATGCATTATAAATATTATTCGTTTATTATTTTGGATATAATATATAAAGATGTGATTTTGTGACATCAATAACTGAAAGGAATGGGGATGGAGCTGTATGGGGCAGAGTTTTTGTATGTTATTAAAGTTAAGCTGGCATAAATTCAAATTAGAATGCTATAACTTTAAGATGTTAAATGTAATCCCCATGGTAACCACAAAGAATATAGTTCTAGAATATACACAAAAGGAACTCAGAAGATAGTTAAGATGCTTTACTACAAACAAACAAACAAAAATCATTTAAACCATCGGAAGGCAGCAATGCAGGAAACAAGGGACCAAAAAAAGCTATAAGGCATATACAAAACAAATAGCAAAATGACAGAGATCCCTTTTTATCAGTTATTACTTTAAATGTAAATAAATTAAGCCCTGTATTCAAAAGACAGATTGGCAGAATGGATTTAAAATAATGATCCATCTATATGCTATCTACAAGAAACTCCAAAACACAAATAGGTTAAAAGTGAAAGGATAGAAAAATACACTCCATGCAAATAGTAACCAAAAGACAGCAGAGGTGGCTATACTAATATGAGACATAATAGGCTTTAAATCAAAAAAATTTTGTAAGAGTCTAAGAAGGACATTATATATACATTAATAAATAGTTGAGTACAATAAGAAGATATAACAATTATAAACAGTTATGCACCTAATAACAGACCACCAAAATATATGAAGCAAAAACTGCAGAATTTAAGGGGAAAATAGATAGTTCCAAAATAATAGCTGAAGACTTCAATACCCCACTCACAAAAATGGATAGAACAAATAGAATTAAGGAACAACACAATAAACCAATTAGATCTAACAGACATATATAGAACACTCTAACCATCAAAAACGGAATCCATATTCTTCTGAAGTGTACATGGGATATTCTCCAGGATAAACCATATGTTATGCCACAAATTAAGTCTCAACGGATTTTAAAAGATATACTATTAGGTTGGTGCAAAAGTAATTGCGGTTTCTGCAATTATTTTTTAACCCTTTAAACCGCAATTACTTTTGTACCAACCTAATACAAATCTTCTCTGATCACAAGATGAAGTTAGAAATCAATAACAAAAGGAAAACTGGAAAATAAATTCATAGAAATTAAACAACATACCCTTAAATAACGAATGAATCAAAGGAGAAATCACACGGAACATTAGAAAATACTTAGAAACTAATGAAAACAGAAACACCACATACCAAAATTTATGGGATGCAGCAAAAGCAGTGGTGATGGGAAATTTGTAACCATAAACGCTTATATTGAAAAACAGGAAACATTTCAAATCAATGACCTAACTTTACAACTTAAGAAACTAGAAAAAGAAGAAACAAATTCAAAGCTAACAGAAAGAAGGATATAATAAAGATGAGAGCAAAGATAAATGTAATAGAGGGTAGAAAAACAATAGACAAAAATCATTGAAACCAAAAGTCAGCTCTTTGAAAACAAAAAAATTGACAAAACTTTAGCTAGATTAACTAGGAAAAGATAGAGAAAATAGAAATTACTGAAACAAAATTTCCCATCACCACTGCTTTTGCTGCATCCCATAAATTTTGGTATGTGGTGTTTCTGTTTTCATTAGTTTCTAAGTATTTTCTAATGTTCCATGTGATTTCTCCTTTGATTCATTCGTTATTTAAGGGTATGTTGTTTAATTTCTATGAATTTATTTTCCAGTTTTCCTTTTGTTATTGATTTCTAACTTCATCTTGTGATCAGAGAAGATTTGTATTAGGTTGGTACAAAAGTAATTGCGGTTTAAAGGGTTAAAAAATAATTGCAGAAACCGCAATTACTTTTGCACCAACCTAATAGTATATCTTTTAAAATCCGTTGAGACTTAATTTGTGGCATAACATATGGTTTATCCTGGAGAATATCCCATGTACACTTCAGAAGAATATGGATTCCGTTTTTGATGGTTAGAGTACAAAAGAATGAAGTTGGACTCTTACCTAACACCATATACAAAAATTAAGTCAAAATGAATCGCAGACCTAAACACAAGACCTAAAATATAACTCCTAGAAGAAAACAGCAAAAAGCAAAAAGCTACACGACATTGGATTTGGCAATGAGTTCTTGGATACGACACCAAAGGCACAGGCAACAAAAGAAAAAATAGACAAGTTGAACTTACTGAAAATCAAAAACTGTGCCCTTGTGCATTGAAGGACACTCCCCCCAGTCTTCCCCAAGAGTTGGCATAGTTTCCTGCTTCGACAGTGCTTGGAGGGAACAGGCTCTCATCCCCCACCCCCGCTGTCAGCCAGCGCTCCCATCTCCTCCCAGTGCTGTCAGACCACCCCAAGGTCCCCACTGCTGCTCCAGAGCTGGGCAGCTGCTGCCACCTCTCCTCACCCACCCGCAATGACTACTGCATCCACCTCACTGGGGCCCAGAACTACCACAAGGATCCAGAGGCTACCATCAACCCCCAGATCAACCTGGAGTTCCATGCCTCCTGCATCTATCTGTCCATGTCTTACTACTTTAACTGCAATGATGTGGCTTTGAAGAAGTTTGCCAAATATGTTCTTCACCAATCTCATAAGGAGAGGGAACATACTGAGAAACTGATGAAGCTGCAGAACCAACGAGGTGACCGAATATTCCTTCAGGATATCAAGAAACCTCACTGTGAGGACTGGGAGAATGGGCTGAATGCAAGGGAGTGTGCATTACACTTGGAAAGTACGAATCAGTCACTGCTGGAGCTATATAAACTAGCAACTGACAAAAGAAACAACTGATTTCGTTGAGACTCATTACCTGAATGAGCAGGTGAAATCCATCAAAAAATTGAGGGACTACAAAAACAACTTGGGGCTCGGGAAATCTGGCATGGCAAAGTATTTGTTTGACAAGCACACCCAGGGAGACCGTGATAATGACAGCTGAGCCTTAGGCTGGCTTCCCCTGGACACGGAGGTGACTTCTTTGGTCACCAAGGCAGTGCCTGCATGTTGAGGTTACATTTCCTATAGATTTTACCAAAATAGCTTTCATTTGTATCATTCCTTCAAATAAAGCAATTTGGTAACCCCCTCCCCGCAAAAGGCCCCTTTGAACAGAGTGAAAAGGCAACCCATGCAACTCATATATCTGATAAGGGATTAATATGCAGAATATATATAGAACTCCTAAAACTGAACAACAAAAAACCCAAACAACCTGATTCAAAAATGGGCAAGGGACTTGAATAGACATGTCTTCAGAGAAGATATCTGAATAGCTAACAAGCACCTGAAAAGAAGCTCAACCTCACTAATCATTAGGGAAAGGCAAATCAAAACCACAATTAGACACCTCTTCGTATCCATCAGGATTGCTACTATCAGAAAATCCAAAATAACAAATGTTGGCAAGGACGTGGAGAAATTGGAACCCTTGTGCACTGGTCGTGTAAATACATAATGGTAAAGCCACTGTGAAAAACAGTATGGAGGTTCCTCAAAACATTAAAAATAGATTTAGCATAGAATCCAGCTGTCATGCAGGGACTTAGCTCCTGCTCCCCGCACCAGAACACAGGATGTGGTGAGGCCAAAAAGGAACAACAACAGAGCCAGAGATAGGGGAGTTCATACCACTATATTCTCAATGGTGGCTGGTCAAGACACAAAAGCAAACATCTGCCAGTACCCCAACGAGGGGTCTTCCTGCACCCCAGTCTCGCTGGCGACCAGGCAAGACACAGGAAGTAGGATCTACATGATCCGCAATTCGCCATCCACTTGCTAGCCGCAATCCGCAGTCTGCTTCTCTGCCAACCAACCAACCCCCCAGTGCAGCCACAGCAGATATATCAGTGGCTAATGGCTAGCTAACTAGTTACAGCTGATGGCCACCCAGCCACAGCAGATGGCCATCTGATTAACTGAGCCAGCACCTTTCCACGTGAGGCCGAGAGCCTGGAAATTGCTCTCCGGGACTCTGTCTCCACACCAGCAATTTCACTTCTGGGTGTAGATATATACCCAAAAGAACTGAAAGCAGGGTCAAAATCATAGAGACAGAAAGTAGAATAGTAGCTGCTATGGGTTGGGGGCAGAGAAAAATGGGGAGTTACGTTTAATAGGTACAGAGTTTTGTTTTGCCAGATTAAGAGTGCTAGAGATGGACGGTGGTGATGGTTATTCAACAACATGAAGGTAATTAATACCACTGAAATGTACAGTTAAACATGATTAAGATATTAGTTTTTATGTTATGTGTATTTTACAATAAATTTTTTGGAAAAAATATCAGGGTTAATTCAGGCCAAATCCAATATGCAGATATGTAGATCTTAAGTTTATGTAGTTAGTAAATTAAGCAACAAATCTGACTAGCCATCCCTCTACTACGTCTCACATTCCAGGGGCATATATTTTACAGTCAAGCTTCCCTATGCATTCAACAAGTGAGAGAAAATTATACTTTATCTAGCCAAACTATCTCAAGTATGATTTTAGAAGAAAAGCACTGTCATACATGCAAAGCCTCAAAAAATTTACATCCAAACATTCTTTCTTAGGAGACTGGCATATGACAAAAGTCAGTCCTTAACTGCTAGTATAATCATGTACTCTAATCACCCTACAGAACTGATTAAAAACTGCCTGAGAGAGGGACCACATTTTATACTTCTATTACTCAGCAAGATTTTGAGACTGTGTTCATACCACATTAGAGATTCAATAAAGTGTCATTTATTCTAGAGGTACTACAAACAGTAAGTGAGTTTTCCATTAGCAGAGACTAAGAGAGGAAGGATGTCGCCTGCGACATGGGATATTAAGGATCACTTCTCTTTCCATTCACTCAGCAGCGCTCCATGATCTGGTCCCATTGAGTCCATCCGACTTCACCTCTACTTCTTGCCAGTATATGCCCTCCTAGCTGTACTCTTCTTGGATGCTTCTTTCAGACATGAACATTGTTAATGTTCTCCACAATCACTAATTATATTCAACCACAAAATTACAATTAGCTGTGCCCCACTTCGAAGGAGAGAGTCTCTGCAGTTCCACTAAATCCCAGTAGGTGGCGGTGACACCGTACAAACCAGTTCCAGTTGGATCTGTTTATTGAAAGAATCCATCTCCTTTGCCATTGAGGTTACGATATTTTTAGTGTAATTTGATGGACCTTGTCTGTATCTAACAATTTTGGAATCAAATTCTGATACCTAATCACACACATTAGATTTCAATTAGCATTCACTGTGATTTGATTATAAGCCTTTAGCCATTCACATGGCTAATAGAGAGACATTTAGATAATTGCAGCTGTCCGGAGTTATTACATTTGCTATCATTTTCACAGAATGATTCACGTAAAGACTGGGCCATAAAATGTGTTTTTGTTGGTGGAGACAACGAACAGTGGCTTCCTGGGGTGAAGGGGTCACTATTAAGCATTTTGCTTTTGTGGTCTGGCATTTGGGATTGTTTTTTTCATTAGGAGGAAAATAGGAGTGTAGGGTGCTTGCCATTTAGTTATTTTCCAAAAAGATATTCTTGATTCTCCATCCACAATATTGTTTCATTTGGCAAAAGAGGAATTAGCCAAGTTCCCTTTTTCCTCTCTTTTAATTAACAGATTAACCTCATCAAAACTAACTCCAGCACAAAGGCCCTCCTGAGTAAATGGAATTGGGGTCCCCCTTCTCCTCTAGTACTCTTCCTAGGTGCAAACACTAGAGGTGTTTTACCCAAGTTGCTAGACCACTTGGTGAGGTTATTGAGACATGCTTTAAGCATAAAAGAAGTGGTTGGCACTTCAGCCCTTACTGTCTCCGAGTCTAGGGATCAATAAGAAATTGTCCCTACCCCAAAGAGCCCTCAGTGCCCAGGAGCAGGACCAGTCGCCTAGGGTCTTGGAGCAGGGTCTTTCTGGGTGGGACAGCAGGCCTGTTCTAGACAGGTGGGAAACTTCACCTACGGAAAGTCACCCTCTATTCTATGTGGGCCACTAACAGCCAATTGACGTCTGGGAAGAAAAACGTCATCAATGAAAACTCATATGCGTTTTTATATCCGATACTTTGTCATCTTTATCCACAGATAACTTGCTAATTTGCCACTATGGCTTCAAAACTATATTCTGTTCAAGGAAACAAATGTGGTCTCTGAAGACGCAGAACCAAAATTTGAGGGAAGCTTAGAATCCTTTTGTTTTGCTAGAAACTATTTCTCATGTACCAGTGTGAAAACGTTCTCAGAGGTCTAGGACACAAGTTTTTATGCAGGACCTAGCCCAGGTTTCACAAACAACAGTTAAGCACTTCAGTGTGCCATAGAGCCAATTCTATTCCAGGTCAGACTGTTTATGTGAAAATATAAGAAAACGCAAAACTTTCTTAGAACAATGATTCATCACCCAGCCTAGTAGTTTGCCTTTCACTGTGGCAACAGTTACTTTAAAGATTTATGTTTGAATATAAATTCAGTAATCTTCCAGAAAGACAAAACATCTTAGTCTATCTTTTTTTTTTTAAGTCTGTCTTTTAATGTGTTAATGATTCCCCCCACCCAGTACAGGTGGTTGTGGGGTGGGCCAGAAAAGGCTTGACCATAAAAAGAATGCAGGCTGACAAACTGAAAGTCTGAGCCACCACCCACAACTCATCTGGGTGAGGTCAATTTTTCCCAGAAGTGCAGACAATGTAATTCTGTAATACAAAAAAAATGTGCCAGACATTGCCAGGGCAATTATCTCAGAATTTGGTGAAGAGGTAGGTGGGTGCGTGAGTGTAAATCACATATATACATAAAAGGTGGCCAATGAAACGTATTTCCTTCTATATCTGTCTCTCCAGACTGGTCTGTATTCAATTGTTTAGGGAAACTAGCAGCTGAGCAAACTCATTAGCTACTTGGTGGAGGGAACTGCTATCACCCTTCAGTATTGGGAGGTCCACAGCTCAAGTTTGGGACCTAATGTTTCCTCACACGTAAATAGTACAATTTAGTACGAGAGAAATGGAGTGACATTTTATGGAAGAATTTCCTAAATGTTTAAAATTAGTTTCCAAGATCGCAGCATTTATCTGACTTTTTGTTGTCTCTGACTTCATTTCCTATTACGCTTCCCCTGACTCACCCTGCTTCACCCATCCTTATTCCCTGCTGTTTCTCAAAGAGTGCCCCCACCTCAGGGCCTTAGTACTCCCTGAATACTGCCCTGACTGTTCTTCTCCTAGATGTCCAGACACCTAACTCTCTCCCTTCCTTCAGAGCTTTTCTTCAATACGGCATTCCCGTCTTCCTCGCCACCCTACTTAAAATTTCGACATGTCCTCCCGGTCTGACATTTCTATCCTTTTTCCTTCCTAAGGAGATTCATTTTTCTCCTTAGCACTCTCACTAACAAATATTTTACTTCATACCTAGTATATTTGTGTCTCTTGCACAAGATAAGTTCCCTGAGGGCAGTTTTTGACTATATCTCCAATGCCTAGAAGAGTGTCTAGAACAGTGTAAGTGCTCAAAACAGAGTTTCGAATTAATAAAGTTCAGTTCCATCGTCATACTTTCCACAACGACACTCCGATCCACACAAATATTACTTCTAAGCAAATTAATATTATATTGAGGGTTTCTTAGAGAATGATTAAGCAAAATGGGAACCATAATAGTTTTCTAGAACCCTCAAGTACTTTTAAGTGTTAAAGATACAGAAACAATAGAATTTATAAGAAATGCATTCTCAAGCCCCACCCCAGACCTACTGAATTAAAATCTCTGGGGGTGGGGCTCAGCAAAGTGCATTTTAAAAGCCCTCCGAGTGACTCTAGGACTCCTGGTCAAGATGGTGGAATAGGTAAACACTGTGCTCACTTCCTCCCAGCACCACATCAAGATTACAGCTCAATTATAGAACAAACCACTCTTGAGAACCACCTGATGTCAGCTAAACAGAAGCCCTATAACTAAGGATATAAAGAAGCCACATCAAGACTGGTAGGAGGGGTGGAGACCAGGAACATGTTGGTCCCACACCTGCATGTGGTGGGTAAGAATCGGGAGAGGTATCTTGTACAAATTGGCAGTTACAAAATGGTCACAGAGATGTAAAGCACAGCTTAGGGAACATAGTCAATATTATAATAACTATACTCGTATATGCTGTCATGTGGGTGCAAGACTTACAGGGGATCACTTCGTAAGTTATATAAACGTCTAACAAGTATGCTGTACACCTGAAACTAATATTGAATATCAACTGTAATTTAACAATTTAAAATTTTTTAATTAATAAAAGCCCTCCGGGTGACTCTAATACAAGCTGCAGTTTGAAAACCAACCACTGATACAGAGGAAAGAACAGTGAGCTAAATATCTAGAGATCTGGATTCTAGTTCTGATCTTTTTAATTGTGTGACCTTGGGTATACCCCTTCACTTCATCTTCCTCCATCCGTTTACTTACAAAGTGAAAGAGATGATACATTTTTATTATATGCTTTTAATGCACTAATGATAAATCTTTCAATCACAGCCCTTAAAGCTTGTAATTTCCTTAGCCCTGTAATTGTATTTTTGCAAGTAATTCAACATCATACCTTAAGGAAAACTTTTCTTTCAGCTTGGCCTTTTTCTTCTCCAGTTAGCCTGAATGAGCAAGGAGTTCACACTGACACACAATCTTGCCATATTTGACACTTTTTACAAAGACCATCTTGTACTTCTGTTCTTAGCTTCTGGGACAGCCCCCTCTCCTAGGTTCCCCTCCCATCCCTTTGGATGTTCTTTATCAGTTTGCTTTGTTGGCTTCTTAGCCTCAGCTCACTCCTTAAATGCTGATGTTTCCCTCTTTGTCCTTGGAATGCTACACACAATTCCTGGGTGGCTTTGTCCGTGCCCTGACTTTAGCTATTTCTCAAATAAGCTGATGACTTCCAAGCATATCATTCTCTTAGAACTCCCCACATTAAATTACCTGTTATATATCCACCACGCACCTCAAGACAAAATTTATCATCTTTCCTCCAACCCACTCTTCCTCCTATTTTCCCACCGAGTAGACTAAGTCAGAAACTGAGAGCTTCTAGATGTTTCCTTCACCTTCCTTCTCATACAGCCAGTCACCAAGACCTGTAGATCCTTGTTCTGGGATCTCTCTTTAGCCATCTCTATCTTCACTCTCCAGTTGCTGCCTTTAACTGGTCACCAGCTTCAGGTCTTACCCACGCTCGTCTATTTGCCACACTGTCTTCCAAAACACACACTGAAGACGGCCACCGTGGAAAGTCCTCCAGTGGCTCTCCGTGGCTTTCAGGGTGCTGTTCCAGATTCTCTGCTCGGCCACACAGCCAGCACCATGTCCTACCTGCCTAGCAGTCTTATCTCCCTCTACCATGTACCACGCCATGTGCAACTGCTTGCTTCGCATCTCCGTGCTTTGCCACAGACTCGACCTTCTCCTGGCATGTCCTTCTTCTTCCTGTCTGACTCCTATTTGGCCCTTACAAGCTGTCCTTGACCAACCCTCCCAGGCTGCTTGAGCTTCCCATTCCATGCTCCCTGATCACTTTGTTCTTACTGCAACCACAGCCCTTATTCCTCTGTACCAGAATCATTTCCCTGATTATCTACCCACCAGCCTATAAGCTCCTCGAGAACAGGAGCCCCATTTTATTTTCTTTGCACCTCCAGACCCCAGCACAATGCCTGGCACAAAATAAGTGCTTAACAAATTAATGTTTATTTTTTCTTTATATATAGCACTTTTTTTTCTTTAGAGATTTCTTTTTTTCATATTAGCCATATGTGTCACTATGTCACATTTCCTTTATCTTAACCAGTCCTTTGACTAAACATAGCTACCGGTAGTTGAGAGCAGATAATCAGTGCCTAATTCTGCAGCAGGAACTAAGAAAGCGAATTTACCCAGAGGGAAAACCTTTGATAAGTGGTCTGGGGGTGGGAAGGAGTGAGAGCCTGTCTGTGGGAGTTGTGACATTTTGAAAACACCAAATTCACTGTCACCTTGAGCTTTTGCTGTGGGGCAAAAAGGATAACAAAGGTTGGGGCTTTTGTCCTCTCTGGTGGGCAGATTCCCCCTGTTGAGTTTTCCTTTTGTGGTGCCTGTGGCCACGAAGCCGGCTGCCCCAGGAACCCCCACCTATTTTTAGCTTCAGTTCAACACCCTACAGACAGCAACCCTCCCATGTACCTACCTCTATGTTCATTTTCAATCTCGCTGTCGCCAATATGAATCACCCAAGGTTGGCCTGACAAATTGCTAGACATGAAGTGAGAATAAAAAGATCTGAAGTGTGAAGTAAAAGTCTTTAACAGTGGAAAGTTGCCAAGATGCCCTGACATCTGACATGTCTAATAGCTCCCTGTGCTACTTTAATAAAAACAATTTGGCGTATGTTCATAATGTAATGTTATTTGAATGAAGTTCTCTGTGAGCAGAGTCCAAGATGTGATGTGGAGCCTGCTCTGGATAATCTAAACTCCTCCCCAGGATTTTCTCTTTAAGAGAAACTTATCTGGGAAATGAATTGTGCTAGATGTTGCCTGGTCAGATGGACTACAAACTGTACATCATTCTTGGCACACCAAGGACTTTTCATTTTAAACACTGACTAGGTTAGTGTATATATGCTTTGTTAAACTAGGTCAAGCTCTCAAGGGGATGATATTTTGTGTTGGAAATGCTGCCGTTTCTGAAAGCCATGAAAGCTCACCGTGAAAGGGCAGCAGCTGGGCCTTAACAGCTGTACCTCTGCTAGGTCCAGCCAGGCACATGTCCATGGGCGTCAGCCTTGCAGTCCACTAATGGGAGCTCTATGATGGATTGCCCTGCTGGGCAACCTCTCCATCAACCACACTGATTCAGCCTCCTTCCCCTCATTCTATGTCCCCAAAGGATTTTTGACACAGGGGATACTCCAGGCAAATGTTCATCTAATGTCTCTAAACTAGAGCTTCTGCCTCAATTTCCTTTTTGATCTCTTGTCCTGGGGAGCTTGACTAAGCCATCAGCAAGTCTCCAGGACCTCATTTATCTCCGTCCTGAAGGTTGTGAGAAGGCAAGTCTTCTTCCTGAACCTGGGTCCCACCCTAGAGGTTAGTGTCAGTCAGCAGAAGAGGAAAGAAGGGGGCACTACCTAGGTCTATCAATAACGTCTTCACTCCTCTTACTCGGGCTCCGGCCCTGGGTTGGGTTATCTGCTGGCTCGCTTTCCCTCCTGTCCTAATAACCTTTATTCCACAATGCCTCCTTCCTTGGTAAAATGGGAACGATAACATCTTACTCACTACAAGGCAGAAGCTGGGCCAGGTGAGCTCTTGAGATAATTTCCAGATAGAGAAGAAAAGTTGATTGGATGCAGAGGGAGGTATTAACAGAGAAGAAGAGTCAAAGAACAATTATGATGGGTCTAAAGAACAGAGGATACTTATGCCTTAAACAACAGACTGGACAAGGGAGACACAGAAGCAATGCATGTTCTCTGTCCCACCCAGCGGTGCCCCCTCCACCCCGTATCGTGAAGTGTCAAAGGGGATATGAGCAATAACTAAGCAGTACAAGGCAATGTGTGACCATGGGCCCAACGTCCAAGATAGACCATAAGAATTAGAAAAGATTCAGAAGAGGGAAGAACACTCCAAGAAGAGGAAGTCAAGGAAGGACTCTTGGAAAGGTGGAGGACTGGGGGTAAGTGTGGTTCTGGCAAGGAAGTGGAAAGAAGTTGGTCCTTGGACAGGGAGGGAGAACAGAGGACATATCCCAGTGAAAGCCAGAGCAGCGCAGGGCGAGTGTTGCTGGGACTAGGAGTGGCCAAGCTACATGGAGTCTGACTCTGGAGGGCTTTCAATGCTACCAGAGGAATTCCGACTCTGTCCTCCAGGCCATGGTAGGTCACGAGAGGTTGTGTTACAGGAAATTACATGATGAAAATGTGTTAGAAACTGTAGTGAAAGGAGTTGTAATTGTGTAATTGTAACCCTTTTTGATCTCTTGAATTTTTAAACTATTTTTTTAACTACGTGCAAATGTTTCCGTTTTAAAATCAACGAATTTTTAATACCATAGATAATACAACCTATAATTTGTGCCAATATCTTTGAAAATTTTAAAAGAGGACAGTCAAGCAGCATTGTTGAGTATGGAGAAGAACGATAGGAAGGCAGCACAGGGTGATGGGCTTGAATGCCGGCTTCTGAGTGAGTGACTTACCACTTCTGAGCCTCAGATTGGTAAGGGTTATCTGCTGGCTCACTTTCCCTCCTGTCCTAATAACCTTTATTACCTAAGGTTCTCACCTAAGTGAGTAGGATAGAGTGTGTCAGGTGCAGATCCTGGTAAGTATTCAATAAATGTATAAATAATAAATTGAGAGGCTACTATTGTAAAACAGGGCCTGTACTCGTTTGAGGATGGTGGAACTGGAAAGGGGATGGGCTGGAGTCATTTCAAAAGCAGAATGAACTGAACTGATCAGCTATGGGGACTTCAGGAGACGGAAGGCTCACAGCTTCCCCCCCGGGACTGTGACAAACAATGTACTGCAGCCACATCTACACGTCCAGTACCAGTACACATCCTCAACCCAACTTTCTGAAATCCCCTCAAGAAAATGTAATTTCCGGGTGGTGAACACACAACGGGATATATAGATGATGCATTACAGAACTGTACACTTGAAACCTATGTAATTTTACTAACAATTGTCACCCCAATAAACTTTAATTAAAAAAAACCAAAAAACAAAAAAAAAAAGTGATTCCTCGAAGAACAGTTATTCCACAGACAGCCTGAAGGTGTCGCTGTAGACAGCACCATCCATACTATGCTCCTCTTGGTGTCCGGACTGCCATTTCTGAAGGAAAAATTCCCGTCCATCCTTGTTTAACTCCCCTTATTCCAGGCTCCTGCCCTGGATGTAGCCTCCTCTTTCTCCTGTGAATCCCCATCCTTCCTTCTACCTCCCTGTCCTGATGCTCTGGCCACCTGGAGGTGGATCTGAGCCCTTCAAGGCAGCAGAACCAACTTTGTCACTAGGTTGTACTTGTGCTTTCCTGCTCTCCATCATGTTCAGATAGATTATTTACCAAAACCAACACCCAGATAGATTATTTACCAAGACTGATACCCATGCTGTCAAATCACCCACATTCCCCCCTCTTGAGTTTCCATCAACGCATGTAGGGGGCACCCCTACACTTTTTCCCACACTTTTTAACTTCTCTCCTAAATGGGCCCAATTTTCAAATATTAGCATTTAGAGACTTGGTGAGGCATTAATCTACCTCACTTTCTGAAAATATCAGTGTTCTTGGTAAAATAATCCCTAAACTGTAGCCTATAAACAGCCCTAGGATATCGGAAAAGATGAGCATTCCTGAGCCAAGCTGAGTGACTTGTCCAGAGGACATATGTCACAATCATGGGACTGGACTCTGACAGCTGAGACCTGGGGACAAAGGAAAAATGCTCCAGGCCAGTTTCCCCCTTTCTCCCGGCTTCTGTTTGTGACCCTTCTTACTCTGTCTCTCATTTGCTTCCAGTATTTAAAAATCAGCCGAAAAATAACTTTCCTAATCAATATTTTTAGAGGCATCCTCCATTCATAGCCTCAGACATCTCAATTTTAAATAAATATCCAAGTAATCTGGGGCTCTATTCCAGGGAACAGAGGCTCTGAAAGGAGGTTTGGGAAAGACATTAGCTTAGTAATTGCAAGAAAGAGCTGAGGGTCAAGATTCCTAAATCTTTCACCTATTTGTAATCCGAACCAAATCTTTTGGCAGCTGTGATTCTTTTTACCTTTGTCCTAAACCAATCCCCATACCTTAGACCATAGAGGGAAAACAATGTCCATATCCCTATAGTTTCTGGTGGTGGATTTTGCCTCTGATACCAAAAAGGATCACGAGCTCCTCACCTGATTATGGTGCCAAGATCAGGCACCTCGTCTCATTTATGTACCATATCTAGCTGAGTACCAGTCTTTTGTGTGGAACGGCCCTAGTGCTAAGTCCCCTCACGCCCTGACTAAACTCAGGATGAATTTACACCCAAGACAAAAGAGCACATACACTAGCATCAAGAGGAAGCAATGTGCTGTTAAGCCTACTTCTCTTCCTGATCCAACTACTTCTCCACAAACACAACAGAACGCGAACAACCTACACCCCTACAGGTAGGTACTCCTTGGTTACTGCCTACAAACAGTGAAAAGGGAGAGCCAGGAATTCTGGCTGGGGGCTGACACGTGCAGGGATGACACATGCAGGCCTCCTCCTTCCCTGACGGCAGGTTACCCAACAGACAAGCTGGGCACAAGGTTGGGGTACGAGCAGAGCAGGAACACCCCAAAAAGATGTTTATTGTGAGAAAAACCAGAACTTGGTTGAACTTGTTATACTAATTTTACAGTGTAGTGTTGAACAGTTCTTTGAGGGAGGGATCAAGTTTTCTTCAGGGCTTAGAGCCTCTGATTCCAACCCTGCCTGCCAGGGCAGACCACACTTCCTAGATGGACACACTCCACCCCAGCCTCCATTTACACGGAGGAGCAGAGACCCCCTGACACCACGGGAGCTGAAGGTGAGTGCCTTCTCCCAAAGCACCATGAAAACATCATACCCTGGCTGAGAAACAGGTTGTAAGATCAGGGCCTGTGGGCTCCATGTTGCCAAAAGTTGCAGAAATGCATTTTATTTGGTTTTCACAATATTTTAAAACTTGAAAATGGTCACATCAAAATCCATGTTTTGATTTTTTTTTTTCTTAACATCAGTACTGAATGCAAAGTGCTGTTTGGCAAACATTGCCTGAGCTGTGGACATGCTGTCAGGCCAACTGCTGAAGATGCCACCATTCCCTCTTGGACTCACACGGCCACCTTCACTCCTCTGTGAAACCTATCTGGCCCCTATAAGGTAAGTATTTGAGTTCGATACCCTTTAACACTTTGATCCCCATCAAAACGCAGAATTTGTAGCAAAAGATACACATAAACGCATTGACCGTCTTATTTGCAGGTCACTATGAATAAAGGTCCTGACAGCTGTTTTTCTGTGGGGAAATTCAGAGCTTGGGAGCTCAGATTCTGAGGAGGATGGATGCAGGTGGTTGCTAACCACTAGAGGTGGAAAGAAGACTGAGCCTGGGATTGGAAGCAGAATATAAATTCAGAATTTCGCAGCAGCGCGGTCCATCAGCAGTGTGTCGGACTCACTTGGCCTTCAGGACTCTGTCGCGCTCCTCTCTCTCCCAGCCTGGCTGCACTGAGTGATGGGTAGCCTTTTGCAGTTCTATATGCTGGGGCTAAAACAATTTCAATTGGCTAGGGCAACTGGCACAGGACACGCTGCCCAGGATATTAGGAAAAGCCAAATATGTTGGTCCACTTGGCTGAACTTAGAGAAGCATCTCCACATTGCCAGGCCATTGGGCACTTCAGGCCGTAGGTTCAGTCCACATTGTGCATTTCCCACCCAGGAAGAATAAATGAAGTCACACACTGGTGCTCCTTTTCCCAGAGGGGTGCGCCTGCCCACAGTGAAGCCCCTGAGCACCCCTGGCCATCCTCTCCTTCTCTATGGCTGCATTCTGCACTAAACTATAAAGCAGCTTCGGGGTTAACAGATTCATTCGTTTGCCTTCTTCTGCATTCAAAATAAAAAAGCCAAATGACATTTAAAAATTAGTTACCTAAGGTTTAACATCTTCAAAATGGTCAAGATGAGCTAAAATGTGTGACAATGAGGTGGGGAGAACCCTAAGTGCCCAGGAGTCCATAAAGGTCTTTCTAAACCAGAAATCAAAGTTTTGCTGTCTTTTTCTGGCCCTTCTGCTCATGTTTTCTGATTTCCAAGTGTGTTCTTTATTGCCCAAGTTGTAATATTTGTTGATTTCAATGTAGAGAGCTATAGATGATAGAGAGAAAACCTGTTGGATCACATTATTCAAAACTGTCTCCCAGGTTGCAGAAAAACAAAAGGTACCTCCTTGGGAATCCCCACCATAGGGACAGGTCACCAAGGCTTGGCACCTCGCCAAATTCCCAAAACCTCTGAGACAAATCAGAGAACACCTGCGCCTGACTCTTACCACCAGGAATCACACTAAACAATTGGGAATAAAGACGACTAGGTCCTTAAGGCCATCAAGAACATAAAGTCATTAAAAGAGGTACAAAGAAACTTACTCCCTAGATACTTTTACTTATGCATGATTTTTTCTTTCTTTTTATGATTTTCTTTTTTAATAATCATTTGAAACCTGCAGCTAAAAATTCTCTCCTATGGTACCCTTTTATTAGTGGGGCATCTCAAGTTCGACTTTTCTGTACTTTTTTTCTTACAGACATGAATACCCCCGATAGGGAAACATCTACCCTCTATTTTATCCAACAATTGGAGCAGAAAATACTTTGAGTATCTTCCAAATTATAACATATTCGGTCTCATTTTCAAAATGTGTCTTCAAAAGTGTTAATACCTACCACAACAGCTTTGGCCAAATGATTAATATGTTGGGACAGAAATTAGATTAACTGCCATGGGGTACCTAGGTAAATTTCTCTGCATTTCAGTTTATTTTTAGGAAAGTAGGAATATTACCTATCTTACAAGATTAGTTCTGAGAACAATGTGTTGCATAAGGTGCTGGAGTCCTTCCAAAAATATATACTGTGAATTTCCAAGAGACACGATCACTCTTAAGCAGGGGTTTATACATGCATGTGTGGCCAACTAATACAATTTTTAAGCTGGGGGAAAAAAAAACCCAAAAAGCATTAAATCCAAGCAGGTATACTACAGCAAAGTTAATTGATACCTCCAATTAAGATGCACTTAATTAGAGATAGAGCCTGGAATTGAGATCTTCTACTTATAGTCACTGTTCCACCTTGCCTGAAAACTTGTGTAGTTGTGTATCACATGCCTACAGAGACAGCAGAGTGTATCCCTGGGAAGTTTTCATTTTAGCATGTGATCATTACTACCATGAAGGTTTTATTTCTTGATTTTACTCCCCCCCCCCATATTTTGTCTGTCACCCTCACTGACCCAGATTCCCTACATTCAGATATGGGGGTGAGGGCTGAGGAGAGGGAGATTCAGAGAGGATCAAGCTTGGTAAGTACATGGCCCGGCAAGTTAAAGATGATTGCAACAACCCTCAGAAATCTGCAAAACTATGAGAGACCTCTTGGAACTAATTGTGAAGAATTGGGACCAAAGTTGCTTTGTTTTGCCGGGACCAATGCTAAGGGTCAATCAATTAACTTCACTGGATTGTTGGCTAGGAGGTGAGGGTGCAGAGGAGAGTATACATTCTATTTCTGTAGTTGAAAACAGAGGATAGTGAGCCTGGAGTGCCTACCCACATTGCATGCATGGTAAGTCCAACCGCTGCCCTCCCCCAGGACAGGAGAGCAAGGAACCAGGAGGGGCAGGATGGGGACTAGTTGGCACCCCTTGAGCTTCCTGCAGTATGCCTAGCAGCTACTTTCTTAGCCATCACTTAAGGCCCAATGTTAGGTAGTAAGTCACCACTCAACCCATTCTTCAGCGTCCTTCTCCAAATGCCTCTGGAAAGTTGCCCAGCGTGGCACCCCGAAGTAGGCTCAGGATCCATTCTCTGCAGCACCACAGTGCAATTCAGGGAGCACAACCACCTCAATAATTATTTCGTTATTGTCAAGCATCTACAACCTCTACTACCTTGCCCTACTTTTAAAAAAAAGTTCCTGTTCAGCATTTTCTCACATACAGGGGAGAGAGGGCAGAGTGCTTACCCCTCCCCAGTCACCAGGATTTTTAGTCCCGAGGAAACTAGTTGAGGGCTCTCCAAGCATTTAGGTTTTTAACGCCAAAACTTGCACACCTTCTACCTGAGGGGGCTGGGGGAGTGCTACGTGTCCCTGCACTGCAAACAGCCTGGGGTCAGCAGGCACGCAGAGGCATCCCTTCTCCCCGCCAGTGCGTTCTTCCCTGCAGACAGAAGTTTGAGGAAACGAATCCCTACACCCAGCCATCATTTCCACTCGCGTTTCCAATAGATCAAAAAAACGGAAAAGACCGGCAGGTTGGCAAACCCCAACGAGGAACCGCCCAGCAAGTCTGCATCTTTGGGATCTCTGCAGCCGAGGACCCCAAATCCAATCGATCGTGGGAAACCCCAGGGAAAGAAGGTTTCTTGCAGAGGGACAAGATTACTGAGTGCAGGCTGCAGGGAAGTACCGGGAGGGGGCCTTGTCGGGAGGACTTTCCAGCCACTCAGCGTTCATCAAAAAGTTCCCTGTGCATGACCCCAGTGGCTCATCGCTGGGAGTTTCTCTGATGAACCCTGCTTAGGGTTTAGATTGCTTTCCCTCCGCCGTAGAACGAGGCCAGTTCTCTTTTCTGGTCTGACTGGCTTGGAAATTCCCCGCGCCTGACCCCGCCCCGGAGAAATCCCCTGCCAGCGTTTATAGGGCGCCGCGGCGGCGCTGCCGAGCCCACAACAGTCCTAACCCGCCTGCGACACTGCGAAGAAGGGAGCGCGCAGCCCGCAGCCGAGCGCACCTGGGGAGCAGCGCCTGAGCAGTCACTGCGCCATGTTTCACCCCGCCGAGCACGCCCAGGACTGGGCCATGGAGGGCCCCCGGGACGCGCTCAAGAAGGAGCGGCTGCTGGACGACCGCCACGACAGCGGCCTGGACTCCATGAAGGACGAGGACTATGAGCAGATGGTGAAGGAGCTGCGGGAGATCCGCCTGGAGCCGCAGGAGGCGCCGCGCAGCGCGGAGCCCTGGAAGCAGCAGCTCACGGAGGACGGAGACTCGTAAGTGTCGCAGGCCTGGGTGACGGGGCCGGGTGGGGGCGCCGGGCCTGCAGCGCGAGCCTCGGGGCCCGCGCGATGCGGCGGTGGATCGGGGTTTATGCACCGACCCCGAGGCCGGGTAAAGCTGCATGAGGGCAGAGGATCAGGGTTCGTTCCCGGGGCCGCGGTTCCGCAGCTCGGCCTTGCAGCCGTTCACACTCCCCTGCCCGGTCCCGGTCCTCTCGGCCGGGGGCGGGGCGGCGGGGACGCGAAGTCCCCGCTTGCAGAAGGGGGGAGGGGGGAGTTTCTGCCCGACGGGCGGGCGCCGTGCCGCAGCGAGGGGAAGTACAGGGCGTTCCGGCCCGGCGGGAGGGCGGGGCGGTCTGGTCGGCGCCCGCCCGGGAGCGGGGGGGGGGGGGGGGGCCCGGAAAGTCCCTGGGCGCCTGCCAGGAACACTCAGCTCATAATAACCTCGCGGAAAACACCGCGGCCTCGGCCTTCAGAAACCCCGGCCTTGCGCAATCCCCCGCAGCCCGCGCCTCCCTGGGCCCCACGCATTGTACTCACCAGCCCTGGGGGTTTTTCCCTTCTTTTCCTCTCAGGTTCCTGCACTTAGCCATTATCCACGAGGAGAAGGCACTGACTCTGGAAGTGGTCCGCCAAGTGAAGGGAGACCTGGCCTTTCTTAACTTCCAGAACAACCTGCAGCAGGTGCGCCTCTTGCCCAGCCCCGGGCCTCTCTGACCCCGTGGTCTAGCACAGTTGCTCCCAATGCTTTATAAATTCATAGTCGTGGTCATTATCCGCTCTGACTTTTTACATCCGAATCAGCCAGCATTCTAGAAAGTAAAGAACATCCCATTAATTTGCTGTGGCCTTTATGAAGCCCACCTGGGGCCTTTGGTATTTGCTTTGTCCCTTGCACCTGTCTGGGAGCAGCAACCCCCCGCAAACTAGGGATCTAGGGGGGTTCAAGGGAACTCAGACTGTGGGTTTGGTCCGTGGCTTAATCCTCTTTCTGTTCCCTCTTCTGTTTGTAGACTCCACTCCACTTGGCTGTGATTACTAACCAGCCAGAAATTGCTGAGGCACTTCTGGAAGCTGGCTGTGATCCTGAGCTCCGAGACTTTCGAGGAAATACCCCCCTACACCTTGCCTGTGAGCAGGGCTGCCTGGCCAGTGTGGGAGTCCTGACTCAGAGCTGTGGGACCCAGCACCTCCACTCTATCCTGCAGGCCACCAACTACAATGGTACGTCTGCCTGCCCTGCCCATCAGAGGGCAGGTGACACGGGAAGGGAGAGGTGGGCCAACTTAGAGAGTCCAGGCAAGAGCTTAAACTATCAGCGTGTGATGGGTTGAGCAAACGTGTGTGTAAAAGGCCTATTTGATGCCTTTATAAAGTTCATTCAGATCTCAGATCCTGGGTTGTTCATATTCAGAAGAATTTGTCCCTTAAAAGAATAGGTGAAAGGTTTTGTTTCAGATGTGAGGATTGAAACAAGTGGTTATACTTTTTTCCTTTTGTTCTTCTAGGCCACACGTGTCTGCACTTAGCTTCTATCCATGGCTACCTGGGCATCGTGGAGCTTTTGGTGTCCTTGGGTGCTGATGTCAATGCTCAGGTGAGTGCCTCATGCCTCCAGGTGGAGGGCAGCACGCTCAGCGCCCTCCTCACAGACTTCACGTGCCCTCATTACAAGCCAAAATTCCAAATTCAGCCTAAAGCATCTCAAATTCCTTTCGGTTTCAGGAGCCGTGTAATGGCCGAACTGCCCTTCATCTCGCGGTGGACTTACAGAACCCCGACCTGGTGTCGCTCTTGTTGAAGTGTGGGGCTGATGTCAATAGAGTCACCTACCAGGGCTACTCCCCATATCAACTCACCTGGGGTCGCCCAAGCACCCGGATACAACAGCAGCTGGGCCAGCTGACCCTAGAAAACCTTCAGATGCTGCCAGAGAGTGAAGATGAAGAGAGTTACGACACCGAGTCAGAGTTCACAGAGGACGAGGTGAGTCTCAAGTTCATTCTACAAAAAGGAGTGAGATGGTCATTCTCCACCCTCCCAGGCCCCTAGAGCTACTCTTTACCCAAAGGTCTCAACATAATGAAGTTCTCAAACTTTAGTATATCCCAAGTGTGTGTCTTTTTGCCTTTTTTAAAGAAGAGCATTAAAGGAAAACTACCTCAGTCCATGAAGTTAATTTCTATTTGGGTTATAGAGAATGGAGTCCACAAATACTTGGGTTATTTCTAGTATTATGCCCTCACCATTATCCCAGCACCCCTAGCAAAAGTTTTGGAAGTTTAACATGCTTTTTTCCTCTTGTTTTTAGCTGCCATATGATGACTGTGTGTTTGGAGGCCAGCGCCTGAAATTATGAGCTTTGGAAAGTATCTGAAAGAACATGGACTTGTATATTTGTACAAAAAGAGAGTTTTATTTTTCTAAGAAAAAAAGAAAAGAAAAAAAAAATCAAAAGGGTGTACTTACAACCACACTGCCTGGCCTGAGACGTTTTACTGGGGTGGATCAGCCCTCTTTTTTGTGAACTTTGGAAGGGGGACAAGAAAGAGCATTGGAATTCAAAGAAAACCTCTTTGTAAACCTCACCATTGCGGGGTTTTTAGAGAAGGTGATCCAAAATTTGATGAAAGGACTACATTTTATTTATTGTGCTTTTTGATTGAACCACCATGGATTCAGTGGCTAAGCCCAGTTGTATCCTGTGACATGTAGCAATGAGGTATTGTTAAACCTTTCAGTGGTATGAGGTTAAAAGTCACTACCTGTCCAGGTTTGTGTTACCCTCCTGTAAATGGTGTACACAGTGTATTTTGTTGGTAATTATTTTGCTACTTTAAAGATGTATATTTATTAAACAGATTTTTACAAACAGAATTATCCTGATCATTTTCTCCACCCGCCGTGGGACTCCTGTTCTGAGAGTCATTTGATCCTCAGGTGGAGGTGGAGAGTTGTGTGAAAGCACTTACCACAGGCAGCCACAGAACCCTTTCAGAGAGCAGCTTCTCACACTGTTACACACCAGCTTTACAGGCAGCCCCGTGCCCAGTGTGTAGGAGGGGAGGCTGTTGCAAGATTGCAAGATGATAGGAAACGCCGGGTGGGGCGGGGGCAGTAAGCTCCGTGGCCTATAGCAGGAAGGCTCACCATCGTCATTTGTTTCATCTTGGTTTAAATTATTCCAGGACACTTCTACTTTAGGAAATAATTTTGGCCAAGAGGAATATGCTGAATTCACATCTTCTAGAGCTAGAAAAGATCCCAGCTATAATACTGGAAGTTTCTAAGGGCATGGGCTCAGGAATGGGACTGGACTAACATTTCTTAGCAAGTGCCCACATCTGAGCCTTCGTTTCCTTATTTATAAACTGGGCTGTTGTGAAGACCGCATAAGACAATCCATGCAAGAAGCATAAAGTGCCAGGCACATAGTGCTAAAGAAAAATACAAGTTGTTGCATCACATACTGTATTTCACATGGGAAGAACAAATCCAGAGAGAAAGTCCTATCCAGGGTCACCTTGCAATGAAGGCAGGTGGTTAACATCTTTTAAATGCATTCCACCAAACCTATTTTGTTATCAGCTGTTTAGTATAGAAGCGATAATAAAGGCATGAAGAATTCAATCAATCATTCCAATTCTACTGGATGATTCTACAAAAGCAGAAGATTCCACAAAACAATAACTTGTGAAATTTGGGTTTAGATGCTCTGAATTTCGATGTTTTCATCCCTAAAAATGCATCTCTTGCCTAGGTAGAGGAGTGAAAGAAAGTTTATGGCATTCTATAAAATGCTAACTGGTGTATAAATATAACTCATGGCTTACACCTAAGAAAGCATAACTAGTGTATTACATTATCCCTCTCCTGATCCACAACTGATGTCAAAGTCAAGTGAATATAATGATCACCTTCCTCTCAGACCAAAAAGGAGCCAATATTAGCGGGTCTGTCATATATAAAGGAGTGTGATTGTAGCCTGGACTGACTGGTCAAAGCCTCAGTCATCTAGAGCTGAGCGCTGTGGGGACCCCTCTATCCATCTTGTCTTCTCTCAAAGTGCTCCAGGCCCATCACTGAAATTCCTTGTCCATCCCAGGGTACCTGACACAGGTGTTACCTGATCTAACACATGAACATGGATTGGCTCTCTCAGCTGATAAGTAGAAGAGGTAAGGAGGGGTTGGGGGAGGGGTAGCCGCCTCAAAGAACAAAGGTTGGAAACTTGGCTCCCACTTTTGGAATGATGCCCTTAACCACTTCTCAGGCGGGCCTCGTTTTTCCCTGTAATGGTGTTGAATCTGTGCCAAGTTGCCCATCACTCTCACTAATTCTGTACTAGAGGGTTGGAGAAGCAAGACAAAGGGATGTAACCCACTCTTCCTCAGCCTCTTTGGTGACTGGCTTTTGTGTAGAGGTGTCACCTTCCATGGTCACAGCAGAATAGGGCCTCTTCTGACCCCTTTGGGCCCAGCCTCCCCACCATTCTAGGCTTCAGCTTTTCTGCTCTTCAGGACCCCAACTTTCAGGGTGGATTCCATCATCTAAATAAATCCTAAGGTACCTGGGTCCAGCGAAGGACTGAAGTTGGCCCCAACTTCTTACTCCCTGGTTCTTCTTTTTCCTTTGCTCCTTTCTTTTCTTTTTATTCTAAACGCACTTTCTTTCCTTTATGCCATCAGTTGTTGTGCTGGAGTTCCCTAAAGAAAACTTTTAGACCTGAAACACTCTAATCTGTAGAAAGTCTTCCACAAATTTCTAAGCAAACAAAAATAAAAGTTTTCAAAGAAAATAGCTCAGCAGACTGAGAACCTTTTATGCACTTTTTTTTTCCTCCAAGAAGCTAAAGGTCCTGTTAGGACAGGTAGAAATAAGGAGGCCTTGAGAAAAAGGGAAGTGATACAAGAGGGAAATAAAAAGTCACATCAGCAACTTCCTTGAATTTAGTTCCTTGATTCCTTCTGCCTGCCTCATCCTCAGGATAAATTTCCTTTCTAGGTCACATGAACCAAGTCATTTCCAGAAGGAAGGGTTTTTCTCTCAGGAGGGAACAAACTCCAGTGTGAGCAATTTGAAGACCTCCATGGGAGGCCTGGAAATGCCGGCTGCTGGGTGCTCTGAGGTATTTGCATTGAAACTTCAATCGCTACTGGAAGTGATTAAGTGGTGACAGAACTGAGTCAGTGAGATGGGTTCTTCCTTCGCCCCCTTTCCTCCTGATTTTCATCAACTTGCTCTAAGTGTAGTTGAAGTTTCATTTGGCAAGAAAGGTCAGAGTGGAACTCCAGTCAGAAACATGCCCAACAAACATTCTCCAACCTCTGGTACTTGGACAGGAATATCCCAGGTCGTTGCCCCATTTGAAGGGACCACTACAGAAACTGAAACTGGATATCATGTGTGGACTCTCTGTCTCATTCATTCATTTGCATTACAAAGCACTATTATTCTTCAGGCTCTGTGCCAGGGGCCAGAGACACAGAGAGGAACCAGTCATGTCTCAGCCTCAGAGGGCGCCTCGCTTAGGTGGACAGGGAGACAAACAAGCACATATAAGACAGGATGGTAAAATGAAGCACAGAACGTGATGTGAGCTCAGATCGGAGGTGGGGGGATGAAGGTCAGGAGCTTACACCCTAGCTAGTTATTTGCCCTGGAGGCCAGTACTATTTATTCCCTCATTTTATGTCCCGAGTAACCAGTAGCACCCTCTTGACAAGTGGCTGGAAACAAAGCTCAGAACAAAACTCACTTCCAGGCCGGCATTAAATAAACTATCCACAACAGGATACCTGTTCATTTTTGCATCTGTGTGTGGTCCTAGATTGCGAAGCTGAGCCCGGAAGCTCTTTGTCACTAGTCTGAATTAATGACAAATAATGTGCTTGCCTTACTCTAGAGCTTCTCAAACTCAACATGCACTCGAATGGCCAGGACCACACTTCTAAGAGCATTTTTAATAAAATGTTATTTTATTTGTTTAGGTAAGGTTAGCACTCTCTGCCATTTCCTCTGGGTACCAGTGCAAACCGGGATAAACACTTGGGCAACTGCTCATGAGGATGATCTAGCATCAGACAACAGGAATCTTTTGAAAAGTAAGATTGGGGTGGCCGGTTTTGCCCAATGGTAAGAGTGCGGTGCTCGTAACACCAAGCTTGCCAGTTGGATTCCCATATGGGCCAGTGAGCTGCGCCCCCCCACAACTAGATAGAAAATAACGACTTGACATGGAGCTGGTGGGTCCTGGAAAAACACACTGGTCCCCAATATTCCCCAATTAAAAAAAATTTTTTTTTAAAGTAGGGTTGGATGCTGAGCACTGACGTTAAAATAGGGGCCAAGGCCAACAAACCCGCCATCAAGGGAAGTGGCTGACACAATACAAGGCCAAAGACGTAAGCATCTGAGTTCTAAGAAAGGTACAAAATTCAAGGAGGAAATGCATTTGAAGGGTAATTCACTAAGATGAAAAGCTGGTCTGTTTGTTGTTTCCCTTCCGGTTCACTTATTTGTTTTGTTTTCTTTATCTCTAGTCTGTCCTTTCCCTTTTCCTTTTCCATTTGTGCCTTCGACACCAAGCTGACGGGGAACTCTGTACCTCTACCTTCTGAGAGCCCCCTAGGTCATATGTTAACAAACTGGTCAACTTAGAAGCCAATGAAGTTTTATTATAACACTGCTTGGCCCATGTACATTCTAAATTCTAAGGAAAGGTAACCTCTCAATGGGATTTTTGAAGATAAAATTATTTTGTACACCAACTCCATATTCAGAAACTTGGCAAAAGGCTTTTCTAACTCTCAGTAACTTTTTTCAAGATGAAAAGCTGGTTTTTAAATTAGCTTTTTGTACCTTTGTATGGGGTTGCTATGGTGTGTTGTGGGGAGCGACCAGGCCTCCTCCTGAAAGGAGGGGACAGGGAACTGCTTCCCTATGACAAAATCCCCACTATGTCCTTATCAGAATATGAAAAGACTTAATAAGCAGTTGACTAAAATGCATCAGGGAGAACCTTAAATAAAGAATAACTTCCCCTAAAATGTTGCCATCATTTCATATTGACTAATCTAAAAAAATTATTGAGTATAGGCTATATGGAAAATATTCAGCTATTTAAAGGTAATTTTTAATTAATTTATTTATTTTAAATTGGGTAACAGTGTGTTTTTCCCAGAACCCATCAGTTCCAGGTCAAGTCATTGTCCTTCAATCTAGTTGCTGGGGGGACACAGCCCACCATCCCATGGATGGAATTGAACCGGCAACCTTGTTGTTAAGAGCTCACGCTTTAACTAACTGAGCCATCTGGCAGCCCAGCAGCAGCTTGTTGTCTTCAATCTAGTTGTGGAGGCGCAGCTCACTGGCCCATGTGGGAATCCAACAGGCAACCCTGTTGTTCAGAGCTCGCGCTCTAACCAACTGAGCCATCCGGCCGCCCAAAGGTAAATTTTAAAAAAACAAAAAACTTTTAAGTTGTCATATTTTCATTTTGTACAATGTTTTATTCAAACTGTTGTTTAACTGATCTATGATAATATATTATGGAATAAAATAATAGAATACATTTACTTTATATTTATTAAACAAATATATATTGCTTACTGCGTACCAGACCCTATTCTAAGTGGTTTACAAATATTAACTCCTGTGATCCTCAAACCACCCTGTGAGATAGGTACGATTATTATTTTCATATTTTTTTATAAGGAAGCCGGGGCCCAGCCAAGTTAAGAAATTCAGCCCTGGTCACACAGCCAGGCTTGGGTGGGCTCAGGTCCACATTCCCAACCTGTGGTATAAAGCGGCTTCCAAGCGTGCATGGGAATTCCCACTAACTAAAATGATTTCAGGTCATCAATTCTGACTCTGTTTTTTACACATTTGTTACTGGTATCCTACCAAAATTGGATAAATACTATTCAGGATGGTTTGAATTTCTGATGTGTCGGGTTAATGAAAGAATGTCTGTCTCACAGCAACGATATAATAATGCAGAGGAGGCAAGATGGAAGATCTTAGGAAACTGGACAATAGAGTGGGACTCAGGCAGATCTGGACAGGACTCCTAATTCACCTCCTCCGAATGTTTATGTCAGTTTCACATGGTGCCAAATAAAAGGAAGTGAAGCATGTCTCTCCTTCCAGGAGTTTCCAGTTGTGTGGGCCATGTTTGCTTCTGATTGAGGCTAGGTCAACCCAAAGTCACCACATTAAACATTTTGGTCAGACTTTCTACAACTTCACAGTATTTTAATATTCATCTCCAGGGAAGCCCAAAACAAACAAGCAAATGCAACCTTTAAGGACTGATGAATGAGCTTCTTTCAGGTGAAATGTTCTAGTGTTGATTCAATTTTAAGTTGGTTTTTAAAGATCTCCTTCGAGTGCCTTCCTACCCCCATCGTTGGGAGGCAACTTCCCAGGGCAGGACTTCGCCATGCGGCCCACCCTGTGTTGCTAAGGCAGCAGCTGAGGCTCTACAAACCTTTATGTGTATTAGCACTTGATTCAGTTCTCTTCCACAAAATAAAGAGTAAATCTTTGGTTTGAAGAAAAGGCCTAAGCCATAGATATGTAAACATAATATACTTTACAAGTCAAATGGTGTAAATAAAAGCTTTGGCTTCTTTGAGGCTAGAACTGGGAATCACTGTACCACTGTCACACTCACCACGGAAGGGTCCCTCTAGGGTGTCCCAGGTCTGAAATGCGTTCACCAGCTATGGTCTCCAGGGGCTCTGTGCACACAGCCCTCCACCCATGGTCCCACAGCACCCCCAGAGGGGAGAGACAAGGTCAAATCTCAATGAGCCTTTCAAATTTGGTTTCAAGAGGAGGGTCTTAATTCAAGGGTTTGATTGGAATGGGGAAATTTCGTGATGTAGCATGTTTGGCTTGGAAACAGCAAGATGAGGATTTTAAGGCAAGGGGTTTGAAGCAGCTCAGGCATGAACTGTTTGTCAATGTTTCCTACGTATTAAAGAGTTGATCGGACTTTTGGGAAATTCCTGTAATGAACAATCAAGTTATTTGCCTGGGCAAGAGTGTCTTGGAATAGTAAAGTTATTGTAATGAATAATGGAAGAACAAAGTCATGTTAATGTAGACAGTAAACTAGGGGGCAGGAGGGGGTACTTTCGGCCTCAGTCTGATTAGTCATTAGGCTCAGAGTAAGGTCCTGGGGGATATGAGGATACGTGGCAGGCACATTCTGACACATGACAAAGATTGAAAATTCAGGACATGAACTGATGAGGGTGGGTTGTTGGGGACTGACAGGGAGTTCACAGAGTAAGGGAAGAGGGACCAAAAACAAGTTTTACCTGCTCTGTAATTTCATACATAACTGACAAAGCCTTAGCTGTAATCTCTGTTAAAAAGCTGGTAGTTCACAATCACAAATTCTCACTGTAAAGGACCCATGTAATCCAGCAATTTGTGAAGAATAATAGTAGGTATCATTTCTCAAACAGTGGCTTGATGCTAGGCATTTAATATACATGATCACTCGGAGGGTGGGCATCAGTATCCCCATTTTACAGATGAGAAAACTGAGGTTCAGAGAGGGTTAGTCACTTGTCTCACGTGATGTAGTTAAGAAAAGTGGAGGTACTGGGATTCAAACCCTGCCACTTTTGCCTCCAAGGCTCTTTATCAGCGGGCTGGTTAGGGTGAGTCTCCTCATTTACTGAAGATGTTCGAAACTCCTCAACAGCTGCCATTTTCCACAGCTGCTGTTGTGAACCTGAAATCGCTCTGGCTGTCATGTAAACCATTTTACTCTGAGAGGCCATTTGCTGCTACTACTATTATATTTTATAAAATTTCCTTATTGGAAAAGTTGGAAAGGCACCTCATAGGAGTATTGGAAAAGTAATGAATAGAGTTGCTGGAAACGCACAGGAAATTCAGTTTCCTATGGACTCACTGCACAGTCCTGGACACAGTCTCAGCACACTGGGCTGGGATGGGGGAGAGGCCTCCAGCCACTGGCAGTGGGGCCCCAGACACTGCTGGTCACAGCTCAGGGGGCTGTCCCATTGAGGAGGGTTCTCGAGAACAAATGGTAGGAATCCACCAGCAAAGAAGAAAGGAAACTCTGTTTCTTCCGAGCCTCCTGGGGAACTTTGCTCAAGGTAATTTGTGATTAGGTATAGACCACATTTCCGCTGATGCTCTGGGGCAGAGATGGGTACAGTGAGCAAGCGCCTGTGGGACCTGGGGGAGGACACTTCAAGGGGCACTTTTCCGAGGACCAGCAGGCACCAACCCTGGCAGCTGTCATGACAGAGGCAGTCTGCAGAGTGATTGCCCAGCCATTTGAGGGTCGAGACCAATCTGGGTCCCACTCTGGGCCCTAATCTGTGTGACCCTGGGCTAGCTGCTTAACCTCTCTGCTTCTCAGTTTCTCATCTATAAAGAGGGTGAGACAATTGCCCTGCAGAGTTGCTGTGATGCTTCACTATCACTAACAGTGTCTGTAAAGCTCTGGCAAAGTGCTTCACACATAGTAGGGCTCCGTAGACAACAGCTCCTGCTATTAGGATTATTCATTTTAGTAACGTTAAGAGGCCATCTGACAACCTCCCTTTGGCATGCAGTCCCTTCCAAGAAGCTCTCCTTCCTCTATCATTCAGGGTTGTCCAGGACCTGAGGAACCAGATCCTCTAAGGACAAACTGGGGCATCTAGTTGTCCCTGGGATGCTCCCTGACCTTGTTCCTCGCTCCAGGACTCCACCCTCACAGCCCATCTTGGCCACAGCACATGGTTCCCTGGTGGGGGGACCAGGTGGATGCGGGGAGCCCATTCAGTGCAGAACTGACCCGCAGGAGCTGCCATGGGGCTGGACAAGGAGAGACAATCGATGAGGTGCCTGACCAACCATGGCAAACTGAAGGCTGTTATGGGCTCAGGCCTGGGTGCAAGCCTTGAGGCTCGTGACCTTGGATGGCCCCGTAGAGCCATGGAAGACGAGACCTCTGCTCCTGTGGTCAGTAGTGGGCCAGGCTGCAGGCTACTCAGGGGCCACATCTCAGGGGAAGCACAACCTGTTGATAGAGTGTGATGAATGCCCCTCTCTGGGGGCCTTGCCAGCTGGTCAGGCACACCCTCAGGCCAGCCAGGCACTCCCACCCTGCCTCACCATGAGGAAAGTGAACTTTTATTATGGAGACCCTTCCTTTCCTTCTACCAGCCCACTTGTGGGAAAGGCAGGGAAGGAGAGAGCCCTGGCTCCTGGAGCAGCATTAACTGTGTTTGAGAGAATGAAGGATGGAGGAGGTCTGTGTGCCCACAAATACACCCTCCACATGTTTATTAAGTGGAAGAATAAGAGCACCTCACCAAACATTTGCATAGTATAGTCCTATCAATAAACAAAAAACTACACTAACATGTTCTGCCCGCCAGGATTCTGAGTTATGAGCAAAAGAAACTAATTCTGGATAATTTAGGCAGCAAGGAAATTTGTGAGGAGGATTTGGGGGAGCCCTCAGAATCTCCAGTGGGGCTAGAGAGCCAGTGAGAAGAGCCTGTGAACTCATCACTGCAGCCTGGGCTGTTCCGCTGTGGCTGGAATGGATTCCACACCACATTAGCCTCTCCCTCTATTAGCCTCTGATTCAAGGTCTAGGCAGAAGGGTGTGACTGCTGGAGCCTCAGTCATGTGCCCATGCAAGGGAGGCTGGCAGTGTGAATGCCTGGCATTTTTTTGCTTCTTGTTAGGACATCCCCTAAACATAAGAAGTAGATTCAGATGACAAATTTGAATGACAAATATCCCAAGATGTTAATAGTGGTTATGTCTGGGTGGTTGAATGAAGAAGGGCTGGGTTTTTTGTAACTTACGGAGTATTTCAAACTTATACCACTGTAAAAAGAATATTAAAATGAAGCCCCGTCTCCAGCTTCAGCTCGTGGCAATTTTGTTTCATTTACGCCTCTTTCCCCCATCTTATTCAGAAGTAAACGCCAGTCATCATATCCTGTAAGTTCCTCCTTAAATATCTTAGCACTTATCCTTAAAAGATAAGGACTATATTTTAAATGCATAACTTTTTAATGGCATTATCACACCTAAAAAATGAATTAACAATAATTCAGAGAGATTTCTTTTATTGTCTTCTTTGTGCATTTCTCTATTACTTTAATTATCAGGGGAAAAAGTAATGCTGTTTCCACTTTTAATTTGTAACCCAGTCCTAAGACAAAGGGCCAGTGGTGGGACACAGAAGTATATCCCAGGAAGCCATGGGCATGACTTGGGTCACAAGTAACAGTTGCTCCTGGAGGGCTCCGGAGGTTCACTGAACCTGAGGACAGTGAAATAGTGAGGCTAAAGGCCATCAGAAGTCACCTGGGCCTCCACCTGTGCTCCTCTCTAAGGAGGAGCTTTGCCTGTTTTCACTCTGTGTGTCCTGTCCTATGGCAGGAGAACCTGGCTGTGGCTGCCAAACTCACAGGTGACAGGCCCCGAATGGAGACAGGCCAATCTCTCTCTCTCTCTCTCTCTCTCTCTTTCTCTCTCTCTCTCTCTCTCTCTCACACACACACACACACACACACACATACACACACACACTCACACACACACTCACACACTTACACACTCCTAAGGAGAGGACTCAAACCGATCTAATTATATCCTGAGAAGTGGGGCATGTTTATGAACTGTGGAAGTGCTGACAGCCTGCTCTGAATCCCTGGGTGGGTCCAGGCAGATCAAAGACGGTGAGCAGAACGAGGGCCACTGTGAGCTGGAGGGCCAGCCAGCGGGTGCCCACCTCACATGAGGTCTATGCTGGCAGAGGGCTTGGTTTTAGGGAGAAGACCTGGGTTCCGATGACGGTTAGAAAGCCACACAGAACAGCATGACACAGGGTGGTGGCCTGGGCAGCAGGGGATGTTGGGGACGGTCCTGTGGACTGCAACGTCACTGATCCTAGACTGCACACTGGACAGGCCTTGGTCCACATGGCTGGAGCCGATGGTGAGCTCTGTGCCGTTGGAGACCTGGGATCAACGTCTGTCTCCTTTTTTTCTGAGGTCCAACAGTACAAGCCCAACTGTGACAGGATTGTAATGACAAAAGGAGGCAGAGGAAGGGCGGGTGCTTTGGATGGTCCCTCCATGCCCTCTGCCAGGGCTGGGGCCTCACAAATAAAGGGGTAAACAAAAGTGGGAGGGGCTTTGCATAGTATTTGTTCAATCAGGAACTGTAAGGAGCCACCAACATGCCCCCTCACACATTCCAGGCCTTCTAGAGATCATGAAGTGTCAGTGACTGCCCCAAACCAAGGCAAGTTCCTGGGAGCACTAAACCAGATCCAGAGAGCCAACTCCCAGCCCCAAATTCTTGCCTGGGTTTGGACCGACAAGAAAGGACAAGGTTTTCCATCAGGGGAATGTGCAAGATGGGTGTCCATCTGGAGCCCCTCAAGGAGAACACAGGACTCTTACGGCCAGGATTTACCTGCAGGCAACAGGGAGCCACACAATCCAGGGAAGTCACAGGGTAAAGGGCAACATAATACTTAGCAGAGCACAGGATGCAGAGTGAGCTGTAAGGGAGCCCAGCTAGGAAGCTGCTGCAGTTGCCCAGCAGTGAGAAAACACAGACCTCTATAGAAAGGTGGTTCTCAAGAAGGAAGAAGCTCGACGATCAAACAAAATGATTGTGTATGTGTACATGTGATTGTGCGTGCGTGCATGCGTGCAAGCAAGAAGTAATCCAGCTTCAGAAACCCCTTCCAGTCCTGAGCCTTCATGGCTGCTGCAGTGCTGGGCTCAGTCTCCAGGCTCAGGAACATTTTGGGGACTCACTGACAAGTCTTAAACTCTCTCAACTCCTCCAGTCAGCTCCAGATCAAACCATGGTGTGGTTGCCATCAGCAAGTGGGTGACATGATGTGACATGTACAGCTGTGATGTTCTAAAGCTCATTAGGCTCTTGTTGGCTGCAATGCACCACATGTGAGGCCTGTGCAAAATTAGGAAAATGACAGCCAACTCCCAACCCCAAATTGGTAAGGAAGGCATGACATCTGGGAAAGTACTTTTTAAAAACATGCAACTTAAGTAACTTTGCAAAACAAACTACTACAAAAATACAAAACTTTATTTCCATCCTTCCCGTTTCTTGACTAATTAGAGTTAATGGCCATATACATTTTAGAAAATGTATTTATAAGAGCAAATGGTTGTTAATGAAAAAACTAGAAAACCATTGATCACGCTACGAACGAAAGCTTTTTTTAGACACTGCTTTTGATTGTGATTTCATGTCCTATTCACAAGCACATTTTCTGTTGGCACTACTGCTTCTGGTTCATGAGATGGATGAATAGTTCAACATTTCCTGGTGTTCCAGAAGACCCTGCTGCCAGGCCCAAACCAGCCTGTGATCCTCTGCAGAAATGCATCAGGTCACTCAGCCATGCCACACTCAACCATTTCTGAAAAGGTGAGAGAGCTAGTCCTGCCAACCAAGAGGCTTAGAACTGAGCCCAGGGCCTTCAGCAAAAAGTTTAAGTCAGGTTCCTGGTTTGACCCATTAATTTAGAGGGAACAACACTGTGAACACTGTGTTTGCGAAATTTCTGGTTCCCTTTGTGAAATGAAGTGCTGAGTCACCTTTGTGAGGTATTCCGGCAATGTGCTTCTTAGATTTCCTAAGACTTTTTTTTTTTTTAAAGATTTTGTTGGAGAAGGGGAACAGGACTTTATTGGGGAACAGTGTGTACTTCCAGGACTTTTTTCCAAATCAAGTTGTCCTTTCAATCTTAGTTGTGGACGGTGCAGTTCAGCTTCAAGTTGTTGTCCTTTCAGTCTTAGTTGCCACCATTCCTTGCAGGACTCGAGGAATTGAACTGGCAACCTTGTGGTTGAGAGCCCACTGGCCCACGTGGGAATTGAACCAGCAGCCTTCAGAGTTAGGAGCATGGAGCTCTAACCGCCTGAGCCACCGGGCCGGCCCCAAGACTTTTTTTTTAAATTCCAGTTTTCCCTTGATTAGGAAATGAGTACAATGAGTAGCCTAGTAAATGTCACAGAAGGTATAAAGACACGGGTGTTGACAGCTATGAAACCTTGGGTTCAGGAGGTTCTAAGCTGAATGTACCCTTTCTGTTTGCTCTGGGCTCTGCTCACAGAGGCTGGAAAGATTGCCAGGACCCTGCCCTGGGAAAGCAGTGGACTAACTACACAGTGTTGACTTACCTCCCAACTTATCTCCTTCAATGGCTACTTTGAGTTTTAATTGGAACTTTTTGTTCCAACTGCTCAGTGAACTGGCCAGCTGTGATCTTGATAAGGGAAGGCAGCTTTCCTATTCTTTTTTTCTGGCTTCCTAGTCCCGAATCGTTTCCAGCCTTGTTGTTTCACAGTCTGTTTGAATAACCAAGGGCTCTGGTGAGGGTTCCATGACCCACTCTTCAGTAGGCAGTGCCAGGGGGTGGGACCAGGGTCAGGCATTCCTCATAGTGTCCTCTTTTTTTCTTTTAAGATTTTTTATAAAAATATGGAACGCTTCATGAATTTGCATGTCATCCTTGCCCAGGGGCCATGCAAATCTTCTCTCTATCGTTCCAGTTTTACTGTATGTGCTGCCGAAGCGAGCCACAAGCAAGCAGCACACTCAGTGTCCTCTGAACTCCCACTTTCTGCCTCAGAAGCCCACTGGGCACCCAACGGTGTAGGCGGGGCAAGGACTTCCCACAGCTCAGGGGTCACAGAACTACTGCAGTCCTCAGGGTGACAAAACTAAGAAAAACCTCCTTGATCTTGGAACCCAACTTGCCTGGGTGGCCTTTGTGACTTGGCTCAGAGGACACTCAATGCCCTAGGGCAGGGAGGCCACCACGGAATCACTTCGGAGGGAGGCATAGTGGTCAATGACAGGCTCCTGGCCTCACCACTTGCCAGCTACGAGGCCTTGAGCAGGTCACTTAACCTTTCTGTGCCTCAGCTTTCTCATCTTTACATTGGGGGTTTTGGTTGTTTCTACCTATATGGTTGAAAGAAGCAATCCAAACATCTGATCCATGGTAAGCTCTTACTAATGCAACCATTAATAGTAGTTGTAGGGTAGAGGGAAGAATTAGAAGTCTTTTTATCTGCCCTGCTTCAGAAAACAATCCCAACTGGCCCCTGTTAATGTGGCACTGTGGGGACAGAGCCAGGAGTGCAGTTTCCAGGCTCTCGCCCTCATGTGGAAAGGTGCTCACTCGGGTAGTAAATGGCCATCAACTGTGATTGGATGGCCATCAGATGTGGCTAGTTGGCTGTCAGCTGTAACCAGTGAGCCATTGGCCACTAATATAACTGCAGTGGCTACACTAGCAGAAAATGGGGGCTAGCAAGAAGATGGTGGCTGAGCTAGCAAGAGCGGATTGCAGTTAGCAAGTGAGGTTGGTTGGCAGAGAGAAGCAGATGGCGGAGTGTGGATTGCAGATTATGTGGCTCCTGCTTCCTGTGTCTCCAACCCAGCCACCAGCGAGACTATAGTGGTGTGACTCCCCTATCTATGGCTCCGTGGGTGTTCCTTTTTGGCCTCACCATGTCCTGCGTTCTTAGGTGGGGAGCGGGAGCTGAGGCCTCGCATGACACCCCACATGACAGGCACCAACTCCTATCCCCATCTCCTCCCACCCCTGCCTGGGCTGCAAAAGGCCAGGTCCCAGCATAGCGGGCCCAGACATCAGCACTCAGATCTTTTGTAGTCTCAGTCCTTGGATTTCTGTGGCTTCTCTCCCGGAATGACTGTCCATCCAAATTCAACACACACTCTTCAGATTGTGCCTCAAGGGAGAGGTGGAAAATTGCTTAGGAATCTGTGCGCTGTGCAGGAAGGATTACCAACCTTTCATGGAAAATATGGATAGATAGAGATGAATGTTAGCATTTCCAGTCTACCTTGGGAAACCCTGAGAGACAGGATTTCGGACAAGGGTACAATCAATCCAGTCGGAACCCTCAGGAAGGGCTTCAGGAAGCTACATGTACTTTCTTCAGTATGCCAGGATCAGCCCTCCCCAGCTTCTGAACAACCAGTTTTCAGCTAAGCCTCTTTGACTTGAGCCTCCAGGCCTTTGGCAAAGGGTTTAGAAAAACTGCTCAGAAAACAGCTCAGTGCCAGAGGAGAGGAGGGTTCTATGGGAGAGTGCTGCTGGCAGCTGGGATTCCTGGGTCCTAGCCAGGCTCTGCAACCCAGGCCCCTTCTTTGTATGTGAAATTAGGGTGATTAGGGAGATGGGCAGAAGCTCCAAAACCTCTATCTGCTTGCAAAGTCTAGGATCCTTTGATCTCATCTCCAGCCCTGCCCTCACCCCACCCCACCCCCAGCCACATCTATGCACCTGGGGAAGAAGCCCCAACAGGATTCAGCTGACTCACGTTGCGGTAACTGGATGCATTTCATATTGCTCTTTGGACCTGCCAAGGGTGGACCAGCCTGTAAACGTTTCCTGTTTCTCCAAAATCTGACAGGCCCTCGGTCAGCATCCCAGGAGCAGTTGCCAAAAAGGACAGCATCTCCTGGAGCACGCCCATCCCCCGGCCTCCCCGTTCCTCAGAGTGCCACGCAGTCTCCGTGCCCCTCACTGGACGCGGGAGCCGGGCGGTGTCATCCCTCCCATCTCACTTTTGGAGCTTGTGGGGGAGAAGGCGGGTGGGGTCAGTTAGCAGCTTGCAGGGCCCTGTGCGCCCTGGAGCCCGCAGCAGAGAGGAAGTCTGACTGGGTCTTCGGGGGCCCCAGCCTCCCGTTGCCCCCTGAGGCCCCTCGTCTCAAGGACTGTGCTCAGTGCCTCCATCTGTCAGTTTCCTACGGACCTCACCACCACCCCACCCACCCCCAAAACCCTCCCCCATGCATTTATGCTTCCAGACACCAGCCCCACCATATACTTTAAATACACGAAGCTGGGATCCGCGGGGCTCTGGGCCCCCAGAATGGAGGGTGGTGTGTGTGGGGCCCTTCTGACTGGCGATACCATAGCTGCTGTGCACCTCACTGGGGTGGCAGTCAGGAACCAGCTGTGACCGCACGGAAGGTAATTTGGAGAGAGTTTAATAAAGGGAGGGTTTAGAAAGGCAGGGGCAGGGTATGGGAGCCACAAAGTTTAGTGCAGGCCCGGGGCTCGTAGCAGTGACGGTGACTGTGACCCTCGAGGCCTGTCGGGGGAGAGAGGGCGGCAGGGCCTGAGCCCAGAGAAACCTTGGGGGAAGGCCAGGTACAGGCCGGCCTCACTCCCTGCCGTGGCCGGATCTGCCCGCCCTCCTTCCCCCTTCGCGGAGTCTCAGTGCCACTGTCCCTGAGGAACCGGAGGGACGAGTGTCCAGTCCTGCTAGCTAATGTTTAAGTGGTTTTGTTTTGTCTTTGCAGTTTAGAGGTAATCATATACAAATAGCTGCATCCAGATGTCTCAAGAGTCAAACATAGGCACCCCAAAATTCCCGGCCTCACCCTGGGGTTGCATCCCCCACCCCCCACCCCCATCATTCATGGAGGGCAGGCTTCCCTTTGGCAAAGTCTCTGCCCGCTCTGTAGCCCAGCTGTGAGCCTCTCCTGCCTGGCAGTTACTGTCACCTGCCAGCCCAAGCAGTCTGCGCCCTCTGATCAGGAAAGCCACTGAATCACAAGCTCCACCCAGGGGAACTGTGTAGAAACTTGAGCCGCTCACCCATTGTCCCTTCTCCCTGCCAGCCGCTCTTGTGCAGTCCCAGCTGAAGGAAAGCGCCACTGGCTGCAAATTACTTAAAAACAAAAATAAACACACTTCTTTTCCCAGCAACATAAAATATTATATTCTTTTACAAAATCTAAGAAACCACCCACAATTGTACCTACCAAGTGAAAGTACACCTCTGTTGGGTAAGCAGAGGAATGAGGAAACACTTGATCTCATGTTCAGAGCACGGCTTTAGAGACCAGTCTCACTTTTGCCCACAAGGAGTGGTCTAAAAAGAGTTATAAAAAAAAGTAATATTGATTGGATACTTCCTAGCATTTTCACCTCGGACAAGTTTCTTCTCTTTTTATTTGTAAAATGGGAATAATCATACGGCTTTTTAGAATTTTCATCTCTGGAAAGCACTTGAACAGTATCTGGTACACAGTAAAGTTACCTCAGTATCAGCTCTCATCACATATCAGCCCAGAGAGAGGCACCTGGTCTGTTTTCCACCCCAGGAGACTTTAGCTCCCAGGCTTCCTTAACACCCAGGGCCAGCCAGCTGGTAAGTGGAGCCGAGCAAGGGTCTCCTGGTCTTTGTTCCCTAGGGAAAGCAGTCCCAGAACGCTCTCTCTGAAGCCTGCCTCGTCTAGTCCACATGCCAGGACCCAGAGCCCCTTGTGTGGCACTTAGTGGTAGAAAGTGACCCTGAGGTGGAATTCCAAAGACACTCAGTGTATTAGCTGAGTGACCTTAATCTCTGGGTCTCAGAGTTCCCATTTGTAAATTAGAGATAATAATTGCCCTCCCCACCTACCCACACGCAGGGTGGTTGTAAAGATCAAATGCAGAATGACTACAAGCTCTTTTTATACGAAAAGTCACAATGCGGAGTCCCCACTTGACCTCAACCCCAAACTGCACTCTCTGTTGCTCAGCTAGGGCTGGGATGAACTAAAATAAGCCAACCTTAGTGGGTGTGCAGGGGCCCCGAGGGAGCTCCTTAGCTGTGCAAGGTCCTAGTGTGCCCCCACTGCTAGGCTGCTACAGGAAAGGGCCCGTTAGCTCAAGTGAACCCTTGAACTGCTGGGAGCTGGGGGCACGGGGAGACGTGTCCCACCCCAGGTAGTTCCCAGGTTCCGGGAGGAAATAGGGATCCCGCCCCCATCCAGCCCAGAACGGGGCCTGAGGGAAGGAGGTCTTCTAGAAGAGGTGACCCAGGCCCTAGGGCCTGCAGGGCTCAGAGGGAGAGGGATGAGGCAACTGGATATGAAGTAACGAGTTCCTTTTGCAAACCTAAAGGTTCTAGTTTGGAGAAAGTTCCAGGGGAGATAAAGGGCCCTGTGAACAGAGCACCCTTCAATTGGGGGGGATAAAAATAGAAATAGAGCTCGCAGCATTCCCACACCAGGTAAGACATATCTGTGTAAAAGCTACCCCAGAATTACTCAGAAGCAACCACGCAAATGACGCTGATTAAATGAGATACCCTGAGTAAAGGGCTTATTTACATTAGCCTGGCGCATAATGGGTGCACAGTGCATTTGTCCTCAGACACATGTGTGCACACCCACAACTGCATGCGGCTTCACCACTAGACTTTCTGCAAATGTCAAGCACCTCCTATGTATTGGCACTGTGCAAGGTTCAGGGGGCCAGACCCTCCAAGAACTGGTCTCAGCCTCCAGGAGTTTCCAGGCTGGTGGTTGAGACAGACCTGAGCCCAGGAGAGAATTGGATCACTAATAGGAGCCTGGGGAGGTATTCCAGAGCTGGGGGTCCTAGTGGGTGAGCCGTCAGGCTGAGGGAACAGCATCTGGTACACAGTAAAGGCACAGCAGGAGGGCATAGGAGCTTAGGGATAACTGGAGCTTGGGTTACACGGAAGGAGAGTCCTTGGGTGATATTTTCTTGTTACACACCTACTTGATCTGTTCCTTTGGTGGCTCCAGGAGAGGCAGCACCGCGACTGCCCACCCTTGTAGCCTCCCCAGACCTGGCACACAGTCATCCCAGCCACTGTCATGGAAGGGGATGGCCGTGCAGCCCTAGGCCCAGATGACAGTGCAGGTGGGCTGCAGGACTCTACACAAGAGCCTTGCCTTCTGGGTTCCAGGAGAACATTCTAACCCATCACAGAGTCTCGTGGGGCTGAAGGTTCTCGCAGAGGGGGCTCCTAGGACCACCTCCAGGTGCAGGACTGCAAGTGCGGCCCACCACTTCTTCCCTCCAGCCCCTTAGTCACCCTTCTCCCCTACCTTGGGGGATAGGTAGCCAGTGCCCTCCACCTCGGGCTCACTGCAGGATGGCCCTGGGGTGTCAGATCTGGAGTGGGTGAGGGGTAGGTGGAACAGAATCCTCCTCAGTGGCCTGCCCCTTGAGTAGTGTCTCAAGCTAGGACTCCCTCACAGCTGGGGGCTGTAGCCCAAGGAACTATGTGTGGAAAACTGGCTGGGTGAGCATGGCAGCTCTGTCACAGACAAGGTGGGGCTGTGGGCTCCCTGTCAGCCAGTGGGGATCTTTGCAAAGCGTTTGCAGTGGCCACCTCATTCCGACAGTCAGCAGAACTAACGTGAATTTAATGGGGGTCCCCAAGCCTTAGATTCTGGTGTGGGTGAAAGCTGCTTCCCGGTTGATGTACTTGGAAAAGCCCCTGCCTCTACCATGGCCACAGAGTGCTGTGTAATTTCCTCTGTGGGTCAGTCTTCCACAAAGGGCTATGACAGGGCCATGAGTCAGGCCTCCGCCTGCCACTGACAAGCCACCAGCTGCCTGGCTTCCCGTGGCCTCAGTGGACACTGGGGTGCCTGCTCACTGCCTTCTCCCATGTCTGCTTTGTCCTGCATAGTAGAGGTGGGGGCCCTCCAGGGAGGTCAGGCAGACGTCCACTGTGGGTCACAGCAGACCCAGAGCATTATCAGGAGCTGGGACCAGTTCGGGGGTGTGGCTGAAGTGGACTGTGGCTGAGGCAGACCCTCCGCCGACTCCCAAGAAGGTCAGCCATTAGTTTCCAGGGTTAGGAATCAGGGTGCCCCCCGCAAGCTGTTTGAGCTGGGCCTGATCACCCCGCTTAGCTCCCAAGTGAAAACATTCCTCACCTATCCCCTCAAGCTCTGGAGACCTGCCAGGGAAATTGCTCCTCAGGAAAAGGCACTTAGCTTAGGTAGTTAAACAAAAATCAGTGGTTACTTCAACTGCCTTCAAGGAAATCGCCATGTATGGACAAGGTCTTAAAACTCAACAGCAGGCTTTTAGAAAACAAGAGGGATAGTCTTTGGATCCCTTGTTCTGAGCTGACAGTGGCTCACCCAGAGCCCTTCAGGGTGGGGAGGCACAGGCTGGGGTGCCAGTCATACTTCTGGGCCAGTTAAAGCCACGTGCTCTGTGTCACCAAGACTGTGACTCAGCTGTGTGCTTGCCAAAGCTCATTCACAGAAGGGCAAAACTGCTCTGTAGGCACTTTTAAAAGTGAGGGCTCTCCACCTCCTAGAGGGAAAACCAGAGATACGCAGGAGATGGGCCTTTCCAGCTGTCCAGGTGGGGGCCCCTCACAGGCAATACTAGGAGGTGTTCAGTTCTGTGTCCCCAGCCCCTAGGTTTCCCATAAATGTCTGTTAGATGACTGAGCAAAAACCAAAAAGAACGAAGTGAAGCTGGTACAAAACCTTCCAGCCCATACTTTCCCATGTGGGTATTCCCTGTCGTCCTGCTGCTTAGAGTAGTGTTGCTTGTGTGGTCTCCCATGAAGGATCCTGGACTTCCACAGGGTGAGCTAACAGCTGGCTGGGGGCAAAATGCCTGCACCCTAAATTATTCAAAGTCCATGTTGGCTGAGACCCTCAAGAATTTTTTTATTATGGTGCTCCATAAAAAAATAACCAAAAAAACACCAAAGGTCTGGTGACAGGTGCTAAGAAGCCCAGGCGAGGCCAGCCTGGCCAGGCTGGGAGAAGTGAGCAGCCACTTGTGGGTGTTGGTCAGGCTGCCCCGACAGAGTGGGCAGGCGGCTCCCCACACCACCGGCTCCACCAGCCCCACAGCATCTCTTCTGTGTCTTGAAATCCCCACCTTCAGTTGTGCCTGTGGGTTAGACAGCAGCTGCCCCTGGCCTCTTGGCTTCGGTTGGCTCCCCACCCCCTTTCCTTTCCTTCTCTTTCTTTTCCTTCTCCTTACTGAATCTAATTGTCCACCTGGCAGGTGGGGACTGGAAGTCAGAGAGAGGATGCATCAACAAGTAGAGACTTCCCATGGAGGTAAGAGCTCAGCAACATGGACTGAGAAAGGAGCGGCTCTTTGACCCATCCAAGTGGCAGGCAGACCCCGCTAGTCTCCCTGGACGCTTGGTTTCCAGGGTGATACCTACAGGGCAGGAGAGAATAGAGGCAGGGGAGACACCAAGGGTTGGGTCCCTAAGAGAAAAGGATAACAAGAAGAACATCAACAGTTTTATTAAGCTGATCGCATTAACAGCCAAAACACAGAGCTGAATGGATCAGGAATTCAGCAGGCGTTGGTGTCCAGCTGGAGAATTCAAGTTTTCTCTATGCTTAGGGCAGTGACGTCTCCATAGCAGGAGTTTTTGCCTGCTGGGACCTTCCACAGAAGTGCATTTTTACCATTCTCTGCACTATAAACAAACGAAAACTCTCGTAGCAAATAGCTTTCAAAGGCCACTTCTCTAAAAGGAAACTGGACTGCGATTTCCCACAAGAAGTTCAAGGAATTGTGATTCTTCAGAACTCTCTAGACATTCTTGTGAACATCTGAGAAACTCCCAGTACCTCCTGTTGCCCTGAGTGCGGGAAGCCAGGGATGTGCCGACTCATACAGCCCAGGGAGCACTTTTGGGCTCATAGCAACTGCATAAAACATTGCATAACTGCTGTTCTGTGTGTGTGTTTTTTTTTTTTTTACTTTGATAATGAAAGGAAATGCAAATAAAGGAGTAATAACTTCTGGTAAAATGATGCTAGATGATGACTTCCTACTCTGTATCCCTCCCATTCCCTCAAAAGTCTTCCTCTCAAGAGCTCTTTTCCAGGAGTTTCCCAGAGCAGTTTTCCAGGATTGCTAGAGAACATGTGACGGTGTATATAAATAATTCTGTGAGACCCCTACGTTTGGGCTCAAAGTTTCCCTCAGGTCCAGAGATGGATGCAGGGACTCTTTGGGCTAGAAGAGCCTTCTGGCCACTGGCCAATTTCCAGGGCAAAGTGCAATTCCAGTCATGAAAAAGACCTGGGGCATCTTGCCAAGTACTGAAGACTCTTCCAGAAAAGAATGAAGGGCCGGCGTAAGCCTGCCCCCATCACTCCATAGGGAGAAACAGCTCACCTTGGTTCCCTACAGCCACGGAGGATGAACGCATGGGGGCTGCATGTGTTCAGGGAAGTCTCACCAGAGGGCTGCCAGAAGCCCAAAGAAGGGGTCTGCTCACATACATGCCGCAGCACTCAAGAAAGAACAGCCACTGCACAGCAGGGAATTCTGCAAAATAAGATTTCCCAGGATTCTCTGCCTGGGTGAATGTTGTAGGCAGGTAGACATATGTCCCAGTTTCCAAAGAATGATCTTTTTTCAAAGAAAGGGAGAGAGGGAGAGGGAGAGAGAGGAAAGAAAAAGAGAAGGGAGGGAGGGAAGGAAGGAAAAAAAGGAGGAAGAAAGGGAGAGAGGGGGAGGGGAGGGGAAGTGAAAAGAAGAAAACGAGACATAAAAATTCTAGATCTGCGTTGTTTGACATGGTAGCTTCTGCTCCCAATATGACTATTGAGCACTTGAAATATGGCTGATCTGAATTAAGATGGGCTATAAGTATAAAATATATGCTGGATTTCAAAGACTTAGCATGAAAAAAAAGAATGTAAAATACATAACAATAATTTTTATCAATTGCATGTTAAAATGATCATATTTTGGAGATTTTGGATTAAACAATATATTGAAATTAATGTCACCTACTTTTTACTTTTATTAATATGTCCGAAAACATTTACTTCTGTGGCCCACACGCCATTTCTGTTGCAGTGCAGTTGCCCCCTGGGTGACCAGTGCAGCTCCCAGCTCCAATGTCTAGTTCCCACCAAGCTGTAAAGGTCTTTAGCTCCACCCCTTTGGCTGAAATGAAAGGAAACCAGCACAGGTGTGGGGTCGTGATTCTTAGGTTCTCCAGACAAGATCCAAGCATCTCCCTGGAAAACGCTTTCCCATTTTAAGCAGCTGTTTTCTGAGTGCTGCTTGACCTTTAAAAGTCCTCTGCTTCAGACGAAGGCACACAGGGGCTTTCTTGCACCCGTTTGAGAGAGCTGGTAGGTGGCTGTGAGATAGCAATGGAAACTCTGAATAGGATGTGTGAGTCGTGGGAGGTTTGGGTTAGGCCTTGGTGGGGACTAAGGCATTGACAGAGACTGTCCAACTTTGAATCCAGGTTCATCGCTAGATACGTAGGAGAATTTTTTGTAGTGGTGTTACAGAACATCATAGCAACACTAACAAAATATTCCTGCAGCATATATGTGGAGTACCCTCTCTGTGGCCCAAGCACACTAGGTGATGAATTCAGCTGGCCGCTGTAAGAACCGGGAGGAGGCAGGAAAGGCTGGGTGTGTGATGCAGCTGGAAAAGAGTCCAGGTGCCAACGGCCCAACTGCTCTGTTTCCTAGGCCTCCAGCCCATGTGTGCCTACTTCTATAAAGTTCTAATTATAGTTACATATTTTGCTTTATACTTCTGTCTCATACGTGCTCATCAGCATTTTCCATGTTCCTATAGAGTCCCCATGTCATCCTTTTTAGTAATTAAATAATATTCCACCAAGGGACTGTGTCATTTTGTAACCTGCTGTGGGACATTTAGTTTCCAGTTTTTTTCACTTAAATTAGAGAACAGCACAAATGCATTTTGCTTTCTTTGCTGTCTTTTTTTTTTTTTAATTTATATTTCCTTAAGATTAATTCTCAGAAAAGAAAGAAACTACTGTGTTCAAGGGTATGAATGTTTTTCTAGTTCTTGATAGATATTGCCAAGATGCTGTTCAAAAGGCATGTATGAACTTATAATGCTCATGATAATAGATGCACATATTAAGTTCCTTACAATTTTGCCAGGATTGAGATGTTACAGCATATATATATATATATATATATACACACACATATATATACATATATATGTATGTATATATATATTTATTTATTTATTTATATAACATTTAAATTTGCAAAGCATATATATATAGCTATTTATACATATGTATAAATATGTATATGTATATGTACCTTTGTGAATTTAATGCTGTAAAAATGGTACCTCCCTGAGATTTCTGAAGCTCTTCTAAGCAAAATATTTATAGACAAGTAACACAAGTATATAATTCTTTTCTGAAAATGCCAAGACTCTGTCTTGAGCATTTCTGTATTTTGTATGCATTTCTGTTTTTAAATTCTTCTGCACAGAAGATATGTCTCTTCTTCATTTATTAATTTATTCAATCATTTATTTATATCAATAGGGACTTATTTTATACTTTGGGTTATAATCCAGTACTCCCTGCAGCCATACCTGAGAAAGCTTTTTTTCCCACACCCTCACCAACACTGAATTCCCTGTTTCCCTGAAAATAAGACCTAGCCAGATGATCAGCTCTAATGTGTCTTTTGGAGCAACAATTAATATAAGACCTGGTCTTATTTTACTATAATATAAGACCGGGTCTTTAATATAATACAATATAATATATAATATAATATAATACCGGGTCTTATATTAATTGTTGCTCCAAAAGACACATTAGAGCTGATTTTCCAGCTAGGTCTTATTTTCAGGGAAACAGGGTAGCAGTCCTTAACACTTTAATTTGATAGATGGAAAATGGGATCCACTTGTTTGAATTTGAATTGACATTGTTTAAACTAATGTTTCTAGTTCCCTGACTGCTTGTTATTAGGCTTTGAATTTCTTCTATCTTGTGCAAGCATTTTCATCCTTCCTAATAATCTAAAATGACCCTTTAAAACTCTTTGCCGATCTCACCTTTGAGCTTAGGTAGATTTTGCTGAGAAATAGCAACTCTTGGCAGAGTGACAACAGCCCATCGAGGACAAAGTGCTAATTTTCTGTCACTTCCTGTAGATGTCTCCTTATCAGTCCTTCCCAGCCTCACCTGGAGCCCCTCCAGCACTCCTTCCCCAAGGATAAACTGTTCTGGAACATGTAACCAACGCCTGCCATTGGAAGGTTGTGGACTTCTGTCACAGCTTCCAGGGTGGTTGTGACTCAGCCCCTGTCCTTGAAGTCTGAGGCTGCCCACGTGGAAAGCACTAACTCCCAGCACAAACCTGTGGCTCCCTGCTCCTAGGTCAGCAGAAGTGCTTCTTTGCTCCTGCTCACCCTTTTCCTCATCCTGCTATTATAAAACTAAAACATCCAGAGATGCCGAACCATTCAAACACTACAAAATTATCCCATGTGAATATATGGATATGGATTTGTTTAACCTCTGTGCCTTTTTAGAAATGTCCATGCATATATTTGCATATAGGTTCTTTTTAAGAAATGAAAATAGCAGACAACTATACAGTGTTCTGCCCCTTGCTTTTTTTTTTTTTTTAGTTAACACATCTCCGTCCATATCAGCATGCACAGATCTATTTTATTTTGAATGGTCACTTAGTGTTCCACTGATGTGCGTTTATCTATCTATCATCTATTTATCTACCTATCTATCTATCCAGTCCCCTATTAATAGACATTTGGGTTGTTTCCTCCCCCCGGCCTTTTTTTTGCCACTACAAACAATGCTACTGCGAACATCCTTGAACAAACATCCTTATGGATATGTGGGGATGTACCCTAGAACTGGTATTGCAGGGTCAAAGGAAATGTGTACTTTAATTTTGATATATATTGCCAACTTGCTTTCCAAAGAGGCTGTGCCAATTCATCCTCCCATCAACATTTATGGAGAGAGGCTCTTCCCTGCCCTCTCTCTTACCGGCAACAAGCTTTGTTAAAGTTAGAATTCTTTGCCCATATGATAGGTGAAAAAATGGTATCTCACTGTAATCTTAATTTTCATTTCTCTAATTATGGTTGAGGAATATGTATCAAATGTTAAGAAGTTATATTTCTTTTTCTGTGTACTGCCTATTTATATCCTTTATGAAGTATCCTATTGATTGACAGTTTTTATCTTATTTATTTTATTTGGGGAATGGGAACAGGACTTTTTATTGGGGAACAGTGTGTACTTCCAGGACTTTTTCCAAGTCAAGTTGTTGTCTTTTCAATCTTGGTTGTGGAGGACGCAGCTCAGCTCCAGGTCCAGTTGCCATTGCTAGTTTCAGGAGGCTCAGCCCACCGTCTTTTGCGGGAGTCGAGGAGTCAGACCGGCAACATTGTGGTTGAGAGCCTGCATTCCAACCAACTGAGCCATCTGGCACTGGCCCATGTGGGAATCGAACCGGCAGCCTTCGGCGCTAGGAGCCGAACCGCCTGAGCCACTGGGCCAGCCCTGACAGTTTTTATCTTATTGATTTATAAGAGTCCTTTATATATGAAGGAAATTAGTATTTTTTTCATGTATGGTATAATAATTTCTTCTGGTTATTTTTTGTCTTTTGTTTGTAGGTTTTTTATATATGTAAATAAAATGCCCTTATATATTCTGGGCTTTCTGTTTTATTGCAGGTTAGAATTACAATACATACATTTGGACGTGCAGGAATTGATTTTGGTGACTCGTCCTCATCTTTACATTTTAGTTTCCATTCCCCTGACGTGGCAGACACTTCATCTTGTCAACTCAGAGGTTGGCTGGTCCCTTTGTCCCCCCAAAGTTCCTGGGATGGTCCTGAGTCCAGGTCTTGCTCAGTACCTGGGAGGAGGTCGGAGCTCCGTTGAACCGCCAGACCAGCTGTCCATCTGGCACCCACTAGAATTTCCTATTTGGTTACTTCTTGTCCCCCAGACCCCCACAGCTGCTCTGTCCTCATGGCCCTGCACTCCAAGTACACAGGACTCTTTCTGTCGCCCACAGCGATGGAGAGGCCCATCTGCCCGACACACCACATGACTGTTTCCAACCTAGACAAATCTACATATATCTCACGACACACACACCTTACTCGATTCTTTTCCCAAGCCAGGGACTCTATCTAGTTGGAGAGATGGGCAAGCCTCAGGATTCCTCAACAAGCACCTCCCAAAATCTATGCCTGTGTCTTACAGTCCTCTAAGGAGTCGGAATTCTGGAACTCAGTGGTCAGGAAGGCTTTCTTTCTATACTTTTTCTCCTCTTTCTGTCATCACATCCCTTCCCTTATCCGGTGCACACAGAATGGTCAGAGAGAATGTGTGTGTGTGTGTGTGTGTGTGTGTGTGTGTGTGTGTGTGTGTGTTTCCTGGGGGAGCAGAAAGGCCAAAGCTTATCAGGCTGAAAGAAGATGGGTGTTAAACTCTCTGTACTTCCCAGATCCTCTCCCAACAACTCTCAGCCATACCACTCTCTGCTCTGGGCCTGTTCTCTCTTAGACCCTCATATGAAACCATCTGGGGCTGCTGTGGTTTGTGTGTTTGCTGGTTCCACTTCCTGGAAACCCTTAGAGGGTGGAGGCTGGCCCATCTTGCTATCCTCTGTGGCGTCTACCCTCATGGGCCTGCACATCTGGGCACTCAGTCAGGATGTGTGGTGTTGAAGCACCTGCTGGTTTTAACAAGCTAGGATGTCCTTCTCCTTGGTGCTTTCCAAGGCCAAGAAGGGTGAAGCATCAGTGAGAGGGGACTCAGGCTCCCCACATGTGGCCTCTGAGGCTTCTGCTTTCTCCTGAAGGCTTTCCTCAGCTGACCCCCAAGGAACCAGGGGAAAAGGTTTACTCCAGAGAGCACTGTCTGTGGATGAGGTCTGCCTGCCCAAGTTTGTCTCCCCCAGCCTCCATCCCTGTTTGCTTCTGTTTCTTCAGGTCAAGGGGCTGGACAGTCCAAAATGACCTCAGACTTCAGGCGGAAGGGGAGCTGTGGGGAGGTGCCAGGACCAGTCTTCATTTGAACACAACTGAATTCCTTCCCCAGAGTGGTTTTATCCCAGCCCTACCACATACCTGCTTCCATCTTTACTTTGCAGCCAAATCAAAGCTCCACCTCTAAGCCTTTTGGTCATAATGGGCAAGGTTCTTTCTGTGATGGCCCACATTTTCCAGAAGTGGAGATTGCCATATAATCCAGCCAGGTGCACACCGAGAGGGTTCTCCCTGCCCAGGACCCCCTCTCTCTGCTCTTCTTTCTCTTTCCCAGGGAAGGGCCAGCTCTCAGGACAGCACATGAACTTTTTTTTTTTCAGCTGGTCACCGGCCCTCCTTCCATTTCTAACTGTCCTCTCCAGCATCCCCCTGAGCTCAGTCTGCAAGCTGACGTAGTTTTGTTGGCCCCATCACCCCCACAGCTGTGCCAGTTACCCCCAGAGCCTTGCTACCTCTAGTTATTTTATGTTAATTAACCCTCTTCTCAGTACCGTCTCTGAGCAGCACCATCCACCGACAGGTTTGGGTGCTGTGGGGGTGGGTGGGTACAGGCCAAACGCATTTGGGAACTGTAGGCATTAGTGGAGATTTGGAGTCAGGCGGAGGGTCTGGCTCCACCTCTGGCAATGACGCCTCTAAGCCTCTTTCTTCATCAGTAAAGTGGTGAAAAACAAAACAAAACAAAGAACAAAACAGTACAGTACTTTAACCTCTCAGGGTGGTAAGAGCTCCTCGGGCATCGTGTGTGTATTTATAAAACACAAAACACAGTGCTCTCTATTATTAGAGGTATTATGTGAAAAGCAATGTTCTCATAAATCTTGAATCAAATTTTGTTGGAGAAGAGGGGGGTTTTCTCCACCATTTTCTCTTTCTTTTTCTACAAGTCTTTCTTGCTTGCTTGCTTGCTTTCTTGCTTTCTTTGCTTTTTTTGCTTTTTTTGCTTTCTTGCTTTCTTGCTTTCTTGCTTTCTTGCTTTCTTGCTTTCCTTCTTTCCTTTCTTTCCTTCTTTCCTTCTTTCCTTCTTTCCTTCCTTCCTTCCTTCCTTCCTTCCTTCCTTCCTTCCTTCCTTCCTTCCTTCCTTCCTTCCTTCCTTCCTTTCTTTCTTCTTTCTTTCTTTCTTTCTTTCTTTCTTTCTTTCTTCTTTCTTCTTTTTTTTAATTAGAAGGTGGAGATGGTGATGCCAGTGTTAGAAAGGAAAAACAGTATAGGGTGTGGAAAGAAAGATAAATAAACTATCAACGGCCTTGCCTCCCAGAGTAGGTGGCAGCAAATTCAGCTGGGACTGAATAACATTTGGAAACCTAGTGCCGAGCTCTTCACCTGGGCATATGCAAACCAGGCCCCCTCCGCTACAGGTGCTCCCCAGGAGCCTGTGTTAGGAAGGCAACCACACCCTTAGCTGCCATGGAGACACTGAGGCCCTTTCTGATTACCTTGTGTCACTCTGGTTTGTCATATCTGGAACACAGGCCACTAGGGAGGGTGTTGAGCCTAGGAGACAGGGCCCCAAGGAGATATGTGCTGGGGTCACTGCACAGCTGGGGGTGAAGGAGCAGGTAGTCTCCGGAGAGGGCAGGTCAGGAACCCAGAGGCCTAGAAGGCCCTGAAATCATGGCAGTAGTTGGTCTTCCTTATAGGAAGGTCATGAGCCTGGAGAGGAAACAGGAGGTAGAAGCAAACCATAGCACAAGATTGAAAACACCCTGTTTGCATCAATGAGAGAAGGTCTAAATATACATAGAATATCTGTACAAGAGAAGGCTGAGCCAAAGGATGAAAAATTGCATTATGTATTGATGTGAAATGATATCCTGTATTAGTAAGTGAAAAAAACTGTATTACTAAGTGAAAAAAGCAAGATGTAGACAGTGTAACAAATAAGCTATCATTTGTGTTTTTGTTTATAGGAGGCCTAACAAGTTCACGAACTTGTTGCAATGATGTTGCTAACCTATTTTGATGTCAGAGGGATTATTCATTATGAATTTGTACCAACTGGACAGTTAACCAAGTTTACCATTTAGAAGTACTGAAAGGGCTGTGTGAAAAAGTTAGACGAAAACGACCTGAAATTCTCGCCAACAATTCATGGCTCTTGCATCACGACAATGCACCAGCTCACACAGCACTGTCTGTGAGGGATTTTTCAGCCAGTAAACAAATCACTGTATTGGAACACCCTCCCTACTCACCTGATCTGACCCCCAATGACTTCTTTCTTTACCGGACGATAAAAGAAATATTGAAAGGAAGACAGTTTGATGACATTCAGAACATCAAGGGTAATATGACGACAGCTCTGATGGCCGTTCTAGAAAAAGAGTTCCAAAATTGCTTTGAAGGGTGGACTAGGCACTGGTGCGTGGGTGCATAGCTTCCCAAGGGGAGTACTTCGAAGGTGACCACAGTGATGAGACAGGATAGCTAGCTAGGTAATACAGGGAAGTCCCTGGTAGAATAAACCAAGGCAGCCATATCTTGAAACTCCAGGTTCTGAAATGACTAATTCGCTCCAGGACAACAATGTGATTGCGCTCTGGGAATAAATGGCTTATTTTGTAAATCCCTTCAGGCTGGACAAACAGAGCAAGTCTGATAGAATCCATTTGAAGGTGCCAGCTCCCTTCCCCAAGCATAAAGGAAAAGTAAAAAATAAGAACCTTTTGCCATAGCCAGTGGGCATCCCAGTTTCGGGTACCCCCTCTCGCAAGAGAGCTGTACTTTTGCTTTAATAAAAATTTTTGCTCCTCTACCTCTCCTTCCAAGTCCGGTTCTCATTCTTCGGGTACGTGAGACGACACTCTCTGGGCACTAGACACCAGAATCCTATATCATTTGGGGGCTCATCAGAATCCTGTATCAGTGATATTCAGCAATGAGGTATGTAGCACTTTTTCTAGGATGAGTTCACGAACTTAATTGTCAGACCTGGTATGTATTTGCTTGAATATGCATAAAACATTTCTGGAATGATTCACAAAAAAAGAAAACTCTTTCAAGGAGTTCGTGTTTCATGGGGACAGAGTTTCCACTGCGGATGATAAAAAAGTTTTGAAGAAGAATGGTGGTAATGGTCGCACAACTAAAGAAACAGCCAACTGCTAAGACCCAAGGACAAGCTAAGCCTTGCTTAGCTGGGTGGCTGAGAAGTGGTACAGGGTAGTGGCCGGCCCATTTACAAAGGGACTATTTACAAAGCAGTGAAGGGGAAGGAGACAAAGGAAATGCTGCTGCAGCCTGGTGTCCATAGCAACGGCACTCAACTGCTGACTGGATCCGGAAGGACTTCGCTGGAAGAGATGGCCTGACAGAGGCTGTGACCTTCCTTCCAGGGTCACAGGTAGCCTGGGTGACTTAGCAGGGAGGGCAGCAATTAATACGGACTTCCCTCTCCTCCCTCCCTAGGATATCTCCTGGGCTCCTCACTGGCCTACAGCAAAAGGCATCCAGAGTTCAAGGGGGCCAGTGGCACAGGATCAGTCATGTGGGTGGGCCCCTCCAGACCAAGTGCAGTGTAGAGAAGGGCGGGGAGAGGATCTGGAGAGACAAAGGGACGGTTTCTGAGACAGCTTGCAAGAAGAGCAGCAAACCTGCCTGGACGTGTAGCCCGGCTTCACCACTTAACTACCTGGGCATTCTTAGACCTCATAATCTATATAATACAGGGAAATAGTTATGTCTATCTTAGAGGCCATCCTGACAATTAAATTTGTTAATGTCCATGTAAAGTGCTTAGAACAGAGCCAGGCACATGGTAAACACTACCCTGTGAATTGTGGCTATTATTTATCAGAGCCTGCTGTGTGAGACCTAAAGCTTCCCACCGTGTCTCCCGAGGCAGGATGCAATGGAACACGCCCATTGTGAGAGGCGGGAGGGGGAACCAGCATTGAGCTTTCAGGTGGAAATAACATCTCTTCATGGAGCACCTCTAAGTGTTAGCACTGTGCTGGGCCCGCTCTGTCCATTGTCATGAAACCCTCACACGCAGGCCAGCTGGGTGGCATTGTAGTGCCTTACAGCGCGGGGAAGACTAAAGCTCAGAGGGGGAAGCCCCTGCCCAAGGCCCCACAGCTAATACAAGGTTTTCTTCCAGCTGGTATGCCCATCCCTAGACACTTCCCAGCTGCTAAGTGTGTCTGTAGAAACTCAGAGCCTGTGAAAGATTGACAAACGGCGATACGAAAAATCAGAATTGAAAACAGCCGCTACTTACAGAATTTCTCTGAGTTTACCATGTACCTCAACACTTATATAGAGGGTAAATTCTCATTTGAAAATATGGTCTAGAGAGAAGAGTACATTAAATGTCAAAATGTTAAATTTATTAACTTTGAAGTACAACTTTAAGTGGGTGTGCAGGCAATGTTATGAAAAATTAAAAATAAGCCCATGTTGAAAGTAATACATTTTTCAAAAAAAAAAAAGAAAAATGCCAGTGGCATTCATACAGGCCAATGAGTAGAACCCCTCACTGAAAAAGTTTAAATTTCCTTTCCTATAGAAATTTTAAGTTTCCTTCTTAAGTTTCCTTTTCCCCAGTTTTTTAGCTCCTACCCCTGCTGAATCCTAAATCTTGTGATTCATACTTGTTGATTGTAATCATGGAAGCCTAATGTTCTCTGCTACCATTCCAGGCCTAACTCCTGGACAATTAACAACACCTGAATGACTGGTTGAATGGCCACAGGCTCTATAGAGCTAACGGATTTATTAATTAAAATCTATTTTTCCTCATTCAGGGGCCTTGGGGATACAGAGGATAGCCCAGCAAAATTGCCGTTCGCAACCAAAGAAGCCAACATGGTCTTCCAGGAGGATCTCAGGACCACTTCCTCTCATCTGAGATCAGATACGGCGAGAGTTCCATGAATCCCGCAATAGGTAGGGACAGTTCTACGCCCCTGTCCATCAGGAAGCAGATACAGAAGAAAAGACCTTCTGTCCCTCAACTTCCCACAGAGATTTTATGGGGATCATGTCTCTCAAGGGGAAAACAAAGCAGGCAGCTAGAGACAGGCATTGGGTTTCTGCATTCCTGCATAACCCACAGAATGCAATTGCCCAAAAGACCTCCCCTCTCTACCCAAAACTTCCTGTTTTCATTGTAATTACCGTGTTTCCCCGAAAATAAGACCTAGCCGGACAATCAGCTCTAATGTGTCTTTTGGAGCAAAAATTAATATAAGACCCTGTATTACGTATTATATTATATTATATTATATTATATTATATTATATTATACCCGGTCTTATATTATAGTAAAATAAGAATGGGTCTTATATTAATTTTTGCTCTAAAAGACACGTTAGAGCTGATTGTCCGGCTAGGTCTTATTTTCGGGGAAATGCAGTACCTACCCCTATGAGGAACAAATGGATACAAAATACCCAACTAGATTAAACCAGCCACTTACACCTATGCAGTAAAGGCCACAACGACCTTCATTGCACCTGTGCCTCATTATACCCTCATTATAATATCATACATATGCACCAAAGTTCATTAATAACAGACTGAACTCTGGGAAAGAACATGCGCAGTCTAAAAAGATGAGGTAATAGCCTTTTGTCAATCACAGGTGTCAATCAAGTGGTCCCACGCCCAGACAGGAACAGCCCATTTTAGAGAAAAAAGGATAAAAACTCCAAGTCCTCGCTGGTCCGAGCCCTTTGAGCTTCTTGAGCTTTGCCTTTGCACGGGACCCGCTTCAGATCCTTTGGCGTATAGTTTTTCTCCTAATAATGCCACTTTGGGCCCTCAAGCCATTCTCCACTGCTTGGGCCTGCTTTTATTTCTTTGGAGTGTATAATTTTTCTAATAAACTACTTGTTCACCACTTTATTTCTGTGTCTCATTCAATTCTTTTCTCAAGACACCAAGAACATGGACACCACGCTGAGAAAAGCCCACTCTCCGGTAACAGCATGGTATTTAGAGACAAATAGTTAAGAAAGTGATTAAAGAACAGGAATAATATCAAAGTACCAAGACTAATTCTTTCCTTATAATGGTTAAATATTGGGATAATCAATATAAATAAGTATTTTATTTGCTGTAATGTATATGTTGTCTCTTAAAATAATTTTATTTTTGAAAATAGTTTTAAATACGTTATTTTATAAGCCCACCAATACAATAAAATCAGTCAGTAAATACTTAAAACATTTTTAAAGTCAAAGGTCACACTCCACATGTCTGCATTTGTCAGTGAATATATGGATCACTTCCTCACCTCCTGTCCCTGCCCCTTCACAAAAAGGAAGATAATTTCTCTCCCTATCAGTCCCTGATCATGGTAAATATAAATAAATCAGCGGGTGGACAAATGGTATTTTTGAAAGACAAATAGACCAATGTAGAGAAGTGCTGGTGATGAGGTTTGGAGGACAATTTGGGTGGCATCAGAAAGGCTCTAACAGGAGGCTGAAGAGTTAGGATTTTATGCAAGAAGCAGTACAGGAAAGTGATGTGCTGCAACCTGGGCTTTAAGGAAGATTATCTCACCGAGGGATGAGGAGAGGTTAGAGAAAGGACTGGTTGCAGGGTCACCATTTGGGGACTCGAGGTGATAGCATCCATTGGAAGGGACAGGGGACTGAGGAGGAAGGAAAGGAAGCCTAAGAGGTGGCAAAGAGAACTGACAGAATCTGGTGGGTGCCCAAATTGGGGGCCTGGGAGAGGCAGGGGTTGGGGATAAGCTGGCCCCTTTGGCAGTACTAGGGATGATGGGCTGTGGGGAAGAAGCCTGTTCTCGGCATTGCGTTATGCCACCTGCCTGCCAAGGGTGAGGGTGGTGTCAAGATTAATTCTCAGGTCAGGACCCATATTTGAGGCTGTATGTCTCTCCACTGCCTGGAATGCCGGACAGCAAGGCCACAGCAAAACGATGTCCTCTGATGCTGACCCTGTTTCCAAGGTGAGGTCTGTCCCTCCTTGAGTGGTTTATGGGCGGTATCAGGTCCTTCCTTACAGTCCTCGAGACCTCCCAAGCAGGCAGACCCTGGCCAGACATTTATCCAGGGATGTGTGTGCATCTGTCCTTTAGTGTGTTTCCAGAATACCCAGTGGATAAGTTCTCAACCACCCGAGACCATCCTGCTACGCTAAATCATGAGGGGCTGAGACAGCACTAGGAAAAGAAGATTCTAGATTATCTCACCCTTGCTCCTCTCACTCCTGCCTTGAATGTCAAAGTTCAAATTGAACTGGATGTAAGGGAGAAGTAAGACAAACCATAAAGGAAGTGCCTGCCCCTCCCATTCACGCACTCAGAAAGCCGTGCTGGGAAAGAGGCCAAGGGACCACAGACCGGAAGTGTCTGATTCTTGTCTGCAAGGCCAGCACTGGGAAGATGGGATCTTTATCAGCAAGAACATAGAGCAAGTGGTTGGCAGCCCCTTCGAGCATCACGTGGATGATTTAAGATGCCTGCGAGCCTCAGGCTTCTCCTTAAACCTCACGCCTCAGTTAGAGAAGGAGCAGGGCTAAAGACCCTTGCCGGAAGCAGTTTCAGTGGTAAGAAGACCCTCTCTGGAATCAAAATAGCCACTTTCAAATGAGCCTCCCGAGTAATCAAGTGATCCATGCCTGTTCCTGGGGGAGAGGTCAGGGCCAGACCACAGGCTCAAAGACATGTTGGCATTTCACCCATTCAACACATATTTATGGAGCACCTATTATGCATCATGCATTGTGCTGGGTGGTAGAAAATAATAGGGAGCAAAACAGAAAAGTTCTTTGTCCTATGGAAGTTATATACTAGTGGTAGAAGATACACGATAAACAAATATCTAGGATAATGTAAAACGTTCAATGAGAGAAATGAAGAAGGTGTTGTGATAGAGTGCAGGGAGTCTTTTAGGAATGATGGTCAAGGAGATGAAGGGGATGAAGGCTCCAGTCATGAAGTGAACTAGGGAAAGTCGTCCAGGCAGGCAGGGGAAACAGAGAGTGCAAAGGCCCTGAGGTAAAATGTAGCTTGGCTAGTTCAGGGAACATAAAAGAGGCCTTTGTGAATGTGACAATTGCCTAGATATTTTGCACTAAAGTTCCTAAATACACCTTTGCAGGAAACAATAGCATTGTTAAGGGTTTACAATGCTATAGGGTCAAGAGCTTCCAAATCTCTGGCCCTACAACGGACCTTTCCTTTCAGGCTGGATGGTGGGGAGGGGGGTGGCTTGTGGAAAAAGAGGACGGTGGCAGCTCCTCCTACCTCAAGGGGTTTAGAAATTCAGCCTGATCAGGGAAATGCAAATTAAAACCACAATGAGTTATCACCTCACACTTGTCAGAATGGCCATCATCAAAAAACAAAAACAACAAGTGTTGGTGAGGATGCAGAGAAAAGGAAACCCCCTGTACACTGTTGGTGGGATTGTAAATTAGTGTAGTCACTATGGAAAACAATATGGAGGTCCTCAAAAAAATTAAAATAGAGTTGCCATATGATCCAGCAATTCCACTTCTGGGTATTTAGCTGAAGAAAATAAAAACACAAATTTGAAAAGACACATGTACCCCCATGTACATTGCAAAATTACTAGTAACAGCCAAGCTATGGAAGCAACTTAAATGTCCATCAATAGGTGAAGCGATAAAGAAGATGTGGTACATATATACAATGGAATATTATTCAGCAATTAAAAAGAATGAAATCTTGCCATTTATGACAACATGGATGGCGGCTATCATGCTAAGTGAAATAAGTCAGACAGAGAAAGACAAATACCATATGATCTCACTCACATGTAGAATCTAAAAACACAAATGAATAAACAAAACAAAATAGAAACAGGCCCATAGACACAGAACACAAGCTGATGATTGACAAAGGGGAGGCATATAAGGGAATGGGAATAAAAAAATTAAACAAAAAAGAAGAGCAGTGAATCCAGAAAAGGTGGCCCCCAGCTCACGAATCCCTCAAAGAAAAAGGAAGAAAGAAAGAAAGGAAGGAAGGAGAGAGAGAGAGCGAGAGAGAGAGGGAGAGAGAGAGAGAGAGAGAGAGAAGAAAGAGAGAGGGGGGAGAGAGAGAGAGAGAGAGAGAGAGAGAGAGAGAGAGGAGAGAGAGAGAGAGAGATAAAGAAAGAAAGAAAGAAAGAAAGAAAAGAAAGAAAGAAAGAAAGAAAGAAAGAAGAAAGAAAGAAAGAAGAAAGAAAAAAGAAGAAAGAAGAAAGAAAGAAAGAAGAAAAAAAAAAGAAAAAGAGAAAGTTCAGTCTGGGTGGGTTGTGACGCTCTGGCAGTGTGAGGGAGAAAACCTGGCTGGTATTGAGATGGAACCCATGACTGTCCCTGGTTGCCCCAACAGTAAGAAGGGTTTGCTCTCGTTCTGTTCTTCATAGTCTCTGAAGTGACAAGCTATGGGCCAGTGTTTCTCTAAGTAGGGTAGGGTCCTTCGGGACACATGAGTAGGTCGCGTGCATTTGGGGCTTTTGGGGATTATGAGTCATTGCTTGGGGGTGACAGGCTGTTGCTGGAGGCTCTGTCCATCTCCCAGAGTTTCAGTAGAGCCTGGATTCATTGCTCAGCTTCAGGAGCCCAGGACCGGCAGCAGATGGGCAGGAGCCGGCGAGGGGTGGGGCAATGCAGGAGCAGTGCTGTGGCCAGTGGAGGCCTTGAAACATGAATGTGTCAGGGGAGGCCCTTGAAGTCCTGGGCAGCAGGTTCCTCAAAAGCAAAACCACTTGAAACATCACTGGGGACAGCTGAGGGCCCTGTGGCCAGCCCCCAACAGACCGGGAGGCTTCTGTTGTGGAAATCCCCAGCCAGCCATGGCAACTGCTGGCTGGAGATGCTCAGAGATGCATCTCCTCCGATGGCTGAGGGCAAGGGATGAGGACGTGACTCTGGGGAGATGGCCATTCCAAGTCTTCTGCTGGCCTCCCCATCTTGGCTTTGTTCCCCTCTTCTCCTTCTGTTTGCAGCTCTCACTTTTCCCTGAGTGGAGGCAGGCTGGGAGGCTCGACTGCCCTGAGGCGCTGCCAACCAGCTGGAGAAGGCAGGGGCTTGGCAAGCACCCAGTGTCGCCTCTGTGGGAGCGGCGGGCCTAATTATACTCAGCTGGCGGCAGGCGGCCGGGGAGTTTCCCAGCTTGCCTCCTTCTGTGTGGTAAACACTTCGGGAGGTGTGGGGACAGAGGGCAGGGAGGTGTGGTGGGCAGGAGTCCAAGCCAGGCCTTCAAGGGGAGCCAGGTTGGGCAGCCTGGCCAATCACTGGCTCCAGCTAGGAATTTGACTTAGAATCCTTGCTTGTGGGGCAGGTCCAGCCCCTTCCAGGGTCCAGGGTCCAGGGTCCAAATTCCTACTGAGGGAATGAGTGGCCCAAGGTTCATCCAGCTGGGATATTGTGGAGCCAGAATGGGATGGAATGCGTGGGGAAGACCCAGAGAAGGGGCCTGGTGGAGAATGTACTGCATCTGCCTTTCCTTTTCCTATAAATCTTGGGGACTTTCCTGGGGTCAGAGTTGCTGTGTACAGCTGTGCAGGTGTGGGCTGAGGTATGAGGGTTGGGCTGTGTCCATCTGGACAATGGGTCACCTTTTCCCAAATCACACAAAGGCCCTGTGCAGGGTGATACCTGGTGCCCACCAGGCTGGAGTCAGAGGCGGGTGCTGTTGAGAGATGAGCCCTGTGCGTTGGGGTACCTGCTGGCCTGGGGTGCTTTTCCCCAGAGGACAGGATGACACTTTCAGGACGGCACATCTGAGCTGGTATATCAATGCTTCAGGCTCCAGGGAGAGCTCTCAGCTAGGGAGGTGACCAGCAGGTTTGCAGAGCTTGAGGCCCCCAGTAAGAAAGCCCAGACCCCTTTTCTCCTCCCCAGGCTGTTTGCTTCCTCGTCCTTTCTTGCCTGTGTACTAACTTCTGTCACTGTGTCAGGGTCATCTCCAAACCCATCAAATTTCACCCCAAGGGGCTTGAGTCACACAGAATCAGAATGAGGCATGAGCCTGTGGAAGCGGAGGCCAGGCATCAGTCAGGTGCCTACCTGTGACCTGAGACACAGAGACTGTGAGGGTGAATACCTGTCCAGTGAGTCCATTGGGGCAGGACCCATGATTTAATTTCATTCCTATCCTTACATACTGCACAAGAATGCTAACCTCAAAGCCCTCTTCACTCAGTCAGTAAACATTCCTTGAACACCTAGTGGGTCTCACTCAGCACTGTCTCTGAATAGTCAGTAGGGAAGCAAGTGCACCACGTTCCCACTGACATGTTAGTGGGTAGACCGAGCAAAAACCAAGAAAACAAACAACGTAATTGCAAGCTGCAATCAGCGTAGGGAGGAAATAGCAAGCCAAAGTAGGGTAATGGGCCTGCATGAAGTGTTGAAAGTGTGGCTGGGCTGGCCTTGCTTCAATCTAAAATAAGATAATAGAAAACCCACCCAAACCATCGTCAGAGGAAAAACAAGCCTCGAACTACCTTCAGACCACAGAACCAGACTAAGAAGAACCAACCTCCCTGCCCACCTCCTCGGAGCTGCCACTGCTCACCAAAGGGAGACTTTGTGTGCTTGCAGGAGGGGCCTCAGACATGAAGGACGTGACCGCGGACGTAAGGGACCTGCCACCTCTCAGACACCACAGGAGGGAGAGACTGGTTCTCTGTCAAGAGGGCAGGAATGATTTATAGAAATAGTGAGGGAGCTGAGATTAGTTTTGAAAGATGAATCCAAATTTACAAGCTGGCAAGGGGAGGCCTACCTGGGACAGAGGTGCAGAGGAGGGAGCAGGAAGGGGTGGATGCGCTGAAATGGGGTGCATTGGGCTCCCTGAGGAGAGAAGCCTAAGGCCTCTGCCTCGTGTGGCGGTGGGACAGCAGCCAGGGGAGGACGCATTCCCAGCCCTCCGTGGTGCCTCCCACTCTGCCTCCTCTGCGATGCCCAGGCTCCCACAGGGTTTTCCCATGCTGTCAACCTGGCCAGAATCCCACAGGGCAAGGTCTAGGCAGAGTTATGGGAGAGGAGGGCTCTGGAGTTGGGAGGACAGGCTGCTTCTCCTCAGGCCAGGCCACTCATGTCTTTGCGAAGAACGCCATGATACTGAGAAACGCTGCTCTTGCTGAAGGTCAGGGGTGGTGGAGAGGCTAGGGGAGAGGAAACAGGCTCTTTGCATAGAGGTGTCCCCAGTCTGGGTCTGACCTGAGCATGCAGGGCAATGGTTCTCAAACTTGAGGGTACAAGAGTCACCTGGGGTCAGAGGAGCCTGTTAGCAGGAAGAGTCTTTGTCCTTCTTCCTTGCCTCTGAGATCAGAATGTGTAGGCTGGGTCCCAGGATCATGTAATTTTTTTTTTATTAGTGGCAGGTGCACAAAACAACGCAATAGTTAGACATTTCACCCCTCACAAAGTGATAACCCCCGCCCCCCAGTCTATTGTCCCTCTGACATCGTATATATCTATTATAATTCCATTGACTCTATTCTCTATGCTCTACTCCATATCCCGTGACTATATATATGTTAAATTATAGTTGGCCTACAGTATTATTCAGCTTCAGCTTTAGGTGTGTGGAACATGTAATTTTAACAAGCACTTAGGCGTTTCTGATGCAGGTGGCCAGTGGGTCCAGAGCCCTGGAAATTTGACCTGTGTGGTACAGAAGCCACCAGGGAAGCTGAAACTGGTGGCTCACCATGGGACATGGCAGCTTTGGAGACCCCAGGACCTTTCTTTGGGTCCATATCAGCCCCCACATCCTACTCTGCCACAAGGTCTCAGAGAGTGGTCTTCTCCTCGCTGGTATCCCCACCTGCTCCACCTGTGCTCCAACAGACAAACAAAGAGAGCCCCTTCCCTCATATTCTCAGTCATGGTTTTTCCACCAACAAAACAGCTTGAACAAATAAACCTGAGGAGTGGTGGTGGCCTGTGATCTGGGAACCCCAGGCTGACATGCGTTTTGCTCCATGTAAGCCCTTGACCTCAGCACTCACAGCCGCTGGTGACGTTGTCTGGGGACAAACATGAACATTCCAGAAGAGAGGCTTGAAACCATGAGGCAACAGAGAGAGCTCACAGCTGCTGAGAACCAGGAGGCATCAAGGCATAACTTCTTTGCCTACCCCTCAACTGTTAGGCTGCCGACACACGGCAGAGGTGAGCTTTCTGATTGGTGAGGAAGGTCAGAAGGGAGTGGAGAGGTCCAAAGGGGACCTCAGGGAGGTCAAGGATATTGCCCTCAACCAGCCACCCCTCTCCAGGGTCAGGGTCAGCCAAGCAGAGGCACTCGGCACTTGTCTGGGGGCAGGTGGGCCTCATTACACAAGCTTTCAGTCCTCAATTAAGATACGCACTCACTTGTAGCTTGATGTCTCCTCGATGCTGAACTGCAGCCCAGGAGTGGGGTGGGGGTGCCCCGTGTGGGGGGCTGCCCCAAGGCCCTCGCTGAGAGACTGGGCAGCACGATTGAGGCCTGTGGTAGGACTTGCCAAACTGCATCAGTATTTCAATATCCTTTGTGGGAAGAAGAGATTTTGCCAGGATAATTCCCAGTCCCAATCTTAGCTCCGGCCTAGGGTCTTTCATCCCACAAGAGCTGCCACAGTGGGTGAGGAGAAGCTGCCCGGCCTAAGCAGGAGACGAGCAAACAGGCTCAGCCCCTGAACCCTAAACCTCTTCCTGGATTCTGGCTGGTCAGATCCTCATAGCTGGCCAGGTGAATAAACTTAGCTGGATAATACCATCCAACATGAGGCAAATTCTGCTTTGAAATCATGAGGCAAAGTTACTTTGGCTTGCTTCTTGTTAGACCTTAGACCTCATTTGGTCTACACCCTAATTTGGAGGTCTCTCAGTGTGGAAACAGGAAAGCTTTGCCTGCTCTACTATTCTTATCTGTCATTGCTGGTTCCCACTAGCCTGTCCCAGGCCAATTCAGGAAGCTGAGCTAGATTCAAATACTTGCATCTTCGAGGGGCCTCAAGGGAGTGTCTGGGCTCCCCCTTTTATAGGTGCAAAGATGCTGTGAGACCTGGAATTTGGAGTTGAGTGAGAATGTGTATGAACTGTGCCAGATTTCACAAGGCAGGGCTGCGTGTTCCGGTTCACAGCAGCCCTTTAACTAGGAAAGTCTCCATGGCCACGGAACACCAAAGAGACTTGGCTTTGAATCACCACCTACCATCTGTGTGACCTTGGACAAGTCACTAATCTCTTTCTAAGCCTCAGAATTCCATCTGTTAATTGGCATGAAAACATCTATCTCATAGGATTGCTATTGAGAGAGTCAATGGAGGCCGTGTTTATTTCAAGCACAGATCTGAGGGCCTCGTACATAGACAATGGTGAATGAGGTTTCTACCACCTCACGTTCCTCTCCTGAGCAATCATGGCCATATCACGGAAGCAGCAGCAGCAAGAGAGGAGGAGAGCTGGGAGCAAATAGCCTTCTCATCAGTCCCTCAGCTCAGGGAGCACGGGTGGTGGTGGCGGGGGCGGGACGAGCTGCAGGGATCCCGTGACTGAGAGGGTCAGGCCTCAATACAGGCATCAATTCTGCTTGGTGACTGTTTACACAGTCCCTCCACCCTGTTCTCCTCTGGAGATGGCAGTCCTTGGGGCCCGCCTGTGGGGTCTCACCCCAACCCCTACCTCCCGCCCCATGCCACTCGGGGGGAGGGTGTTGTGCAGCAGGATGCAGCTGGCTGGGTGCTGTCATTCATCTTTCTCTGGTCAAAAGCTCCTTGTCCCAGTGTCTCAGGCCACACTGAGGGAGGGGCACACGCTAGGGCCCCGCCCCTAAACAGCCTCGCAGCCAGGATCTGCTGCCCTCCTTTGTGTGCCTGCATTTGTCACAACCCAGGACTGTGGGTCTTAGAGGTGTTTGTCCTCTAAAGTGGTGGATGGAGAGGGGACACAGGGGCACGGGCCTGCCTGGCCCTCCTTCTCCAGGTCTCTAGGAGACAAAGACTGCTGTTGCCTAGCCAGCCCCAGGAGCACATTTGCATTATCTCATGGCAACAAGCACATTTCCTGGAAGGGGTTTTTGGAAGAGCTGTGAGCCGCTGCCCAGAGGGAAAGCCAAGGAAACCAGAGAGCAGGAAGCCAGGAGGAAACAGGCCTGGGCAGAGGCAGAGGATGCAGATAGCCAGGGGGAAAGCGGCCTTGGCCTGAGGCTCTGGCCTGAGCAATATTTGGGGCTCTGAACCCCTCCTCTGCCCTTCCAAACTGCGGAGGGGAAAGCCAGGACCCCAGCAGGCCCAGGCGCTCCCTACACCGCCCATAGTGACCTGCAGGAAAGCTTGCCCAACCCAGGTCTGTGTCTTTGGCAGGATGATAATCTAAGGAGGAGCCAACTAGGCTGTAGAGCAAGATGGAAAATTCCCACAGTGCTCCTGCACCTGAGGCTGCACCTGGGGTGGGGGCACCGGCCCATGCTCCCCTCAGGCCCTGACCCCACTGGGGAGGGGCCTGACCTCTGGGCTTGCTGGGGCAGGCACTGGGGGCAACAGCAGGAGGAGGGGAGTGGAAACCGGGCCTCTGACCTTTCTCTTTGTTCTTGCGACTTGGGAACTGGCCTGCCTATGGGCTCAGCGGGTGTGTGTGCTGAGTCGGGATGAGGAGGCCATTAGGAAATGAGAGCAGACAGACCTGCTTTTTGCATATAGAGAAGGTCCAACAACCCTCCAAAGTAGGCTGAGAATCTGGGGGTGGGGGTGGGAGAAAGGGGGGCATGTTGTTTTAAACAAATCAAGCAGCATTCCACAGTCATATCAAGATTTTCAATTTAAGTCACTGTTAAAGCTCAGAGGCAGATATTCTAAGTAAGGTTCAACTGACACTGTGGAATAGAGGACTTTGCTGGGCCTGAGGTCTTGAGGAATACCCGCAGGGCATGGCTGTGTGCTGGCGTGTTCACATAGAGTGTCACTCAACCCTTGGTTGGTAAGAGGCCTGCCAGCAGCCTGGTGAGCTTGATGCAGCACAAAGCAAGACAGAAATGTCCCTGACTAATGTTCTTCCTCAGTTTCTCCCAGAAAGCCAGGCTGGAGCAGATTGTTTGGAGGCCCTGGAAATGCAGGTGTTTTCCACAGCGGGAGCATCATGTTTCCTGTGCCCCAGGAAGATGAGAAGGATCCAGGTGTCAGGAGGAGTGTCCTCTGGACACTTGGCTGGGAGCCCAGCAGCCGGGGTGCCAGGCCCAGGAAGGCCTCCCACCCCGGTGAGGCCCAGTCAGAGGAAGAAGGAAGGAAGCCATGCAAGACAGGATTTCCCCATCGCAAGGCTTGCAGTCTTCCTGGCTCCAGTCACCTGATAAGCGAGCTAGTTTGTTAGCTGACCTGTAGTTTTCCACAGGTGACAAAAGCCGCTGGGAGGTTGCAAAATTCCTCCTGTACAAATAGGCTTCAAGAGGCCACTCTTTCAACAAGGATATAAAGAGAAGGTGGGCTGGATGTCCTGGAAGGGAATACAAGCCCCCCTCCCACCCCCCACACACACCCCTTGGGCTTCAGGGCTCCCTGGCTTGGCCCAGAGCTATAGAGAGGAGCTTGATAGCGCAGGAGTTTCCCACTTCTCTCTCCTTTCCTTAGGGCTCCACCTCTGTCCCTACCTCCGCCCTGGCCTTGACTCACACACTCCCTGGGAGAGGCACAGGCCCTCTGGCCTCCCTCCATCGGCTCCAGCCCCATCCCCTGGACACCGAAGGTGATGAGGAGCCTCTGGTCAGGCAGGCCAGGGCCCTCACATCTCTGTGCTGGGGTCCAGCTGGGCTCTTGAGGATGCTGCCGGCCCTGTGAGGGGAAGGGAGTGGGAGCTGACCTGAGCCCAGGGTCTCCTCAGAGCTCCAAGACACTTTTTCAGCTCATGGGAGTGTTTGAAGCAGCTGCTTCCTGATGTCGTCTTGTGTGCTCCTCCAGGAAGAGAAGGCTCTAGTCAGGGCAGGGCTTGCCCTAAAGACCAGAGACCCCCAGGAGGCAAAGCTGAGGCCTGTGAGTATCATATGAGCAAGCAAGTGATGGAGGGCCCAGGAAGGAACCTCATCACCCAGAAGAAATGGGAAAGTTGGCTCACTGGCTGAACTGCCAGCCTTATGCTGGTTACACAGCGGCACACAGGCTCAGCCCTGTCTGGGGAGGGAGGCTTTTTAACTGCAAGCTGGTGTCTGCCTTGCTGACTCTGCTACTTGGGTGAAAATGTACTCAGGAAATCGTATTTTGCAAGGTCAAGATGCTTTGGAAACTTGAAAGCATTTAAGAGCCATTCTGGAAGAGCGACACCATCACCTGTTGATAGAGAGTATATACTATTCTTTTCAGCAGTTAAACGCATTATGTCTTTTTATGCTCATATCATCCCTTTGAGATGGATCTTATGATTATATCATTTTACACAAGAGAAAACGCAGGCTGTGAAGTACTCCGATGTGGACTGAAAATTCAGTGAGTGAGGCTGTTTGTGGGAGACTTGAATTCCTTAGCGCTGGCATCTAGTAGATGGAAGCCTGGAAATGCAAGTGCGCCTTTCCCCACCTCTCTAGGCAGTGCCTCTGTCACCTGGGTCACCTTGAGGCCCAGTTTGAAATGGAGCAAATGCAGGGCTGAGACGTTGGTGCTGGGTGTGCTGTCATCAGGAGGTGTTGGCCATGACCTTTTCAGCGGGATCCTCCCTATGCCCAGTTTTGCTGTGTTGTCTGGTGTCTAGGTGTTGGACAGGGCTTCATGTGACCATTTATTCCCCTCCATGGAAAGCCCCTCTTTCCAAGGCCATCAGCTGCCTCCACATTGTATGAGGGAGGCCTGGGACGGGGGTTTTTCAGAAATGTGAAATCAGCTGTGAGCACCTGCAGCCCTTCCTGCTTTAGAAGAAACTGCATAATACCCTGTTTTACAATGACGTCTTGTTTTTTAGAAACAGAAGAAAAAGGAAAGAAAGAAAAAGAAAAAGAAACCCAGAAGGGATCTCCACAAAGTTTGTGGCAGGAAAGGAGTGTCCTATGCACATTACAGATTAAAGCTGTTTGTGGCATTTTCTCACCGATCACCAGCAGGTCGCTGCTCCACCCTGGGGGTGCCCCGAAAGGAGCCCATCTGGAAGGAGGCCTGTAGAAGATGCCTTCATGCCCAGCCTGTTTCTGCGAAGGGGCAAGCCCCCCAGTCTTGCAGGATGCAGACTGGATGCAAAGATGCCACAGGTACCTCAGTGAGAGCAGACTTGGAGGGGATACTCTGCAAGAGATTCAAGGGCCCAAATTCTTAGTCCCTGGCCCATGTTGCCTTGTTTATCACTGTCCCCAGGCCCCAAAGCAGGTTCTGCCTTCGAGGAGGGGCTCAAACATATTTGCTGATCACTAAGAACTAAGAGAACTGTACCCCAGTGACAGGAGATGGTACAGTAACATGGCCCTTGCCCAGTCCTTCCTGGGTCCCTCTTGAAGCACGTTTTCTCAGGTGCCTGTTGGGGGCAGAGGCACAGAGAAGCTGGTGGCCTACTCCAGGTCACCCTGCAACGGTCTCCATAGCCATTCTATTAGGATCAATGAGCTATTTTGTTTGAAGGGGATGATTTTGTCCCAGGTTGTGTCCACCACTTAAATGCCGGCATGCCATCTTCCCAGAAGATGTTTATGCCTTCCCTTCCTGTAAAAAGTTATATAAGCTCCCTGAAACATGGGCCTGCCGGGAGGCTGCCCAGGCAAACATGGCTCTGACGGTAGTTATCAACTAGACAGCTAGATCCAGTTGATAACCGAGTTGCTGCTCTCGGCCTCTCTCCCTGGAAAACCCCAGCTGGGCCAGGCACTCTGAGGTTGTTAGCTGGGGCTCCCCCCAGTTCATCCCTACCCTGCCCGGGCCAACCAGTCCTTTCCTGTTCTTCTGCTTCTCCTTTTCATCCTCTTTCCCGTCCCCAGTGGAGGCTTAATCACGGCAGCTCTTGGTAAAACCTCCACGGCTGGGTTAACTTTGAGGTTAACTTAACCTCTTGCAATAAGGTCAGATGTTGCCTTCTGTGCAAAGGATACCTCTAAAGCAGATAATCTGGTGGAAACTGCTCGGAAGGGACCTCATTCGCTTCACCAAAGTTTCTGCAACACCGCTTGCCTTCTGGGACAAGGGCACGTTCCCTTCTCCAATATGCGTATTTCCCTGGATTCCTTCCATATGCCTCTGGATCTGGGGAAGGCCTCTCACGGAGAGGGGTCTATAGAAAGCCCTGGTGGGTCTGCCTTGAGCCCTTGGGGAACCAAGGGCAACGTTGCTACAAGCTGGGCTGCTGAGAGGCGTTAATTGTCATTAGACGTTTGCATTTTTTGTCCCCTTGACTGACTTTAGGAGTCAAGGATGAAGTCAGCAAAGGCACAGATAACATGAGCATAATGCACACGCTTCCTAGAAACCTGCTTGACTCCTCAGCATGTGGTATGCCTCCTCCTGACCAAAGGAGGTGGAGAGGTGGGATGAGCCCCCAGTACACTTGTCTAGGAGCGTGCCACCTGCAGTCACCTCGTACAATGCTTCCTCACCAGCGGCAAACAGCAGACTTGACTGAGGAGTGCCCTCCACATACACGTGCCCTGGGGGCAGCATCCTGGGAGCCTCTGACGCGACAGATTGAAGCTGGGGGCCAGGCTTGGGTACTGATGGTTCTGATGTGAAACCCTGGCTAAGAACCGCCAGTCTCACACATTTCAGTTTAAAAGTCTTCACTGCTTACCCTCATGGGATGTGGGCATAGGAAGTGCAGAGAATTTCAAACCACACCGAGCTCAGTGATTTTCTTCTTGCGTAGAGGGGTCAGCAGGCAAATCGTGCTTTTTTGCTACCAAGGGAACTCTTTTTGAGTCAGAAGCAAACACCAGCCCAATGGTGTGCTTTCATGTACAGCTAAGGTGAGGCTGAGATGAGATGGAAGGACTTAGAGGGTATTCTGCTAAGTGAAGTAAGTCAGACTGAGAAAGACAAATACCATATGATCTCACTTACATATGGAATCTAAAGAACAGAATAAATGAACAAACACAACAGAAATAGATTCATAGCTACCGAGAACAAACTGATGGTTGCGAGGAAAGGGGGGTAAAGGGTTGGGTGAAAAAGGTGAAGGGATTAGTACAAATTGGAGGTCACAAAATAGTCATGGGGATGTAAAGTACAGCAGAGAATATAGTCCACAGTGTTGCAATAACTATGTGTAGCGCCAGGTGGGTGCTAGACTTATTGGGGGATCACTACATAAGTTATATAAATGTGTAACCACTATGCTGTACGCCTGACATTAATATGTAATATTGAATGTCAACCATAACTGAAAAAAGCAATAGTAAAGCTAAGGCGAGGCAGTGTCCTAAGGCAGGAGAACAGGCCACTCAGACCTGAAGTCAGTCAGATGGGTCACAGGTGAGATGGCCACCTGGGAGCTCTCTCTGTAGGCTGTTTTCCACTGTTCTGGGGGCACCTGTGCTGTGAGTAGCTGGATGGCTTTGACCCAGGAAATGTGCAGAGTTTGGGCCACCTGAGTTAGGGCTTGTCTGTGGCCCTGAACTAAGGAAAACAAGTTCCTCCTACAGGGTTTGAAGAAGGGGCCTTGGCCAGCACGGGACCAGCTGAGTAAGGCTTCTCTCCAGGTAATGCTACAGATGGACGTGAGAACACTTCAACATTGGGTAAGAATATCCAAACCTTCATTTTGGTATTTTATTGGGAACGCCTGGGCCTATCTGCTCATAAAGACTGAAAACCTAACGAGGTTAAAAAAAGTCCATGCTTTTGAGTATAGGTTTTTAGAATTCAGGATTTAATTTTGGTCTGATTCTATAAGTTAATACCTGATGTATTGAAGAACATTTGGAAAATATGTTAAAAATATAAGAAATGAGAAAAATAATTCATAACCAGTGTGAACATTTTGTATTATCTTTTGAGATTTACCCCTTGCATTAAAAAAATTAATACTTTATTTTTCAGAACAGTTTTAGATTTACAGAAAAAGGGAGTAGATTGTATTTAGAGTTCCTATATAACACCCTTTTTTCCTATTATCAGTATTTTGCATTAGTGTGGCACACTTGTTACAATTAGTGAACTAATATTGATACATTATTATAAGGTTCAGTTTTTATTAAGGTTCACCATTTGTGTTATACGCATTCATTTCTTTGGGTTTTCAACAAATGCATAGTGTCGTGTATCGCCATTGCACTATCAAACAGTAGTGTCACCACCTTACACCTCTGCTTCACTAGTCATCACTCCCCACCCTCCCCACTCTCCCTGGCCCTGCCTCATCCTCGGTCCAAACTCTTGGCAACTGCTCATCTTTGTACTGTCTCTATAGTTTTGCTTTCTCCAGAATTGGGATTTCTTATAATTGGAGTCAAACTGTACGTAGCCTTTCCAGACTGGCTTCTTTCACTTACAATATGCCTTTATGGTTCTTCTATGTCTTTTGTGGCTTGATAGCTCGTTTCTTTGTAGCACTGAGTAATATTCCATTGTCAGAATGTTTCAATTTGTTTTCCACTCACGTATTGAAAGACATCTTGGTTGCTTCCAGTTTGGGGCAATTATGAATAAAGCTGCTCTAAACATTTAGGTGCAGTTTCTTGTGTGGGCATAAACTGTATCTTATAGTAAGGCTGTTTACCTAAGAAAATGCCAAATTGTCTTTCAAAGCTGCTGTAGTATTTTGCATTCTCAGTTCCTGCTGCTTTGCATCCTCACGAGCATTTGGTATTGTCAAAAATTTTTTTCCCCTTCCAATAGGTGTGTTGTAGTGGTATTTAATTGTTTTAATTTGCAATTCCTGATGACATATGATGACATACGATGTTGGACATCATTTGCTTATTTGCTGTCTGTGTATCTTCTTTGGTGAGGTGTGTATTAAGATCTTTTGCCAATTTTTATTTTTCACTTTCTTACTTTTAATTTTTTTTTATTGGGGAACAGTGTGTTTCTCCAGGGCCCATCAGCTCCAAGTCGTTTTTCAATCTAGTTGTGGAGGACACAGCTCAGCTCCAAGTCCTGTTGCTGTTTTTAATCTTAGTTGCACGGGGCGCAGCCCACCATCCCATGCGGGAATTGAACTGACAACCTTGTTGTTCAGCGCTCACGCTCTAACCAACTGAGCTATCCGGCCACCCCCTTTTGCCAATTTTTAAATTGGGTGTTTTTCTTATTGAGTTTTAAGAATTCTTTATATATTTTGGGTACCAGTCCTTTATCATATGTTTGCAAATATTTTCTCCCAGTCTGTAGCTTTTTTTATTTTTTTGTTGTTTCACAGACCAGAAGTTTTAAATTTTAATAGTCTAGTTTATCAGTGTTTTCTTTCATGGACTGTGCTTTTGGTACTGTATCAAACCCAAGGTCACCTAGATTTTCTCTTATGTTATTATGTAGAAGTTTTACAGTTTGGTATTTTACATTATGATCCATTTTGAGTTACTTTTTGTGATAGGTGAATATGTGTCTAGATTTATGTTTTTGCATATGGATGTCCAATTGTTACAGCACCATTCCAGAAAGACAATTCTTTCTCTATTGAATTGCTGTTGCTCATTTTTTCAAAGATCAGTTGATTATGTATGTGTGTGGGTCTATTTCTAGGATTTCTATTTTGTTCTATTAATCTATTCTTTCACCAATACCATACTGTCTTGACTACTGTAGGTGTGTGGTCCTATGTCTTGAAGTCAAGTAGTATCAATCCTGTAACTTTGTTATTTTTCAGTATTATGTTGGCTACTCTGGGTCCTTTGCCTTTCCATATAAACTTCAGAATCATGTTATCAATATCCACAATAACTTGTTGGGATTTCAATTAAGATTGTGCAGAATCTATAGATTAAGTTGCTAAGAACTGACACTTGACAATATTGACTCTTCCTACCCATAAACGTGGACTATTTAGATCTTTGATTTCTTTCATCAGTTTTATAGTTTTCCTCATATAGATCTGGTACATATTTTGTTAGACTTATATCTAAGTATTTTATTTTTATTTGGTGCTAATGTAAGTGGTATTGTTGTGTTTTTAAAATTCTAATTGTTCATTGCTGGTATACAGAAAAGTGATTGACTTTAGTATGTTAACCTGTATCCTGCAACCTTCCTATACTTATTAGTTCAGGAGTTTTTTTCCTCCATGTATTATTTTCATTATTGAAGTCATGGGCTTTGTAAACAAATTTTTTATTTTTTTCTGAATTATGTCATAAACATTTTTAAATGTCATTTTTAATTTTTAAAACATTTTTATGGCAGCAAAATATTGAGCTGTAATTTGCTAATACATTAGTTAACTCATCCATCTTTAACTTCTTCATGCATATTCCTTATTAAAAATAGAGAATAGAAAGGAAAAAATGAAATGTGCTCATAATTCCATCTTAAATACCAAAATCATTTCCACCGGAAATAACCACTGCTCACATTCTATTGTTTCCTTCTGTTTCCTTTCTGCCAGTGGTCTGCCTTTCTTGGGAAATAATTTTTTGACTATCTGATGAAAGCTATGAGTCTCTCCCAGGAAATTAAGACATGCACAGTTTGCATAGTTTCAGAGTTCTCTATGGCCCATCCCAGAATTACCCCATGAGGTTGGGACATGTATTCACCAGCTTCAGTGGCATTTACACTTCCAGGTTGTTAGACTTGCACAGATGGAACAGACTTTGACTTCAGAGAAGGCCTAAAGCTTCAGAGAAGCCCGAGACAGGGAAGCAGATAAATGCATGGAGCCCTGGAGGTGGGATACTGCTGGCAGGAGTCAGAACTGTCCAGGCAGAGGGAATAAAATGGGTACCAGAAGTGTCTGCTGCAGGGATCATCCCACTGTATGTTTTGTATCCTGTTTCTTCTGTAGTATTACATTGTGAATGTTTTCTGTATTAAATATCATCAAAACAGGTATTTTAATGTGTGTACAATATTTCACAATATTGGATGCAATGTAATTTATTGCTGTACATAAAAATTACTGACATCGTTCTGCATCTCTAACTACATCCCTAGAAAAAATCCTTACAAATTACTTTTTGTTGTTGTTGAGGCATATTCCCTCGTCACTTCAGAAAGTGACTGTTTATCCTTCCACCACCAGAATGAGTAGATAACTTTTAATATACCTCATCATTCCTTCATACCGTTATTACTTGCCATGTACCCAGTGCATTATTATACTTTTAATCATTTTTTTGTGACCTGTGTTGCTAGTACATTTTTCTATTGGTGTTCTGATTTCCTAGTTCACTTATTAGCTGGATTTTATGGAATGTAAGATAAATGGAGGTTAACAGCCATCCTGGGATCATTCCTGACTGCAGTGGAAATGCCTGCCACTAATTCTCCATTATGACGTTTGCTGTTAAGACTTATTTTGGAAATACAGTAGCCAGTTGGAACATATTTAACCATAGTATTTCTGACTCTAAGGGAGATCCTTAAGGTCCTTCATGGAGTAATTTGGTTGTGGCACAAATCTGAATCTTCGATTTGGGGGCTAATGAGGGAGCCGAATACTTGGCTTGTTGTTCACTTATAACCTAAATGGTGCAAAGCTGTTTCTTCATGAAAATGGGAACCAAGAGAAGGAAAGCCAGATGTCTACCCAAATAGCTTCATATTCATACATGTCTGGACACATCCCTCTGAATGTCACTATTCAAAAGTATTCTGATATTTCTTACTAGAGTTTATCAGAATGCCCTTTGGATAAAGACATTTCAAGTTTTAAGGTATTTTTCTTAGCATTTGTATAAGATTCCTGCATTAATTCTTCTTATCCATCCTAGATTTAAAAAAAAAAATGTTCACATACTTAAATTGATCTATTTCGTTTTAAGCGTGAAATAAACAATTTTACTTAAAACTATTTTATAATAAATTACATCTAGATTTTGCATTATAATTTTAAAAACCTTATTTCTCTAACAAAGAGAATTCTCGTTTTCTATCGCTAGAAGGTATTTTCTCATAGAAAGACCAAGTTATTTGCTAGGCTCTCATCCACAATTCCAGAAGGGTGCAGTCAGTCAGGGCTCTAAGGGTACAGAAGTTCAGAATCTGTTCAGGGAAGTAGCCCTTCTACACATACCACATGTAAACTGATGGCAGCCTCTTTACAGAGCCCAGTGGATTTGGATGGGTACTCCCAGAGCAGCAGCCCCTAAACTGGAAGAACCCCGCTTCCCTTTTAGGATACTTTGCAATTCATGACTCAGCTCTGAAGAGGATGTGGCTGGTGAAATTTCCTGCTTCAAGTGGTCACAAGTTCACATGGCCTCCCCTTTGTGGGCCTGGTGGCTACACACACAGGGGCAACTGACTCCAGGGGTCGGTGTTTAGACCAACAGCCACACTCACCTGCATGAGGAAACACAACAGCACCAGTCCAGCCAGTGCACTGGAGGATGCGACGTGTGGGCCTTGGACATTTCAGTAGTTTTGGATCAACTTAACAATTAGTGGTTCAGGCCGCCAGGAAATCTCTCTGGGAATTTTAAAAACTATTTAAAAACAGATTCTATTTTAAACTGTATTTAAAAACAGACTATTCAGTTCTGTATTTAAAAACAGATTATTCTAAATATAGTTTGCTTTTTTCCTTAACATTGTTTATGGTGGTATCTCTACTATACTGTATTTCCCCAAGAAAAAGACCTAGCCAGACAGTCAGCTCTAATGCATCTTTTGGAGCAAAAATTAATGTAAGACCCAGTCTTATAGTAAAATAAAACCCAGTATCATATTATATAAGACCGGGTATTATAGTAAAATAAGACTGGGTCTTATATTGTTGCTCCAAAAGATGCATTAGAGCTGACTGTCTGGCTAGGTCTTATTTTCGGGGAAACACGGTAGACCAATTCCTTAGTCTACTTTAAGTAATTTTTTTTTAAGTAATTAACCTTGAGGCAGCATAGAAAATACACATATTCCTCAACTTTTCTAGCCCCACTCTTTCCCAAAAGTAACTATGATTTCTGCTCTTAATGTTGGTTCTGAGCATAGATTAAATGTGCATCTCAAAACTACTGAAGATCGATAACGCTAATGTTCTCATTACAGTTAAAACCTCCAATGGAACCTGGAGTCCAGGTTCAGGAATATCCCACTTGAATGAATGAGGAATTGTAAAATACAGGCTTTGCCTCATATGCCAACTTACAGTCAAAGCAAGTTTTGAAACCAGAGTTTTAGTGTGCTATTAATTATGCCATAGCTGTAGTTTAAATTTCTGGTAATTAAGTTCCTAAGCCACAGAAACTTGTATATCTGTCAGCAAAATGAATAAATCTACAATGTGGAAATGGTGAACATTTAACAGTCTGCATGTAGTAAGGTCTTAATATTTACAATTGGAGGTAAAAAAAACAGGATGCAGTTATTTTCCAAAAGCGCTGTTTTTATTTATAGAGTCCTAACCACTTCAGTGGCAGGAGTGGGAGAGGTTTCGTTTCTTATTCAATCCAGGGGCCTCCAGAATGTCGGTCTGTTGTTACCAAACACACAGGCAGTGGCGTCATGGATTTGGTAAACTAGCTACAAAGTTTAGTCTCTCTCTGCCAGAGCAACAAGGTGAGTATCGATCTCTGCTTCTGTAAGAATCCTAGAAGGCAAAGGGAAAAAAAACCATTATTTACTTTTCGAAAACTTTTTGTTATGCAAAATTCCAAACAGATACAAAAGTAAAATAAACAGAATGAACTCCTGTGTACCTAACACCCAACTTCAACAATTATCAATTTATAACTAATCTTTGGAAAAAATCTATGACTCACCACTCATCCCGTTAGATTATTTTGAAGGAATTCCCAGACATCATATTAACTTCATCTATACAGAAAAAAGTTTACTACACGTCAAATCTAGAATTAGGTCTTTGGAAAACAAAACCCTTTTAGTTGTAGCTATGATAGAAAATATTCAAATATAAAGCAAAATTACACGTAAGGTATTCTACTTTAGCGCATGTCAAAATGCCTTTATACCTAGTATAGACTGAAGTTTGTATCAGCTGAGAGATAAGCAAGTACCCCATGTTGACCATATGCTATTTTCCAAAGAAATCAACTGCTTGGAAACCTTTAATGGGACCTATTACTGCTGGACTTCTAAAAAGGGAAATTTGTCAAAGTGACATGTTTTAGTACAAAGTAAGGAAATATAAGTAGTTTATATAGTTGTTGATGCTTATGTTATATAGTCTAGTTATTACTTAAACACACTATCACAGAATTTATAAATGATACAAGGGATTTCTGACGACACAGGATCTTTGGTTTCTCATCTATTTAACTAATCGATGGAAATAATTTTAAAGGTTATAGGAGGGTCTCAGAAAAGACAAAAAGAACTAACTGCAGGTCCTTTAGAGAGATTTGTAAATTGCTAATGCTGGAATTTTACTGCTTAAAAAAAAAGACAACCTTTTCCTACATGAAAAAAAAGAGCACAGATTTGTTTTTTTAAATTCTATGAATTTTTCTCAAATCCTTCATGTATATATCACTTACCTGCAGGTAATAAAAAGAACAAGTTAGAAAAAAAAAGCGTACTAACAAAAAACTCTTCAAGGCCTGGTAAAGCTTAGTTTACCACCTTTTCCCCCACCTCTAACCATGACATGTGTCCTATAATTGTGATCCAAGAGTACATACACATGATAGTTAACATGTCTTCCAGCAGTTCCTTGCACCTGTGGATTTCCGTGAAGTATTTTCCACTATTCACTAAGCATTTGGGTTCATGGTGAGTAATGACCTCACAAGGTTGCTGCTGGGAGAATTAAGTGATCTGATATATGTTAGGCACCCAGTATAGATTTGACTCATGGAAGCTGTATGTAAGGTTGATTTGTGCAAGTGAATCACTTAGTGAGTAAGAACAGGCAGACATTCCGCATCTGCAATTCAATTAGCTATATTCAAAATTTGGGGCTTCCAAAGATTTCCAGATAGGGTCTGATGTATATCAGTATTTCATATCGCTCTTCAAAGCTCCACTTAAATAACCACTAAATAATCAAAGCTCTACCTGAAAAACTTGAACACTACTATTTTGACAGTTGAATTTCTATTGGCCTTAAGCTAAAAAAAACACTTATGCTTACTTTACTCCTTATATAAAAGTTATTTTATGTCATCCCTGATACAAGATATAAAATCCCCCTGAAATGAGAAAACAGTTATGTCTGTCTTAAAGAGATACCCATTAAGTTTAAAACAAACTTCTCAGGTGCTGAAGGAAAAAAAACTATACTTGTAGTTCAAGAAAATGTTTTTTCCCCAAGTTACAGGACATATGGACCCCCACACCTCCACCTTTCTAGGCTGGAATTTATCGCTTGGCAAAGTACTTCTGTAAGTACCTGGACGATAATATAACTCACCTGAATTTAGGATTTTCAACTGTAACTACTCCAACTTCTATTTCTGAAGGTTTGAAATCAATTGATAGAACAGTAGACAGGCATGTAATAGCAGTCTGAAAAAAGCATCAACGTTAAAATATAGTATTTTTCAGAGATTCCAAGACTTTCTTATTCCAACCTTATTCAAATCAAGGGTTAACCACAAGCCATTCGTTTCTGCTCCATGTTTTAGTGATGTAGTTCTATAGCTACACGTTACTAACAGATTGCTTAACTCGAATGTCACCTGCCAATGACAAGAAACTTTGTACCAGCCCAGCCATAAATCAAAGGGGTCCATCAAACAAAATGGAAGATTTACACAAAACTTTATTTGCTTGATGCCAGGCACTATACTTAGCACTTGGGGAGAGATGAGGAGGATAAAGATAAATGATATAGTTTTCTTTAAAGGAATTTACAGTAATAATTTTTTTTTCCAGTAATAATTTAAGAATGTTTTAAGTGGTTCTGTATCTGATGTGATTATTTATGTTATTATGAATTAAAAAAACATTGAAATAGGGCATAGTAGCTCCCAGATGAGAACTAGCTTTTTATCTCCTGTTAGTATAAATAATACTGACAAACAAGAAAGTATTAGATGGTAATTTTTCCTTTGTCATTTGTCAGAATCATGTTGTCTTTAGAATGGCTGTCTCCCAGACCCTCATTCCAAAAATCTACATAAAATTTTTAACTTCTTGGCAGTAAATAAGAGGCTTCTTTAGTCTAATGTTACTAAACATTTGTATAGAATTTTAGCTTGTCCTATCAATTTAAAAGCTCCCATCATTAGGAATAATCCCCTCAAGAACCCTGGATAAGGCTAGCTCTATTTTTGCATCCCAGACATAATTTCTCTGCTAAGTCATCCTGTGAGCATGTCTTTTACTAGGAAGATGCTTGCTTCCCTTGAGAATTTGGTGTGTGACTATATTTATTTAAGGACCATAAGAGCAACATTACTGACTCAACTTTTTTGCTTTGGCTACCAAAAAGCTTAAGCCTAATTTGAGTCAGAACCATGCAGATTTTTGGGCCTGGTCTTGGTTCCTATTCTTAGTTATATTTTCCCACTTTTATACATGTCTTGTTGAAAGCAATTTCAAATACATTATGAAATGAGGTAGGGAATTAAGTGAATAAAAGCAGTCCTTATTATTCCCATGTCAGCTGAATGACAGCATTTTATTGCTAAGCTGACAAACTTGGATCTCATGATATAATCCAGGAATAGGCTTTACAGATTACGTAAATGATCTTCACTGTTCTATATAGCATTAAAAAACTCAGCTTTTTTTGGCTTACTTCCACTGTCTGTTCAAATGTCCAATCAAATTTCTTCTTCACTTTTTTTTCAAAAAAGCTGGTTGACTCAGTTTGTTTAACTCCTGCTGCAGTGGCTTTAAACCCACAATAGTAACCTGCAGGATCACATTTGTACACCTGAGGGCCTTGTTCTTCATCTATACCAATTAAAATCATACCTAAAAAAGAAAGAAAGACCCTCATTAAATATCTTGTACCTTTATACAATAAAATTTCTCGTGTTGTCACATAGCTGTTGTTAATCATTAATCTAACCATCTATTTTAGAATATGTGTTTTGCTTTAAGAAAACTGATAAACAAAATACAGGTTATCACCACAGATAAATTAGGTAACAGAAATTTCCATTTCTTAAAAGGTTTTATCACAGATGATTTTTAGAAAATTCAAATGATCACAAATGTTAATGTAAAATTTTTTGAATCTTGCTATTACTCAAAGCATGTTTCATTGAACCCTAGTTCCTCAAGATGTTACTTGGTCAAATACGTGTGGAAAATATACTTTTCCTACAATTCTTTTAGAGAAAATAATATACAATAGCATATTAAATGTTCTAAAATGTTCTGCTGTAGGTTGACTTACTTGAGCTCAGTAGTTCTTAAATTTACTTGACCAAAGAGTAGTTTTCTTTTTAAATTTAAGAACTACATATTAAATCTATAGGCAACTAAAAGTGTATGGAACACACCTTGAGGATGCTGGTGCAAAGTGAAATAACCTGGGGCTACTTGCTCCTCCCCACTGCCCATCTTTGTTACTGTTGGTACACATTCCCCTAGTCGTCAGTACAAACCAAACTGTGAATTCTGTACACATAAATTTATTATTACAAATCTAATCATGTTTTTAGAATGATATAACAAGTATAATAGCCATCACCAGCAAACTTCTTTCTACTCAGCAGAGCAGGTTACAAAGTACTTAAAGAATGACTTAACTCCTGTTTTCTTATATTCTAGATTTGAACCTTTTTTATAGTATTCTCTTTGAAGACTTGGTATGAACTAACTACTTTATTTACATTTATAGATGTTTTATATTTTTATAGTCTATAAATGAGGAATTTTCAACCTTATTTTATTGACAAACACTGACAGTGATCAGATAGCTACTTTATTCAAATGTTATGTCACCCTGTAATTTTCTTTAGTTTATACTTGATATATACAAAGTCCAAGGGCAACACAAAAGAGATATCCAATTATTCGTTGGGTGAAACAAGAAACACTTGTCTACTCCAGGGTCTTGCAAGATGAGCAGGGTAAGGTGATAAAGACATAAGGGGCAATCGGGGCAAAAGGAACGAGACGTGAGAGGTCAGGGGACACGCAGGGATGACAAATGATCTGTGTATTACAGGGGCTTCAGATGAGAGAGAAAAGCAGTACAAGAAAGAGGCTGCGTAGGAATAAGATATAATGGGCCTTGCACGTCACAGTAAGGAGTTTGAAATTTACACTACAGCCAAAGAGGATCAGTTTTTTCAAGGGAGCAACAAGCAAAATTTGATTTTAGAAATGCAGGAATATGGAAGACAGACTAGGAAAGAGTGAGAGGGGAGAGGAGAAACAGGTAAATTTAGTGACAAAGGCAAGAGATGATGAAAAAGTGACTCAGACCGAGGTGGAGAAGAAATCTATTCTGAGGTAAAAGCTTGATGACTAATCAGATGACAAGGGAAGGTGGGGTGGGGCTAGAAAAGTGAAGATGCAAGTAGGAAAACAGCAATGATTTCAAGTTTGAAGTATGAGGTATGATCAAACAGTACGTAAATGAAAAAAAAATTATTACAGTAAAAGACACGTTGCCATTAATCCACTTCAAAATACTTCCCCTCGCTTCGAACATACTTATCCCATCATTCTTGCCATTTTCTGAAGCAGTTCTGGAAGTCCTCTTTTGTGAGTGTCTTTAGTTGCGCTATTGTGGCTGCCTCGATGTCCTGAATCATTTTGACTTTTGGGGAAGAACCAGAAGTCGTGTGGTGCCAGATACAGTGAATAAAGTGGGTGAGGATACACTGTAATGGTTTTCTTTGACAGAAATTGCCATATACCAGAAGCGATGTGTGACATGGAGAGTTGTCATGATGGAGGACGATTTACGGAACACTTTAAAACACACTTTCTCTCCATCGTAGCTCACACCCGAGTGCACCGAACAAGCTAAAACGTGTCACACTGTTACTAAGGTTTGATGCACTGTGTCCCGTATTGAAGATCCCTGCCTTTCTATTGGATGGTACTCGGCAGGAGCATTCACCATATTTCTTGATCACAACAGGAAAGGCTCTGTGTCACACATCACTTCTGGTACAGCAATTTCTGTCAAATAAAAACATTTCGGTGTGTTCTCATCCACCTTATTCACCGGATCTGGCACCATGTGACATCTGGCTCTTGTCCAAAGTCAAAATGACCATGAAAGGTAAACGTTTTGAATCGATTCAGCACATCCAGGCAGCCACAACAGCTCAATTAAAGACACTCATGAAAGAGGGCTTCCAGAACTGCTTCAGAAAGTGGCAAGAATCATGGGATAAGTGTGTTCCAAGTGAGGGGGAGTATTTTGAGGGGGATTAATGGCAATGTCTTTTACTGTAACACATTTTTTTATTTAAACATTCACTGTATTTTTTGATCACACCTCGTATCTGTGGGACATGTAGGAAGAGACAGGGCTAAAGTTAATGTGGGAGTGTTTGGCATACAGGTTGTAAATGAAGCCATGCAAGTGGGTTAGATCATCCAGATAGAACAAAGAGAGAAAGAAGGGCCAAGGAGGGAAACCCGGTGAACAACATTAAGGAACCAGCAGAAGAGGGTAAGCCAAGGAAAATGAGGAGGAGAAGAAAGTATCACTGAAGAAATCAAGTGAGAATTTTTAAGTGAAAGGTCAAAAAATAGGATCATATGCTAAAGAGAAATCATTACGCTGATTGCTTTAATTCTCATAAATGAATAACACAATGTTAGACAAAAAATGTGCTGAATTTTACAGGATAATTTATTGCCTTAAGTCTAAAATAGGTAAACCATATCTCTCTCCCAATAAAATTTTACTTGTTTTTTAAAAAATAAACATATGCTCAAAATATGAATCACAGGCACGTATGTTGAGTCTGGTTCATTAGGACAGTCAAAAGAAACAGCTATATTGTTAAAATGCCTAATTTAGGCATTTCCATCGAACTAGTAATCTGGAATTACTGCAGAACCCTCATTACAACAGCCTAACATAACAGCAACTTGTATCTTTCAAACCACACCCTAAATAGAATATTTTAATAAAAAGTCTAATAGCATCTAAAACTTAAATACCTTAAAGACTGTTTTGAAACCTATCCCTCATTGCTAATTTATTCCAAAGATCTCCGCACCTTAAATAATTTCCAAACCACATGTTCAGAGCCCAGGTGATACTGAAATAACTTTCTTTTATGAATGTTCTCTAAAAAAATTCTAATTCATCAATTATTTGGGAGATTTCTTAGCATACTTACAACAACCAAGAGGCCTCATTTCAGCATTCTGTGTGTAGACCTGAGAAATATCAGCAATTCTTTTACACAGCATGTCCACAGGAATCTCATAGCCATACTTGTATTTCCAATTAGCTGCCTCATAGCGTGCCCTCTGTACCTGGGATCTGCTGTCAGCTAACAGCATACAAAACAAAGGTTTAGTTCTTTAGAAGAAAAGAATAAACCCCCAAGTCAGACAATTTTCCATATATACCTCCCCATTGTGACTTAAGGAAAGCAGTAGTAGTCACTATGGCTTTTTCTCCCACCAATGAATAGTGAATGACTCAGCAACAAGTACATGACAAAAGGGAAAAAGTTTTAAGATGGAGTTCTATACACAGTACTGCTGAGCCCTTCATCAGCTGTTAAAATAGTTTCTGCAAGTGTCTAATAACTCCCTAAAGAACAAGTTTTAAGGAGAGAGAATAATGTTTTTCTTGATCTTTTTTTTGTAAGCTTGAATTTTCCCTTCATTTCAGAAAATAGAAACACAAAGTAATTTTTTTTTTTATAATTCTCACCTACTTCTAACGAGTGTAATCATTACCAGGTTTGAGATATACTGACTTACATCCACTTAAACCATTAACTACATCTGAAATAAACCATCTATGAGAGGGGCCTCAGCACAGTTTCTCTAACAGGAGCATAAATATCTAATTCTATTATACTTATGATTTCAAAAGAGCTCACAATACTCTGAAGATACTGATACTAGCCTTGAAGACTGGAAATCTACTCACATCACCTGAAAAATCAGGCACTAAAGGGAAACTTTAAAAATTATACAAAACTATGGCCGGTCCGGTGGCTCAGGTGATTGGAGCGCTGTGCTCCTAACGCCAAGGTCACTGGTTCGATTCCCACATGGGCCAATGAGCTGTGCTCTCTACAGCTTAAGATTGTGAACAACAGCTCTCCCTGGAGCTGGGCTGCTGTGAGCAGTGGGAGGTTGGCGTGAGCTGCCGTGAGCTGCTGGGTGCTGCCGCGGCTACCGTGTGCTGCCATGAGTGGCCAGTGGACGGTGGCCAGCGTGAATGGCTGGCAGCCATTGTGAGCCGGAGAGAGCTACCGTGAGCTGCTATGAGCGGCCTACCGATGACTGGTGACCGACTGCCTCAGCCGGTTAGCCAGAGGGAGTGCAAGGCTCATAATAGCAGCATGGGCCAGGGAGCTGTGTCTTACACAACTAGACTGAGAAACAAGAGCTTGAAGGGGGTGAGGGGGTGCTGGAGGAAGAAAGGGGAAAAAAAAATTCAGAACCAGAAATAAACCCACATTTAAAAAAAAAAAACTCAAAAATAATTTGAAGAAAATAACAAATGTATTATATGTGACATCGAATCAATTACCTGTCATTCCTGTCATCACACAGCCAATGTTTTCAGTTATCTTGAATAAGTGAGTCACTGTGCTGGAATCCAATAATTTGTCCTAATGAACAAAATGAAAAATCAAGATAATTAAAAAAACAAAAAAACCACAGGTCTCTGTATAGTGTTATAAAATACTAAGGAGGGCAGCCAGATGCCTCAGTTGGTTAGAGCGTGAGCTCTCAATAACGTTGCCAGTTCAATTCCTGCATAGGAATTGCACCCCCTGCAACTAAAGATTGAAAACATAACTGGACTTGGAGCTGAGCTGCGCCCTCCACTACTAGATTGAAGGACAACGACTTGGAGCTGATGGGCCCTGGAGAAACATACTGTTCCCCAATATTCCCCAATAAAAGTTAAAAGAAATTATGGAATTATAACAATACACTACACAATAAATGTCTTCTGTTCATTTTAAAGTTATACCCAATTCAAAAAATTGTTTAAAATTATTTTCCCATTTTCATTTTTTAGATGATTATGCTTCCTGTGGGCAAGAACTATAGCTCACCAAACCATGTTTCAAGGTCTTGAAGACAAACAACCTAGAAATTCCACTGTGCTTATAATCATATCACAAAGTTTAATATGTTAATTCTGCTTACTCAGTTAAACTGTCTATAGCTGCTCAATAAATACTTCTTGAATTACAGATAGAAAAGCAGAATCAAAGTAAGAATAACGTTAACATATATAGGTGGGTAATATACATTTGCACAAACTTGTGAAAAATTCTGGCATTATATTATGTAATAACCGGCTGTCTGGGCAGTATTACTTACAGGTACTTTCTTCTGTGTGACAATTACTGCACAGTCTTTCCCTCTGACAGCTACTGATGTAAGGCCACCCTGGTTAATAGCCTTAAAAGCATATTCTGGAAAACAGAATAGTTTTTTTTAAAGGTAGAATAAAATCATTGTAGATTCATGTAATGGGATAATAAGCAGTCATTAAAAAGAATGAGATAGAGCTATAAAAGCTAACATGGAATGACGTCTAAGACATGCAAAGTCAAAATAATGACGATAATAAGTCATAGTTAAACCAATTCCATTTCTTTCCAATTTAATTTTACCGAAATCATTTTCATCAGACTCAAGTACCAAATTTCAAATAAAGATTTAATTAATCAAATCAAATCTTTATCAATTATGTTTTATCATTTTAAAAGATGGTTTTGTGTGGCCATTATCTACCGAGTCAGGTTTTTCTGGGTCAGATTAGGTTGCTCTAAATTTTCTCAATACCTATTATTTCTGTTAACTTTTGTTCATTAACTAATATGACCATATGCAGTTTTAATTGCTGTTAGATTATTTTTCATTGTTTCTTTCCCCTACCAAGTTGAATTTTTCTGGATTACATTTTTTGCATTTTTCATGTTACCTACAACACAGGATTCTTTAGTTTGTCTATAACAAATTTCAGCTTGTGTACTTCTAACTGCTGTCAAACCATTCCCAGGTTAAAACAGCTGGATCAAAATGAGCATTAATAACAAACTACTTTGGCACCATTTAAGTTCAGTTGATAACTGCCTTTGGAGAGTAAAAGTGCAGATGAGACATATCCCTTTCTGTTATATATTTCTGTAATATTCAGTATATTATATATATACTGTTATATAACATTATATTATGTTATATATAATACTGTTATATATTTCTGTAATATTTAAATTGAATATAAACATATGTTTTGTAATTATGAAAACAGCAACAGAAGGCCGGCCCGGTAGCTCAGGTGGTTGGAGCACCATGCTTCTAATGCAGAGGTTGCCAGTTCGATTCTCACATGGGCCAGTGAGCTGCGCCCTCTACAGCTAAGACTGTGAACAATGTCTCTCCCTGGAGCTGGGTGGCTGTGGGCAGCTGGAGGTTGGCATGAGCTGCTGTGGGCTTATGTCTGCTGCCGCAGGCTGCGTGGGCTACCGTGTGCTGTCAGGAGCACCTGGTGGCCAGTGTGAGCGCCCGGCAGTCGGCAAGAGCTGCCATGAGCAGCCTACTGAGGACCGACTGCCTCAGCCGGGGGAGCACAAGACTCAGAATACCAGCATGGGCCAGGGAGCTATGTCCAACACAACTAGGCTGAGGAACAGCGGCTTGAACCGAGTGGGGGCGGGGAGGCGGAAGAAGGGGAAAAAAAAGAAAAGAAAATAGCAACAGAAATTAACATATGCTCACTGTCAAAAATATGAAAAATAGAAGATATTAATAATATAAAAGAAATTACACATAACACCAATCATTATCTGTATTTTGACATATAACATATATATACATATATATGTGTGTGTGTGTGTGTGTGTGTGTATATATATATATATATATATATATATATATAATTTTTAAATCCTGTCAAGTATTACTGTTGGCACTGGGTCTAAGGCCTAGTCTCAATTGTTCAAACAGCCACTGGTGATAAGGACCAGCTGAGGAAGACACTACCTACACCACCAAAAATTTCCTTTATAAGAGCTACAATAAAAATTCTTTATCAAAGATTACTAAGTGGCTGTATATTGAAGAGAGAACAAAAAGTAGAGTAAAAAGACTAGAAAAATCACCTCAAAGGAAATCCTCAAATCTAGCTTAGATTTAACTGGCTAATTATAACATTTTTACCATCCCATTACACTGCAAATAACTTCTAAAATATGTTTCAAAATGCTTCTTGGTTCCGTTTCTCATATGGTCATTAAAGCTTCTACCAGATAACCCTCCACAGATAAAACTACTATAAACTCTAGACAAAACAATAACTACCTGAAGATGCCAGAAAGTGGCCCAAAGTAGGCAGTTTCTAGAGGAGGTGTCAATATTTGGAAGAAGGGAATGGCATGAGGGAAGTTTCCCATTTTGAGGGCTAAATCCCCATAGAAAACTCGGTCCTTTTGGCCTGAAGAACTAGAGAACAGTTTGGGATAACTGCAGCAGCTGGAAAGTGAGGGAAAGAAAGGAGAGAGCCAGAGAGGGAAAGCCCCAACTTCTGTATATAAATGTTTCCCAAATTTCTAGATGAATCCATAACCATACATACACAAGACAGACTGGGTAAGGATAGAAGAAAGTGAGATTTGAGCTGCCAACCAAATTACTGCCTCCTAGAACAAATCAACACTCTTAGGAGGAATACAACAGAATCCAATCTTCACAACCTAACATTCACAAAAGGCCAGGGGATACAATCCAGACTTATTCAACATGCCAAAAAAGGGAAAACAAAGCAAAAAACCAAAACCAGAAAATGTGATCCATTTCTTAAGAGCCCAACTGAGATAATCCAGATGTTGTATTAGCAGACAGTCATTAAAATTATGCTCAATGACATAATGAAAAATATTCTCAAATTGAAATGAAACAGGAAATCTCAGCAGAGGAAGAAGTACAAAAGAACCAAACAGAAATTGTAGAATTGAGGCAAATATTTGAAATAAAAAAAATTCACTGAACAGACTTAACTACAGAATGGAGATAATGAAGAGTGCATGGATATGGAAATTAACCAATCAAATTAACAGGTTATAAAAGACAATGAGTCTGTGGATCAACATCAAAAAGTATAATGTACATGTAACTGGAGTCCTATATGGAGAGAGCAGAATGGGGGGGGCAGGAATCTGAAGAAACACTGGCTAAAAATGTTTCAGATATGACAAAAGACATAAAAGTATCAGATTGAAAATCCAGCAAACTCTAAGTGGATATATACAAAGAAAACTACAGCTAGGCTTACTGTAGTCAAATTTCTAAACACCAAAAATAGGGAAAATTTTGAAAACAGAAAAAAAGAAGAGATTTTATACAAGAGAACAGTGACTCGAATTCCGCAGACTTCATCTGAAGCTAATGAAACATCTTTAAAGTGTGGAAAGAAAAATCATCAACTTGGAATTCTGTATCCAACAAAAATAGCCATCAAGAATGAAGGTAAAATGAAGATATTTTCAGACCCGCAATAAGAAATGCTAAAGGAAGTTCTTTGGGCTGAAGGAAAAATGATACCAAGTGAAAACTCTGATTTTTAAAAATGAGGAACATCAAAAAATGGTAAATATAGGGGCCGGCCCGGTGGCTCAGGCGGTTGGAGCTCCATGCTCCTAACTCCGAAGGCTACTGGTTCAATTCCCACATGGGACAGTGGGCTCTCAACCACAAGGTTGCCGATTCAACTTCTCGAGTCCCGCAAGGGATGGTGGGCTGCGCCCCCTGCAACTAGCAATGGCAACTGGACCTGGAGCTGAGCTGCGCCCTCCACAACTAAGACTGAAAGGACAACAACTCGACTTTGAAAAAGGTCCTGGAAGTACACACTGTTCCCCAATAAAGTACTGTTCTCCTTCCCAATAAAATAAAATAATAAAAAAAGGTAAATATAAAAGATGCTTTAAATCTAATTCTTTAAAACTACCTAACAAAAACGACATTTGTGGAGTTTATAAAATACATAGATATATTATTTATAGAAAGGAAACGGACTTACAAGATTTTAAGGTTTGTGTATTTTATGAGAAGTGATAAATATTAACTCTAAGACTGGGAGAAGTTAAGCATGCATATTATAGTCCTTAGAGCAACTGCTAAAAAAAAGTAAAATAGTCAAAAAGCTAGATTAAAATGTAATTCTAAAAAATATTCAAGTAATCCAAAAGAAGGCAAGAAAGGAGGTACAGAGGAACAAACAGGCAAACAAAACAAGAGACAAACAAATAATAAAATGGTAAGCTTAAATCTAACCATGTCAATAACTGCATTAAATGTTAATGGACAAAATACTCCATAGAAAGCAGAAATCATCAGAATGGATTAATAAGCAAGATTCAAAAATATGCTGTCTACTAAAAACACACTTTAAAAAGTGGATGAAAAAAAGTATACCATATAAGCAGTAAGCACCAGAAAGCTGGAGGGGCTATATTAGTATCAGACAAAGTAGACTTGAAGACAAAGAATATTATCAGAGACAAAGAAGAACATTTCAAAATGGTAGAAGTATCAACTCATAAGACATATCATAAGTGTATTTATGTACTTATAAGACTACTTCAAAATGAATGAAAGGGAAATTAACAAAATTTAAAAGAGAAATGGCCAATCCCACCCATTTAAAGATTTTTAACACTGCCACTCAGGAACTGCTAGAACGAGACACACACAAAGTAGACAGATACACCTATGAACACATTGTCAAACACCTGACTTAGATGGTATCTGTGAATACTACTGGGAACAACTAAAGAATATACACGTACGTGGTGGTATAATGGTAAAATATAAATGCACATGGCACATTTACCAAGACAGATCATATGTTATGCCATAAGACAAGTCTTGATAAATTCTAAAATACTGAAATCCTTAAGTATTTGAAAATTTAAAAACACATTTCTAAATAATCCATGGGTCAAAGAAATATTCACAAGGCAAATTTAAAAGTACTGTGAATTGAATGGTAATAAAAGTATAACAATATCTGTAGGATGCAGATAAAACAGTGTTCAGAAGGGATTTTCCTATGGCGGACAGGCCCGAACGTGGCCTCCCCTCCACAATCCCTGCCTCCTGGTGTTCACACCTTTGTGTCATCCCCTCCACTTGAGTGTGAGCAGGACCCTTAAAATTGTTTCTAACAAAACTGAAATGGCAAAAGTGATGGGCTGTCTCACTCCTGATTATATTACAGTTGTACCTCAGTTTTCGAACATAATCGGTTCCGGAAGACCCTTCGAGTTCGGAAACATTCGAAAACCAAGGCACAGTTTCCCCATAGAAAGTAATGCAAAATGGATTACTCCGTTCCATATCTTTAAAAGCAACCCCTAAAACTGCAAATTTAGCATGAACTTTACTATCTAATGATACCATAGACCCATAAAATTTACGGCGTTTGTAAACTGAAATGTTCATCAACAGAGACGGTCGAAAATCGAGGTACCACTGTATATGAGACTGTCTTGCTAGCGGACTCACTCCAGAGATTGTTCTTACTGGCTTGGTAAGTATTAGCTATATGGCTAGGAACCACGGTGGCCCCTGTGGACAGCCAGCAATTAGCTGAGGCCCTCAGTCCTATACTGCAAGGAAATGAATTCTGCCCAAAATCTCAGTGAGCTTGGAAGCCAATTCTTCTCCAGTTGAGCCTGGAAATGAGAACACAGCTTGGACGACATCATGATTGCAGACTTGTGAAAGATCCTACTAAGCAGAGAACTCAGCTAAGCCCTGTCTGACTACTCCTGATCTAAAGAAACTGTGGGACAGTAAGTGTGTGTTATTTAAGCTGCTAAGTTTGTAGTAATTTTTGTGCAGCAAGAAAACGAATACAATTGTCTTAATTGTTTATATTAGAGAAGGTGTAAAAAATAAAAACTTAAGTTTCTATTTTAAGAAGCTAGAGAAGGGCAAAGTAAACCCAGATTAGAATAACAATGATCACAAGTAAATGAAATAGACAAAAAGAGAACATCAGCAAAGTCAAAAATTGATTCTTTAAACAAAAACAACCAACAAAATGATATACCCTTTGGTATGCTAAAAATTGGCACCCAATGACATCCATGTCCTAATCCCTAGAACCTGTGAATATTACCATATATGGCCAGAAGAGGGATCTTTGGAGATGTGATTAAGTTAAACATCTTGATAAGGGGAGGTTATCCTGGTGGGCCCTAAATGCAATCATAAGTATAAGAGAGAAGCAAAGGGAGATCTGACACACACAGAGGAAAAGGTGCTGTGAAGAGGGAGTGTAGTGAGACTTGACAATGCTTGTCTAGAAGACTGGCGTGATGCATCCAATAAGCCAATGAATGTTGGCAGCCTCTGTGAATGGAAGAGGCCAAGAATGCCCCCTCCCCGGGAGCCAACAGAGAGCGTGGCCCTGCCTGACACCTTGATTTTGGTCCAGTCATACTGATTTTGGACCTCTGGCCTCCAGAACTGTGAGAGAACAAATTTCTGTTGTTGTAAGCCACCAAGTTTGCAGCAATTTGTTCCAATAGCCACAGGAAACTAATACAAACCCCAAGCTTAAACCACTAGCTTAATCAAGGAAATATGAGAATACAAATCACCAGTATCGGGAATAAAAGAGGGTTATACAGCACTATAGATTTTACAGAGGTAAGGAACAATTATGTCTATATAGATTATTCTACATCTGGGTCACTGTCCTTAATCTTGCCTAATGTCAATACCACATTATTTTCAATTGCTTCCTGTTACTACTCAATTGCTCAGAACACAGTTTTGCCCTGAAACATTCCATCTATGGCCAAGTTTGCAACACTTACCAGCTCTCCTCTCACATTATCCTTTACATTTATAGACCTTGATGTTTCCCATACTCATGTCTTTGCTTTTTATGTCCTTCCTGGATTGCCCTCTCACTAATCTCCACCTAGCCAAAGCCTGCCCTTCCCCTCAAGCCTCTTCCATTTCCCATGGACACTTTCTCTGCTTCCCAGATGGGATTTTTCGACCCTTTCTCTGAATTCCTATAGCATTTCCTATTTTGCCACTTATTTTAGCATTTTCAAGTATGTATTTCCACCCTCCAACATCCAGATTGGAGAATCAAAGAGAGTAGGAACCAAGGAAATTTAAAATTAAGTTTGCAACCAGAAGATGCTAAATCAAAGGTTGGCCATAGACCGAATCCAGTTTACTCAAGTTGGCTTAGAATGCACGGTTTTCTAGAAAGATTTTAATTAAAAGATAAAATAAAGTCAGGATTTAGTTTTTCTTAGGGAAAAAAACAATTCTGTTTACACCTGACCCTCATTTCTACATAGTGAAATCATGGAGGGCTAGCACGTCTTTTGCAGTTTTCCCCAGTTCCCACCACTTGTCATCTCACCTAGCCTGTTTCAGTCATCTGCATTACTTATCTGGTCTGTTTAAATAATGTATACTATAAAAGCCACAAAAACCACAGCTACCCCCACCGCATAATAAACTTTTGTCATACAAAACAAAAAATATTTTACACATAAAAAACATTTCTCAATAGAGAATGCACTTGTGAATTTGCCAGGATTCATTAAAGGAGTCCTTTGTCTGTCTCCCTCTCTGCACAGACTAGTGCTGTCCAACAGAACTTTCTGTGATGAGGGCAATGTTCTATATCTGCACTGTCGATACAATAGCTATTCGCTACATGTGGCTACTGAGCACCTGAAATGTCGCTAGTGCAACTGAGGAACTGAATTTTAATTTAAAGTTCTTAGTTAAGATTATCATTCTTACTATTCATCTCCGACTTCTCTGAACTTCCCTTCTCAATCTTTTACTGCTTCCATTCTTCAGTGAGTGTCTTAAATTGTATTTCCCAGGATTCTATCATTTCTCCCTGTCCCTGGATGATTTAATCGTATATTACCACTACTAATTCTGTCATCTTTAGCTCTGAACCCATACTTGCAAATGCCTATTTCCCCCACAAGCATATACGAAAATAAACTCTTCTCTATAAAACTGCTACTTTTCTTACAGTCCTTATCTCAGATAATGATATTACCACTCAGTTTTTCAAGCTACAAACCTGGGTATCATCCTTGATTCTTCACCTCTTCTCTTACAAATATCCACTCTTATATCGAGCATTTGCTTTAAAGTACTCTAGTAGAGAGGGGGAAAGTGTCTGGGAAAGGGGATAAAGAGAAAACAAGATCCACAAAAAGTTGATAATTGAGCAGGGCGATTGGTCCATGAGGCTCACTGTACTATTTCACCTACTATTGTTTGTTTGTAATTTTCCATAATAGAATATAAAAAAATAAAGTCAAGATTGTTTCCTCTTCTCCACCTGTTCTCTCTCAATACCTCCCTGGGGTTTATACAGATTAGTGGATAAGCCTCTCTCAGTCTTTCTGCTATCAGTTCCTTTCTACTCTAATTTTAATTCTACACTCAACTCTCCTGCCATCTTACTCAATAATCTTGTCATTCTTAAAGACGTCTGCCAGCTTTGTCCAAAACATGGTACCGGAACCTCTTGAAAATTTTGCTACAATCTCTTCCAGTTGTCACTTTCTATGCTCCAGTCCCATGACAGTCCTATGTACTGGTCCCCTCAAATTTCCTTATCTAATCTCCATCTAGGTCAATTCATCTATTCTGAGGAACCCTTTGTGGCTTCCCCTGGCAGTGTCACTTTCCACAGTACCCTTCTTTGTACTGTTATTTTTAGTACTCACCTGCTGCTGCACTGTAGTTTTCAACAAAATTTTGTATAAACGAATCCCTATTATAACACTACCACCACAAAACATATATTTTGTAATAATTTCCAGAAAAACAGAAACTGCTAGAATAAAGGATCTTGAGACAACTTAATAAGTAAAGAGTATCTTCTAAAGAAATATTGGTAGGGTAAAAAGTAATATCACAGTTTATAGCAGAGGTGAGCATGGAGGCCAATTAAGAAAAAGTAGAATGGTTTATGGACAGCATTTAAAAGGCATGTTTATTTTTTAGTCAGAATTCAAATGTTGGAAATAGTAATTAAACACTGTATTTCCATCACTAAAGATTTTGTTTTTTTGGATAAAATTTCAGAAACTTACAAAATAGCAAACACTATTACAATAATCTCAGTAATCTGTTCTTGAATATCCAAGATTATGCAGGAAAATGATAACTGACAGCTCATTTCCATTTTTTAAATGGAAGAAATTATAATGGATTATGCTCAACTCCAAGTCCCCAATTTCTTAAATTGTAACATAAATACATAGCAAAATATATACCTACATGTAAGGATTTGGCTGAACCACATGAAACAGCCATTTTTACAGGTAAAAAAACAGTCAACATTAGCAGTTTCACATAGTTCAACCTAACAAATCTTTAGATTAGAATGAAAATCGCTTCCTTGCTCACAAACAAAATGGTTAATAAATTGTTGTTTTTTATATAGAGACCTCTTTTCCACAGTAATCTCTTCTTCACTTTGCTTCCTTCCCTGAAAATTTCCCCAACACTTCTCCAACTTTTATGGGACTCATTTGTATAATTCTAGGGAAAACACAGGATAAATATAAAAGGGACTGAGACAAAGCGTGCAGGACAAGCTCAGTGGGATGCTAGCAACAGTGGAGACGCACATCCCCTTTAGGGACAACTCATCCCCTTTGCAAAGCATCTGCAGGTGAGTCTGAGGTTTGCCAATTATAGGAACGTTAACTCAAGGTGTTTCCTATCCATAATTTTAAAATGCTGTACTGAGTTTTAGGAGACAAACATAAATTTTTTTCCATATCAACATAGGCTGGAAAAACAAAAATGAATTGAGAGAGCTATATATTGTATGAAGTTTGGTTATTAAAAAAACAAGAGATATTCTACTGGGGCAAGGCAGGTATTCTGCAGGATATGTCTAGATTCAACTGCAACGCCGTGGTAGTAGAAACTTTTTGTTAAGATTTTTTTTTTTGAAGTTGTTCATTCTGTCTTCCCCTAACTTGTACGTAATTTAAATGGGAAGTGTGTCACATTTCATAGTACCTCCAAATGTTACACTCTTTGAAACGGTATCTTTGGGTTGGGTCATTAGAAATCTTGGCACTGGTGGGAGGGGGAAAATGAGATTTGGAAACAGCAACGTTTGATCTCATTACTTTTTTGTGTCGTTATAGTATGTATTTGTATATACACATACATATGTATGCATGTCTAACACAGATGTTACTTAACTGCAAATCAGATTCAAGGAGGACATGAGAAATTTGGGTTGCGAAACACTACTTTAAAACAAGAATATTTTTCTAACAGCAAAAGGTCCAAGTAGTACTTTTCAGTCCATTTATTTGTGAAACTCCTGATTCCATTTTTTTTATCAGCCCCTTGTTTCTTCCTGACAGCACCCTTCAGAGAAACATTAAATACTTACTACTATGTGACAGACAAGTGTTCTAAGTACTTTACATCTATTAACTCATTGAACCCTTAGAGCCCTATAAGGTAGGTGTAATTGTTCTCTCTCTCTTACATATGAAGAAAAGCCTCAGAGTTGGTGTGGAGCAAGGACTCCAACCAGGAATCCTCGCTTCAACACACAATGCCACTTCAGTCATAGATTAGAAAACTGTCCTCTTCAGCCTGTCTCCTGGTCTTTCCTGCTCCTTATCAGTACGCTCCCTGTTAGAAGCAAATAAGCAGTGCTCAAATCCACCTGCAGGCAAAGTCAAGCGAATGCTCCTCTCCGAATGCTCCTCTCCTCTCGTCTTCTGTCAGACCTATCCAGCAAAAGATCAGCAAACAGAAGAGGAGGGTAGAAAGCCACTGGCTTATTTGCCCCACCTGGGCATTAGTTTCCCCATTGACAACTTGGGGGATTCCCAACATTAGATTTCAAAGGTAGGTGCTCTGTATACAGCTCTACAGTTTTGCTACACACACCCCACAAATGAAAATGACAATCAAAATTCTCCCTACTCTCTGGGAGCAAACACGGTCCACAGTTTACTTATAATTATGGTTAGCACTTTATACTTCTATTTTTTGATTTATCGACTTTAGACTAACAGTCATCAGTTTTTTGAGTCCCAACTATGTTAGATGAGAAGCATACTCACCTTTTCATTAATCTTTCCTTCCCTTGTCACCTCCCCATTTTTGTTACGTTATTTTTCTACTGTCAAGGTTAACAGTTCACACTCTGTATTTTTATACGCTTTGTCTTAGGCAGATTCTAAAGTCTATAAACTAATAAACAGCATTTTTGATATTAAAATGTACATATATTTCACAGGAGAACCAAGTGTGGAGGGACTATAAAAAGGGAAATATTCCAGGTCTACAGAACTACTAATCTAATAGACCAAAAAAATGAGCCAAAGAATCAAACAGGCATCTAGTAACATAGTTACTGAGTACTTAATACTGTGTGTGCTAGCACTCTACATACATCACCGTATTTAATCCTCAAAACAAGCACATAAAGAAGGAATTATTAGCCCAACTTTACAAATAGAAACTAAGGCTCAAGTTATATCACTTGGTTGGCCAGTATGGAGCAGAGCAGGAGTTCAGGTTATGGCTCCAGGGCCTGAACTCTTCACCACTATACTGCTTGCTCATGCTATTCTTTCACTTTCCTTTTCATAGCAACGTCTATTGTCCTGAATAGCAAATGAAGTATTTCACTCAACAAGGCAGAGCTTCAAATCATTCTGTCTAGATATTAAACTTGCTATGAACCACATGTTCTATTCCAAATCTTTTAACCTACCGTGTTTCCCCGAAAATAAGACCTAACCGAAATGTAAGCCCTAGCATGATTTTTCAGGAGGATATCCCCTGAACATAAGCCCTAATGAGTCTTTTGGAGCAAAAATTAATATTAGACCCGGTCTTATTGTCAGGGAAACACGGTATTAAAATGACACTATATTCTAGTCATTTTTTTCTATTCACCAAATCTGGGAAGTATTAAAGACCATGCTTTATGGCTGGACTTCACAATACAGTATATACAAAAGCGTACTATAGTTTAAGTGACTTTTCCTGTTTACATATTAAAAACCACAAACAAAACATTCAAAGCAGACCAATACAGAAAAAAATTTTTCAACTCTGAAATGAAACTTTAAAAAATGAAAATTCCTTCGGGATAAGTTATTGCTCTGTTCTATCGTTGATCATATTTTTTAATTGGGGATGAGTTAAAAGGGTGACTGAATTACCCAATATGATGTGTTCCTTGCTACATTATATAGAGTATGTAGCCCTATAATCGACTGGGTTCATTCCAAGTAATTTTTAACTCCATTTCTACAATTTACAGGTGAAGAGAATCTCATTTATAGGCCAACTTTCTCCTTATGATTTCCAAGCACAGATGATTATATTACTGTCCTCGCCAAGGCACCGAGGTGCTAAACTCACTCAATGAAACCATCATGGGCCAGAGGTAAATTAGATTCTCCTGATACTAAATACTCTATGGCAAGCAATTAAGGGTCCACGTTACAAGTATAACCTAAACCCTGACATTATTTTGATCCAACAAAATATAGTTATATTGTTTAAATATATTAAATAACACGTAACTAGTTTAGAGTTTATTTCCACTAAAGCTGTGCTTCAGTAAACAGGTAGTTCACCATACCTCATCTACAATTCAGAACCAGCTTTTAAACTATTCAAACACATATAGGTTAAAGGGGATGTTACTTTCAAGAGCAGCTCTAGAATTGTCAGTCACTCATTCTATCTACCAGTTTTTCAAATATGTCCTGAATTCTGTAGATACTTGTAATTTGGCATTTTTTTCTTTTTATTCGTTTAAGTTATCTGTCATTGCCTTCAAGCTGTGAGCTTCTGTATAGGAGGGTGTGACATCTTTGCACCCCTAGGACCAGCAGTATCTGGGACGTAGAAGGCTCTGAACGCCTGTGTGGAATTAACCACAGGACAAGTAAATCCATGCTGCAAAGGAAAACGGAGAGGGAACGTTTTAACTGGAGGTTAAGGAACCAATTACCCTCTAGAAAAGTAGAGACGTTGAGTTCACCAGGCCAAAACGGAACAAGTGGCTTCAGGAAGCCGGTCAGGCATTCGTCCTACCTTCCTCAACTTTTTATTGTGTTCAGGCGGTGCGGCCTCGCCGTCAGCCTTTGGGTCCACGGTTCCCGCCTCCAGACTGGGTGAGAACACCACGGGACTCAACCCGCACTCGGCCCTTCTCCCGTCCCAACTCCGGCCATGCTTCAGCCCCGGACTAAACTCCAGGCCGTATCATGACAGAGCAATTCGAGTGGACCAAAGGCGGACTCGATTCACTCACCTACTTGGTAGAGCCGCCCCTCGGGTGAAAAAATGGTGATGTGGCGGTCAAAACCAGCGCTGGAACCACGGGACATGGTGATGCACCCACTACTTCAAACACGATCTCCGGGCCCCGCAGCTCCCGCACCAGTACAAACCCCCCGGAAGTTGCAGCGACTGCTTCCGGTGCACAGGCCGGCTTCCTCCGCTCTTGCGCGCTGAACTCACGGCTCACGTAGAGCTCCGAGGTCCCGCCCCTGGTGGGGGGTGGGGAGAGCGGACGCGGGGTCTTCGGTGTGCGCTTGCGTCAGCCTCACTGCTGAGCGGTTTCAAGATACCAGGGCGAACTCGGATTGTGGCGGTTTAGAGCTGTCATCCGGAGGATGAACTGACTCGAGCAAGAACAAAAAACCTTTCTGGAGGCCCAGAGTAGTGATTTGCCTATGAGTGTGACCTAAATTGATCGTGTATTTCATAAGTCTCCCGTTACTTCTGTATATCCAGCGTGTATCTAGATTGCAAGGCGTCCTTCCTAACCTCTTTACCCACCCGCTTTCCTTGCCACCAGCAGGAGAAAAAGATTGCAGTCGCTATGGCTGCAGCCGTTACTTTTAGGTGCAGAAGGGAGCGGGTTCTGGTAGCCCCAGGAAAGAGCAAAATTTTCTCCTGGCCAGGTAAGATCTTCCTTGGGCCAGCAGCACCGACAGTTTTGTTTTAAAAGTGGAACGGAGGTGGAGATACAGGTGTAGTGGAGGAATTAATGAGGTTCCGTAGCTTTCATTGGTAAAGAACAAGAACAGGGATGGACCTCGGAGCAGGCTGGTGTTGGGTGGATTAATGAGAGTGATTCCAAGGAGGCGAGGTAGCTCCGGGTGGCTTTTCAAACCGTAAAACTGCCTGTTTTGACTTTACCCCATGGCACACTCCTGTTTAATGAACATAATATGTGAAACATGATGTTATGCTGGTATGCCTCCCACCACCAATAGTTTGTGCACCAGGAAGGCCAGATACACCAAGGTTTCTGGCACTTTAATGCCTGCTCTAAGCAATACTTAAGTAGGGATTCTTATCTCTTTAATGTATTTTCTCCTAAACTCACTTCCTATTTAAAAGAAAAATATTTGTAAGAACCTCTTAAGGAGTTTCTTAAGGAAGCTCCAGTTTCTTAAGAAGAGTGTTTTTAAGACAAACTTCTATTAACCTGAAGAAATTTCAAAACTGAAACATGATTGAGAAATACTAGTGCAAACAGCATCTCTGGCACACAGGGTACTTTCCAGTTCTGGCTAAGGCCTAAGTGTACTGATAAAAGTTGTCCCTTGCTCTGGTTCAGGTCCCTACACTCGGGACCTACTCCTCCTGATCTTTTGAATACTTTTTTTCTCAGACTCGGAGCTTTGTGTACTCTAATTCCTACAGTGTGCGTGAATAGTCATAGATAAAGAGTTTCCCATAGGCTGCTGGGAGAGTGAACTCATTTAGTTCCACAGCCTCAGTGGCCCTCTCTATGCTGATGTCTCCTAAACCTAGGTCTCTAGCTGGACCCTTTCAAGTGCTGAGTCTTCTGTAACTGCCTATGGGATATTTTTCACATTGAGACACATGGTACTTCAAAACTGAACATGTTTAGAACAGAGCTCCTTATCTCTTTCCTCCCAAGGCAGTTCCTGGCCCCCTCATACCACACTTTCCAAGTTCTTGGAGCCAAAGCCTTTACAGCAGTATTCAATTCCCCCAAACTTCCTATTCCGTCCCCATGTAATCCTGATCCTTCTTACTCTGCTCTCCTTTTTTCTGTTACATAACTGATAATTTTGTTCACTGTTTATTGCCCCTCTGCCCCAATCTAAGCTCCATGAGGTCAAGAATCTTTGTTTTGTTCAGTAGTATAGGTCAGGCAAGTTGAAAAATACCTGCCATATATTAAGTGCTCAATAAATATTAGTTGAATGAATGGATCCCTTACAGCACAGGGGTTAGAAGTGCATCCTTTTTCTATTTAAACCTGAATTTAAATCCCATTTGAGACAGTTACTAGATATGTGACTTTGTACAACCTCCCTAAATCTGGATTCCGTTACCTATTAAATTTGGATAAGATCCACTTTATGGGAGCTGCTGTGAGGGTTAAATGAGAGAAGGCAAGTGAAGTACCTCCCGTGTTTCCCCGAAAATAAGACCTAGCCGGATAATCAACTCTAATGCGTCTTTTGGAGCAAAAATTAATATAAGACCCGGTATTATATTACATATTATATTATATTAAGACCCGGTCTTATAGTAAAATAAGACCGGGTCTTATATTAATTTTTGCTCCAAAAGACGCATTAGAGCTGATTGTCCGGCTAGGTCTTATTTTCAAGGAAGGAGAGTAGCACATAATAAATACTCTTTAAACAGTATCTGTTACTGTTGCCTTCCTGTTTGGTCCGTTACCAAATCCTGTTGATTGTTCCTACAGAATGACTATTTCGTTTTCATTCCCATTGCCACTATTTAAATTTAGACCCTTTTATAATAATAGATTGCCTGGTCTGGCACAGTAGAATCTCTTCTTATTGATCCACATTCTTGAAATCATTTTTCTTGAGCCAGATCTCACTGGATTGCTTCTGTGTAGATTTCTTTGGGCTACTGAATAAAACTGTCTTTAACTTAGTGTTCAGTTTTCTACAAGTTGACCTGTCCTATCGTTTGAGCCTTCTCTTTCACTTCATCCTCCTGTTTTCACTCTCAGGCTCCCCTGCACAGCACTGCTCTGAGCAGCACGGCCTGATGACTCACTCCATTCCCTTACACACCTGTGCCTCCTGAGCGCCTCTTCTGAGCAGCTCAAATCCACCAATTGGTCTCTCTTCTCCTAAATGCCCAGTGCTGATAATTTGAATCTTTTGTTAACCTGAACCAAATGAAACAGCCAGTTTTGGAGGTCAAAACAGTCAAATAATCGGTAATTATATGGTTTAACTTAAAAAGTTGTGTGCCTGGCCTCCACCAAAGATTGGCAGGGCAGATACTGGGTACTTTTCATCCCTGTATCCTCTATCATCCCTGTCATGGAGTTTGGCTAATAAAAGTTCAATAAATGACTATTAAGTTGAACTGAAAACTATAGAAAGGAAGGGAACAACTGAGAAATGTTTTCATAATTGCAATCTGTTCCTTCTCAAGACATGGCTGCTGTAAAGCACCTCTGGGTATTCACTGCCATGAAGTTTTGGGATATTTTAAATCACACACATTGCAGGTCGTGAGAATTATTTCAAACGTTAATGAATCCTGATTCCTTCTTGAGGTTGCATTTAAGCCAGCCCTGCAAGATGCATGGGATATTGGATGCTATATACACTTTAATACTCTTTAAGGATACTTCCTGGAAGGAATTGACCTTATTTTCAATACAAACAAACTGAAAGCTAGAATTAGATGTGGTCACTGTCCTCTAATTCTAACATGTCTGTTTTGCTCTCCAGTGTGTCCTCAATACCAGACAGTGCCTACCGTTGAAGTAAGTGCTCAGATCACTTCATTGAATATGCATCCTCACTATTTGGGTTTTCTATTATGTTTTTTTTTCTTTTTGAAGATATTTGTGAATAAACGAGAAATCCAGATTTCAAAAAGAAAGGTCAGAGATTTTCTATTAGAATGTGGGATTTTTCCACCTAGGCAAATGAATTCCTCTGGGAAATGTTTCAGAAAGACAAACCCCTTGCCGACTCCATTGCTGAGGGAAATCCCCTAGAAGCAGACTTCATGAATATGTGCCACTGGGCGCCAAACAGCAGCTAAACTACTCACCCAGGTGGACTTCCCCTTGCACTGGGGAGCTTTCATCAAAGTCTGGTTACAAATACTCCTGCAGCTTTAACACAAGCCTAGGGGGGCAGACTTGCAGTGTCTGTGTGGAAAATTTGATCTTCCTCTCTGTGGGGCCACCAAGTTAAGACTTTTTGAAATGACTTTCTGGTTTTTTGAAAAAATTCAGAGATGACTTTGACATCTCGTGAATCTTGGAAAATCTCCTGGGGCCTCCGTTTGGCAAAGCCTACATTCTCCCCTGGGGGTGGAGGTAGGTGGAAGGTAGGGGTTACCCATAAGGCAAAGGTAGAGTGGCAGCATAGATTCCCAGTGACTTGCAGACATGCTGAATCACATAGTGCTTAAAGGCAAGATAAAAATTTAACCCTTAGCTTAAGATGCCCTGCTGGCAGTTTCATTGAGCCAGGGAATATAAAAATGAAGCTTATCTGTGTTTCCATGTGATATTAGCAGGTGCCAAAACACAGTGCCCTGTGAGTTGGATATAAGCACTGGTGTTAGAGTATCGTAGGTGAGTTAGGATTCCCCGATGTTAAAGGGGCCCCAGACGTCAACTGTGGCCAGGACAGAGCTAGAGATGCAGCAGCTCTGGGTGAACAGTAGGAGGGAGGTAGAGCCCTCCTGGCCAGACTTTCATCAATTGGGTGCTTCCTCAGGGCACTGAGGGCAGGAACCTGGCTCTATTTGTATCTTTCCCTATGTGTATCTTTCTTACACCAATCTCAGTCCTGTAGTTTTTCCTGTACCCCAGTAGCTATGGATGACTGCCTAGGAATTGTCATTCTGGCTGAGTCTCCGGGAAGGAAAAAAGGATGATTTCTCTATACTCCAGTTCTGTAATTTATAGGCAAAGGAAAGGGACAATGGGGCACCAAATGTGTGGTGGGCTATGCTCGTGTGACTTACATGAGGTAGTTGGTTATGCTTTTACTCAAAAGCCCTGCAAACCCCTTACCTGAGTCCAATAAAGCAACACTCTCCATCCTCGTTCTCCATAACCTCTAGTACGGTTCTCTCCTCCTGCAGTACCAACGGTGGGGACAAAGTGGTCTCGATCAACATAGTAGTCACACAGCTGTCATTTCCCTTTTTCTCCATCCCTTCCATACCAGTCAATATAATTCTGTACCTGGATTATATCAGTCATCCCCAGTAATAATGATGCTGTCCTTTGAATTGAAAGGCAGTAAACTTGTATCAGCTCAACCCAAAGGAGATTTAACTAAAATTACCCAGGAACCCCTCTATAAAGCCAGAAACTTCAGCTTTCCGTTTACCCTTGAGTTTTAGCTATAACAACTCAGTGTTATCCTCTTACAATTTTTGACGTTTCTCTTGGTTTCCCAACTCCCTCTTCAATGAAAACTCCCTCTTAAATGCTTGACTGATCTTGTTTCTGGAAGCTATAGACTTTGAGAAACACTGAGAATCCTCTTGGGTCGCCCCAGAATACTGGAAGAAGTAATGGAAGACCCCAGCTGGCTTGGGCTTAACCGTTGGTGGTTTTTAACATATAACTTCCCCTTAGGCATGATAGCACAGGAAGCCCTTTATAGCTTGAGAGAACAGCAAATGTCCCAGTGAAAATAAGATGGGGAGGGGAGGGGCCTGAATCTGAACCAGCTCTGAGCGTCGGAAGCACTGGATTTGAACCTGAGCCTTGTCACAGACTACCTTGTGACCACAGCCTCGGTTTTTTCTCTCAAACAGGTGAGCATGCTGTACCCACCTTAAAGGCATAGAGGGGTGGGGGAAATATTAGCCACTACAGGGAAAATAAGCCACCTAGTAGTAAACTTGAACTCAGCGTCTGTCTGGGAAAGGAGGGGGCCCTGGTGAATAAGGCCTGGATTGTTGGCTGTTTTGCTTTGGAAACCATGTACTGCACAGACTTGCACAGTCCTCGGCTGTTGTTCAGAAGTGAAACTCAGTCTGTTTTCTTAACTTGGAAAGCAGCCAGTTCTTACCCCCGTCCCACACACATGCAGCCTCACCCACTCGTGACTGGATGGGGGGGATGGAAGATCAAACGGTTCACGGAGAAGACTTTCACCCCTATGGTGTGTCCCTGCATCTTGGCATCTTTAAGATTGTTATTGAACTTTATTCACTCTGCTCACCACCCCCGGCCTTACTCCCACCCCCACTCCAGCTCCCTGATCGGGTGGGGAAAGGGAGGTGCAGAGGCTGGCCGGGCACAAAGAAAGTGAGTCAAGCACAGAGAGGAAATAAGACCCAACAGCCTTCCCTTCAGCTTAGAGACACTTCCTCTTCCTTGAGGTTTCCTAATTAGCTTCCTCTAATTCCTATTTTCTTACCACAAAATTAAGTCATCTCTGAAGCTCAGAGTAAGCTACATTCTCTTAGGTTAACGAAAAAGAGTAAATGAATCAGGTTTCTGGTCATTATCACCAATATTTTCAGTCACTAATTTAGGAACCAGTCACTAATTTAGGAACTAATTTAGGGAACCCATTCATTGATGGGAAAGTGAGAGAGTACTCCAGTCTTATTTTCTACTTGCTGTGAAAGGACTTGATGGACATCAGCTGAGGTCCCCTAACTTAACCCAGAATGCATTTCATCCATAGTGGTGAAACAAAGGTGAGTTTCAAAAATCAACCACAGACAACGGATCAAAAACATTTCCAAGATTAAAAACTCTGGAATGGTGTCTTAATAGGTACATAGCCAATTTTACTGCAGTTATCACAGCAACATGTACAGAGTAGATACCTAATAAGTAAATACATATTTAAGACATGGGGGTGGGGTTAAATGCTATGATTATAAAAGGTGGCATTGAGAAATTTTCTTATTTCTTAAGGATCAGCCAAAACATCAGACACCAAAAACGATGTTCCTGAGCTAGCCAGTGCACACAAAATACCAAGGAGCAAGAGGGGAATTCACTCAAAGGAGAAGTGGGAATCGGGGGTAAAAATCAGGAAGACGTTTTCAAACAACTTCTCCAAAGCACTTCAACAAATATTTATGGAGCCCCTTCTTCAGGCAAGAAGCTGGACTGGCTGCTCTGGGAGACACACAGAGGAAGCAGATGGGGTCCCCACCAGAGTTCGGTGGGGAAGGCGAGACATGAAGGAAAGCAACGTTAGTTAACGTGAGGCAGCTCACAGGACATCAGGCAGAGTCCAACACAACACTGCAGATGGGAAATGACCACGGGCCATAGGGGATGCAAGCCACCTGCTGGAAGTCTGTCGGGGCTCAGCTTGGAAAGACGAAGACTCTGCCAGGAGTTAGTTGTCGGGAGCAGTGTGGATGGTGGCATCACAGTGCAACATGGGGTGGGAATGACATGAACAAATCAGCAGAGGAAGGAAAAAAGAGCCTGTGTTTATGGCATGGCAATGGCCTGGTTTGCCTGGGACACACAGATGTTCCGGATTAGGTTACAGATGCAGGAAAGAGGCCTTGAATGCCACGCTAAGGCACTTATGCTGTGGTTGGAAGGCAGTGGGGAGACATTGAATGTTTTTGAGTAAAGGAAGCAGCATGATTAGAATTAAGCTCTGGGAAGATAAACCTGGTGGCAGTATTTATTATGAACTATAGCTAGAAATACCAATCAGGAGGTTACTGCTAATAGTCTAAGTGTAAGTTTTTGAAGGCCCGAACTGGGGCAGAAATGGGACCGGAAAGGAATGAATATCTGCAAGAGATTTTTAAATAGCTCTCCCTCCATTATTAAAAGTAATGCACTATTCATAGAAGCAGTCTTTGTAATAGGCAAAACCTGGAAGCTATCCAAAGGCCCATCAACAGTAGAACGGATAGACTGTGGTATATTCACACTATAGAACATTTTATAATAATGAAAATGAATGAAATGTAATTACATGTAACAAGACAGATGAACCTCACATAATATTGAATGAAAGGAGCCAGCCACAAAAGAGCATATCCTGAATGATTCCATTTATATAAAGTACAGAAACAGGCAAAATGAATCTATACTGGTAGGGGTTACCTTCGTGGGGACAAGAAATGATGGAAGCATCTGGTTTCTCATAACCGTATGATGAAGAGATTGTAATAAAATTACAATTTGATTTCTGTTTTCCCATTCTTCCTTTCATCTTTCCTGGCTCTAGATGAAAACTCTGGCAGGAGCCATTACTTCTCCGTTCCTCCTAGATAACATACAGTGCTTTGGTCACTTTAAGTAACACATGCAGTCTCATTCAGAAATTAGAATATTCCTTTCTGTAACAATAAAAATTCTAAACCGCATTGCATCATGTCTACTCTGCCAGCTTAAGGCTGGTTTCAGCCTTTAGTGGAAAAGCCTTTAGTGGACAAGGGGTGGGGGCATGATTGGCTTTTCGGCCCTCATCACTCCTAGCTCAGGCCCCGACCCCAGCCAAGGTGGAGGACCGGCAGTGAAGGCCTGGGATGGGGAGGCTGGGTAAGGGGCGTGGCTTCATGCTTTCTAGGCCTGGCGGATGTATAAAGCTGGTGTCTCTGGTGAGCCTGGCAGATGGTTAAAGCGGATGCTTCCTACTTTTCTAGGTTCTTCAGTGGTTCTCTATCTTTATATGTAGGGGGTCAGTGCAGCTTTTTCCTCAACTGCCGTGGGCATCCAAAAGTCCCCTTCCAGCCCAAGACAACTCTAAGGCAACTTTTTCCTCACCCATCTGACCCCATCTGGCCCTCAGGAAACCTGCAGTCCACGTCAATCCCAAGGCAGCAGCCATCTCTGGCTCTTTCCAGCGCCTATTAGCTCTTCATCATCCTCTAGATTTGCAGGCAGAGTCAGGCCCCGGAGGCTTGGGCTTTCTCAGGCACCTGTCTGGGTTCCCCACGCTGAAGGAGGAGCCCCAAGTCCTTCTACTGAGGCATCTTTCCCAGGGTCCTGGGGTCACAGGGCACCCAAGGAACCAAGAGGCTGGCAATGACTCTCTCCAAAGAAACATCTTTATCCTTTTCCTTCCTCCGACTCTTTTATCTTTGGCTTGGCTGAGAGGCCAGGAGTTGGGAGGCAGAGTCTCCTTTATTTTGGTTAATTCTGCATATGTGGTGTCTGCCTCACACTCACCTGGAAATCTTGGTATCCACTGTATTTTTGCTTCAGTGGAAACTGAAGCAGGAAGAGTCCTATTCTAACATTCTATTACACTTACTGTAACAATTTCAGACTGTGCAGAAGATGAAAAGAAAGTAAAAATCATCCACAATTCCAACACCCCAAAATACCTATTAGCATGTTAGAGTCAACAAAATGACTCCTTTTTTCCTTTCTTCCTTTCTTCCCTCCCACTTAAAAAATGGGGTATTAGACATACCATTTTGTAAATGCTTTTAATCCATGCCAACATACAAAGTATCATTTTAATCACTTTAACATGTAAAATTATATTCCAATATACTCGTTTTGAAATATAATTATTTCCAATTTTATTATTATCAATAACACTGTTATAAGTATCTTCATGTACATACAGAGCTTTTAAAAAAAGGATTATTTCCTTTGCAAAAGTAGTCGAGAGTTGACTAACTAGGCTGCACTAGACATTTTGAAGGTAAAATCAACATGATTGGATATACAAGTGGAGAAGGAGCAGGAAAAATAAAATAAGGCAGGAGGTCATTTTATTGGGGTGAAGATGGGTTGTCAAAGTGATTGAGTTTGAGGATTCACAGGCTACCCAGTGGAAATGCTCAGCCGCAAATGTGGAATTGGAAAGAAACCAGAGATAGAGATGGCTCCTTCCTTTGAGAAGGTTGGCTATTAAACTACCCCTAGGGAAGCATGATTTCATCAGACTAGAAGCCTAAAGGTATTTGTAGTTCGATGGGGGAATAAAACAGTGGAAAGAGAGAGAGCAAGGTCTCCAGTCAGCCGGTAGAAAAGCAATCTAGAAGAGGGTCAGGGTAGGAAAGTTATTTGAAAAGGCAGAATTTGCCGAAGAGGCTCCTAACAGATGGCTTTTAGTTGCTGGTTAAGTCAACTGCTGAGAATGAGAATGACGGGCTTATGACTCAGGACTTAGAACCATGATTGTTGTACTATTATTTTTAAATAATCTTGGAGCTTACTTGAGACGACTCAAAATAGGACTCAATATATGGTCTGCAGCATTGGAATGAACAGGCACACCAGACCTGAGTCAGAACCAGCCTTTTAAACACGACCCCAGGTGATTCTCGGTCCATTATAGTCTGAGAGTACTGTGTCCCCACTTAACAGAAAAGGAAATGGAGGCTTCAGAGACGAGCTACTTTTCAAGTTACAATTGCAAAGATTGGAAAAGTTCCCTCAGGAAATTACTGGGGATTCAATGAAAGATGACAAAAAGGGGACTTCAAATGGGAGTGAAGTTCCAGCAGTATAATGCTTTTCGTGACTTTTCTGGGAATATGGTGTACAGGAGTGGAGGAAATGGAATGGTCTGGAGCTACCCAAATTAGGCTTAGAATTGCTAAGATGGACACCACAGCAGGTAAAATAAATGAAAGACCTTGCAGTGATGTTGAAGCCATCCCTGAGATGAATGCTTTAAGAGAGGGGTGGGGTGGGGGAGAAGGCACGAGAAGCCACATGGGGTGGACAATAGAGGGCTCTAAGTGAGGAAGGGAAAGGCCCTGGGGACAGGCCAAGAACTGTCTGAAGGAATGCTGCAGGTAAGGACATTGTGATCAAAATGAAAAAATTGAAAGCTTGAAATGCAGAAATTGGAGCCCTTTTAAGTAATTCAAAGGTCAGGTTGGCCATCTCACAGGGGCCTGAAAATCAGCAGTTTCAGAGGTTAAGAAAACAATGAAACCAGAATATGGATGGTGTTCAAATCTCTGGGGATAACGGCAATGGGAGTGGAAGGGGAAAAAAAAAATCTATTGACGTTTAGAAAGCACAGACTGTTCAGTACTGATTTCCTCACATAAACTTCCCTTGGTATGTCAACAAACAAAAAGAGCCATGTGATTTGCTTTTAAAAAAATGAAAAGCTCTTTATCTGTGTAAAGTGACAATTCTGAGATGTTCTCTTCAAAAACTTGGTCTGACCAGAGTTTATTTCTTTAATTCTCCAACTCAGAGGATCTAACTTGGAAAAGACCCATTTCTTCAAGGATTTGACTACTCCTGCCAGAAAAGAACTAAGCATTAAAGGATATACCCCTTTATTTGAGCCAATAGAGCTGTTTATTGGAGAGACAGCTTTATGGAACACAAAGAAGCCTTGAGGAGCAGTTTGCGAGTATACTGCTATGCGAATAATATTTTATGGTATACAGCAATGCCCTAGCTTAACCTAGCTGTCCCTCTTTATGAATTTACATTATTATGATTAGAGTACATGAGGAAGAAATAGTAGAACTAGAAGAACAAGGGCAAATTCATTTTCTGTCAAGAGTTCAGAGATAATCCTTTAAAATTACACACAGACACACACACACACACACACACACACACACACTGTAATAGGCATACAGATGCATAGAAATTTAATGGCAATAGACTGTTCAGCTTTGGAGAAGACAAAAAAATGCAGCTTTGGATTCTAAGACAAAGTCATTGAAAAGAGGAGTATCAGAATGATTCATTTTAAAAGAATTGGTAATATAGTGTATTTTGAGCGACAAGTGTGACCAAGGAACTTACCTTTCGGAAGACCTGCTATAACCACTTCCAAAGGAATCTGTTTCATGAAGATGGAGACCCCTTTCTGTTCTCCTAGGCCAGAATACCACACTGCCTCAGAGCCAAATGAACAGCAGAATTGTCAGGGGATTCCATTGGTACCTATCAGGACACTGACATTCTCTGTTCTGATGCAGTCATAGAAAGCACAAGAAACCTGGGTTAATAATGGACTTGAAATATGTAGGGGTGATCTACACTTGACACCTAGTAATGTTCTAGTCCTGCTGAGAGTGATAGGGCAATCCCACCTGGTCTCTTTATGTCTCTCCCATATTAGAAATCAAAGCCCTCAAGTATTTGCTTCTTGGGCTGGATTTTAACTAACACCAAAGAGATGACTGGGTGGTCATTTTAATGTGGTTGAAATGAACGCTCTACATCAAATGTCTTGTCAGAAGCTACCAAAAAGCCTTCATATGACACTGCTATTTACAACAAATTATCATGGTTATCTTAATAATTTAATCTATTTGGTAACAGTGTACTTCTGAGAGAACTGGGGTAGCAAAAGTATTTTTTTAGCTGCCACCAGTGACTAGATAATTGTCTTCCTGTTTACTTCAATTCCCAGTTGAAAGCGAGTTGTGTGTGTTGAGTCTCTGGAAACACTCCTCAGATAAAATATTGTCAACAAAGAACAAACTTGGGGAGAGAGGGCTTCAGGGAATCTTGAAACACCATAAAACATATAAAAGAGGTTAATTTCTCGCGATTTACTCTTTGGTGTTCCTGTCTTGTATTTTCTTTCATCCCACTGTTTCCTACGGTTTCCTCTAAGTAGACCTCTCATCTCTTAATGGAACTCCCTTCATTTATATACTATAGACTCAAGCAGACTGCTGGTCATTGGCTGGGACAAGGCAGGGAAAAGCTGGTCTTCTCTCCTTTCTTCTCCCTCCCAGGAGCCTTTTGCTCCTTTTCCTGTCCTTGTTCTCTTCCTGTAGGGCTGCAGGGCTATACAAATGCTTCATTTCCCACTACCCCTTATTCTCCCATAGAGTTTCCACCGAGGGTTGCCAGATTTAGCAAATAAAAATACAGGATGCCTTGTTAAATGTGAATTTCAGATAGACAATGAATATTTTTAGTATATGTCCCTGCAATATTTATACTAAAAAATGTTATTTATCTGAAATTAAAATTTAAGTGAGAGTCCTGTATTTTATCTCGCAACCCTACTCTCATCCTGTGGGTTCCAGGAGGCTCCAGTTGACTGGTCCCTCTTATTGAGAACCCTTATCTGCTTCAGTCCCATCCTGGAATGAACACCCAAATCTAAATACCACCATTTCATCACAGTGGTTTATGTTTCTATAATCCCAATCGGTCCAAAAGGGCTCCTTTAGGCATTTTTCACTGAATTCTGAATTGCTAAAGGATGGGCACAGTACCAGATTGGGGTCCCATCTGGCTTTGCCCTCAATTACCCCGATAATTTTGATTTTTCATAAATGAAGATGAAACTCACCACGATGGCAAGAATTCAGATGCCAACATAACACCCTTCCTTTCCATTCCTGCTTTAGAATGAAACTATCAGGGAAAAAGAAATCTAATGTGAACACATACGATGCGTTTTATAGTACCTTAGGATGGAAACCTGCTAGAGGAAGGAGTAATCGGATTTAAGTGCAAACCTGCAAAGTTAATTTCATGCAAAGAACAAGTCATCTGAGGCGAGGTAGTCCCACTGGAGCCCTGAGAGAATGAACTCAGGCTTCTTGCTCCTTTGAGATTTTCTCTTTATTGGGTCAGAGAACAACAGGAGGAAAAGAGAGTATAAATTCAGAAGCATGCCAGAGAGAAGGACAAAGCTCTTTAGAAATATTTTTCAGTGGCAGAGTCAGTGCCCTTACAAAACCCTCATTGTTTACCACTGACTTTAAAGACACTATCAATCTCCATCCAGTACAGCTTTTTAAAGAATTTCTTCTTCCCATTGTGTCTTGGACCTTGCGTGACAGGTAGCTTATTTCACTCAGGTGACCAGACTAGAAAAAGGCAGCCTCAGTGTTTGGTACCAGCTTCCTTCATCAGAGAATCCCTGCACGCCCCAGGGTCCTGTGTTAGTGTGATCTACTCTGAGCAGTCCTAGAATGGTTCCCCCACCCTTGGACAGAAGGCAGATGCACCTCAACTTACACCTCAAGCAGATATTAGGTTTTTGTTTTGGAATGGTATTAAAGAGTTCAAAAGTAATATGAGTTCCCTACCAAGATTTTCTATACTGACAGTCGTTCTGGAAATGTGGGCTCTTAGAGAGGTACTTCCTGTTCCCTTCCTCTCATTTTCCCTTTCTCTTATGTGGCGAACAAAGTTTCTAACTGTAAATATTGGAGGCTCTACCATTCAGTCTGTGTTTTTATGAACTACTTTAGCCTAAATCATAGTGTACAGTAGAAGAAAGAACAGTTGGCGAGGAATCAGAAGAGATGGGTTATGACTACAATGTCTCCACTAACTAGCTGTGGGATCCAGGGAGGCCACTCTATCTTCCTGTTCCTCCTCTATTAAATGCTACTTCCTATTGGACTTTACGTTCTTCATGGTTCATTCCTGTTCTTAAGTTCTAGCTTCTTTTTCTATCCTTCCCCATCTCTATAAATGCTTTTTTGAATTTTTCTTAAAATTAGGATAGCTCCTTAAGAGAAAAAAAGCTTAGCTCACTGAAAGCACAGTTTTCTAAGCATGCAGTATATGAAATTTAGAAAGTCAGCAGGTTGGATTTATGAGAGCTTTCTGGTTCTCGATTTATCACTTTCCTGGAGAGCTCTTTAGTCTAGGTGTGCAGCAGTGTTGAATCCAGTAAATAATAAGGAGATGAAATATCCCCTCCTCTTTTTCCTGGATTATCTCTCTGTCCATAATACACATCCTACTTGTATCCATGTATACTATTTTATGTAAATTAGGTCATTTTTTCATGTAAATATTATCTTATGCTAACATAATTTTTTGAGATACACTGTTGTAAATGCATTAATTTTAAGTGCTTAGTGTGATGAATTTTGACTAATATATATACACACCTATGTTAGCATCACCCAGAACTTTCCATCACCCCCAAAAAGTACTCTTGTGCCCCTTTCTTTGGGGCCCCTTTCTTACTATTCTGATTTTTATCACCATAGATTGGTTTTGCCTGTTCTTGAACATTAAATCATACCATATGTATGAGTAAGGAAAGAACAGTCATAAAGTGTTGCAGACTTGAATATTTTCAGCTAAAATCAAGGCCCAGTGAGGTGGCTAGTAAGGGGGCAAAACGGAGGCATCTATTGAAACTTAATCACTTTATTAACTAAGTCACACCTGAAATGAAAAAAATCTGTATACTTTAGAAAGCCCTCATACCAAGTGATGGAATTAACAAAATGTTCACAAAATGTTGAACCAATTTGGAAAAGGCATTACAGAATGAAGAAGATCATAGTCTAAAGAGAAGGAATTGTCCCCTTGCCTCCAACCGAAATCATTGGGTGATAGTAAGAGTTGCTATGAGGCTTTGATATCTTGGCCAGTTTATCAGAGAGGACCAACGTGATTCAGTGTGGGTAGGAGCTAACAAGAAGAGGATGAGATGTATCAGAGATGGAGAAGGGAGTTAGAAACAACCCAGGGCTCAGGGCCAGATGGATTGGTTCTGCTATTGGTGGACCTGGAAGGTGAGGTCTGCAGTAGCAAAATGAATAGCAGAAGCACTGTCACCCAAGTAAGCGAACTAGATGGCCCAATAAGAGAAATGTAGGCTACTTCACACTGAGTTCCCCCACTCTGGCTAAGCCTCCGAAAAACAAACGTTAGGGGGAAAAAATGCAACTGGTTATGAAAAGATATAACTCATTTAATTAAAAAATTGATTTGTTGACATACAAACCAACTGGACCAAACAAGGACAAATAGGACAGAAGCAATGGTCTAAACAAGGGTCAGTGTAAGAGCTCTGATGCCAACCAGGAAGGCACCCAAAACACAAACTGAGCAGGGGGGTACGAGTCTTTATTTCTTTCTCTGCAGGCAAAGCCACTTGGTTGGCACTTCGTAGGAATATCTTTCCACCAGGTCTTCATCATATGGTATGTGCCACGAGTCTCCAGTTGTTTGCACCACTGTGTCATAGCTGAGAATATGCTGTTGAATTAAAAAGGGAACCGAACATTGAGAACAACACTAAAGGGATATCTGGCCATTTCCCTTTCTTTTCTGAAAACTTCTCAGTTTGCTTCAGAGACGTATTCTCTGTCTTACTTAACAATGGATTTTCAAAGAACAGCTAGCTCTGTAAAGATGAACCCTAGTCTTAGGAGTTCCTTTTCCGGGAGGGCTCATGTTTAAGGTTGAGGACCCTCTATAGGTGTACACACACACACACACACACACACACACACGTACACACGCATGTGTGCACACATGATACAATATTCCTTTTGTTGCCTTTATCAGTTTTGTATGTGACAGAGAAAAATTCAAATTTACAAAAATAGAGAATGAATTCCCATGTACCCATCACCTAGCTTCAACTATTATCAACTCAGGGTTAATTTTATTTCATCCATACGCCACCCACTTCCTTTCCCCTACCTGAACCCTCCCCCACCCAAAGACAGATTATTATATCATTTTGTCTGTAATTCAGTATATATCTCTAAAAGATAAGGACTTATTTTGTAAATATAAGATTAACGCCATTATTAGACTTAACAATTAATAATCCTTTATCATCAAATTTATTTACATTTCCAATTATTATATGCGTGTACACATATTTTACAGTTTATTTGTTTGAGTAGGAATTGAAAGAAGGTAATTATTACATTGTGCTTGTTGAATTATCTCTTAATTCTCTTTTAATCTAGAGCTTTCCTTTCCATCTCTATTATTCTTACACTCTTGTTGTTTAGGAAATTGTCTCAGTTGTCCTATATTATTTCCTAGTCTTGATTTTGCTGACTGCAGCTCTGTGGTATCATTTGACACTATATTTCCTATAAATTTGTTATTTGTATATTTTTTGACCATTGGACCATACCACTGGCTAGTGTCTTTTCCTGTAGTAACTTGCCTTTGGATTTTCCCCCTTTGCTTTCACAATGAGATATCCTTGTATTTTCACTTACAGGTATCTAAACTAAAATCAAAGGAGAACTCAACTGAGACCATGCCATAGAAGTGGATTAAACAGGAAAATGGAGTTACTTAGCAGAAGTAGAAGTGTGATGAATCATAAGAGATGAGGAGTTTTGAGCTATTACAAATAAATAGAAAAAGAAAAAGCATGTATGAAGAGTTTGTAATTAATAACATAATTGAAGTCACAACTGATGACATCCCAGGTGATTTCAATATACTAATTAATGTGGGATTGGCTTATTAAAACTTTTTCTCTGGCAGTCTTTCTGTTTCTAGGAACTGGCTAATTCCAAATACCAAACTAAAACAGAAAAATAAAGCACTTAGACCCTTCACCTATTTGCAACATTCTTTGATTATGCCACATTCTTACTATATACTTGACTCTGCTGACATTATGTAGAGAACAGATAACATACCTGAAAGGTTAGTTTTGATCCTGGAAGCTTATTGATAATGGCCAGCTGATGTCCCTGCTGCCACTTAAAGAATAGGCGTTGGGTCTTGGCATCAGCTAGACAGGCCTTGTGGTCCCGCATCAGATCTTTCGTGATAAACTTGCAGTGATTCCCTGAGTGCAGTGTGGCATACAGAAGGAACGGATCATCCTCTGAGCTGAGCCAGGCATAAGAAAGGACACAATCAAGCACACCCCCAAGGAGGCAGAGGACAGCACCCTTCCCCATGCTTTTTACTGCTTACTCTACTTTCCTTACAGGGGCTCTGCATTCTGAACTGACATGACTGCAGTGATACCTATGAACCACTGGCGGGTTCATAGCTGGCGGGAAACTCTATCTAGAACACAGACGGAAAGCTAAGGGGAAGGGAATGCTAATGCTTGGGATTCCTCATAGCTCAACTGGGCTCTCCCACTAGAAAGAAGGATTCTAACAGTAATTCTCTCTTCACGCTCAAAAGTTGGTTCTCTGTGTTCCCGGATCATTTTTCCTATTTGCCTTATCCACAACAGAACACACCTTTCTACCCATTCCTCACTCAAATTCAAGAAACATTCATAACACTGATAGGGCAGGATGACACTTCCTTGCAAGCCACCAAAAATAAAAGGCTGCCCTCAAAGCCGAAACTGGTCTCTCAGAGCAGCTTCTAGGTGGTCACCCAGATCGGCACCCAAAGGCATCTCCTGCTTTCAGATGAGCCAGTGACTCAGTCTCCAAAGGACCGTCAACACCAGCTCTTAACTGCTTTAGTACATGTGCTGTCAAAACAGCAGTGGCTACCTTGGCTCAGAAGATCTGAACTACAACATGTGATATGCCTTATGGATCCAAATGATCCAAAGTAGAACCATTTAATGTTTACCTTACACTGAAGTATTTTAAGTGAAATGATAAAATGACCTGAATCTGCCTTAAATATCTCCAGGAAAAAGAGAGAGGAAAATGAAAAAAAAGAAAACATGGAGGGGTTATATGGAACAAGATTAGCAAATGATAGTAATTTTTGGAGCCGGGTGACAATTACATGGAGATTCACCAGACTACATATGAAAAGGATTCTTTGGCACATTAGTGGAAAATAGAGTTAATACTAAAAATTTAATATTCAAATCCAAAGCCACAGAAAGCCAATGAATCAATCTTTACAATTGGGTTTGGAACTTCAGTGGATACAATAAATACAGGCCCCAAATCAAGCATGAGACCAATTTCCAACAGGCTTCTTGGTCATAACACTGCATTTATCTAATTCTTCCACCAAAGAAAAAAATGACGATGACAGCAATTAACATATATGCTTTCCACTTACTTGGTGCTGTGCCAAGAGTTTTACATTTACTCTTCACAACATCCTCATGAGGTTTACATATGAAAAAAAGAAGACAGAGAAGGGAAGCACCTTCCCAGACAGAAAGTGGCAGGGCCGTGACCTTAATTCCCAACCCGCACTCAGTCTAATGTCTGCCAGTGTTGCCTAATGTGATTGCATGAAGAACGTTATTGTCTTGTACTCTTAGAGAGGGGGAAGCACCCCCTCCCATGAGTAAGTAAAAGAATTTAGCTAAAGAAAAAGGGATCCCAAAAAGGTGTGGGATCTCAATGAGGGATTAGTTTCCTGCTTCATGCATCGAGAGCCATTTTACCTTTTTCAGAATAAATTATTTGGGAAATACTGACCAATCTTCACGTTATCACATTCAACCTAATGAAACCTAGACTTGGGACTGAGGGACACTCATTATCCGGGCAAAGTCGGAAATAAACGTTTGCAAGCCGACAGTATGAAAAACAAAACACACGCTCAAGTTCATCTGTGCCATCGAGGATCTGTGCCCCTCCCGATCAGCTGCTTTCTGCCTACTTTATGGACTCTGCATTTTATCGCCAACCATGGTTTCTATGTTTCTTTGGCTTCCAGGGATGCTGTAGCTCACAGCAGCACCCAGACCCCTCGCTTGCCTCCCAGAGCGCCCCCACCAGGTCCTCTGGAATGTGGTCCCTCCCTTCTCTCTGACCTCAGAACCTACTACTTTCCCTCTTGCTGCTACAGCCTGTCTACACTCCTTGCTTTCTTCAAACATTCCAAGCTCATTCCTGCCTCAGGGCTTTTGAACACTGGATGTTCCCTTTACCTAGTATGTTCTTCCCTCCCCCTTTCTCAAATGAGGCACTTCTTCCCTTCAGACTTGCCCTCGCCCAAAGGCCTTTTCTCTAGTACCCTCTGGCCTACCTACCCCTACCTAATCCCTTTCTATCTACTTACTCTGCTTTATTGTCTTCATAGCATTGATCAATGCCTGGAATTATGTGACCTGCTTACTTGTTTACCTGTTAACTGTAAGTCACAAGAGGTCAGGGGCTAGGTCTTGTTCACTGCTGTTTTTCCAAGAACACAGAAGGTGATCATATTTGTAAAATATTTGTTACATGATCTATTTAGGACCTTATGGCATGCATTCTGTGTACTAACCTCACTTTTGACTTTATCTTCCTCCCATTCCTTCTTTATCCTGATTTCTTAATCTCATCTGTTTAAATTGATTCTGCTGTAGAAACTATTTTTGTAAGCTGCCTCAAAATTGTTTTTTTGGAATGAGGCTGAGTATACATATGTGCACTTTTAAAATGGTGTAAATAGGTTAACTAACAAGCAGATGACGGGAGCCTAGTGTCATTCACTTAGTACCTTCCGTACTTACATATTGTCAGCAAAGAAACAGCTGGCTTGCTTTTGCACCTCTTCCATCTCATCCTTTCTCCACCGGGCACGCGACGTCAGCATGTGCTTCCGGCCCAGGACCAGCACTCGCAGATTCTGCTTGGCTAGTTGAGAGACCACGTGCAAGAGCTAAAAAACACAAAGCCAGCCCCAAAGAGGGTCAAGGGAAGAAGAATCTCAAGTCAGTGGAGTGATTCTTCCAGCTTGTAATCCCAGTGGTGAAACACTCTTCTCTGGTAAGGGGTGAGAAAACATTCCTTAAAATAATTTCCATCTTTGCAAGCCTGAGGAAATGCTTCCTTTTTACAAATTACTGTCCAACACCTGCCCAATGGTCAGACTCCATTGGATCCAGGGGAGTTTTCTAATAAGCAGACTAGATGAGTTGTTTTTAAACTGTGTTCCCTCGAGCCCGTTGGAATAGAGATAGGGAGGCCAAGGGAGGATGGGGTTTGTTTCCTATACGCTCCCAAGCCTGTTTTATCCAAAACAGCTCAGCTTTTGCAAATTTATATGTTAGTATTCTGCATAAGTTTTCATCTGAATAAAGGGTTCTACTTCTTATTTTAAAAGATGATAAGTGCCTGGACTAGATAGTGACTTTTCAGCCAACTTTTCCATGTCATGATTCTGCTGAGGCTGTCACCTTTCATTGGAATACCTTTTCCTTCCAAAGGTCTGTCAATTTCCATCCATCATCTAGCCTATTTTCTAGTCAAATGACTTTACCTCCATTCGCTTCTTTTCCCACATGTCTTGTGTGCACATGAACTCTCAAAAGTCTAGACTGGGATTTTTAGTAAATCTAGTACTTTGGTTAACTTGCCTATAGTCAGTCTTTCAAAAGGAAAAGACCATAGACTAATTTCATGTACAACCTGTTAAACTAAGAAATAAAAGCTACTGAAAAATTATAATTTATGTCATATAATAGTGTATCACAAATATATAAGTTCTTTAATTTATAAGAATTGCTGGGCCTACAAAAATTCTAAGTTGAAAGTCACTGAAGAAATCCTTGATTTTCTTGGATCTTGGTTGGAAAAAGCACTGATTTTACTCTAGCTTCTCCTTACTCATAATTTCTTCCTATGCAGATTTTCAGGCTATTATTTAAATTAATCAATAAGATTTCATTCATGTACTTGGTCAGTTGTGTCAAACACTGCTTTAGCACGTTATGTCTAATACACATGTAGACTCTCTGACAACACTGAATTAGCAAGGGCTGAATTTTTAAATTACTGTTTAATGCTTTGAATTTATATTGGTTTTTTTGGTCCACCCTGTTCTTATTATTTTAGGAAACAGTAGTTGGTTTTATTATGCCCGATTATTAATTCTAGAATTAAGAGACAGAACAGACACAACTTGCCCATGGAATGTGAGCTCATACTCAAGCAGAGAAGTATACCAAGGCCAGTGTGAGGACTCTAAACTCCAAATTTTATAACCAGTAAAATATAATTCTTTCCTTTAAAGCTAGGAATAATGGCTTCTGTGTTCATTCAACAGTTATGTCCCAGGCCTCTCTCTGTATAAGGCACATGGTAGGTATCACAGCCTACACAGTTTTAAAAGATATGGTCCCGGCCTTCAGTGAGGGTGGACCTAATGATTTTCTTACCAATCAAGCCTAGGGAAATATATATGCTGGCTCTACATATATTGGATGGTTAATAAACATTTTCTGATTTGCTTAAGAAGACACACACATCCATTTTTATGCATTAGAAAAGTAGCTCAGTTTTGAAAACTTGAAAATTACAGACTAGAAGGAAGATAAAAGAAGAAAGCACTCGTACCTCACTACCCAAAGACTGTTAACATTGTATTTACTAGTCTTTGTATTCTATTCATTTTTATATAAACTTATAAGCTATTATTTTAAAAGTTAGGCTAGAAATCAAAAGCAAACATCTACACTAAGAAAGTTTAGTTCATGGATTCAAATACCTCAATACCCTGGGCGAGTATCTCCTTCAGAGTGCACTTACAACATTCCTTTCTTAAAGCTATCCTGAGATTGCAGATTACTTTCAATGACCCTTTATATAAAATAGCAACTAGATTCATTAAGAGGAATGACAATTGCTTTTTAAAATTTCCATATGCATTCCCACAAAGTTATTGTAAAGACACACAAAAAATTCAAATAATACCAATTTTGGATACTGACTGCTTAAGTTTCCATGCAACTGGGAAGATATGGCTTAAAAAACACATATACAACTGGGTCTTCACATCTATACCCAGTTTTAGATAAATGGCCTTGAGTTTCCTAATATTAAGTTAGAGACAGAGGCCTGAGAAAGAGCAGAAAAGGCTTAGCGTGAACTACTCTGGGGCACCATCTTGTGGTGAGAGGTATCCACTAGCCGCAGCTCCGAAAATGATGCAAACAAAGGCGAATAAATGAAACGCACAGGAAAGAAAGATGAAAGTATAGATTAAAGGCACTGGCCAAAAACTCTGTGACAGTCTAGCTATGGGCCCACTTCCTCTGGAGTAAATTCCAAGGCTGGATCCAGTGGGCTGCGTCAGAGTCAGAGGTATACTCAGAATAGTAAGGAAAAAGAAAATGAATTCTATGTTAGATCAAAAAATAAAACTGGGATCACAGGATGTGGAGTACAGCACAGGGAATAGAGTCAATGGAATTGTAACAACTATATACGATGTCACAGGGGTAGTAGATTGGGGGGCGGAGGTTATCACTTTGTGAGGGGTGTAAATGTCTAACTATTACATTGTTTTGTACACCTGAAACTAATAAAATAAATAAATAAATAAAAATAAATAAATAAAACTGGAAGAAATTTCCACTCTGGGAAGACGTAGATGTACTTTTCCCTATTTCTCCTACTAAGTACAACTAAAAATCTTAGACATTATAGATAAAATAAACATAAGACTTTGAAAGGTAGAGAGGAAACAGCAGATTGGCTAGGGACCTTGGGATATGAGGAATAACATGTTGGTAAGTACCTTGGATTTTCTTTGTGTCTCATGTATCCTAGACTTGAAGCTGAAGAAGCAAGCAACCTGGAAACGCCAATGCAAGCAGACAAAACAACAACAACAACAGCAACAACAACAAAACCCAACAAAGGCCTGTTTCCTCTACCCAAAGAATCAGGAAAGAGGCAGTCTAGCAAGACTTAAAACAGACTGTGATGGATATATATATACGAGTATTACCTAAAGCAACAATTGAAAATGCTATACAAAGAGATACACTCAAAAACACTATGATTAAAAACCAAAATACTATATAGACATAAAAATGGAATTCTAAAAAAAGTTCAAATAGCCCACAGGAAGGCAGGAAATATAGAACAGAGAAACCAAAAACAGAGATGACAGAACACAAACAATAAAGTGGCAGGCATAAGCCCTAACACGTCAATAACATGAAATATAAAGGGTTTTAATACATTAATTAAAAGATAAGAGTTTGGCAGAGTGGATTAAAAAACATGACCTATTTGTATACTGTCTTAAAAAACTCACTCAAAATATAACAATATAGGCTGGTGGAAAGTAAAAGGATGCAAAAAATTATATCATGCAAACACTCATCAAAGGAAAACTACATTAATATTAAATGAAGCGACTTTAGAGCAAAGAAACAGAGGAATAATACATGATAAAAGGGTCACTCTACCCAGAAGATATAGCAAACCTAAATGTGTGTGCACCAAACAACAGAGCTGCAAAAGAGGTGATGAGACTTCAGCACTATTCTATCAATAATTGAGAGACGAACTAGACAGAAAATCAGCAAGTATACAGAAGTACTCAACACCACCATCCATGTTCATAAATTAGAAGACTCTCAAGACAGTATATAGTATTAGGTATCAATTCTCCCCAAATTGACATTAAGGTTTAATGCATTCCTGTTAAAAACCTAGCAAGATTATTTTTGTTGATATGGATAAGATTATTTGCAACATATGTGGAAAAACAAACTAATAAGAATAGATAAAACAATTCTGAGAAAAAATAAAGTGGGAAAAATCAGTCTACCTCATTTTAAGCCTTATCATACGATTACAGTAATCTAAAGTATGTGATACCGGTGAAGGGATAGACATAGATCAACAGCATAGAAAAGATGACCCAGAAGTAGACCCACACAAAAATGCCAAGGAAAAGATACCCTTTTCAACAAGTGGTACTGGAACAATTTGACATCCATAAGTAAAAAATGAACCTCTACCTAAATCTCACACCTTATAGAAAAAAGAAAATCAAATCAAAATGGATCAAGGACTTAAATGTAAAACGTGAACTATAAAGTTTTAGGAAAAAAATCTAGGAGAAAAATTTTCATGAAGTAGAACCAAGCAGAGTTCTTGTACTTGACACCTAAAACATAATCCATACAAGGAAAATTGATAAACCGGATTTCATCAAAATTAAAAATGTTTGCTCTGTGAAAGGCCCTGTTAAAAGGATGAAAAGACAAGTTACAAAGTGGGGGGAAATATCTACAAACCACATATTCAACAAAGAACTAATATCTAGAACATATAACTCTCAAAACTCAACAGTTAAAAAAGCAAACAATCCAAATAGAACATGAACAAAGAACTTTCATTGAAGAAGATATCCAGATAACAAGCACATGAAAAGATGTCTAACATTATTAGCCATCAGGGAAATGCAAATTATGACCTAAAGAGGTATCACTACAAACATATCAGAATGGTTAAAATAAAAAAAATAGTGATAACACCAAATGCTGGTGAGGATGTAGAAAAACTGAATCACTCATACATTACTGGTGGGAATTTAAAATGATACAGCCACTCTGGAAAAGTTTGGTGTTTCTTATAAAACTACATAAACATGCAACTACCACACAACAGAGTTACTGCACTTCTGGGCATTTATCCCAGAGAAATGAAAATTTATGTTCACATAAAAACCTGTACACAAATATTTACCTACTTAGGTTTATTTGTAACAGCCAAAAAACTGTAAACAATCCAGATGTCTTTCAACAGGCCAACTGTTAAACTGTGTACATCCACACCATGGAATATAATAAGCAATAAAAAGGAACAAACTATTGATATCCTAACAATCTGGACTGATCTCCACAGAACGATATTGATTGAAAAAAGCCAAACACCAAAGGTTACATACTGTATGATTCCATTTATATAACATTCCTGAAATGAGAAAATTATAAAGATTGAGGACTAGTGGTGGCCAGGGACTAAGGTGGGGGTGGGGTGAGGAGCAAAGTAGGTGTGGCTAAAAGAGGGCAACATGAACGATTCCTGTGGTGATAAAAATGCTCTCTTTATCAATATCAATATCCTGGTTGTGATATTAAAATATTAGTTTGGCAATATGTTACTATTAGGGGAAATTGGGTGAAAGATACATGGGATCACTCTGCATTATTTTTTACATCTGCATAGTACTATTTCCTACATCTACAAGTATCTCAATATAAAAAGTAAATAGAAAGCCAAAACCCCCCACAAAACCTAAAAAACCTCAAATAAAAATGGCCTTCACAGCATAAAGGGGTCTGTGACAAATACCCAGTGTGTAGAGGATGGTCAATATCCCACCAAAAGACAATCTTCCCTTTGAGACTATAAACAGGGATTAAGTTTACCTATCTGTTCAATTTATTGGGGTGACATCGGTTAGTAAAAGTATATAGATTTCAGATGTACAATTCTGTAATACATCATCTATATATTGCATTGTGTGTTCACCACCCAGAGTCAGTTCTCCTTCAATCACCATATATTTGACCCCCTTTACCCTCTGCTAAACCTCTCCCCCCTTACCCTCTGGTAACCACTATTGTGGTTGTCTGTGTCTGTGAGTTTTTGTTTGTTTGTCTTGTTTCTTTGCTACTTTCAGCTTTAATGAGAGAGATGTGGACGAGTTTCCTGGAATTCAGGGCAGTCCTGACCAGAGAAGCCAAGATCCACTTAGGGCTGTTCTCAACCTGGAGAACCAGAGATGGTGGGGACAGTTTTGGACTTGCCCTAGGGGCCTGGAATCTGGGTCACACAGTAGAGCAAATAAACAGTACTGCTCATTCTAGAGAATACCGAAAATTCCAAATTAGTTCCAGAAGTGCAGGTACCCAGTACCTCAAGGTTAACCTGGGATCAGATCTCAACCACTCCCCCAGCTCCTACCTGCCTCATCCCCCACGTTGCTCCTTAGATACCTAAAGGATAATTCTCCAAAAATTAGAAGAGTAAGGACAAATTTCAGCTTAATGTTTGGTTCAAACATTCTCTGGTTTGGCTTCCATTCTAATTCGGTTTATCTCCTGTAGGAACAGATTAAAAAGTTTTTCTTTTTTTTACTTGCAAGAGACACAAAACTACTGAAAGGTACTTCCTGAGTTTAGGGTAAAAATAGGCTTGGCAGGGCTGCATGTGTTAGATATAACTGCGTAGGGATGCTCAGGAAGCAGAAAAGCTGCCTGGAAGGTGGGAGAGGTCAATGAGAGCAAGAGCTTTTCTGAGTAATCCTAAACAGCAAGTGTAACTTCCTTTCCCTATTCTTAACTTTTTACCCCCACCTCTGCAGTCTCTGGCACTTCCTGGCTTGTGTGGACTATAGATCTTCAAAAACTCTAAAGCCTTAGGACCCGATGCCTACAGACCTCAGAAATTCTATGCTAGTTCTTCAGCAAGATAGCTATCATCAATATACCTCAAATATACGAATACTCATTATAGGGTACCTTCAGGAAATAAAATTATGGAAACAACCCAAATGTCCAACAACAAATGAATATATAAACAAAATGTTGTATATGCATACAATGCAATATTATTCAGCCTTAAAAAGGAATAGTTTTGATACATGCTACCACATGGATGAAACTTGAAGACATTATGTTAAGTGAAATAAGCTAGACACACAAGGACAAATACTGTATGATTCCATTTATATGAGGTATCCAGGATAGTCAAATTCATAGAGACAGAAAATAGAATGGTGGTTGCCAGGGCCCAGGGGCGGGGGAAGTGGGGAGTTATTGTTTAACAGGTACAGAGTGTCATTTGGGAAGATGAAAAAGTTCTGGAGGTGGATGGTTGCGATGGTTGCATGACAATGTGAGTCTACTTCATGCTGTTGAACTGTACATTTAAAAATGGTGAAAGTGACAAATTTTGTTATGTATATTTTAACACAATGAAAGTATTATATTTATTCGTAAAGATATATGTGCTCCAATGTTCATTGCAGCTTTATTTACAGTGGCCAACACATGGAAACAACTAAAGCGCTCTTGGATAGATGATTGGATAAAGAAGTTGTGGTATATATATACACAATGGAATACTATTCTGCCGTAAGAAAAGATGAAATAGTGCCATTTGTGACAACATGGATGGATCTTGAGATTATTATGCTAAGTGAAATAAGTCAGACAGAAAAAGTCGAGAACCATATGATTTCACTGATATGTGGTATATCAAACTGAAAACAACAAAAGAACAAGACAAACAAATGAAGAAACAAAGACTCATAGACATAGACAACAGTTTAGTGATTATCAGAGGGTAAGGGGGGCTGGGGGTGGGAGATGAGGATAAGGGGGATCAAATATATGGTGATGGAGAGAGAACTGACTCTGGGTGGTGAACACACAATGTGATGTATAGATGATGTAATACAGAATTGTACACCTGAAATCTATGTAACTTAACTAACAATTGTCACCCCAATAAACTTTAATTAAAAAAAGTTTTACTGTAGAAATTGTAAAATATAAACAAAAGTAGGCAGAAGAGCATGATGTACCCATCACTCAGCTTCAGTATCAGCTCATGGCAATCCAATTTTACCTATGTCCCCTCCCAATTCTGCCTGTCAGACTATTTTGAAACAAATCCCAGACATCATATGACTTAATCTGTGAGTATGTCAGAATGTATTGCTAAATATAAGGACTCTTTAAAATATAAGCATAATACCATTATCACATGTTGAAAAATTAACAATAATTCCTTAATATCAAATATACAATCAGTGTTTATATTTCTCTGCGTCATAATTTTAAAAAAATCAGGATCTAAACAAGCTCCATACATTGCAATTTCTTGATTGCAGTTCAATACATGTGGCTGCTTGTCTTATGGAGTTTCACACATTTAGATGTTGCTAACAGCAACTCTCTGGGTCAGGTAACATATTCTCCAGTCCTCTGTTTCCTATAAATTGGTAGCTGGATCTAGAGATTGGATCAGATTTAAGGTTTTTTGGGTGTGTGTGTGTGTGTGTGTGTGTGTGTGTGTGCGCGCGTGCACGTGTACATGTGTGCATTTAACATTGTGGCCCTGAGAAAGCAAAAAGATCAGTTCATTCATGAAAAATTAACAAGAGCCTTCTCTGTGAGTCATTAGGTGGGGAAACTGGGAATACACACGTAAAGACACATCTACTCCTAACCTCCAGGAGTTAGCAGTCCAACGATTGTAACATAATCTCGTGTTAGGAGGGAGCACTTAAACCAGACTGGGGGTGGGGAGGGCGCTCAGGGAAGTCTCCACAGGGGAAGAGACAGCTGAGCTGAGTTTTCAGATGAATCATCCAGACAAGGAATGGGAGTTTCCAAGGACAAGGAGCAGCATGGTGAAGGTGGGGGCTCTTTATTACTACGCGGAATGAAAGGAACTACAAGCTGTCAAATATGGCTCAATCAGCGGTGTGGGAGGATGACATGGGCAGTGCCAGAAATAAGGCTGGAAAATGAATATAGGGGTCAGATCCCAGCCATCCGTGTAAGCTGTGATAAGGAATCTTTTACCACCTGGAAGCAATGGTGGAAAAACAAAGGATTTAAAACAGGTGTGTGACACGACTACCAATTTAGAGAGATCAAAATTGTGCAGTGCAAAAAGGCTGGACTAGAACAGGGAGACCAGGTAGGGGGCTTCTGCAGTAATTCAAGTAAGAGAGCATGAGAACTGAGACATTGGCAGTAAAGATGGAGAGAAGAGAGCCATCTAAGAGTAAAGCAGAACTGACCAGACTTAGTCATTGATGGGATGTGGGAAACAAGGTAGGGGATAAACCAAAGGAATAGTTGGACAGATGGACAGATGATGGTAACAAGACAGGGTCTATGGGCGGGGGGGCTCGTGATGTCTCCAGGTGGGAGATGTCCAGTGGGCAGCTGGTTATGTGATTCTACCATTTAGGAGAGGGCTTTGGGCTGGAGACAAAGATTTGGAGTTATCAGGGAACACATAACGGCAAGAGCCATCAGCGAGTAAATAAGGTACAACAGGATAGGATACAGACTTACAAGAGAAGAAAGCTGAAAATGAAAACTGAGGAATACTATTAAAGGATGGAGTGATTTTTTTAAAAGCCATTAATGGAATCTGAGGAATGGCCAGAGAGAGAAGAAAAACCAGGAGACAGTGGTCTCTTGGAAAGACTCTAAGAAGCATTTCAAGAAGGAAGCAGAGGCTAAGTATATCAGACACACCAAACTGTCCACCTGCAACCTGGAGGAGTCATTTTGATGGTGCCAAGGGTGGCAGGACGAGATTTCAATTGGTTCCCTAGACTTTATATGTATACGGTTATAGTGTGCTTTGTCCAGAGAGACTCTGTCTTATAAGCATAGCTCTATTTTGCTTACCCCAAATAACAGTCAATTATGCTTTCCATTTCAGATACTGACTGGTGTGGTCTCTTCAAAACCTCCAGCCTACCAGAAGCTTCACTGTGAAGGGAGGAGGTTTTCGGTTTTGTTTTTTTTTAAAGATAGAAGAAACTTGAGGATATTTATATTTTGATCAAAGCCAGGACCAAAGTAGAGGCTGATGCTATGGGCATAGAAGGGATAATTGTTGGAACAAGGCCCTGAGAAAGCAGGCAGAGAGAGAATCTTAAAGAACAGGTGGCGAGAACACCTCTTGCACTAAGATGGTTTTGAGTACAGGCAAGGTGGTTTGATTGTGTGGCTGGTGCACGTGGGTGTGTGGTGTAGAGGCTGACACGTAAGGTCATTCCTCCTGATATCTTCTATTTGCTGTGTGCAACAGGAGCTGAGTCATTGGCAGAAGGAAGGTGTCTGGGGGGTGGAGAAGAAGGCTTCAGGGCAGATGAAATATATCTGATATGAGGCTGGGAGTGGGAGCCGACTGCAGACGCAGACAGTGCAAAAGCCCAGATGTCATGCGGGATGTCATGTGGGGTCTCTGGTCCCACTCCCCACATAAGAATGCAGGACATGGTGAGGCCAAAAAGGAACACCCACGGAGCCATAGATAGGGGAGTCATTACACTATAGTCTCGCTGGCTGCTGGGCAGGAGGCACAGGAGGCAGGAACCACACGATCCGCAACCTGCTGTCTGCTTCTCTGCCAACCAACGAACCCCACTTACTAGCTGCAATCCGCGCTTGCCAGCCACCATCTTCTTGCTAGCCCCCCATTTGCTGCTAGCGTAGCCACAGCAGTTATATTAGTGGCCAGTGGGTCACTGGTTACAGCTGACGGCCAACTAGCAAGCTGACGGCCATCTACTACCCAAGTGAGCACCCTTCCACGTGAGGCCGAGAGCCTGGAAACTACACTCCTGGCTCTGTCCCCACACCAGGTGAGGGTGGAGGGCAGGAGTGCTGGAGTCGCAGCAGTCAGCACAGTGGGAGGTTTACAGCACTCAGCGTCCTGGCTGCAGCTAGATGGCCAGTGTGCATATGATCGCCCCTTTCTGAACATTCAGTCAAAAGGCAGTTTCAGGTGGAACCATTGGAACCATCACATACCATTTCTCTATGAAAAGATCTTTGAGAAAGGATCTCAGAACCACCTGGCTTTCAGGTCACGCGCTCTCTGGCAGTCTCCTCTTTTTAATGACTTCAGGAAACTAGGGGCCTGTCGTGCAAGGCGGCCTGCGGGGTCTCTAGTCCCGCTCCCCACATAAGAATGCAGGACATGGTGAGGCCAAAAAGGAACACCCATGGGGCCATAGATAGAAGAGTCATACCACTTATAGTCTCACTGGAGGCTGGATCCACACGACCTGCAACCTGCTGTCTGCTTCTCTGCCTGTCACCCAACCAACTGACCAACCAACGCAGCCGTGGCAGTTATGTCAGGGGCTAATTGGCTAACTGGTTACAGCTGACGGCCATCTACTATCCGAGCCAGCACCTCTCCACGTGAGGCCGAGAGCCTGGAAGCTGCTCTCTGGGACTCTGTCCCCACAGGGCCTGTTTGGTAAGATGGCCTCAGGATGCTGCATGTTAGTGCTGCAGTAGGTTTCCTTCTTCAACCTATCTCTCCTTCTTCTGCCCAAGCCCTATCCTTTAATGAATCAGTGGGGGGACGGAGAGGAGAAGCTGTACTTATCTTACCTAGTTGGGAGCAGGCCCCCAATGCTATTGAGCTACTTAGAGCCAGTGCTCTATGGATAACACCATTCATTTCCTGGCAGCTTCTGATGCTATACAGTAATACGATGTGTGAAATTAGTGAGTGTAAACAGCTCTTCGGGAACTACAGCCAGTTCAGATTGCTGCCCTCCCTCAGCCGTGGAGAGTTTGCTTTAAAGGATATGACGCAGGAGAGCTTGATTAAAGGAGAAACTGGTCTCTCTGAAAATGGGCAGTAGCTGTTACAGGCGCACACTGTGACTGGGTGGGGTGTTTGAGGAGCGAGGCATCACACTCCTGATGGGCCTAAGCTTTTCTTTCTTTTTTTAAAGCATGATTCCATTTTTTTTTAATATCCCTTTTATGGAGCAGAACTTTTTTTCTTTAATTTTATTGGGGAATATTGGGGAACAGCATTCTTCTCCAGGGCCCATCAGCTCCAAGTCGTCGTCCTTCAATCTAGTTGTGGAGGGCGCAGCTCAGCTCCAAGTCCAGTTGCCATTTTCAATCTTAGTTGCAGGGGGCGCAGTCCACCATCCCATGCGGGAATTGAACCGGCAACCTTGTTATTGAGAGCTCGCGCTCTAACCAACTGAGCCATCCGGGCGCCCCAATAGGTCTAAGCTTTTGAAGGCCCCACTTTTCTCAGATTAAAACCATGCAAGTGTTCACACCAAGGAGAACGTAAAGTGGTTTTGTCTTTGACTTGCCTCCTCTTTACACACACACAGAGGTGTAATTTAGACTGAGCTGCGAAAGGAAAGTTGGTCCATTTTAAACAAAATGTTGATGTCAAAGAGAATATTTTTAGTTACTTATAAGTGGAGAGACTTAAAATCCCATCAAAAACAAAAGAGAAATTCTTAAAATCACCAAATAGCTTGTGTACTGTTCCAACAACAAAAAAATCCGATTTCTAATACCAGTCACACAGTTGTTTGGGAGATTGAAACCAAGAAATACATATTGAGTTTTGATGCTATTGCTTCCCTAAAGACAACCTCATGGTAACTTTGGGCTTGAACTGGGATGCATGGTGGGGGGTTTCCTATTTGAGTCTGGCTGAATTTCAGGATATGAACGTGTTAAGTCAAAGGTGGACAAGAGGAAGCAAGAAAAGTAAATAAGGATTCTTTGGATCCTTTCTTTTTCAGGAGCATTAATTAATTTTGAAAATTATTTCCCACACACAAAGAGAAAACGGAACCCCTTCAGGACACAATGAGAGACAAACTCTATGGAGACATCGTGTTCTCGGACTCATAAGACCACAAAAACAATGTTGATAATTGACGCACTGTGCTCTCCACAAAGTTTACAGCAGAAAAAACAAGGTTAGTCATAACTTAAACTAGAACCATGGAGTTTTCTACTTGTTTCTATGTTCCTACTGTCTTCAGGTAAGCTAATAACCAGTTTCGTTCTCTTCTTTGTCTTTGTTCCTCATTTTTCTCTTAAGCTAAGTTTTGCAAAGAGAATCCCTGTCCCAGCAATGGTCGTTAAGTGACTGCTATATTCAACATTTTTCTGTGTACCTCTGAAAATGCGACCAAGGAAGAGAGTGCAGGAAAACCACCAAGGTTGTGGCTTGAGGCTTCTCGTCCTTCTCATCATGGTTTTTTTTAATGATATTGAATCATGTTTTCATTTGTCTGCTACATACTGTGCTGTCTCAGCCTCAGTTCTACCTTTGATAGTATTGCTGCTTGCAGAGAAAAAGTGACAGAGACAGATATCACTTTATTGAAAGGGAAATTAGATATTACATTGCTGGAACTGTTCAAGAGCTATATACTATGTAAGACACAGATTAGCACTTGATGAAAATGAGAGAATTGAAAGAAGATGAGAAAAGGAAGGTTTTAGAGAAGCAGCAGAAGCTGGGGCGAGGAGGGAGAGGGAAGCTTTCATTGGGTGGTACTCAAGGAGAGGAAACTTCATAAGCCTGGTGATGTAGTTCTAGAGAGAGGACGCTGAGACTGAGTTGGAGTCCTGCTCGCATCTCTGGGACCATGGGCTTTGAGCACAAGAAGACTGAAAACTTTAATGACTGACTGACTCTACACAGCTCTTTGAATCTCTTGGAGGAAAGTATATACACAAAATGCTATTTCTTTATTATGATGTCATTATCCCACTGTTTTACATTAAACTCACCATGTCCTATATCCTGCTTTCGTCAGTCTTCGATATTTTAGGGAGATTTCAATGATCTCATGCTATCCTTAGGCAATGAAACAATTCCACGGAGGAAGAGAAATGCCCTTCCTGTTTTGGGAACATCCTGTCAAGTGTGGGATGTGTTCCCTGCGTGCCATGTCTTCTTTGATGCCATTAGCACCCACACCATTATCCAGCCTTCTAGAACACGATTAAATTGTTGGCCTGGATGGATTTCCCCCGCTAGCTAAGACTCGGAGCTGTCAGTGGACAGAAGATTTGGCTCCTGACTCATACTGTGACTTTTCTCCAAACACTTACAGGCATTCTTTGGTCTTTTTAGTTTCTCTGTAGGATATCTGTGTTTCTTTTATCATTGAGAAGCAGGAAAGGATAATATTCTGAAGAATGAAAATGAATTTTAGGAAGATTAAATTAACTTACTTGGATGCATTTTAATTCCCACTTTCAGAAGTTTATTTAAAAAATTCCCCTAGGGTTCTAGATCCAGTCTATGTACTTGTTCACACTGGGAAAATATGGAAACACTTTCAGGCTCATCAGACACCATTTAATGACAAGAAGAAAAAGAATATGATGAGCGGGGCTTTGGAAGCTTGAAAATCTGTGTAGCCTTTTCAGGGCGGCACTGATCCACATATCTCTTGTTTTTGTACAGAGCCACACACAACTGTACACTGTGACTATTGATCTTGTTTTCTGGACTAATCCTGTCAGTTAAAAATATATAAAAAACCTAAGTATATAAACGATACCTGGGACGTTTCCAGTTAATGTCCCAAGACATCTATACTGTAGCAGGGCTTATACAGTAAATGAAACTGAACAGAAACATAAAAGAGACTCTTCCAATTTATATCTATTATTTAATAGCATAATAATAGTAATTAAGAGCACAAGCTTTGGCATTAAGAACACCTGGGTTCAAATTCTGGTCCCACTATGTCAGAGCTGTGACCTTGAGAAAGTTACATTTCCTACTCGGGCCTCTGCTTCTTCATTGGTAAATGAAGATACAAATTGGGTTATTATGAGGATTAATTTACATGCATGCAGATACAAAGCCACGGAAAAATACTCAATAAATATTGACTATTATTAGACAGTACAGCCTGGATTAGTTAATTTAGATCTCCCAAGCCCCACTGTATTTTCACCTCCCTCCTCCAGAAAAAAAGAAAAAGAGAGATTCTTTTGGCATTATTACAGACTTGGGTGATTTCTGTGTTAATCTGTCAACATTTAAGACTAGAACATAAGCTTTCAGGTTATAAAGGCAAAAGGAACACATGCATCGAATCTTTTTTTTTTTTTAATTTATTGGGGTGACAGTGTTAGTGAAATTACATAGATTTCAGGTGTACAATTCTGTATTACATCATCTATAAATCCCAGTGTGTGTTCACCGCCCAGAGTCAGTTCTCCTTCCATCACCATATATTTGAGCATCTAATCTTAATCCCACTTGAAATACCACTAAAACTGTAATACAGTCTTTCTAAAATGACAAACCTACAAAAACTTGGAGAACAAGAGGGGAGACAATAGAAATACAATTTGGAAGCTGAAAAGCAGATGGACAAACATTTACCTTGCAGATCCAACAAAGTCAGATTTGGAGAGGGGTAAGCTACTGTGTTTCCCCAGAAATAAGACTTAGCTGGACCATCAGCTCTAATGTGTCCTTTGGAGCAAAAATTAATATAAGACCCAGTATTATATTATATTAATTATATTATATTATACCTGGTGTGATGTTATGTTATGTTATATTATAAAGACCTGGTCTTATATTATAGTAAAATAAGACTGGGTTTAATATTAATTTTTGCGCCAAAAGATGCATTAGAGCTGATAGTCTGGCTAGGTCTTATTTTCGGGGAAACATGGTAAGAACCAACCCAATTTCTCGAAAGACTCCAGAACTGGAAGCATAGGAGTGAGGCTAAAAGGAGGTGTGTGTCTTAACAAAGGAGAACTGACAGGATTCTGCTGAAGCTGTTGAAAGCTGTCGAAGAAGCATTTGATTCCTAGATTTGTGCCTCCCCCCATCCATATTGTTCTGCTGGGTGGAGGAAGGAAGTACCACATTCGTAGTAAATCAGAGGATCTCTAGCCTGAAATGCCGAGCACATCTGACTGTGTGAGCACCATACTGAGAACAGGGATTATGTGAATGTATGCATGTTGAATGCAGAATGCAGGGGGAGCCAGACCTTTTCCCTTACTTGGCTCTTCCTAGAACACTGGCACTAAGGCGTTTTACTCTGCAGCCAAGAAACTAGAAACTCTCCTTTGCAGAATCTGACCAGCAAAAGAGGAAAAAATCCTAAAGATTCTAATTCTTGGGAATTCCCCAACAAATGGCCCACCCAGATAACCCCACAATGAGGTCACCAGTCACCAGTCAACAAACCCCACCTACAACTCAGAGCTTCCAATCAGCCCTTTAGATCACGTTTAATCAGAAGCAGATAGAAAAGAATTATCAGACAGCTGTGGAGAGCCTATGAAACATTAAGAATCAAAAACAATAAACAAAACAAAAAACTGAAAGAACAAAGACTATAAATGGAGAAGGCAAATCCCCTATAAAGGCCTCTCATTAAAATTCTATGAGATAACATAATGCATTCATGAACAGATTTTTTTAAATGTAAAGAAGAGCTCTCGGGAATTAAGACATGATTGCCAACCCAAAATGAAAGAATCAGCAGACATGTTTGAAAAGAACATTATGGAAGCCTCACAGGAAAGGCGCATTGATAAAAAATAAGAAATTTAGAGGACCAGTCTGGGAAATGTGACACCTGAATAAAACAGAGTGCACAGGGAAAACAGAAGGAGTCATCAACGAAATAACCAGAACATTTCCAAAAACAGAAAGATATGAGTTTCTAGAATGAAACAGTCTAATATATATCCAACTCAATGGATGGCAAATAGACCATACCAACTCATACTATTGTAAAATTTTAGAAAACTAGAGACAGATGATTCCAAAAGCTTCCAAAGAGGAAAAAAGACAGGTAATATAGAAAAGATCAGGAGTCAGAACGTCTTCAGACTTCAAGGGTAACACTGGAAATATGAAGCACTGTCTTCAAAATTTGGAAGAATACTATTTCTAATCTAGAGATCTATTTTCAGCCACTCTATCATATGTAAGAATATAAAGACATTTTCAGACACGGAAACTCAAAAGTTTTACTTCCTATGCACCTTTCCTTAAGTAGCTCCTGGAGAATGTTTTCCACTAAAGAGACTAACCCAAGAAAGAGGAAAACAGGAAGCAGGAGACCCAAGGTAGGGGAGAAGCAACGGGAATTGCAAGAGGATGGTGAAGAGATCCCAGTATGATGGCTGTGTATCAGAAACAGAGGGCGATTAGTCCAGATTGGAGAGTGACTCCATAGATAGCCACACTAGGGACAATCACAATTGTCACTGCCATCACACCATCATTTTAACCTGAGCATCAAACGCCTGCGTGAGCTTGTACTTCGCTTGTCTTAAACATAGGCTGAAGTTTCGGTATGCCCTGCAGTATACGTCTACGGTATGCCCTTCTGCCTGGATCAGTGAAGACTTGCATTTTACTGAAAATGTAAGAAATTTTTGCTTTGACCTACTCCTGAAAGCTGTAGGAAATCCATGATGAGTTCAGAGGCAGTAAACAGAAACCTATCCTGTTCGACCATATTTCTGTTGAATGACGTGTTTCTGGTCCAAACTATAACTCTGCCAAATGCCTTCACTGCAGTAAACCCGGTTTCCTGAGACTCAGACATGACTTTGAACCCTGCCTTCCCAAGAAGGAGCTCTTCTAAGCTTTCAGAGAAGCCAAAGCCAGATCATGAACCAAAGACTCTGTTCACCTTCTTGAGGGAGCTGTCGTCTGTCTAACAGTAACAATACTGCCCTTTCCTAGTGTTGAGCTTGCTACTCGGTTTTTCAAACCTAAACCATGAAAAGCAAAAAATTATTTATACTATAGTCAGGGTGATGTTACCTGGCTGGAGCTGGAGGGAAGTGAGGTTAGAGGTTAGACAGGGCGCATAGGGAGCTTCTTAACCTTACTAGCAGGTATTAGTTTTGCATTTAAAGTCTTCATATATGATGCATTTTACACACACACACACACACACACACACACACACAGGCTTCGTATTACAAACCACGTGAAGTTGCCAATATTCTACCATTTCTGAGGTACAAAAATAGCAAGCATGTTTAAACCTGATAGTTTAAGCTCAATAATATACCTTGTGCCCTTGAGGCAAGTTAAGAGCCTAAGAGTCTCCGTATACAAAATGTAGAGGGAAAAAACAAACACACACACACAAACAAAAAAATAAAAATACCCCAGAGGATTTCTTAAATGTAAAGAACTCTGATAATGGTGTAACTTGCATACTGTATGCTCAATACAATGATTCCTGTCTTCTAAAAGGTTAAAATGTAAGATTCTAATGGGGAAATTCCTTTGCGTTTCCCAGAGAAAAGATCTGGCAGATGTTATATTCACATAACTATATATAACATAACAAGGAGGACTTAGGAACAGTTTTTAGAAATCCCCAAACCCTCACATTTCCCTCACTTCTGCTTTCTTAGCAGAAATGGGGACACCGAAACTGGAAATGACAGGAAGCAATCATGGGGATGTGATCTGAGGGAGAGTTTGAGAGGAGGAATTAGATAAAAAATGAGACAAATGTATTCACTATTCTCTTCTAATCAAGGCAGACATGGGTGGACTGAGTTGGTTCTTGGTAGAAGAGGTGTTTTGAGGCTCTTTTTTCAGACATATAGATTAAAAATTCACAAAAACCACAAAGAAGAATCTTCTACGTTTTTCCCCCGTAGCTATAACATACTGAGCAATTATGATGTGTCAGAAGCATTTTAAACGTTTTTATAAATATCCTCACTTCATCCTTACAGACACCCTATGAATTTGGTACCGTAATTACCACCCTGTTCCTAACGCCCTTTTATATATGAGGTAGTAGGCTCAGTAAGGTTTAAGAAGTAGCTCAAGGTCATAAACCCATAAATAGCAGAGCTAGATTTATAACCTAGGTAATTCTAACCTCAAACCTACGGTCTTAATCAGTAATTCTCTTATACTATACAACTCTCAATCCTAATGCCTTTCTTTTCGAAGTGTTCCCTTCTTAATCCTGCCCCCTGTTCCACAGCTGAATTTGACTATGATTTTTCCAGTAGCATCTAATGCACCATCCTTCCTAAGAGAATTGTGGGAAATCCCTAGGTACTTTTGTTTGAAAGTCTAACACTGTATTTCTCACACTGAGGTATGCACAAGCAGTACTTGGCAGTATGTTGTGGGTACTTAAAGCCACAGAATTAGCAAGGCACATTCTCCTGGAGTGACAATTTTACTTCAGGTTTTATTTTCTAGGGAGAATCTCCTTGTTTTCGTTTTGAAAACAAACACAGAGGTGCTTTGATATCTTTAAACATAAGATCTGCACTATCTTTTAAGATAAAACAATGAAGAATCCAAAGATGTTTTGTATTTGCAGCAGGGTCATACCTTCCATCCTCTGGGGACAGTTCTTTCTCCTCTGCAAACAGCGTGAGGAGCGACCACTGGATTGTAAAGTCAGTCAGGTGAGCACAAGAACAGTCACAATATGGAATGTGGCCCTAATCTGACTGTTCAAAGACACTTTCAAAACTTTCTACTTGGAAATACACATATCAAGGAAAATGCAAATTTTACAATATGTTTAATGACGGCGTTTCTGTACAAAATAATTAAGTATGCATGGATGAAAATAGTCTTGAAAGAGATATACTAAACTGCTATCAATTTCTATTATTTGATATTATTTGACTTTCTCCCCAGTAAACATATATACTACCTTTATAAAGGAAGAAAAACATCTAAAGGTCAAAAAACAACAAGGTGGGGCAAAGTGGTGAAGGTGGGCAAAAGACACAAACTTGCAGTTATAAGATAAAGAAGTCCTGTGGGAATATTGTACAGTATAGTGACTATAGTTAATTAATACTGTATTGTATATTTAAAAGTTGCTAAGAGAGTAGATCTTAAAAGTTTTCATCACAAGAAAAAAATTGTAACAATTTGAGGTGATGGACGTGTTAATTAACCTTAGTGTGGTAATCATTTCACTTATACAGTATTATATGTCAACTATATCTCAATAAAACTGGGGGTGGGGGAAACCAGCAACAACAGCACACACAGTAATCCCCAAAACCAAAGATAAAATAGGATTCCTAGAGATCTTCCGAGTCGGTAACCTGCTGAATGATTGAGTCTTAATTGGAGATCAATCCAAAAAACAGCAGATCCACGCAGAGCAGGTTCTGCCTGAATTTATTCAACTCAACTCAACTCAAACATTTATTTTGTTGTTCACTCTATAACAGGCACTCTTTGCACACATATTTTTTTATATCAATAAGATTCACTTTTCTTCAAAAAGTTCATTCCACAGTAGGCGACAGACATATAAACAAATTATTGTGATACGATACAGCTAATAAAAAATTTACCAAATGAATGTACCTGTTGTAACCCAGGTACTTTCCTAAACAGAGCTGGACATATGGATGAACAAGACACAGTCCTGCCCTCAAGGAGCTTAGAGCCCAGTAGGAAATACAGGGTGTTGGTAGAACCTCTACAAGGGAGGGAGAAGAGAGGGGCCTATGGGAAGTTCTGAAAACTAAAATGGAACTCCCCAGTCCGATGATTCTAGATTAAGGAATCAGCAATGCAAAGGCACAGATGAATGAAACAGCATGGGATGTTCAGGAGAAAATGGGAATTTGAGGCTCAGTGGAGCGTAGGGTGTAAAGTGGGAGGGAGGAGGAGCTGAGAAGGTGGGAGACAGGCCAGAGGTCCACAGGGGTCAGAATCAGGACTATGCACTGCACCCAGGACCTGGGTCTACGTGAAGAGAAGCCTCTGAAGGGCCGTAGTAGCAGCGTAGTGACACTTTCAGATGTTCATTTCAGAAAGAGCATCCTCACTGAGGTTCGGGATGTAGGGAGATCAATGATCAGACTTCCGCCAATAGAGATGAAAAGTCTGAATAAGACAGAGAGGACAAGACACGCTGGAGCCACGCTGCCCAAGAGCAACACAACACAAGCCACCAATGTAACTCGAAGTTTGGCAGCCATAGGGAAAAATAAGAAGAAACACATGATATAAATATTAATAATATATTTTACTTAACCTGCTATATAAAAAATACTTCAACATGAAAATACAAAAATTATTAATGGGATCGTTTCCATCTGTTTTTTTATATTAAGTCTTTGAAATTCCGTGTGTATCTCACACTTGCAGCAGATCTCAATTTCATTAGCCACATATCAAGATCGCAATGGCCCCACTGGCTAGGGGCAGCCGTATTAGACAGTGCAGGACTAGAGGGACTGATTTAGAAGGCAATATTGGCAGGATTTCTTGTCTCGGTGAATGTGGAGAATAAGAAGGTAGAAATGCCTGGAATTGCTGGCTTGGATAACGGGATGGAGAGTGGTACCAGCAAACCAAAGAGAGGATACAGAAAGAACAGGTCTGAGGAAGGAGGAGATGGAAAATTTGGTTTTAGAGTGTTAAATTTAAAATGCCTGAACATGAAGTTATTTGCCTCAGTTGTCCTAGTCACAAGTAAGTGACAGAGCCAGCATTTTGATCCAGATCTCTTTGATGCCAATGCTTTTCTAAGGATTCCTCTAAGTGGGAATTTAACAAAAAAGAAGGAAGAGGCATGGGAGGTCAAAGCCTGCTTTTACTTTCATTCAATATAAAATACCTTCACACTGACGTGTGTCAAAAAACAAACCAAAAAGTAAAATAAAATAAAATAACCCACGTATGTGAGGTCTCCAAATTAACAAATTCTTGCATTAATAGTGCAGCCATAATTTTCAAAACTTTTGAAGAAGGAAATAAGACATTTTTTGAAATGTTCCTAATTTTAAAAATCTAATGTAGAAATACACTTTCCAAGGCACTTTACCCTATTTTGTAAATATATACTTAGCCTAGCAGTGGGATTTTAAAATTTCATCAAAATTATGTCCATACTATAGGAGAAGATATTCATTTCTAAGAATAATCTAATAGTCAGAAAATTAAGACCTTCTAATATGTTGAAGGGTCAAAAAGTGAGGGGATCCAGTCTGATTTATATGCTAGCTGAAGGACGTTTATTTGAACTAAATTTTGGTTTCTCCTCTAACACCTCTATATGTAATACAGCATAGGAAAAATGATATCCCTAAAAGGTAGATGGCACCATAGCTGTCCCTAAGATTACTTGCTGTCTCAAAACACAACTAGTTGCCAAGGAAATATCTGTGATTACACACACACACACACACACACACACACACACACACACCTAAGAATGGGAATAAACAAGCAAAGAAAATAACTTGTTTTCAAAGGAATGATCTTCCAAAATAGAAACAAGTAAACTGAGAAAAGCCACCTGGGCAAGTTTGAAAATAAAGAGAATGGTTTGAAAGTTGACCACTACTCAGGAAGTAGTAGCCACAATATTTTTAAAGGATGCTAAAACAAGAATGTGTGCGTGCAGGATTCAAGGAAATTGTTTGTCTAGTAACTATGGGTTAGTCAAATGATATATGAACCACCAACTCTACACCAGTGTGTACAATCATCTTATCAAGGACTCTGTTTTTAAAACTTTTCTAATTCATTTTTTATAGAGGCCAGAGAAGACCCTTGTTTTTTTTAGTTGGACAAGGCAGGACAATTCATGTGAGTGGGGCACGTGTTTCAATGTGACATGCCAGTGAGTTTGCATGATTCTGGTATGGCTTCATTTACATATAGCTAATAGGCAATTATGAAATGCAAAAGAAATAATGTACCATGTATCTGTCACCTGTCAGAGGGAACAAGAATCCTGTTTGTGAGACATAGACCAGGCATGTAATTTTAGAATATATTCCACTTGGGAGTTTTCACAAGAAAATAATTTTGTGAACTGTCTTAGCTCAGGCTGCCTTAACAAAATACCATAAACTGGGTGGCTTAAACAACAGAAATTTATTTCTCACAGTTCTGAAGGCTGAAAGTCCAAGATCAAGGTGAAAACAAGGTCAGGTTTTGGTGAGAGCTCTCTCCTGGCTTGCAGAGGGCTGCCTTCTCACTGTACCTTCACATGACAGAGGGCCCTGTGTCTCCTCCTCTTCTTGTAAGGACACAATCCCATCGTGAGGGCCCCACCCCATGACCTCATCTAAACATAGTCACCTCCCAAAGGCCCGTTTCCAAATAACATCACATTGAGGGTTAGGGCTTCAACATACGAATTTTGGGGGGTACGCAATTCAGTCCATAAATCATATAGCCTGTTCTTGTTCTTCATCCACTCAACACCTGATCAACCCAACTCATAAAATGCTGAGTTGGTTAGTATATTATGCTAACCAAGTTGGCATTCAAATGCTGAGAAGAAAAGGGGCTCCAATTTGATCATTTGCTTCGCAAAATGACTGTTTTCAGGGAAGCAGAACATCTCTGAAAAAAGCACAGGATGTGGATTTAGTGTTTTACTAGAGAGCTGTTACCTCTGGACAAGTCACTTAGTTTCTAGGCCAGTTTCCTCATATGTAAAAGGACAAAAATATAACCACTTACTCCATAGGGATATATGAGGATAAATCAGATAAAATCTATGAAAGGGCTCAGTAAGCCGTAAAAGACCACACATTGTTACTGCTCGGCTACGAAGAAACAACAATGCAGTACATTTATCTGCAGTTTTGATATGTCCCAAAAGATTAAGATGTAGAGAATTAAGATGTTTTCATGAAAACAGAGCTGACATGTATCTTCCGAGATCCTTTACTTTAACTCCTTGCCTTAAGCACATTCATTTCTTCTTTCTTAGGTCTACTGTCATCACTTCAGTTCAAGGTGCCACTAGCTCTCCTGAATGGTTTTCCAACCAGGTTTCTCCTGGGCCACTGCCAGGTTACTTTTCCTACAACATTGCTTTCTTCACATCATTTTCCCATTCACCCCAATTTCTGGGATGAATGTCTTAATGAATGTCACACCTGCAGGTGTGAACAAATCTAGAGAATTACCTGGTATGGGGAGGACTAGATATGTGGGTCTGGAAATTACAACTGCATGCTACAAGGTATAGTGGTGTGGCATAGTGGGAAGACCACAGACTTTGGAGTCAGATTGCTATTTGACTTCCGGATCTGTTACTCGTATCTATGATCACCGAAAAGTGACCTAATTGCACCTCTGTTTCCTCATTTGTAAAATGGTAATTTAATTGCTTACTTCATAAGGTTGTTGAAGCACAGAGTGCAACTTTAATAGAGTGTACAATATGTTTTAGTTTCTGTCCCTTCACATAAAACAGATAAAAAAATGTTAATAAAATGTGCATTGTGTGTTTAAAGTTTCGTTTGCTCCACTTAACAAGCAGATATTACCTATATCTTATTTTAAACTTCAAGATAAAAAAACTGTTTTGGAAAAGGGAACTATTTAACAAAACACACATATCAGTTACCAAAATAAATCTTTTAATATATTCAGATATCTCCCTGGTCAAAATAATGAAATGAAAATCTACAGTTGAACTGTAAATTTATTTAAGTTGGAGAGTTATGTGTTTATTTTTGCCTGTGGAATAGGATACATTTGAAAGAAATAAATCTGGAGTAAGAAACCAGTTAGCAGGGTAGAGTAGGTATTCAAGCAGATACTAATAAGTATGTGAGGAGAAGGCTCTGGAATAGAGGGAGAGAAGACAATTGATTGAGAAATCCTTAGAAGGAAAAATTGGCAAGACTTGGTGAACGACAGGATATGGAGGTTCTGGTGAAGGAGTCATGGATCACTCCCAGGTTTCTAGGCTGAATGGCTGGAAGAATGGAGGCACCGTCTGTGGTGTAGAGGTCTGGGAGAGAAATACTGAGTTCAGTTTTGGACATACTTAGTTCGAAGTACATGTCGAGGGTAGAGATACAGATTTAGAACTTGACAGCATATAAAGTGGATGAAATCAACCAAGATGGGGCCTGAGACAGAGCCTCAGGGAATACCAACATTTAAGGGGGAAAGGGAAGATGGAGGGCTCAAAAATAAGTCAGAGATGACAAGGAATGGTCAGAGAGTATAACAAGAAGGATAAGAGTGTAGACTCACAGAATTCAAAGACATAGTTTCAAGAAGAAAATAATACATTATTAAATGCAGAGAAAGAGTCTGAATGTTTATATGTCCCCCCAAAATTCGTATGTTGAAACCTTTAGTATTTGATGGCATCTGGAGGTGGGGCCTCTAGGAGGGGATTAGGTCACAAGGGCAGACCCCCCCCAATATGATTAGTGCCCTTGTAAGAGGCCTCAGAGAACTTTCTCACCCCTTTTACCATGTGAGGTTACAGTAAAAAGACAGCCATCTATGAATGAAGAATCAAGCCCTCACCAGATACCAAATCTGTGGTGCCATGACCTAGGGCTTCCCAGCCTACAGAATGTGAGAAATAAATGTTTGTTGTTTATAAGCCACCCAGTTTACGGTATTTTTGTTATAGCAACCCAAACAGACTAAGGCAAGGACTAAAATACGTCCATTGGAAATGGCAATTAAGAAATTACTGACAGCCTTAGCAAGAGCCGTTTCAGTGCAGTGACAGGGGCTAAGCCAGACCTTCAGTCCGTGTAGGGGTTAGTGAGTGAGAAACTGTGCACCAATCTTTTGAGAAGTTGAGATGAGGGGAGAGACTAGAGCAAGCTAGCAGGTTATCAGTTAGTGATTAAAGCAATGAAGATGCTGAAAAGCATGTCACAAAGAGCCTAGAATGGTAACCAAGGAAGAGGCACTAATAGGTCAACAGGTTGAAATATAAAGATAGATCAGTGTTACAGAAGGATTCTGGAATGAGATCTGTTAATCCTGTGACTTTGCCACTTAGGAGACAAGTTACTTAACCCTTCCCGTGCCTTAATTTCCTCATCCTTCAGAAGGCAGTACCACTACCTATGTAACCCTTGTGAGAATTAAACGAGACGTTGCAAATAAAAATGCCTAGCACAGGCACCTTCAGCTTGGTCCACAGGAAATACTCAACAAATATTAGTTCCCACTTCCCCTGAAAAAACACCGGTAATTTTGAGGGCTGTCATTCCAATTAAGCAATGAAGATGTGTGTTAAGTTGCCCAGGGTTACTGCATTTAGTTATATTAAAAACAGGGAACAAGAACTGAAAGAGGAAAGGGTTTGAAAGAATTAACCATGTTTGAAGTCTAAAAAGGATGAAGCAAGTAACAGTGCCAAGTGGGAAGCAAGCCTAGTGGAGCAGGAGCCCTCGTGTCTTACATATAATTAGCATATAGTGGTCCCTCATTGGTCTATAAAGGAGGGGATTTGCAACAGAGATAACATTTTAAGAGGCTTGATATGGAAAGATCAAAGCACAAACAAGGCCATCTCAGGGAGGAAAGTTGTTTGTGGAGTTGACATCTGATATTGTTGATCATGTCAGTAAAGATGTAGGAAACAAAATATTTGGGAAAAATAGTTTACAAAGCAGCTTTGAATCCAAGTATTCTTGGGGCTGATTGTTAATGAGTGTGAAGCACACAGCTAGGGAATTTGTGGGTAGAAAACATTCCCTAATTGCACAATCTCTAAACCTTTCCATCTGATTTTAACTATAACGATGTGCAAGTAAACATACTTCTCAACTTTTCCAACCCTCCATGAACAAAGAATTACTCTCTTCAAACACACATTTCATTCTAATGAGTCTTGACATGAAATCATTCTTAGATAAATTTAAAGAGATTTTCCAGATTGGGGGAGGCGGTGTTGGTGAGAATTAGTAGTAGGTATTTTCAGCTCCATATTTTGATCACAAGGAAAACCTGAGCTTTAAAAAATTTAGAACTGAGTAGAGTTGTAAGGCAAGATAATGCTATAAAGGAATCCAATGCTATTCTTTTTCCAAATCTCTCTTCCTAAAAAATACACGAAATGTGACTTTGTCTTTAAAATACAGGACACAGACTTCTTACATAAACTGCATATCTACTGACCACAAATCAAGGCGGAAGGACCACTGCACTGCTCAGGAAAAAAAAAAAAAGATGCTGTGGTCGTTGTGAGGAAACAGAAACTAGGAAAAACACCCCATTGTTTTGCAAAGAAAAACAATTCGAGAACTCCTCAAAAGCAAAGAAAAAAATCCTTCAACTACTACGAAGGTAAAGACAGAAGCGGTAAGTGAATTTTCGAGTGGCTTAACACAAGTAGTCTGAGGGAGGACAAAGGCTGATTTCTCCACAAAGTCCTCTTCCACCCCATGGGAGAGGATTGCACGTTTTCCCGAAAGGAAGGGGGTTGCACTCTGGCAACTATTGGGACATGACAACTGACTGACTTTATAAGAAACTAATTTTGACAAGAGTCCAAACTAAGCAGAGCAGACAGGAGCGCGGTGCAGAGTGGAGCTGGCTGTGCACTGCACACTTCTGGGGCGACATTCACACAGACGACACGAGAGGTGCCCGTGGTGGTAAGCACTGCAGCAGCCCTGACGGCAGGTATGGAGCAAAAACGTGAGCTTCCTGGGGGCAGGCTGTTTTCTCTGTTTTCTGCACTGCTGTATTCCTGGCACAAAGAATAGGGCCTGGCGTTCAGGATCATCAATAAATATTTGCTGAATTAATGAAAGAAAAAGGAAAAACGAGTTTGAGAGCAGAGAAGACAGGTGAAGTATATGTGAGAGCAGGATTCCTTACAAATGGAAGAGATTGAGTGAGTCAAAAAATCCAGAACTTTGGAAAAGAATTCCTACCTGTCAAGAAGGAGGAGGAGGAAGAACTAGTTCGGATATGCCAGGTTTTACTGTGCTCTGGCATGGACTGAGTAAGGGCCGAGCTAAAGTTATACAATAAAAGGGGTAGAAAGACCATCAGCATAGATGGAGATTTTCTTCTTAGTTAACAGAATAAGTATGTAAAGAAAAGTTCACTTTTTTTTCTTTCTATCAAAAGCATCTATATGGCCATAACTACCCAGGGAGACAGAAGTCAGAAGAAAAGATATGATTTTCATTATAATATGAACCCCACCCCCCCAAATAAATTCTTGAACACATGATCAAGTGAGATAAATACTGTAAAAGTGATATGTCAACTGTTATATGCTACCATAATGTTAGCTGTTTTTAATAATCCAACTAACAGAACCAGTGTTCATAAACATTGACTATCCAATTAATGTCCACTGGCCATTTTTTGCTTTAGCAAATATGTAGGTATACAAAATAGATAACTTATACTATTCCTTGTGTATACTTGATTTGCATTCTGTTCTATTTACCAGGTTTCAATTAGATCTAAAGTTCTGTTTCCTTACAACCCTCAATATCATCTTTACATGATCCATAAACATATACAGAATTTCTAAGGACATCGCTGACTCTACAGAATCTTTTCACATTCCACATTTTTTTTTAATTTTTTATTTCAGCTACAAAAATTTTATTTCAAGAGAGCTGATACCTCTCTATGTCCTATTATGACTCCTCCAATGGTGTATCACAAACAATTCATCTTGCCAAGGAAATCTGCCAAGTTGCTCCAAATGCTGATCAATGCAAAGGGACTTACTGAACCATATTTTTTCTATTTACAGTGTGTTTTCTGCCAGGGTTATTTGGCACACCCCATCTGTAATTTCCATTAAAATAACAAAAGCAAACAAAAACAAAACACACAGCTCTTCGCCATACAAAAAAATCTACAGTTGGCTTCCCTGGGAGGAACCACTCCCACCCACAGCCACTCGATGTTTATCAGGATATACTAGTTGAGAGCTGCGAAAAATAAAGAGCGGGAAGTTCCCTGTAACCAAAACAAAAACTGTTACAGATACTTAAGTGATCCTTAGCAATATCCTATCCAGCATACGTTTAGGAGTTTAGTAGGTTACACAACCCATACACACACAAAAAACAACTGGTATATATTCTCCTCTGATGTGGTAATACGATACGAGTATACCAAGGAAGTAAAGCTTTACTTAATTTTTGGATGGATAATAAATTCACATGGTTCAAATCCAAAAGGAATCAAAAAGTATTACGAGAAAAGTCTCTCTCCCACCCTGTCCCCCAGCCATGCAGCTGCTCTTCCAAGAGGCAAACAATATTATCCATTTCTTGGGTAGCCTTCTAGAGACATGAACAAACAAGTGTGTATGTGTGTTTTCTTTCCCCTTCTTTACACAATTGGTGGCAGAATGTATTCCACTTCTGGGTAGACTCATAGGTGCTTCTCCCACCATATCATGGATAGGTAATAGGTTTCTTCATGCATGTCATTTTTCACTGAACAATAGCAGCTTCCCAAGTGCTGTGTTGTGAAGGAGTTTTAAGAGCAGCAGACTTGGAAGTGTATTGTGATTGATTTGTAGTATCTGCTACAGCCATCTATTTTTGTTTTATGACTTACTGTATCTTCTACATGCCTCTGTTAAAGGAATTATTAATAATTATTATACTTGGGAAGGGGTGTCTAAGGGTAGGTAGCATGTCCTTTCATGTATATAATGCGGGGTGCCTACCCAGCACAGTGCCTTGCATATAATTAGTACTTAATAAATATTTATGAATGAATCCCACAGCAAAATTCCCAGTGTGTAGGAAGAACGAGAGAGCTTTTCATATTCCAAATGAGCTCCTCCCCTCGATACAAAGACAGAATTGATCAACCCTGGAATTGAAGATTAGTAATGAAGGTGTTTTTGAAACATATGTGACAGTGCTTTCCACATCCCATCAAAATTCACAGAAATGCCATCTGGCACTCAACCTGCTTGAGAAAAAATACTCACACAGAACTTTACACAGGATCTCATAATGTGCGTAATCAGTTAGTTTCCAATCACTGGTATCTAAAGAGAAAATGGTTGTATAACGTGATTTCTGAAACAAAAGTGGGGTGAGGAGGGAGGTCAGGTGATGGTGAAAGAAAACTGAAGGGAAACAGCATGAGTGAAAAAGAAAGTTTATGACTGTTTAAAAAAAATCCTGTGCATGAGAAAAATTAACAAAGAAAGAACATTTCAGTTGAACCTTACTCATTTAAAGCTCCATCTGCTAATCATTCTCAGATCTCTTGCATGAATTTATATTTTCCATATTAGTACTGCCATCTACAGTACATGAAGGAATCATGTTTTTTGTTTTGTTTTACAGGGGGAAATAACAAATGAAAAGTCTGACATACTATAGGCTAACATCTTCATGTCCTTTTAAATATATATTTATCAAAGTTGCAGGGTATGTTTTCTCTTTATTGCGTATAAAGAAAGGCAATAATACTCAATGGGCTGGTTATTACTTTTTTTAATTAATATTGTAAGGCTAGAGCTTATTACTTTAAGTCTTTAAATTACATGTATGTAACTATGAACAATGAAGAGAAAAGAATTTATAATTTTGAATTAAAATTTTAAGAAATGTTTTTCATATGCCCAAATTCCCATTTATTTCATTTCGGTGTAAGATACATACTTGGACTCTCCAAGGAGAAGTAAAGAAAGTCCCTGAAAGAAGTAAAAAGAATCTCTTAGTTTTCGTGGGATTCCTCTTTCCTGACCAGTGGGTTGGTCTAGGGATAGACAGGATGGAAGAGGAAGAAAACCATCAAAAGTGAACAGACTTGAGGGTGAGGGGGATCAAATGTATGGTGATGGAAGGGGAGCTGACTCTGGGTGGTGAACACACAGTGTGATTTATGGATGATGTGATACAGAATTGCACACCTGAAATCTATGTAATTTTACTAACAATTGTCACCCTAATAAATTTAAAAAATAAAATTAAAAAAAAAAAAAGTGAACAGACTGACTCAGATTTATAGCGCAAGCTGGAAAAGCCTGAATTCCAGACCACAAATAATTTTCATGCTCCCAAGAGGACATTATACCAATATGTTGCGTTGTCATAATACAGCTTTTAAGGTAAGTGCAATCCATTATAACTATTTTTTAGAATTAAAAAAAAAAACATTTTATTTTGGAGATAACCAATAATATTAAGACGATGATGAGAATTTTCCTGGTTTGTTTAACCAACTATTCTCAACTGGGAATTAAAATACCCGATTTAGTGGGGGGGAGGGTGAGGGGATTGGAGGGCAGTTGGTGACCACAGGATGGCCACGGGTTTGAAAATTAATCTGGGGAACGTAATTTAGTGGTTACCAGAGGGTAAGGGGGTTGGGGGGTGGGAGATGAGGGTAAGGGGGATCAAATATATGGTGATGGAAGGGGAACTGACTCTGGGTGGTGAACACACAGTGTAATTTATGGATGATGTGATACAGAATTGCACACCTGAAATCTATGCAATTTTACTAACAATTGTCACCCCAATAAATTTAAAAAAATAAAATTAAAAAAAAATACCCGATTTAACCAACTGGGTATTAAACATTATCTTTCTTCTCAAATCTCATCATATTAAGGTTGCCACAGGCTTGAAAATAGGAAAAAGAGTTAGGCGATATTCATTACGTTCCCCCACCCTTCACTTCCTACCTCCAAAGTACTAGAGTACTGCTTTGCTACATGGTGCTATTGGAACAGTGTCAAGACCCAAATTAAATTAAATTAGATGTCTCCATAACACATTTTTTGATTCCTCCTTAGCTAGAAGTAGTTTCTTTAGTCTATTTTCTTTCGTCTAGATATTGAAGTAGTTTCTTTAGTCTAAATATTGAAGAAAAGAGCTTTAGAATTTTTAAAGCTCTTTTCTTCAATATTTCTTAGGGCCCTTATAAATATTCCACATATTAAAAATTGAGTATTCACAGGATTATAAACTCCTTGACAAGAACTGCATTTTATTCATCTTTGCATCTGTCATAGTACCTAGCACAGTGCGTGGCACAGGACAGGAAGTCAATCAATACTTAACGAATAATGTATGCTTACATTTAAAAGCCTTACATGGCTCACAGTAAACCAAATAGTTCTTTTGAGAAACATAATGGCACAAAGTTCAACAACAGAAGGGTCTTTGTTAAATATTTCTTGTACAAGGAAAGCTAGAATCTATGACAACTACAGTAAAATATACATACTTAAGGTCATGGTTTTTATGAGAGTAATAATTAGTGTCATTAAGTCACCAGCAGTCTAGTGACAGCTGAATGTTACAGCTTGTTAGGGCTTTGGTTAGGCTAGAGGCATGTGACTTACAAGAAGATAAACTTAAGCTCTTTTATAAGCGTTAATTTATAGATGAGATAGGTTGTACTGTTGCCAGGGAGATATCACAACTACCAAAAAGGAAAGCATAAACAAATTTTAAAAATACCAAATGTTGAGAAGAAAGGCAGATATTAAACAGAATCCTTAGCTTTATGTTTATGGATTTTGTTTCTTGGAGATTCCCCTCATTACAGAAGAAAAATGCCCTACCAAAGCAGTTAAGTATTCAAGCCCTCTGCAGATTTCTTGAGTTCCTAGTAAGTTTATGTATGTGGTATGTTATTCTGTATGAAATTAACTACAACAGAGCTTCTATTAAAACAATTAAGATTAACACATTTAGAAAAGAAGCACAGAAAATATGACGTGTGCAGAGACATGGAAAAGAATTAATTTCTGATACTAGCAAAACCTACACAGAAAAGATCACATGTCAAAGTGGATAGGTAGAAATAATTAGCAGGCAAGAATTATAATTAAGCTAAAAGAGAAATAGATGAAAGGACATCATTAGTCTAACCCTGGACACAATCAATGAACTTCTCACAATCCCACAATATACCACAACCAACGAAAAGGAGCTTGTGGTCAAAAACACACAAGCAAGAGGTTCAAACCATGTAATTTGAAAGTTGGGAAATGGATGTGAGAATGCAGACAATAAATATCAGGGAGGGAACAATGTTGTAATCAGGCAGCTTTGAGGAAAATTTAAACTATAAAGGTCAAGGTGCTATACATCTGACAAAGTTCTTAGCTTGTTTTTTAAAATAATGTTTCATGCTCATTGGGCATTTTCTGGTATAGGTTTTAACAGTTTTCTCCATTGGAACTTCAGGAAGAAATCAATTGGGGAGGCTGCGTTATGTAGGGTTTAGGCCACAGACTCAAGCAAGATTGCTTGAATTCAAATAGCTCTCTCACTTACTAGCTGTGTGATCTTAGGAATGTTACTTAACCTCTCTAAGCCTCAGTTTCCTTATCTGTAAAATGGGAACTAGAACTAAGTCCTAACTGATAGGAGGATTTGTTTGTTATGACAACTAAATGATTAATTTAATAATTTATTCTTTATATAGCACTTTGGACATATATCTGTAGTAAGTACTATAGGACTGTTTGCTAAATAAAAATCTGTCTTCAATAGTTTAGCTGTTAATCTAAGAAAAAATTTGGCCCCCATGATTGAGAAGGTCTCCAGATGATGACACTAGGTGAAACTTAAAAAAACAGTTTTCTAATTTTGAAGGAGCCCTGCTTTGACTTTATTTTCTGTCCCCACCCTCCTCATGATTTCTAACTCTGCTTCTATAATGCTAGTTAAAAGATAGTTAGCTAGGAAATAGTATGCCTTTTGCTCAGGGTCCTTAAGTGTTCATTTCCTCCAAATTTGCCATAAGAGGGGAAAAGAGGATATATATAACTTCCCTTCTTAGATATATGATAGTAAGCATTATAGCTGATGACAGGGTGGTTTGAAGTCTCAGTAAGATTATAGAAAATCAAAAAGAGTTCCCACATAGAGGTGATACCTAAAGAATAATACAGTAGAGCCTCCCAATAATTTATCAATGAAAAATCAAGTAGATGGAAAGCAAAGTAAAGGCCTCATTCCTAATATTAATAACAATCTCTAGAACATGGATAATAAGAAAAGTAAACTTGAAAAGTTAACCCAAGGAGGCAAGTATCACTGAGACTCATGACTTTGGAAAGGTATGTTCTTTTTTTAAATTATTGTTTATTATTATTAGTCAGGTGCAGAAAACATAATGATTAGACATTTACATCCTTCACAAAGTGATAGCCCCAAGTCTACTACCCATCTGAAACCGTATATAGCTATTACAATACCAGTGGCTATATTCCTTCCCTATGCTGTGCTTTACATCGCGTGAAAATATATATGTATATATATATATAATTATGGTTGACATTCAATATTATTTTATATTAGTTTCAGGTGCACAGCGCAGTGGGTAGGCATTTATGTAATCTATGAAGTGATCCCCCCTATAAGTCTAGTATCCATGCATAGCTTTTACTACATTAGACTCCATTCCCCATACCTATTTTACATCCCTGTGACTATTTTGTGACTACCAATTTGTACTTCCTAATCCCTTCACCTTTCTCACTCATCCCCCTAGCCCCCTCCCATCTAGCAACCATCAGTTTGTTCTCTGTATCTATGAGTCTATTTCTGCTTTGTTTGTGCATTTATTCTGTTCTTTAGATTCAGAAAGGTAAGTTCTATTTTAACGATCCTGCTATGGTCGATGCACAGTGACGCTTTCCTAATACAGATTACAAAACAGATATCGACACAATACACAGCACTAACGGGAAACATCACCTCTCCCAGCATCAGGAGGTTTCATTCTGGTAAAAGTAGAGCACCTGATAAATTGATACTGCGTTGACAATTTCATTTCTCAGAAAGCAGAGGAAACAAGAAAGAGCACTGCGATTCAGGACTCTAATGACTGACAAGAAGGAAACTGTAGGTGATGTAGGACTGACAAGAGCTTTAAAAGAAGTGATGGTGCCTGCTAGCTTCGACTGTGGAATAGCAAACAAGGGAACCTTGTGATTAAAAAAAATACTGCATTAAAATAGTGATCTTAATTACTGAGTTTTTTGGCATCCCGTTAAGTGTTGCAGCTGAGATGAGTGCCTCGTTCTCCTCACTGCAGCCCCAGACCTGGCCCTAGTTGCCAGCGAGCAACAAGAGGGGCTGTTTGCAGGCATCTTGATTTCCCCTGTGGGAGGCCTGGCTCTACAAGAGGAAGTGAGCGTGGCTGCTCCTCCTGCCTCTCTCCTCTCTTCTGGATCTTTAGCTCTTGGTTTAGTTATCACTTCTTTACTACTGGTTTAGGTGTTCCTCTGTGTGCTACCTTAGCATCCTAGACTCAAGCATATTAAAATACTGATCACAGTGTTTTCCTATTTATTTGTTTATATCCTCCCCACAGACCACAATCTTAGATGACACAGATTCTAGGATGTTCATCCCGGCATCACTCTCATACCTAACATAGTACCTGGCGCATTTCAGGCCCTCAGTAAATATTTGCTGAATGGATGGCATAGAATTCATGTCATAGGGGAATACCTGAAATTAAATGTATTGATTCCAGAAAAGAACAGACTCGGGGAAATAGAAATAGCTGCCCTCCTCTATCTGTATAGCTGGCATGAGGAAGAAGGCTGAGATTGCTTTTCTCCATCTGTTGTCCACTCCCAACCCTCCTGGAGGAGATTCATTACATATCCATCACAACTGGCTCACAATGGCATTAATTATCGATTAATCTGATGTTTTTTTTGTGTTTTTTTTTGAGGGTGGTAATGGTAGTACATATGCTGGAGAGGATCTCATACCTCTGAGAATATTCTATCAGAACATGGAGAAGCAGTACCTCTGTTATTCTCCCTTGACCTGAGAATCACGGGACCCCAGTTTTTCTTATCTCCTATAGCTTTGCAGGACAGACCTAGAACCCACTGTCAAATATTATCCCAGAATAGATTTTTGGCTCGATATAAGGAAGAATGTTTAACTTTTAGAGCTATTCATAAATAGAATGGGTAGACATGTGAAATTATGAATATGTCATGACCACAAACACTGAAACTCCTTGTCAGGATGTTGCTAAGTGAATCTGGAGGAAAATGGGGTGAGACTGGGGGTGCGGTGTTGAATAGTGAACCTCAAAAAGATATATTCATATCCTTAAGCCTGGAACCTGTGAATGTGACCTTATTTGGGAAAAGGGTCTTTTCAGATGTAATCAAGTTAAGAATCTCCGTCTGAGATGAGATCACCCTGGATTACCCAGGTCATTACCCAATGACCTTATACGAGACAGGGGAGAAGCCAGCAGACACAGAGAAAGAGGCCATGTGAAGACGGAGGCAGGGGGAATTTAGACAAGTAGACTTGTAAGATCTTCTAAATCGAAGAATCTTTATTTCTAGTTATTTCCTGCCCAGTGGGGAGTGGAGGGGGACGTATCCATATGGAAAGCTACCACTTAGGAAAGTTTTTCTGTAATGTTTCTAGAAACTGTTTCCAGAAACTGACACTTCTACTTTCCAGGCAACAGAGAAGAGATGTATTTTGATACAAGTAAGAAGGCATACAGAAATTCACCAATAAATTAACTGGTGAAGCTATCAAGTTCACAGTACCAGCCTATTTCTAACAAATGCCATTAGAGGCGGACTCCATCCAAATGTTACGGTAACTTAGGGAATGGTAGCTAAGCGAAATTATGCAGGTAAGGGGCAAAGTCTGCTCTTCTCAGTGGCCACCAAACACTTTTCAAGTCTTCAGTGTCCAAACACTGTCACATGCAGGCCACTATCTGTTATGTCCCTTTGTAGACAAAATGTCTCTATAGGCCCATCTCACTCTACCCGTACTTTACAAAATGAGCTTTAAAAAAATCTGTGAATACTTCATAAGCTTTTCTTTTTTTAATTAATTTCAGGTATACAGTGTAGTGGTTAGACATTTATATAATTTATGAAGTGATCCCCTGATAAGTCTAGTACCCATCTGACACTATACATAGTTTTTACAATATTATTGACTATATTTCCCATACTGTACTTCATTTCTCATACCGTGACTCTTTTGTGACTACTAATTTGTACTTCTTAATCCTGTCACCTTTCTCACATATCCCCCAACACTCCTCCCATCTAGTAACCATTGTTTGGTTCTCTGTATCTGTTGGTCTGTTTCTGTTTTGTTTGTTCGTTTATCTTGTTCTTTAGATTCCACATATAAGTGAGATCATATGGTGTTTATCTTTCTCAGTCCGACTTATTTCACTTAGAATAATACCTTCTAGGTCCATCCATGTTGTCGCACTTCATACACTTTTAAAGAAAATTGGAAAACCCAAAAAGAATGATGTTCCAATTTCACACCAATTTTTTGGCTATTAATTAAAAAGGGGAAATAGGGGCGGCCGGATGGCTCAGTTGGTTAGAGCATGAGCTCTGAACAACAGGGTTGCTGGTTCGATTCCCACATGGGGCAGTGAGCTGCACCCTCCACAATTAGATTGAAGACAACGAGCTGCCACTGAGCTGCCAGAGGGGCAGCCGGATGGCTCAGCTGGTTAGAGCGCGAGCTCTCAACAACAAGGTTGCTGGTTCAATTCCCTCATGGGATGGTGGGCTTTGCCCCTTGCAACTAAAGATTGAGAAACGGCGACTGGACTTGGAGCTGAGCTGTGCCCTCCACAACTAGATTGAAGGACAACTTGACTTGGAGCTGATGGGCCCTGGAGAAACACATTGTTCTCCAATATTCCCCAATAAAAATTAAAAAAAAAAAGTGGTAATACTGTGTTTCCCCGAAAATAAGACCTAGCCACATCATCAGTTCTTATTGCATCTTTTGGAGCAAAAATTAATATAAGACTGGGCCTTATATTTTATAAGGCCCAGTCTTATTTTATCATAAAATAAGACCGGGTCTTATATTAATTTTTGCTCCAAAAGACACATTAAAGCTGATGGTCTGGCTAGGTATTATTTTTGGGGAAACACGGTAGCACAACTAAAACAAAGGAATACATCTTGACTATATGGCACAAAATAGTGTTTTTCACATCTAATTAATTTTATAAGATGAAATACTTTGAATAAAAAGGGATATTTTTCTCTTTCCATTAAAATTTTATTTGCTAATCACAAAACCATTTTCTTAAATGGCCTAGGGCATGCTGGAGGTGGATTGCACACAATTAAGTAGTGGTAGATCCAAACCCAGACACTTTTGGTCCTGAGCTCTTGACCATACTATCTTCCAAGTTATTTGTCTATTGGTGCTAATAGGCTGATAGGTGCTACCTGAGCTTGTCCACCGGTTTCTAAATTTATTCAATTAAAAATATTTAATAGAAGTGTACTATGTGGGAATGTGTTGGACTACAAATGTGAAAAATACACTGGAAAACGTAAGGAGTAGAGTGACAAGTGGGGAAGAAAAGACATGTACATAGGTAATGGGGACATAAGGTAAGTGGCAAGTGCTACAAGAAAAATAGAGACAAAATATGATAGGAATTCCAAGGAGGAAGAGACTACTTTTTGCTTGAAATTAGAGTGGTGGAATTGGGGAAAATTTTCGAGGAGATGAGCAATGGAGTGGTGATGATGATGATGCTATAACATCAACTATTAAATGAACAATTATGATTCTATTATGAATCAACAATTATGATACTATTAAATGATGTGGTCAACATTTAAAATGTATTCTTTTATTTAATTCTCACTAAAATTCAATGGGTAAGTAGTTATCTTCCTTTTAGAGATGGAGTAATCAGAGATGTAAGGTTCATTCAATAAATGATGGCACATGGGTAGAGCACATGCCAAAATGTATGGTATGGGTAATATGAGGGATGCTTCTCAAAGGACATCAATCTATAGATCTAGTGGGTAGGCAAAAGAATTTTATTTGGTTCTAGGCTGAGGAATAGAGAAGACAAAGGTAGTGAAGAAGCAGGGTTGGGATAGGAATTTGCCTTTTGGAACTAGAATAGTTGGTTTGTCTATCGATTCCGGATGACTTTGCCCCACGACATCTTGCAATGTCTTGATACAATTTCACAACTGGAGAAGTTAGGTAGGGAGTGCTACTGGCATCTAAGTGGGTTCAGACCACTTAGATGCTAAACATCTTGCAATGAACAACATAACCCACAACAAAGAATTATCTAGCCTAAAATGTCAATAGTGCCAGGGTTAAGAACCCCTGGGAAAAAAATCTATCTGGTCTACCTGGTTAAGGTAGAACCAAGAATGTTATACTTCAGAGAATGAATCAGAAAAAAGAAGATGGAGGGGTAGAGGATGAGAAGAATTCAGCTAAGGAAAAAAAAAAAAAACCAAGAAGAAGAAACTGTAGCTCCACACTGGCTAATTAGAATAAAAAACATACAAAGAGGAAAAAAAAACAAGAAAAAAAGCCCAGCCACTCTTCTTTTATAGTTTCTGACACATGGAAAGAAGAACAGAGAGTAGGAAAGGAAAGGCCAAGGAAAGTCTTTCTCAGAATTAAAAGTGAAAACGGGGGAATCAAGACGACTTTTCCTACCAAGAGGCTCAATGGAAGGAACTTGAAGTCACACAGTTCTACAGAACACCCAGTGACATGCCCGTAAATAGAAAGGTCTTTTAACACTAAGAAAATGTAGCAAATTATATAGAAGGTATTTTGGTGAGGTTTGTGGAAAAAACAAAAGAAAAAGAAAAAAAAAAGCCCCATGGGATTAAGATAGACTGAGGATATCTGTGATGTATGTGGTGTAAAACATTTAAAAATTTGTTGTTTTATGACTAATGAATGCAATTGTTCTGTTATATACATTTTAAAAATAAATGAGTGTTTACAAATGTAGTAATCTACTTCTAAATTCAGTTTACCTAACCTGGCTTTCTGGATCAAGGTGGCCAAGGTTCATCTGATTTCCTAAGAAGAATGAAGTTAGGAAGGGGCAAGATTTTCTAAATAAAAAAAAAAGCAAAGAAAAACAATGGATTTGGCCACTTAAAAACTCAAAACTTCTATATACCAAAGATCATAGAGAACCTGAAAAGGCAAACTGGGAAGATATTTGCAATAAACATAATAAAGGCAATACACTTATTTTATAAAGAATGTATAGAAACAAAATACTGTTAATACTGAGTGGTGAGGTTACGTATATATTTTCTTTGAAACTTCCTTACTATTTGCTAGATTTTCTAAAATAAATATGCATTTTAAAAAAGCTTTAAACAGTACCACTGACATCAAGAATTGGTTTATGTCACCTCATCTAAATAAAGTTAAAGAATCAGACACTATTTTGCAAAGATTGGGAGTCTGAAAACACAAAATTAAGCTGAGATTCCACCTCTGTTCAGTTCCTTTCAAGAAAATGCTAAAGCTCTCAGAAATACCACAGCACCCTCTTTTGGAGGAAATGCAGTTTTTCACACGGAGCCCTCTGGAATCAGTGCATTTTAGAGAGTCTTGAAAGATTATGAAGCCTGGTCTCATTTTATACATAAGGAAATTGGGGTTCAAAAAGAATAGACCACCCAAGGTAATAAAAGGAGCTAGCAGCATAGCTGGGAATGTGGACCTTTACATCAGATCGTAACCAGAGCTTACTTTTTCTGATCTTCCCATTCTTTACTCAATAAATATTTTACGGATGAAAAAAAATACCACTCTTCCAATCTTTGGTAAGTCAGAAGGCCTATACTCAAAACGGCACCCTAGGTACCCAGCCATTTAAAAGTATTATTTTAGAAAGGCATGTCTATTCTTGCCTGTTGCTTGATACAAATCAAAACAAGAATTTATAAAACCTCACAATCTCTGCATTTGTCTATTAATAATGCATCCTTCTTTTAAAAAGAAGCAATAGGATTTATTAACAACAAATAAACCAATTATACGGAAAAAAAGAAGCACTAGGAGATGAGAAAGTTTAGTCATTCTGTTTAATTCTAGAAAACAAAATCTTAAAATGAAACTATTCTTAGTATCAGTTTGGGGCTTCTGAGAAAATCTGTTACCATGTAATTGACCTAATGTGCTGGGATATTATTCTCGAGTAAAGTCCTACAATTTCATTATTTTGGCTGGTTTATGACTGGCTATTCATAAAAGAAAAGAAATGGTATATAACTCTTTTGCCAATATACAAAATAATGTAGGAACTGCCATTTTAGCTTTTATCATTCTCCTATTTCTAGGTCTGAGTAGAACCCCTGCTTCCCTGAGATAGTATTATTTGAAAGAGTACCCTGTGTTTTCCTCTTACTTTAAAGATGACTGGCAAGAAACAAATGGAAATTTTGTCAAGCGATGAATAAAGAATAACGTGTGGCTTTTATCATCATCGGTATTTAACAGCCTTTAAAGTATACTGAGCAGATGGACTGGGGATAGGCTACTCCTTCTTGACTGATATTATGAATCTGTAAATAGAAAAATCATTCACTCATTGACAAATACTTACTGAGCAGCCATTACCTGCCAGCCATGCTTTTAGGTGCTGGGAAAATAGCAGTGAATAAAAGAGGCAAGGTTCCTGCTCTCATGGAACTTAGATTCTTAGGAGGTAGGAAATTGTTAATAAACAAAAACAAATAAATGAATGAGGTACCTGCAAAGTGTGAAGACTATAAAACAGGTATCTAAGAACAACCTTAAAAATAATCTTTACAGTGTTATAATCCCACTAAAAATGTGCATCAGTTCCACTGTAGTATCCAAGTCAATCCCACATGTATCCGTTGTCCATTATGACGCCATGTCCTGTGGGCTAGGGCCTACAGGGCCTTGCTTTACTGAAGAATACTAGAGAAGGTGAATTGTTTTCCTATTTTTTTTTTACCAGAAACTCAGCAGGCATATTTTCATATTCCAGATAGCCACATAAATTTATTAATCCAATACTAAGTGAGGTAACATTTCCGGTATTTCTGGATAAGCACATATGTTCATCTTCAAGATAATTAATACTTAGCAACATGAGACTCCTCCTGAAAAATTCTGCCACTATTAGAATGCTAGCTAGTTATTCTTGCCACTCCTGCTGACTCTTCAGTCTAAGCCTTCTCCATGGGCGAGTCAACACTCATAACTACAAGCTAAAAGTTAAAAATAAAAAACATACAGATGTATCAGAAATCAGATATATTTTACATGACTTTTGACTTTTCCTCATCGATTTTGTGGATGAAGTATACCAACTGAAAACAGAATAAGATGCAGCATCTTCATGATCCAAAATTAAACATTTTGTTAGTGGAGAAGAGAAGAATATAGATGTCTTTTGACAAATAATCAATGCAGACTCAATTTACACTTTACAAATAGGAACATTTTTCTAGTTATTCAGCCAACGGTTTTTCTTTTAGTCAATAAAGTAAAAACTTCAATTCATAACACTTAATCAATTCCTTTTTTTCCATTTGTGTGTGTGTGTGTGTAAGAGAGAGCGAGAGAGGGGAGAGAGAGCACGCGCGTGTGTGTGTGTGTATGTATTATGTGTGCACACACACAGTTCTGAGTTTTAATCAGCACCAGAATCAGGATACAGAATAATTTCACCATTCATTTTTATAATTCTGTGCTGGTTAATATTTTAACACTAGCATGTATTTATTCTTATAATTGAGATCTAAAGATCTTGTGTGTTTTAGAGAGATGCTCTAACAAAAATGGAAGAAGATGAACTGGTGGAGCATGAGACTAGAGGGAGGGGGGCAGAAAAGTAATAAAATACACTCCGTATTGTTATAGGGAATAGAATTCAACTGTGAGTACTATCTCGATGCCAAGAGATCAAGAGAAATGATTAAAGGAGGTAAAAAACTCTAAGAAGTTTCTGACAAGGGAACCAAGAATAAAAACGACCTCATCACGAAAGGGTATAATTAGAGTTTGCTGTGATAAATACCACTACTTCTTTTGCATTCCTTAGGAAATTTGACTAAGTTAGTAGAATCAGACATTGGAAATTTATGAGGAAGAATGTACCCTCTAAGTTTGAAGGTCTAGAAGTGCATGGCCCAATGTGGTAGCCACTAGTGACATGTCACTATTGAGCATTGAAATATAACTAATTAGAACTGAGATGTACTGGATTTCTATGAAAATTACTATTTATATAGAATGTAAACTATTTCATAATAATTTTAAAAATACTGATTACATATTGAAATGATAACATTTTGGATATGTTTTAAATGGATAAAATTGAAAGTTATTTCACCTGTTTCTTTTACCTTTTTTAATGTGGCTACTAAGATTTAAAATAACATTATATTTTTATTGGACAGAGCTGATCTAGAATGTCACTGGTCTACTCTGCGAAAACCACTTCATACAGGCCGGCAGCACTGTACTAATAAGGCTGGCAATATGCGTTAAGCCCTGCATGAGTCAGTCAAAAGTGGCCATGCCTGCACACTTGAGTTCAGTCAGTTTCGGCAGAAATATAAACATTAACCAAAAGAGAATAAGTATAGACACAGCAATCTGCAATCTACTTTGAAATGCATTAAAAAACCACATGAATTAATGATTAAAGAAATAAATAGAAAAGTAGGTACCTCATAAAGCAAGTACTGTACAGTACAATGTTAATTAATGGCAGAATCACGGAGATGGGCGTACAGATGTTCTCTGTAAAACTGTTTAAACTTTGCTGTATTTTTGAAAATTTTCATAATAAAATGTTGAAAAAAGGGAAACAAGAAGATTGTAGCAGCATGGAATGGTAGACTAAGAATTGAACTGGGGAGTTAAGAAGCGTGTTACAGATATCCTCACTGTTAAAAGGTTGTATATTTTTCTTTGCTGGTGAAGAACAGGACGATGAACTATTAATGTATTTGTAGTAATACTGAAGAAGATACTTTTTTCTGATTACTTCCGTTACTAATTTCTGCCTTCAGGAAGTAAGGCTTTTAATAAAGCAGAATTCTAAAGTCTTTTATTTTATATTCAAGAATTTTCTTTTTAAAGAGTTAAAGGGCCTAGGCAAAAACATTGCAGCATTTATCAGTATTGATATAAACGTATGCACATGCAGAAAAGGCTCTGAAGTCCTTAGGTAAATGGCCAGACATTTGTTTAGCGTGTTAGGCTCTCACCTCTAAAGAAAAAAGTAAATGAAACACAATCACTTTGAAAAGAGAAATTAAAAAACAGAGGCCTCCATGTGATGATAATCCTAATATCACAAAATTCTGGGAGTTGAAAATCAACACACTGAATGCAATAAGTTCAAGTGTTAGAATTTCAACACTGCTAAATGACAAACATGGCAAATGTATAATCTCTACAGAGCAGAAAACTTCTAATGAATCTTTTCAGTGAGTACTGGAACACTAATAAGTAATTCATATATATCATTCATCTTAAAATGGAAATAGAATGAACCTTGAGAAACAGTTCCATGATCCTTAGTTCCATGGTCCCAGGAACATAAAAACTTAGAACTCCCACTTTAGAAAGGAAATGACTGAGGCCCACAGAGCTCACTGTCCTACCTGAGTTTATCCTGTCAATAAACAGTGGTAGAGGGGGTGTGTGCAGTCCTCCTGCTGTCTGATATATGATGATGTTTCGGGGCTATAGACTTATGATGGAGAAGAAGAGAATGGTTGCAGGTTAGGGGTGAACACTGAGGAATGATCTATCACCTTGAATACAACTTTAAACCTGATGTTGGTGGTGGAAATATAGTTTTATAAACTAGCTATGTTCCTGAACAGTAGACCTGGCCTATACATAAACGAGAGGTCCCAACCAGTACACAGTGAGCTAGTGATAGACTGAGGTTTCATATGAGCGCCACTATCTTCGTCCTTCCATTAAAGCCGGGCCCCCTTCTCACCTGGGAGCATAACACCAACGTCCTCTACCCTACTTAGGGAATTCACTAACAGCATTCCCTCACTCCTCTTTCATTTGATAACCTCAAAGCTTCAGGGATATGAAAAAAAACACTCCTTATTCACCAAAAAGATTGGAGACTCCAAAGGTACACTGTTCATCATAAGCACCACCATCACAGCTATGGGTGGTAATTTCCAGAACAAAAACACAAACTAAAGAGAGTCATCAAGCATTCTGCAAGTCTAAAAACATACTTCAAGTCAAACATTCATCCAACAGTTTTGTACAGCTACCACATGCCAGACGCTGTGCACATTAAGATTTCTAAAATGAAGAACAGTCCTTGCTATCAAGTGCAATCATGTGACCAGTGCTATAACAGAGATGACAGCAGAATGTTCAGAGAGCACACAGAGCGGGCCAAGTGCTCAGACAGGAGAGGGCCTGGGGTGGGTGGGGAGGATGGCGAGGGGGGTTAGCAAAGACTTCCTGGAGAGGATCCCCAAGCTGAGCCCTAAAGATCAAGGAGAACTTAGCCATACTAGAGAAGCTGCACATACGAAGGCCCAAAACTCTGGTGATGATACAAGCTTGAATGGTTTGGTAGACTGTGAATGTTTTCTATTTCAAGATCACATCAATACCTAATTAAAACAAATGAACCTCTCTTGATGGCTTTCTTTTCACTTCCGAAGCTGCTTTTCTCTGTTAATAGAGCAGATATATGTAAGGTTGGCAAAGTCCAGAGAGAGAGAATATGATTAAAGTGTCATTAAGCTAAGGCTCTCGCATCAGAAAGCCTGGGTTTGAAACTCATTTCTAACATTTTACTAGCTGTAAATTTATCATGGGCAAACTTCTTGGCTTCTCTAACCCTCAGTTTCTACATTTGTGAAATGAAAAATTATACCTTTATAAGACTGTCGTGAGGAGGAAATGAGATAATGTATGTAAGGTACTCAGTACAGTTCCTGGCACATGTGAAATTCTTAATAAACGTCAGCTAAAACTAAGACGAACAAAAGATGCTGGGGCCATTATGAATAAATTCACTGGAAATACCATAAATATTTAATATTTCTGAGCAACTGGACAGAAAGACTAGTTTGAACTATAGGAAAATCTAAGAAATCTAAGAAATGTTACTTGCAGTTCCTGTGCAGAGTTACTGGTACAATTAACATATTGTCTTCTATCATAGACATTTATCATTTTTCTTATTTCCCCTAAGAGATTATATAATCCTTGACGGCAGAGACTGTGTTCTTTCATCTTTGTATTTGCTACACTCAGCACAAGGCCTTAAAACGAGGAGGTCCTCAAAAAACATTTGGAGAATAATATGATTAGAACATTCAGATCAATATACTGTGTTCCTCGGAAAATAAGACCTTGCCGAACAATAAGCTCTAATGAATCTTTTGGAGCAAAAATTAATATAAGATCTGGTATTATATTTCATATTTTATACCTGGTCTTATATTTTACTAAAATAAGTCGGGGTCTTATATTAATTTTTGCTCCAAAAGATGCATTAGAGCTGATTGTTTGGCTAGGTCTTATTTTTGGGGAAACATGGTAGTTGGGGTCAGTGGAAACAGACTGAATAAATTTGGTATCTTTGTACCACATTGGTATCTCTCAAAAATATAGTAAGATCATAAAGTGATTTATTAAAGAAATTGAATTGTATTCTTTTTGATAACTTCGTGACTAGGGAGGCAGGAGTCTTCATGTATGCCTTCAATTTGAGCACGTAAAATTAAACAGTAGATCTTGTGGTCTCATTGACCCATTTCTTTTTCAGCAGAAAACATTTTTTTTCTCATTTATTTCACAAATCTTCTCCCAACATTACTTTCCAGTAACACAAGCATGTGCGTGAGTATTACCTTTAACAAAGGTTTAAAGTGAAAGAAAAAAAATTAAAAAGGAGAAAGGTAAGTAAGTTGAACCTAAAAATATAAACTGTTTCTCTGCAGGAAATTTTTGTGGTTTCCAGATTAAAGGCCACATGTAGTAACAAATGCCACTTGTGAAATATAAAGTGTCAGATAACTACAAACGTGTACATACCTATGTAGTGGTCCACAATTTAATGAACCAGTTCAATAAAAAAACCTTAGAATGTTCCTGCTTGATTTTCAAAGCAGATTTTTTTTTTTTGCCTTAACACAATAAAATGATCAATTTTATTTAAAAAAACCCCAGCCTTATACTAAAATCTGGATGTTATTGGTGGCAAGATCAAACAAAATTGAATATGGTTTAAATCTATATTAATATACAATTTCTTTGCTCTAGTAGACTAATCTTTTCTTTTCTTTTTTTTTTTTATGTGGGTATCCACGACCTGTTCAATCTAGTTGTGGAGGATGCAGCTCAGCTCCAAGTCAAGTTGTTGTTTTCAATCTAGTTGTGCAGGGCACAGCTCACTGGCCCATGTGGGAATCGAACCGGCGACCTTGGTTTTATGAGCACTGTGCTCTAACCAACTGAGCCAACGGGCTGCCCCATTCTTGTAGACTAATCTTAAGAAAGCACAAGGAACATTTTACTATCTAAAATTACTTTTAATTTATTCTAAAAGGAATCCAGAATTAAAAAGCACACACACAAAAAAACACAATTAATTTCGAATATCTGTTATGGCTTGTTACTATTCACTGTAACAAGTGAATAGTAATTGACGACTTAGAATGTTCAGAAGACAGTTGTGCTTTAAGGCGATATTTTCCCAAGTGTATTTTGAAGAACTACTGTGTTTCTCCCAAAATAAGACCTAGACGGACCATCAGCTCTAATGAAGCAAAAATTTATATAAGACCCGGTATTATATAACATAAGACCTGGTATCATATCATATCATATCATATCGTATCATATCATATTATTATAAGACCCGGTCTTATATTATATTAAAATAAGACCAGGTCTTATATTTATTTTTGCTCCAAAAGAGGCATTAGAGCTGATAGTCTGGCTAGGTCTTATTTTTGGGGAAACACAGTAATATGTTCTCCAAAATGCTCTGTGAAAAAAAGTTCCATAGTCAAATGATATATCCTCTTGCAAAATATCTATACACCTTGTATTCTTCTTCCTTCCATATTGCCTGTCGTGGCTAATTCCTCCATATGTGCTTTGGACCCTATCGCTTTCCACCTTCTCAGATACTCTACATTCACTCCTTTTCTCTTACATAGTCAGCTTCAACCCTTCATCTGGATCTTCTCTCACTTGACCACACACCTCATTCCCCCACCTCTAGATAACTGCCCTATTTCTATCTTCCCCACTTCACTGTCTCAGTTTCATTTCATCCTTGCGAAATAACAAAGTATATATATTGGTCTCTGCCCCTGATTCCTGGCATAGAGCCCCTAAAACCCTTGTAATTTCCTAAGTGATAAGAGCCCTAGGGGCATCTTCCGATTTAATTTGGTCTCTGACTCCACTTCCTGACACAGAGCTCTTAAATCCCTTGGAATTCTCTGGGTGATAGGAGCATTTTTTTAAATTCCAATGAGGTGACTTTTGGTGGGTTCCTGGATAGTTTCAGGATTGGGGCTGGTCACCAGAAAAACTAAGCCATGATTAGAAGCTTAGAATTTTCAGCCCCACCCCTTACCCTCATCCTCCAGAAGGGAAGAGGGGCTGGAAATTGAGTTAATGATGGCTCATGTCTATGTGATAAGGCCGCCATAAAAATTCTAAAAGTATGGTGTTCAGAGAGCTTCTGGGTTGAACACATTCAGGAGGGTGGCATACCTCAATTCCATAGGGACAGAAGCTCCTACACTTGGGACGCTTTTAGATCTCGACCTATGTTTCTCTTCATCTGGCTATTCATCTGTATCCTTTGTCATGTCTTTTATTATATACCATATTTCCCCGAAAATAAGACCTATCCGGACAATCAGCTCTAATGCGTCTTTTGGAGCAAAAATTAATATAAGACCCGGTCTTATTTTACTATAATATAAGACCGGGTCTTATATTAATTTTTGCTCCAAAAGACGCATTAGAGCTGATTGTCCGGTTAGGTCTTATTTTCGGGGAAACACGGTAGTAAACCAATAGTAGAAGTAAGTTTTTCCCTGAATTTTATAAGCCGTTTTACAAAGGATGTAACTCGAGGTGGGGTCATAGGAATCTCCAATTTATTGCTGGTCTATCAGAAGGTCAGGTGAGAACCTGGAACTTGCAACTGGTATCTGAGGGGATGAGGAGTCAGTCCTATGGAACTGAGCCCTTAACCTATGGGGTCTGCACTAACTCCAGTTAGTGTCAGAATTGAATTCAATTGTAGGGACACCCAGCTGGTGTTGCAGAGAATTGCTTAATGTATGGAAAACCCACATATCTGGTGTTAAAAGTGAATAAACAGCCAACATACACATTTTCTATTTTCTATAATTTATTCTTACTTTCTATCACCCAATAAGCTTATTGAGCTTCCCAATAGGCTGTGTAACTGATTTCTTCATTTTCAAAATATATATTTTTTAAAAGAATTATCTACTAGCTTGATATTCCAATCATAATGGCAGTGCAGTAGAGTCAGGATAAGAGCAGACAGTGGCATGGACTACCAAGTTAGAATACTGACCCTACCCCTTAATAGCAATGTGACAAGCTAATGTAATCTTTCTCGCCCTTAGTTTCCTCACCGTAGAATAGAAATAATAGTACCTGCCTCATGGAGTTGTGCAGATTACATGCGATAAAGCACCTTCTAATAAAATTGGCATCTTCTACAAATCAGCAAAACTAAGTTTAATTATCTGTGCCCTAATTCAGTTCAACAAATATTAAGTAATGGTTATGTTGTTCTAGAAATGGCCATGTGGCCTTTGCCCTCAAGAAACTTATAACTTACAACAAACATAGGTGTGATTACACATACAGAGATAAGGGTCGGCTGGCGGTTCAGGTGGTTGGAGTGCTGTGCTCCTAATGCTGATGTCACCGGTTCGATTACCACACGGGCCAGTGAACTGTGCCCTCTACAGCTAAGATTGTGAACAACAGCTCTCCCTACAGCTCTCCCTGTGAGCAGCCAGAGGTTGGCGTGGGCTGCGAGGAGCAGCCAGCAGCCAGCAAGAGCTGCCGTGAGCTGCCAACTGATGACTGGCGACCAACTGCCTCAGCTGGAGCGGGGGGTGGGGGTGGGGGGGTGGGGCACAAGGCTCATAATACCAGCATGGACCAGGGAACTGTGTGTTACACAGCTAGACTGAGAAACGACTTGAACCGGAGTGGGGGGAGGGGGTGGTGGAAGAAAGGAGAGGGAATAAAAAGACATACAGATAAGGGAGGGAACATATTAACATCATAAGTGAGGTGCAGATAAGGAGATTAGTACAAGGATTTATGAACAAGGTGACATTTGAGATGAACTTCATCAGGCAGAGTTATTCGTGGGGAGGATATCTTAAGCAGAGGTAATGGTTTGAGCCATGAGTGTTTGGAGGCAGAAAATAAAGGTCTACTTGAAGAATAGTGAGCAGGCGTGCAGTAGCTGGAGCTTACTTATTTGGTAGTAATGGGAGATGAGGTTGAAAGGGTTGTGGGTCAAGGTTTGGAGTACCTTAAATACCACGTTGAAGGGTGGAATTTTCTTTCAGTCATTAAGCAGCTAGGTTGGGGATACAATGGTAAATAAAAACAGACATGATCATTGCCCCCATGGAGTTTATAGCCTGACAGTAAGGTAATAACCATGGAAATACATGCAAAATTGCAATTATGATAAATGGTAACAAACCAAAAAAAGGTGCTTGATGCTGTGAAGACACTTCAGAAAAACAGAAACAAACAAACAAACAAACAAAAAACCTGACCTAGGAAATCAGGAGATCAGGGAAGCTTGCCTTGAAGAAATGGCGAGTTGAGGTCAGAGGGATAAATAGGAGTTAACAAAGTAAAGAAAGATAAAGAAGGATGGAGAGGGTATTTTAGGTAGAGAGAATAGCACGTACAAAGGCCATTGGTGGGAGAGTGGGGAACATGGCAAGTAAGAGGGACTGAAAGAAGGTCAGGGTGGCAGGAGCAGAAAGGGGCCAGACCTTGTAGACTTCAAGGAAGACTTGTAGTCTTTATCCTGAGAGTGATAGGCAGCAGGGTACTGACATACGTAGATTTACATTCTGAAAGTATAATTCTGGCTGTAGTGTAGAAAGTGGATCAGTAATTTCCAATAAAGATGGTTGCATAAATTCACACAGTGATGTACCACCTCTGTAGCAAGTACATATCAATGACAGGTGAAACAGAGAAACAGAAAACCAGAAAGATGTTGCCAAGCTAAAAAAAAAAAGTAAAAAAACCCATAATCTTAGAAACAAAAAATCTTGAGTAGGGCTGAAGCCACAGCCTGTTTAGCCTTGACTCCTAGAACAGGCATGGAGGCAGGGAATTCAACTCCTTTGGGGTAGTAGAGACTAACAGTGTGCCACCTGAGATGGGGGCAAAGCCAGATACACTGTTTAAAGCTGGGGCAAGGGTGAGGCTCCTCAAAGCGGCAGAGGAGTTTGGGATAAGGAAAAAACCCTTGTAACTACCACTGGAAGTTATGCTCTGTAACTGGCTGTATGCCCCAGGAATGAAGAACACAAGCAACCCAACAGTGACTGGATCTGTGATAGTCTCAATCTCAACACGAGACTCAGGAACTAGGAAGACAAGTAAGCCCAAAGCTTTTAGGCAGGGATAGGATCAGCATAGGGGAAGTTAGGAAGAGAGGGAATATGAAAGAAAGAACAAACAAAAACTAACTTGAAATGAAAATGAGTTTGCAAACCAAAATTCCAAAATGTGAAGAAACTGAATGCTAAGAAAGACAAAATCAACAATTAAAACAAATTTATGGATGAAATTAATTCTATGTAAGTTTCAAATATTTTAAGTATGTTTAATATGTTCAGATACAAATGAATATATTCCATTTAAGATGTGTAAGAAAATATGAAACAAAACCACGTAGAAATGAAACAGAAACAGATGCTTAAAAGAATCAGTTAGAAATCTTGAATAAAAAATTATCATTGAATAATGAACTCAACAGACATTATAAACTCTAGACTGGCCACAATAAAAGAGAATTTATGAATTGAAAGTTGGTACTGAGAAATTCACCCAGAACACAGCACAGAAATACACAGATTTAGAGAGGGAGAGACTAAGTAGGAAAGTAGATAAGAAATTTTTCAAGAGGTCTTTTTGTTGAGAAGAAGATCTATTATAATTGGAAAGCTTCAATTTAGATTAATTCTATAACTTTATATATGCAAACAATTTCTAGGCATCTATGGCGTAGACAAGACTGAGTGAGCACATGGTCTATTGATTATATTAAATGATGTCAGGTCGAGTTTGCAAGCTTCTTTATCACAGTAAAGAAAATGGTACTGGCCATAATTACTTAAACACCAAAGGCAATTCTGATAGTCAAATCCACCTGAGTATCTCTTCAAATCTTAGAGTGCTTACTGCACAGGAGGTAGATTAGGGTTACATGCTTTCTGACCAGATTTTTAAGAACTGCAATGAAATAATAATTACAGATTTTATGAACAAGGTCTTGTGCTGCTATGGATTGCTGTGCATCTGAGGTAAAAAAATCAGCTTACTCATTTTCCCAAGAGGTCAAGAAGCGTGAGTCCTGCTACCAACATTCTGACCACCTTGAGAGCGTTAGTGATACTGAGTTACAGAGGCCTATTCAGTACCAGCAGAGGCCTCGCTCAAGCTCATACACTGTCCTTCTCTCTCCTTTACTGCTGATGCTTCACAATCCATTTGCCGGGTCACAACAAGGACGTTGGGAAGAGCACTCAGTGTGCCCACACGGCCTGGCACCATGAGGGCACACAAGAGAAATCTCTTTGGTTTAAATATTAGGCATAATAGTACTTTCCCTGAACAATTTGTTTCCATTAGCTCTTATGAATGACATGATTCCTACAAATCAATCAATCTTATAGTGGAAATAACTGCCTCAAAAGGTATGCCAGAATTGGGTCTATTTAAACTTCTCTACTTTCTGCTATCTCTCCACTCTTCCGCCTCCATCCCAGCACCTTTGAGAATCGCTTTAGGTAGAGAGAGACATTTACAATGGGAGTATGGGGATATTTTTGAATGATGTGCAGGCAGATAAAAGGATGAACCCCTGCTTTTCAGCAATTATGTTTTCATCTTCAAGTTGACTGAATTTACAGCCAAAATACTAGAGTACTTCATTGTATGAATTTTGCGCACCAATCTCAAACCTCTTATTTTTCCTAAGCTTATTTTCCCTCTGTGCTCTTTTCTTATTTTAACTTAGTTTAAGTTTCTTTTACTTTCTGCATTATGTACATTATTATAACCATTTTATATCTCTTATGGAACCAAGTGGGGCATATCCACTTTGGAAGTGGGTGAATACTGTATATCCTTCCGAATACTATCTAGAAAAAAAAACATTTTTAGATGAAACACTGCAATAAAACCTAAGATCCAAATTGATCTTAATCAATTGATCTTAACTGTATTTCTGAGAGAAAAATCAACCTTTGCAATAGTGAAAAGTCTGAAATAGAAACTATTTTAACAAAAACTTACTTACCTTAAAATAAATATGTTAATATAAAATTAATAATAAAGTATTACCATTGTAATGAAAATTAGGTAAGAAAAATTTATATAGCTTCAAAAACATGTTTAAGCGAATTTGCTTCTCACTCAGGAATTCCTGCTTACCTTACAGACGTAACATATTTTTTTAAAAGTCTTTTTAAAGTGGGTATTATATTTTCATAGGTAGCCTCTACTTACCACATTTCTGAGAAGCATTTTAAAATACTGTCATAGAAGCAAGGTACACACAATGATTCACAAAGACAATTTCACCACACCCCAAATAGTTATCACACAAACATTATCAGTGACACATCAAGAGGAGAATCAACTTGCCATTAAGATTTGCCAGAGAGAAAACAGATACGGGAGCTTGGCAACGCTGTGTTCTTAACAACGTGTTTCTAAGATACTGGATCATCTGACTGATGTAAATGGGGAAATTTTGTTTCAAACACTAGGCCAAGTGTACCTTTTGGGAATATTTGGAAAGAGATACGAGGCCAAATTCACTATAGAAACTGTGCCTGGCTTCATTCATTGTTCTACTTAACACCTTGATCACATCACTAAAAACCCACCGGTCTGATAGCTGATCATTCACTTCATTAGCAGTTGGTATATGTAAAAATAATTTTCCGTGGTGGAGACTACTCCAGCAGTCACATGACAAAACAACTTCTACTATGCATCAAGCAGGAGGAGTGGGTGGAATGGCCCAAGGATGGAAGGAAGTACCCAGTCAGTCTGGCATTATTTGACCTAGGGCAATGCGACTTCCCTAAGTTATTGCATCATGAGAGATGCATGGTAAGAAAAGAACCATTTTTTATGTTCTTCAGTGAATCCTGGATTGGCATCCACTAACGCCTATTTATTTTCCCAAGTCCCTTAGATCACACTTGACTAGCCAGATGTAACTCTTAAAAAAAAAAGGAGTCAAGATTTGATCTACTAAGTAATAAATTTATAGATTAGAGAACGCTTATCAGCCCTCCCTAAACCCTAATGAAATAGGATTTAAATGCTGCTACCAGATTAGCTGTCTTAAAACTCACAGTCCAAGTGTTTGGATTCCACTGATTTTTTTTAACCTTAGGCATATGAATACATACCAACAGTGACTTATGTGGGTGATTATTTTACATGTTCCAGAAAAAAACAGGCAATTCCATTGGTTTGATAATGCATATAATTACTTTCAGTCTCAGGCTTCCCCAATTAGCATATTCTCCTTGGGATAGTTAACATATTTTTTTAAAAGTCGTAATTCAGGTAACTTAAATCATCATAATGTGAATATAACTACTTAGTAACATAACTGTTGGTTATGGGAACATGACAAACTTCTATTTTTAAAGTGGAAATATATTATTCTTAGGACCAAGTTTCAGTACCTTAAAACGAGTTTCACAAATTTAGTTTAGAAAAACATTTCCAATCTAAGAATCATTAAGAGTTCTAATGATTTTGAGTATCTGACTTCCACAATTGCTTGCTTTGTAAAGCAGTATGAGTACACTTCTGAGAAACTATTTTTACATAATAGTGGTTCTCAAAATATGGCCCCAAACCAGCATCATTAGCATTAACTAGGAACTTTTTAGAAATGTAAATTCTCAACCCCACCCCAGACCTTTTGAATCAGGAACTCTGGGTGCAGGCCAGCAATCCTGTTTTAGCAAGCCCTTCAGGTGATTCTCTTGCACACTGCAGTTTGAGAACCAATGTTCTACAATTAGAGCAGAAACATTAGTGGGTAATTTTATAATATTAAAGATTTATTTTAAAGTTTCTTCTCTTTCAAAATAAGAGTTTTTTAGAAAAGGAAATGTAATAAGTACTAGTAAAAATATATAATATAAAATAAAAAGTGAAGTCCCTTCCTGGATTAGAGTGCAACCCAGCCATAATTGGATTAACAGCTGTTCTATAACTCCTAGCCTTAAAAACACTGAAAGGACCCATGTTTTAAGTTCTACTGGAAAGTAACTATTGCTAACCAGTTGACTAAAATTAAGAAAATGTTTAGAAGTAATCTCCAACCACTTGTCATTTCCAATCATTAGTGATCAACACAATTTATGAAAATAAACTGGGAAAAATGACAAGTTTTCTATTCTAGATTTCAATATAGAAAAAAATTACTCAAACCTGTTCTCAGAGCAGACATGGGGGCAGTATGGTCTTTGAAGGCAATAGAGCAGCATGACACCCAAGTTTTGAGACCCAATGTACAAAACTGTCTACCTCCAAAGCCAGTCCTTAAGAGACAGTCGTCAAGCAGGAGGAACAATTATATGGAGAAGAGTATTTAAAATTTAAGGAGGTATAATAAAAAATTCCACTTTAATACTTAACCTAACATTTGCAATTGCAAACATAGTAAGGTATTTATGAGTTTCCTTGCTACTTTAACATTATTGAGATATAATTTTAAGCACATAAATTTAAGATATAATTTTAACATTATTGAGATATAATTTTGGAGTTAGTGTCAAACTCCACAACATTTCTTCAAAGTTGGGCAAAAAGATATGATATGCCCATGACTATACACACAAAAACACTGAGCATAGTTTATTGTGTCTTAGGTTCTTTATGGTATCAGAACATTTACAAGAGGCTATGTAAATCAACAGAAAGAAATAAAATAACTTGGGTGGCAGGAAAAAATGAACTCATTGCCAAGTAAATGCTACTGCCAAAAGACTTCCATGGTTATTACCCTTGCCTCCATTTTCCTCTCACTGTACTAAAACCAACTAAGAGATGGCAATCAAAACAAATTCTGCAGTGTTTCCACTAAATTACTTTCTATTCAGTGGCCCAAGCATGCTATAAGAATGAAAGCTTCATGCTGATGTCTGGCCATAATTCGTTTAAATTACATTATAAGTTTTCATTCTGTGAAGCCATTTTAACCAATTCTCAGTTATCTACAAAAATAGGGAGGAGAGTTTTGAACAGTTAGTAAGATTAACTAAAATATGTACTTTCCCCCCATACACCCTCTATAAGAAGAGCTTGTGAACCACTGAAAATCCAAAATGCAAGCTGCCAAAGGAGCAAGAAACAGAAAACATTAGAACTGAATCATGGGTGGGTGGGTGGGTGGGTGTGTGTGTGTGTGTGTGTGTGTGTGTGTGGTGGGGCTGGAAGAGGGGAGAAAGGGAGGCGAAGATCATGAGAGAGAAAATGCAGGATAAAATGCTTTCCACGTTATGTCCTTTTGTTTTCTAATTGAAAGGTTGGTATGGATGACTTGGTGGCTCAAAAAGAAAATTCCATCTTAAAATGAAAGTTGTGAAAGTATGCGTAAATGAGTCACAGAGGCTTTAGAATTTCTACCTGGTCATTCTAGGAAAAACAATCAACAAAAGCATCAACTCTTTTCACATGAAACTATAGTGAAGGAATCTGATATTGGGGGAAAAAAAAAAGAAACCCCAGGCTAAGACAGTTTGCACTGCTACACTGAAACTCCTGTCTAGCTCCCGGGCTAGACATGACCGATGTAACAAGCAAGGTATCACAACCTCAGTGTGCTAGTCATTAGAGCTGTTCAAAAATACGAATTCCCTTTCTCCTTTCAGGAAAATGGTAGAATTCCCTACCCTGTTAAGCGCAAGTGTAGCTAGTATGTAAGTTGCGTTAGCTGCTAAGAAAGAATCAGCAAAAGTGAAGGCTATGGTGTCGGAACAGAAGCTTTTACATGTCAGTGTGTGCTGCACCACTTTCCCTTTGCCCTCTGTCACACAGTGACTGGCAATATTTCACAAAGTTATTCTGGGTCCTCGAATAAGGATGATGATGACATAGATGGCTAACAATGGACATGTAGCATGAACAAGAAATAGTGAGCTGTTTTAAGCCACTGAAATTTTGGATTTACTACAACATAACCTAGGCCATCCTGACTAATACAGACTTTTATTTTCTCTATACTGGGAATGTATTTCTTATTTAGTTATTTTACGGAGCCATTGGACTTTATTTAAAGACTGAAGTTTAGATTCTAAGCACCAGTTCAAAAAGAATGAAGACTCCAAACTGAAAAACTAAGAGTAAACTGTCAGTTATTTAAATTAGAACTAAACACATCATAAAAAACTACTATGCTTTTGTTTCTACAAAGTGCAGACCATGGGCAACCAAATCCACTCACAAGGTTGCTGTTTTTGTTTTTTTTCCTCCTTTTAAATTTATTGGACTATAGGCCAGGCATTGCAGCAAGTACTTTTCATGGATTAGCAGATTTACTCTTCACATAAGGCACCAGGAAGTTAAATAACTTAGTCTAGCTCTCATAACTAGTAAGTGAAGTAAGAGTAAAACTCAAGAAGTCTAGTTTTTCAGAGTTAACCTTGTAAAGCAAACATTATTTCTAACCGGTTATATAATTTACTGTATATACATTTGTTCATTCTTTCATTCACTAAGTATCTAGTGAGTACTTATTATGTTCAAGGTCCTTTTCTCAGTGCTGAGAATATAACAGTGAGCAAGACACACAAGATCTTCAATTTCTGGGCATTTATAATGGAGGAGACTGATTTAAAAAAAATGAAATGTCCAGATAATTGTAGATACCAAGTACTATGAAAAAAATAAATCAGCTATCTATTGGTGTATAATAAACCACCCCAAATCCTGACCGCTTATTTTCTCACAATACTATGGGCTGGGCTCAGCTGGACAGTTATTCTGTTCCACATGGTATTGGCTAGATTCACTGATGTACCCACAATCAGCTGGCAGGCTGCCTAGAGGCTGTCTGGTCCCGGATCTTACATGTCTGGAAGCTTAGCTGGGATGACTACAAGCTCTCTCTCTCTCTCTTTCTCTCTGTCTCCCCTCCCTCCCTTGCTCCATTCCTCTCTCTCGCTTTCTCTCTCTCTCTCTCTCTTTCTCTCTCTGTCTCCCCCTCCCTCCCTCTTTCTCTCCATTCCTCCCTCTCTCTCTGTCTCTCTGTCTCCCTATATGGCATCTCATCCTCAAGGAGGCTGACCTGGGCTTACTCACAAGGTGGCAGTTCCTGGAGAGTGACAGCATAGCTGCATGGCCTCCTAAACCCTTGTTTGGAAGTCCCACAATGTCACTTCTTACTACATTCCACTGGCAAGTCATACGGCAATCCCAGATTCAAGAGATGGGGAAATAGACTGCATCTCCTGAAGAGAGAAACTGCAGAGGATGTGTGGCCCTCTTTTATCCACCACAGAGGTAAATAAGGTTGATGAAAGTACTGGCAGAGGGTGGGTGAGCAGAGTGGGGTTACTTTAGAAGAATTAGGGAAGACATGTGAGGTGCTGATAAGATCCAGCCATTTGAAGAAGGAAGAACATTAAAGGCTGAAGGAATAGCAAGTACAAAGATCTTGAGGCAGGAACAAGTTCAGGATGTTTGAGGAACAGGAAAAGTAATAGTGTATCTAGAATTCAGTGGAAAGCAGAGGAAAAAGCCAAAGATGAAGCGGGAAAGAGAAGTAAGGATCAGATGATGAAAGGTACTAGAATCCACAATGAGAAACTTGGATTTTATTCTAAGATTTTATTCTCCGTAATGGAAAGTCACGAAGGAAAGGGTGAAAAAGTAAGGAGCCGACTTGGAGTTTTGGTGAGAGATAATGTTAACAGAGAAGAAAGGAAGTCATTGATTATGGGATATATTTGGGGGTTATGACCAATAAAACTTGTCAGTCAACTGGATGTGGGGCTAGTGAACAAGAGTAATTGAGCCTAGAATCCTTGTTTTTTTCGCTTGAGTAATTAGGTGAATAGTGTAGTACCAACTACCCACTCTCTTAAGCTTAAAAAATTAAAATAATTTCTGCCTCTCCTCGTCTATGCAATGATTTTCCTCAAAAGTACTTGAAAAAGTCAAAGTAACACGTTGGGGGATCATTGTTCATAAAAAGAAACCCATGAACTTAACACTGCTCTAAAAAATAGGTTATTAAATTAAAAGAAATCCAAGAAAACTCAAAACACTATATCCTGCAGCACGTAATGAGAAAGAGATGTTAGTCCACATCCTCACATATTAAAATTGTTTCAAAATAGTAACTGAATCTATATTGTCATTCCCTTCTAAGATCCTGTCCTCAAAACGGAAGCTATACAATTAATCAGCCAGGCACTTGAACACTTCTTTCCTCTTAAATATAAAACTACAAACCAGAAGCTTTCTTCTACCGGAAATTTGAAACCAAATAGATATATTTTTTAAGCAGGATACATTTTACACTTGAAAAACATTTACAAGGTGAGTAGCAAGTCTTATTTTGCCCAGATTTACAGAGGGTTAAACAAATGAAGTAGAAAGGGCCAATGCTAGTCCCGTCTGAATATCACTATACTGTATGTTGGCTTATTATCTACCCAAGATTAACTGTTTCTCTAAAAATGCAGGAACTAAAACTCTTAGGAGAAAACAGAGGCATAAATCTTCATGACCTTGGATTAGGTTATGATTTTTTTAGATACAACACCAACAATGACAGGGAACAAAAGAAAAAAAATAAATAAACTGGACTTCATAAAGTCTAAAACCTTTTGTGCTTCTAATGATGATACCGTCAAGAAACTGAAAAGACAATTGAAATGGGAGAAAATATTTGCAAATCATATATATGATAAAGGTTTGGTATTCAGAAAACAAAAAATTATAACTCGACAATAAAAAGACAAATAATCCTATTAAAAACGGGCACAAGCTTTTAATAGACATTTCTCCAAAGCAGATACACAAATGGCCAATAAGCATAAGAAAGGATGCTTAACATCCTGTGTCATTAGGAAATGCAAATCAAAACCACAATGATATCACTTCATACCCACTAGAATAGCTATAATAAAAAAAGACTGATAATAATAAGAGTTGGTGAGGATGTAGAAAAATCAGAACTGTTGATGAGAATGTAAAATGAACTGTTGATGAGAATGTAAAATACACTGTTGATGAGAATGTAAAATGGTGTAGCTGCTTTGGAAGTTCGGCAGTTCCTCACACGGTTAAATAGAGATGTACCACATGACCTGGTAATTCCCCCCCCATGTATACTTGTATACCGAAGAGAAATGAAAACGAGTCCATACAAAAACTTGTACATGAAATGTTCACAGAAACATTATTCTTAATAGCCAAAAAACCAGAAATAACCCAAATGTCCAATTATTCAAACTAATGAATGGAAAAATAAAATGTGGTATATCCATGTAATAAGATGTTATTCAGCAATAAAAAGGAATGAAGTACAGATTCATGCTACACTATAGATGAACTTTGGAAACATTATGATAAGTGAAAACATGAAATGTCCAGAACAGGTAAATCCATAAATACAGAAAGCAGATTAGTGGTTGCCAGTGACTAAAGAAGGAATTGGGATTAACTAGCAATGGGTTCGGGGTTACTCTGGGGGGAATAAAAATGTTCCAGAATTAGATAGTGGTAATGGCTGAAAAACTTTGTGAGCATACTAAAAACCCCTGAATTGTACACTTTAAAAGTGTAGATATTATGGTATATGAATTATAACTCAGTAAAAGAAAAATAAAACTAATGTAGATACTAAAGAATTGAGATATGACTAGATCAAGACCCTAAATTATGCCACAAGGGAAATTTAGTCAGGGGTTTTACAATGTCCAATTCCATTTAGTACATCCTGTAATTTCATCAACACACAAGAAACAGTAAGATGAACCACTGATTTAGTAATAACTTTTAAGTAAAAAACAAAATGTATTTTTCAGTAACCAAGAAAATCATATTAATCCACACAGTTCCATACTATTATTCTTTTTTCAGAATCACAAGTAACATTTCAACATAAACCTTCATATCTGAGTCAAATGCTCTCCTGAATCACTTTTGGCCACAGCAGCTCATACCATTACATACTATTCTCCTTAGAAACTGTGTTCTTCTTCTTTACTTTTTTAAAAAAAATTTTTTATCACTTTTAGGACTAACAGCAAAGACTGATTAAATACTGGGGTTTCACCTGTACTTGACATTTGATCATTGCTTTTTCTTTCAATGAATTATGCCATTCTGTAAATTAATCAATTTGAATGTCTATAGGAAGATTTCAGCCAGTAGAAGCTTGCAGCCTGTGTGACAGCTTTTCAAAATGCAAAAATCAGTTGTAACAGCTTTTCTTGGCTTTAAAATGCTGTACCTTAGTCTGACAAATGTGTTGATTACCACTACCTTTTACTACATTCTTAGAAAGCCATCAGCAAATTTTTAAAGTTAAGATTAAGGTTAAAATTAAACAGTTTGTGGAGCTACTGATATAACTAACTCAACTGAGGTGACAAGTGGATGAATAGACATATGTTGTGTATAGTTAAAGTTGCACATACCCAGGCAATGACAACCACCAATAAGTCTCAAGTCTACATGGTTCATGGTGGCTGGCAAGTTTCTGCTGACATCAATTATAAGACGTACGCTGGCATTGAATATATATATATATATATATATATATATATATATATATATATATATTTATATATTTATATTTAAATATATATATGTGAAAATTGAGAAAGTAAAATAAATTCACAACCAGAACTTACTTTTAGCTTTTAGCTCCTAATCTCTATCACCCCTAAGATAAGATGTAGGCTCTGATCGAGATATGTGATCATAGTGCTACTCTCCCTAAATAATGAATGTAAAAATGGTCTTTTCTCCTTTATGAGCTTACAGAGAACAATGCTGGATATATAATTAACCACTAATGAAAAAGAACCAAAAAGAATTTGTGACACATTATACAGAGAGTTCATGGGAAGAATGTAAATGATATCATTCCACAGAAAAAAAATCTGGAAACTTCTTCACACAAACATGAAAAAACTCTAGACTCACAGAATTAGGATTTCTAATCTTTTCTTTATGTTCCCTTATAGGCAACTGTATTAAGAGAAAGATAAAGAGGACAAAGACAGTCAAGAATTATTTCCTTTCTGGACTATTTTATTTAACTACAATTTTTAAATGTTTGACCTAAAAAATGGGGGGCAAAAACTGTCCAGCTCTTTTCACTTAGCAGATTCAAGGCACAAATGTAACTAAATAATTAAAGCAATCATGTAATAAGAAATCTTGAAGAAATGGGTTCTATTTCAAATATCCATACCCTTTGATTCAAGAATTTCTATTTCTGGGATCTATTCTAAAGAAATCATCTGAAATGTGCACAGAAATATTCTTCTAAGCATTATTTACCATAGTGGAAAATGGGAAACAATCTAATATGCCCACCAAAAGGGAAATAATTTTAAAATTGTGGTACATCCACAAGGTAGAGTATTACATACTTATTTCAGAATATTTACCAAGAATGCCTTTTTACTTATTTCTTTTCCTGAATTAGATTTTTATTATTTTAAAGTAATATATACTCACTGTAAAAGAAAATTAAAACATAAAAGTAAAAAAAAAGAAATCCTCTCGTTCTCTTAACATTCTATCCCCAACTCCCAAAGTTAACTATTGTTAAGTTTGAACATGTGTGTAACTCCTAGAAATTTTCTAGGCATATACAAACTTATCTAACAAACATTCATATATTGGTAATCCTTTGTTTTTAACAGAAGTGAGGCCATACTAAGCTTGCTCTTCTTCAACTTCTTATACTTATTTTGGCTATTCTGTACCAGCATATACAGATCTACCGCATTCATTTCAAACGGATGGTTCGATACATATCAAGTCCTGGATTGCTAGACATTTAAGTTGATTATACTTTTCTGCTTACAAATAATGCTATAACTAACATATTTGGATACATAACTGTACGTACTAGTGTAAATATATTACTTCCTACATTTTATATCAGTTCCTACAATATATCAATTTCAACATTTTAGGCATTAAAGTTATTGTCAAATCACCCACCAAAATACTAATACTCTTCTCCCTTCCTCTCCAAACCATTCAAAATATTGCATACTAATGCCTTTCAAATCTTTGCCAATCTGGAAGATAAGTATTTTAATTTGCACACCTGTAAGCACGAATAAGGTTAAACCACTTTTCTACTGACTAGTTCATCTTTTTCTTACAGGCTTATTACCCTTTCCTCGGAACAGTCAGGAAATTAGCCCTTTGTTATGTATTGTAGAACATTGAAATTTGTTATTTCCTTTTAGTAGTTCTTATAATATTTTTCACAGTCTAGGAAATTTCTCTATCCTTCCCAATAGGGGTCTTGGATTTTTATGTATGTTTCGAAGATGTCCCATCTCAAATATAAAAGAAATACATGTTTTGTTCTATTCCTTTTATAATTTTACTTTTATAGTTTTCAGTAACTGTAAATTAAAATGTAGATACAACTGTGTAATTATTTACACAGTTGAAGCTCAACTGGGTAAAGAAACAGCAAAATACTTCAAGGAAATAAATAAAACATTGACAGTGATTGCTGCTGAATGGTAGGGTTATATATGATTTTTTCTTCTGTAATTTCCAAATTTTCTACAATTATTTATATTACTTTTATAATCAGTAATTTTATAATCAGTAATCATACATTACTTTTACAATCAAAAGACAATAAAATTTCTTAAAATTATCGTATTTAAATTTTTTCTTAAGTTTTCGATGATAGAGACTTCAATTCTCAATCAAGTATTAAGTACCTGGCCTAGATTGAGTCTAATACCGTGTTTCCCCGAAAATAAGCCCCAGTCAAGATCGTCAGCCAGATGGATACATTTAGTACATTATGACGATGTTCCAGAAGAAGATGACATGACTGTATTTGAATAAATGTAGATTACTGTACATGAAAAAATAAGACATCTCCTGAAAATACACCCTAATGCGTCTTTTGGAGCAAAAATTAATATAAGACCCAGTCTTATTTTCGGGGAAACACAGTACTAAGTCACAGTACTCTGCACAGCACTAAGGCAGAGCTTTATATATATATTTTTAACTCTACTGACTTGGATGACATGACAGGGGAAAAAACTCAAATTGCCAAATAAGGGTCTGTTGAAAGCAAGAATTATAGTTCCATTTGGGAGTTCATTTAATCACAATAATAGCTACACCTATTAAGTATTTACTATGTGTCAAGTGCTTACATATATTAACTTATTTACTCTTCACAACATTTTTATGAGATAGGTATTATTATTATCTCCTTTTTAAAGACTGGGAAACTAAGGCACAGAGAGGGTAATTTCCTCAAACTATGAAGCTCTGAAGAGGGTAATTTCCTCAAATTATGAAAGCTCAGGATTGGAGTTCAAAGGGTCTGGCTCCAGAATCCCCATTCTTAAACTGTAACTAAAATGCTATTAAAAGATTAACAGAAAAAGTGGAAAGCTACTTCTGACAACCTAGAAAGTGTTAAAGAATGAAAACTAAGCCACAAAAGGGCCTGAGATAGATTTATCCAAAAAATTTAAAAAAGGGGGAGCCTATGGAAAATATGATACACATTTATCTTATTTATTTATTTCAAATCTCTAACTTCAGAGATTTGAGAAAAGACTTCACAAGGAAGTTTGTTTCCTCCTTCCTTATTCAGGTGAGTCTCTGAGTAGAGATTTAGGTGGTGTCTCTAAGCTGAGTCTCTGAGTTGAGGTTTCCCAAATATGGTGCCAGTGCATTGCCACAAGACTCTGTAGTGCTCTGTAGAGCTGGGAAATAATGAATACTTGTGGCGTAAACTATTGTTAACATTAAATTCTTTTAAAAGTAAAAGCTGAAAGTAGTGGCAGATGCTTATGATTTCCCTGGTTGATCTTTTATACTTTGCCTATTTGCCAAAATCTGCTAGAATCTTCCAAAATATGCACATTTTCCTTCCATAATGCTGGAGATGTGCCCACTACTGTGTTTCCCCGAAAGTAAGACCTAGCCGGACCATCAGCTCTAATGCGTCTTTTGGGGCAAAAATTAACGCAAGACCCAATCTTATATTATGTTATATAAGACCCCGTATTACATTATGTTATGTTGTGATGTGGTGTGATGTGATAAGATATGATATGATATATTATATTACACCTGGTCTTACATTATAGTAAAATAAGACCGGATCTTATATTAATTTTTGCTCCAAAAGACGCATTAGAGCTGATTGTCCGGCTAGGTCTTATTTTCAGGGAAACATGGTACATCATCTTCAACATGTTACTTTCCTCAAAAAAGTTAGCCCAATTTGGGCTATGTATTTCGGCCAAGCCAATTTTTGGTGCTTCGTGTGAAGCTGAAAGTCAAACAAAAAGTAAACAAATGTGATACTTTCTAATTGTCACAAATTAGGGAACCTTTTAGAATGAGCCTTCCTAATTCTGAACTCTACCAAGCATCAGTGAGAATTTCCTGCTTCCTTTTCTGGCTTGGCCTTTGTCAATATTACTGCCTCACAGGCCCTTCAAGTACCTAAAAGACAAAAGTATTTTCAACTTGCTTTTGTGTGTCTTTTTGTTTTTTAAATAAAGGACTGAAAAGTACATACTTGACCATAAAAATGTAGGCACAAACATAAAGGAAAGGAATATGAAGAAATTTCTGTAAATCAACCTTTGTTAGTACTTGTAAGCTTTTCTGAGTACAAATGGCCAAATTGGACCAGAAGAATCTCTGAGAAAAAGCTTTTCAGTTGGTGGTAATTTTAAAGAAATAACAAAAGTTTAACTCCAGATGAATGGCCATAGATTGCCAATGATAAGAGCCGTAAGGTTGAAACCCTGGAGCTCTCTACAATCTAATTTTGATGTTATAACTGCTTTCTAAGGATTTACTGTACAAAATTAGCCTCAATTTTCTAATTTTCTAAATTGTAAAATGGGGATTAAAATAATTGCTCGCTGCTGTTATAAAAAATCATGATATTCCTATTAGAAACTACTATGACATTTATAAATTGATAGAACAAATGATTACCTTATTAAAAAAAAGAACTGCTTCGGTTAATTTACAAACATACTATTTGAAAAAAAATACCAAATGTGAGTTATGAATGATTAACATCTCTTGATAGAATAAATTGATAATTTTCAAATAGAGTGATGTGACCCACAGGGAAATGATAGAGTAACCCCAACGAGAGAGACCTAGGAGCAAGTTAGCTAACGGTTACAAAAAGGGCTGAACTGGCCCTTTATTACATGAACTTTTTAATCTCTCAACTCTGTGCAGCCTATATGAGCCACTGACTTGCCAGGGATGAAAACAATGACTCTTAGATGAACGGTTGGTCACTATGGCACCTTCGAGAGCTTTATTTTTAAAGGAAGGAAAAATGAGGAGCTGTGAGACACAAGGAAGATCACAAATGGGTACAATAAATATTTCGAGAGATTTGGAATAACAAAATAAAACTTGTACTTACAACTTGAGACTCACGAGCTTTAGGAAACATTTTGGCAACGTTGAGTCCATCGATGACAATATCAAAAGGAGGGCAGTATTTCACAAAGTTCTGAAATCTCTTAAGTTCCTAAAAAAGAAAAATCAGACAAAACATTAATAAGAACATAGTAAGGAAGCTATTGTAAACACACTGCAATGATTTTTATTATTGTTTTGGGAATTTAAAATATTCATTCCTGAAAAATACACACACACAGATACTTACAAAATGAAATCGGAAAAAGCCAGCCTAATAGATGTAAATGCATATAATTATCTGATACACTTTATAATCTAATAGTGCTTTACACTTCATAAAGTACTTTCCCACGTTATTTCATTTGCTCTCTAATCAGCGATCTAGTCTGCTAAATTGCCACACAATAGTCATGATGAGAATGAAATGTCAAAATCTCTATGTCCTATTGCAAGCCAAGAAGAAATAAAACCTCAGGTATGCCAGTCTACCTTATCTGTGTTGAAAGGTTCTGTAATTTCTAGCTTTTCTTTTGTCAAGAGGCTTATTTTGTTTACTTATGGCTGTTCTGACAAACTGAAGATTCATTCATTCATTTCACAAATATTTGTTGAACATCTTACAATGTGCCTAGCAGTTACCAAAGAGACAAAAACACCTTAACTTAATGGACCTTTCATTTTTAGTGAAGGAGACACAAAATAAACCAAATAAGTAAGTAAATCATATTAAGTTTCAGGTGTGATGAGTGCTATGAGGAAAGAAATGGAAGAAAGGGAGTTTCACTTCTGGTAATGATGGAGTAGTTTGTTAGATCACCAGAAAATAACGTAAGTTCTATATATATAACAAACAATGATTTGAAGCTAGAGAATGTCCAAAAGTAGGCAGAAACTGGAGGGAACACAAACTTTGAAAAAAGGTGTGGTGCTTTCAAAACATGTCTGAAAATTCTTTTGACATTCCTCCCCACTCAAAAAGTGGAGTCTTGTTCCCTCCACGTGAATAAGAGCTCTCCTATGTGACTGTCTCAATAAGAGGAATGTAGCAGAAGTGATGCTATGTGACTTCTGAGGCTGGGTGATAAAAGGCAATATAGCCTCCATCTGGCACTCCTTCTTAGGAATCTTGCTCTCGGAACCCAGCCATCGTGAAAAAGCCCAGGCAGATGCTATGTGACGGTCCAAATGAGTCCCCGGCAACAGTCAGGATTAACCATCAGACTTATGAGAGTAAAGACATTTTCAAGATGAGCTCAGCCCACATTTGATTACACTAGTGGGAGACACAAACAAGCAAGAACCACCCAACAGTCTAGTCAAGCTCTAGAACAATGAGAGATAATAACAATACACAGTAATAAAGAATTGTTTCTGTTTAATCCCACTACATTTGGGATAGTTTATCTACTTAGGGATAGCCAGAAAAGAAGGGAATTGCACAAGGTGAAATTTGTCTGTATATGACATTTTGCAAGAAGGTACTTTCCAGTCAACATGGTTAGCAGGGGCAGTTGGAAATTAAGCAGAAAGCTGAAGACTTACTGGTTTGAGAAATCAGAAGACAGAGTTCGGGGCTGCCAGAGAGGCTGAAAAGTGAGAGAGGGAATGCAAGAAAGGAGTGAACCACAAAAATCCGTGCATAAATCTACCCAAATGCTTGGCTAACTCTTGATGTGTACATGCATAGAAGAAACTCTAACGAGCCCAGCAGAAAAGAACAGATCAAAGACTTGAAAGACCTAAGGAGAGACTTCAGTTACCATCCACTAAAGGCAGACAGAGTCTGGAGTCTGAGTCTCAGCACGTTTAACAGCCTTCTAAAGCAAACAAAAATCAATAACCTCCAGAAAGAGATAACAGAATCTAGAGCCTTTGCAATATGTCATTCACAGTGTCCAATATATAATTAAAAAGTTAACACAAGAATAAATAGGAAAATATGACTCACAATTAAGGGAAAAGAAAGTCAATATAAATCAATCTAAGGTCCAGGTGCTGGAATTAGCAGGCAAGAACTTTAAAGTAGCTACTGTAAATATGTTCAATAATTAAAAGGAAAATATAGTTATAATGAATGCAAATAAGGAAAAACATAGACAAATACAGATGGTTGCCAACTTAACGACGGTTCAACTTACAAGTATTCAACTTTACAACAGTGTAAAAGCAATACACACTCAGCAGAAACCACACTTCTAATTTGGAATTTTGATCTTTTTCCGAGCTAGCAATGTGAGGTGCAGTACTCTCTCATGACACTGGGCAGCGACAGCAAGCCGCCACTCCCAGTTAAGCTTGTGATTACGAAGAGTAAACAAGCGATACTCCACAGCATATTGTGTTGCCAGCGTTTTTTGGATATTGTGTTCTGAGCACGTTTAAGGTAGGCTAGGCTAAGCTAGGATGTTTGGTAGGTTAGGTGTATTAAGTGCATTTTAGACTTACAATATTTTCAATGTATGATAGGTTTATCAAGACGTAACCCCAGTGTAAGTCAAGGAGCATCTGTAGAAACAAATATTCTAGGACCAAAAAGCACAAATGTGAAATATTCACAGGCTGGATTTAACAGCAGATTGGAGATGGAAGAAGTTAAGAGTCAGTGAAAACAAATGACAAAGCAATGGAAATTATCAATCTGAAGAAAAAAAGATTGAAAGAAAAAGATGAATAGAGCCTCAGTAACCTGTAGAACAATGTCAAACAGACTAATGTGTAATTGGACTCCAGAAGGAGAGGATAGAAAGGAGAAGGTAGAAAAAAATGTGAACAATGGCTAAAATATTCCCAAATTTGATGAAAAACATAGCTTAGAGACCAAAGAAGAAGGGCAAACTTAAAGCATGGTAAGTATAAAGAAAACCACAACCAAACCATAACTAGGCACATCATAGTAAGATGGCTGAAAATCAAAGATAAAGAGAAAATCTTAAAAGCATCCAGAAAAAAGGGATACATTACAAGTAAGAGAATGACACAAAATGACAGTTGAATTCTCATCGGACAATGGGGCCAGAAGACCATGAGAGGATATCTTTAAAGAGATGACAGGAAACAAACACAAACCCTCTGCCAACCTAGAATTCTATATCTAGCAAAAAGTTCTTCAAGAATTGAGGTAAATGAACACTCGGTTGTAGGAAGACCAAAAAAAAAAAAAAAAAGGAAAAAAAAAAAGAAAAAAAAAAGAATTGAGGTAAAAAAGTAAGGTGAAATATACATTTTCAGATAAAGGAAAACAGAATTCATGAGCAAACCTGCATCATGCTAAATGCTAAAGCAATTTCTTCAGAATGAAGGGAAATAACATCAGATGGAAGCTTGTATGTAAAAGAAGAAATGAAAAACATCAGAAATGGCAAATATATGGGTAATTATAAAAAAGAATATTTTTTCTTCTTTTAATTTCTTTAAGATATGACTGCGTAAAGCAAAAATTATCCTAACACTTAAGGGGCTAAAACATATGCAGATGTGGTATATATGAAAATAATAGCATAAAGACCAGGAAGTGATAAATAGAATTCCACTGTGGCAAGGTTCCTACATTTTATGTGAAATAGTAAAACTTAAACTCTTAAATGGATTGGATACTGTTAAGGATTCATACTGTAATCCCAAATCATACATTAAAAAATAAGGCAGAGGGGCAGCCATATGGCTCAGTTGGTTGGAGCGTGGGCTCTCGACAGCAGGGTTGCCGGTTCAATTCCCGCATGGGATGGTGGGCAGTGCTCCCTGCAACTAAAGATAGAAAACGGCGACTGGACTTGGGGCTGGGCTGCGCCTTCCACGGCTGGATTGAAGGACAATGACTTGGAGCTGATGGGCTCTGGAGAAACACACTGTTCCCCAATTTCCTCAATTAAAAAAAACCACTTATAGTTAAAAAAAAAAAAAAAGGCAGAAAAGGTATAGACAAAAAGCCAGCAGATGAATTAAATGAAATATTTAAAAAATTCTCATTAACCCCCCCCCCCCAGAAAACATAAAAGGAGAAACAGAGTGACACACCGAAAAAAAAAAAAGGTAGCGATACTTCAAAATGACAAGATCACCTGATCAGGAAGTCATACTCATAAATAAGAACAGAGCTATAAAATATATTAAGCAAAACTTGACAGAACTGAAAGGAGGAACAAATAAGTCTACAATTATAGGTGAAGATTTCAACACTCCTTTCTCCATAATGACAGAACAAGTAGATAAAAATCAGTAAGGACAGAAAGACATAAACAACACTAATTACTACTTTGACTCGATTGATACCTAGATTCGACACCTAAAACTGGAAGAACATTTATTCTTTTCAAGTATACATGAAACACCAAGACAGACTACAAACTCTAGGCCATAAGTCGCAGCACATTTCAAAATATTAAAATCTGAAATAGTACGTTTGCTGATCATACACACATACAATTAAATCAGAAACCAATAGCAGAAATATATCTATAAAAGTTCCAAATATTTCTAAGTAATACTTCTAAATAACCCATGGGTCAAAAAAGAAATTACACAGAAATTAGAAAATATTTTGTACTGCGTGGTACTAAAATATCAAAATTCATGAGATGCATTAGAGCAATACTTAGAGGGAAACGTATAGCTTTAAACGCTTATATGAAAAGAAGTCTAAGAGGGAACTGACTGCAATGAACTTGATCTAAGTTTTCCCTTAAGCTTAGAAAAAGAGCAAATTAAATTTCAAAGACAGTAGAATAACAAAGCACAGAATCAAAGAAATAGAAAACAGAAAAAGCGGGTGGCCGGATGGCTTAGTTGGTTAGAGCGCGAGCTCTGAACAACAAGGTTGCTGGTTCGATTTCCACATGGGCCAGTAAACTGCACCCTCCATAACTAAATTGAAAACAATGGATTGAGCTTGGAGCTGAGCCACCAGTGGGCAGCTGGTTGGCCCAGTGATTAGAGCAAGGTGCTTGTAACACCAAGGTCACTGGTTCGAGTCCACATGGGCCAATGAACTGCGCCTTCCACAACTAGATTGAAAGGCAACAACTTGACTTGGAGCTGAGCTGTGCCCCGCTTCACCAAGTAGACTGAAAAAAAAAACACCAAAAAAAACCAAAAACACAAAAACACAACGACTTGACATCCTGGAAAAACACACTGTTCCCCAATATTCCCCAGTAAAAAAAAGAAAACAGAAAAACAAGAAAATTAACAAGAGAAAAAACTGGGAAATACATGAACCGCAATCACTATCTCAATCATACTCAAAAATTATTTTGAAACAGATCATAAATCTAAACCCAAAAGCCGAAACTATGAAAATTCTAGAATAGGCAAATTCTTCACATCAGGATTAGCAAAAATTTCTTGGGCAACACATGAAGTCATCACCAATATTTACACAGTGTACCTCTTGATATGATGCCTCTGAGAAGGACATAACATCATTTTTTGGTGATATTCTTGACAAAAATGAATAACCTGAATCATAAGGAAACATCAGATAAAGCAATGTCTCAAACTGAGAGACATTCTACAAAATAATAGGCCTATAGTTTTTAAAAAGTTGAGGTCCAAGAAAGAACAAAGAAAACTGAGATTTTTATTGTAGATGAAAAGAGACCAAGGAACCATGACACCTAAACCCAAAGTGTGATCCTAGATTGGATCTGGGAAAGGGAAAACTTATAAAGTTCATTATTGGGACAAGTGACAGCCCTAAGTATCAACAATGGATTAGATAATATTATTGTATAATGTTATAAAGATGAAGAACTCCCTTCAGGCCAGTAAGTACATGAAAAGATACCCAACATAATTAGTCATTAGGGTAATGCAAATTTAAAACCACAGTAAGTTATCATTATACATCCACTAGAATGGCTAAAATTAAAAAGATTGACCATAACAAGTATGTGGAGCAACTGGAACTTTCAAACATTGCTGGTGGGAATACCAAACGGTGTAACCACTTTGGAAACCAATTGACAAGTTTCTCACAACATTAAGCATATATTTCTCTTCTAATTTAGCAATCCTACCACTAGGTAGTTACAGAAGAGAAATGAAAACCTACATCCATACAATGAGTTATACATGAATGTTAATAATGACTTTATTCCTAATTGCCAAAAACTGAAAATAATTCAAATGTCCATTAACTGGTAAATGAATGGGGGGAAAAAGTAGTAAAAAGAAAACTATTGATACATATAACAATATGGATGAATCTCAAAAATATGCTAAATGAAAAAAGGTAGACATAAAAAAACTACTTACATACTGTGTGATTCCATTTATATGAAATTTAAGACAAAATTATACCAACAGAAAGAATACTAACAGTTCTAGAACGTGGGGAGAGGGAACTGACTGCAATGAACACAAGAGAACTTTGGGGGGATGTGTAAATGTCTCTTGTCTTGATTATGAAGGTTATAATACAATTGCCTGCGTTTGTGAAAACTCACTGAATTATATATCGGCAAATTTTAGTGTATGTTAATTATACCTTAATAAGACTATTAAAAAACAAAAATAAATCCTAATACTATACAAACATACACATGTAATATATTTCATCTTTAAAATAACCATTGATCCATATGCATGCTTTCATTTCTCATTTGATTTCTTTAGCTTTTCTATCCCTGTCAACTCCAACTGTGCGGGACCAACCCCTCTCCTCTCCAGTCAGCAAAACACTATTTTAAAATTTCTCTGCTCAAATACATTTCCTACTAATGTTTAGAAAGTTCCAAATAATATCAAAACTAACTTAAATATTGGTTAGAATAGGGGTACTATTTTTTATGAATGGAAATAAAGTTATCAATGAGAATTAAAATAGTTCACATATGAGCATTTTTGCTCCACTCTGATTAAATCAAGGGCAATAAAACAAGTACATTATATTTCTAAAATTCCGGTTCACTAATAATTAACACGGACAAGATTTCCCACTACACTTCCAATTTATCATTTTGGTGCTGCTCTTAGTACTATATTATTTTCACCTCAGGAGTAATGACAAACTAAAGCATTCACTTCAGGAGTGATGACAAACTTAGGTATTTCAGTATTACTGGCTAAATGTACATCTGTAAAAATCAAGAGTTAAACTAGATAACTTATAAAATCCCCTTCCAGTTCTGATAGTCTATGTTAACAAGACTTGGAAATCCCTTAAAATCACAGAATGGAAAAGGGTACACTTGAGATGGTTTGTTTGAAAGGTGAGTCTCAGGAGCCTCTGGGTAGTCACAGGATGTGTAATGAAATCCCAATACAATCCCACCCAAAGACTATCTTCCTGATCCCTGTCTTCTAATAGACAGAAAACCCCAAGATGTCAGGTTGGGGTTTTTTTCCTATTACAAAAGCTCCACTTCCTAAGTGTGTTACTAGTCAGGGATTCGTTGTAATATTTCCAGTGGGCCTCCAAGATGCTCACTTTTCAAACTACACAGATTTATGTCACTGCCACTGAATCAAAAGCCACTGAGTACATCCTGCTGAAAAGGCATAACAAAAAGAAAGAGGTGACCTACTGAGACAGCAAACTCACTATGGCATAGGGCTTTACAAATCTGCAAGCTTAGCTCTTCTAATAGAAGGTAAATTTAAACGAAGAACAATTATTTCTTTGTAGGGCTACTACTAGGATTGTGCTTGTTTGCAGATTGGCTAATGATCTGGCATGTGAAAATCCACCAATCTTTTGATCATTTGTTTCTTGACTATTAATAAAAGAAGTGCTTTTTGGAAAAAATAACCCACAATTTTATTGAGATATAATTCACAAACCATTCAATTCACTTGTTTGAAGTTTACAATTATATTCACAGGTTGTGCAATGTCACCACAATCTAATTTTAGAACATTTTTGTCCCTTCTAGAAGAAACTCCATATTCATTAACAGTCAATCTCCATTCTACTACCCTATCACACAGCAACCACCAACCTACTTTCTGTCCCTCTAGATTTACCTATTCTGGACATTTCATATAAGCTGAATAATATAAATATGTGATCTTCTGTGATTGACTTCTTTCACTCAGCATGCTTTCAAGGTTTATCCATGTTGTAGTGTGAATCAGACTTCATTCCTTTTTAATACCGAATAATAGTCTATTGTATGGATATACTACATTTTATCCGTTTATCAGCTGAAGGACATTTGGATTATTTCTACTTTTGGCTATTATGAATAATGTTCCTATGAACATTTGTGTACAAGTTTTGCATGGACGTATGTTTTCATTTCTCCTGTTTATATACGTAGGAGTGAAATTGTCAGGTCATCTGGTAACTCTGTTTAACTTTTTGAGGAACTGCCAGAATGTTTTCTAAAGTGGCTGCACCATTTTACATTCCCAACTGCAATGTATTAGGCTTCCAATTTCTTCATATCCTCACCAACACTTGTTATTGGCTATCTTTTTTATTAGTCATGCTTGTCAGTATGAAGTGGTATCTCATTGTGGTTTTAATGTGCATTTCCCTGGTGACTAACGATTCTTACTTAGCATCTTTACATGTGCTCACTGGCCTAAAGGGTGTTCTTCGTTTTGTAACATATATGAGTAGGCTTTATAAATTCACATATATCTCCTTCAATAAGTCACAACTTCTATCATCTTTCCTCATTTCGTACTTTTAAGTTTAAATCTGAAAAGTATAACTTGACAAAAATTGTAAATACTATGACTTGAAACAGAGGTTGTTAATGCAAATGTTTCCAGGGACCAGGCAGGTAACATAAATAAGTAAAATGGGCCAAGTCTGAGAAAATAGAACAGAACAGGCAAAATGATAAATACTAGCAAATGGTGTTAAGTCTCATTGCCCAATATTTGACAGAAAGAAGAGAAGACTGTGACAGACTGGAGAATGTAGTTCCCCTAAAAAAGAAGCAACCCAATGTCCAGTCCAGTTAATTGTCACCACACAAAAATAAAGATTTGATTTTCCATAAAAGTGAAAAATCTGACATTTCAAAATATGTCAAATAACTTTTTAAGAGAATAAAACTCAAAGAAACTCAAACAAACAAAAAAAAACACATATGGGCTTGATTCTACCCTGAGGCCATAAGTTTATAATACATTCACCTGGTCAGTCAACAGATTTTCATCAAGTACCTATTATGTGCCAAATAATGTTCTCATTCCTAGGAACAGAACAGTAAACAAATTCCCTGCCCTCAAGGAATTTATATATTAGTGGAGGAAACAAGCAACAGAAGGTAACAAACAGATAATTAATTTCAGGTAGAGAAAAGTGCCTTGAAGAAAAACTAAGCAGAGGACGTGTTCCCACCGTTCTCCTTAGCCCCTCTCTATTTTAGATATAATGAAAGGGAAAGACCTTTCTAATGAGATGACATTTGAACAGACCTGAATGAAGTGAGGAAGTAAACCATGCTCCCTGGGGGGAAGAGCCTTCTAGGCAGAGGAAAGAACTGCCAAGGCTCTTACTAAACACCAAAGAGCATTGCATGTTTGAGGATTAACAACCAGGCAATTTGGAAGCTCAAAGAATAAGTACAAAGTCTTTAAGTAATTATGCTTTGAGTTTAAATTTTTAAAAATAAACTCTTGCTTATTATTATCAATATAATATGGAAAAGGTAAATAAATGTACAAGCAATTCTAAAACAGCTAATCAAGAGTTTTCAATTCTCGGGGTGGCCGATGGCTCAGTTGGTTAGAGTGTGAGCTCTCAACAACAAGGCTGCCGGTTCAATTCCCTCATAGGATGGTGGGCCACGCCTCCTGCAACTAAAGATTGAAAACGGCGACTGGACTTGGAGCTGAGTTGAGCTGCGCCGCGCCCTCCACAACTAGATTGAAGAACAATGACTTGGAGCTGATGGGCCCTGGGGAAACACAGTTTCCTAATAGTCCTCAATAAAAATTAAAAAAAAAAATTTTCAATTCTCTACCTCATGAAACTTACTAGAAACAATGAAGCAGAACTGATATTTGTTGTTTTGTGATTGTTACCTAATCATAAACGAGTAGCAAAATGATCCAAGGATGTGCAGCAAGAAAAATAAAAGAATGGTACAGCTTATACACTACATGACACATGGGCTCTAGAACAGAGAATCCAGCACCTGTCGTCAAAAAGCTGACTTCATAATTATAAATGACTCTAACAACGTACATGGCAGTAGAACTCGATTCTTCTATTTATTACTGCTCCTGCATTATGGATGAGAAAGCAAACAGTTTAAGCAACTGATTTTTCTCAACAAATGATATGAAAAGAGACACTAAAAATTCCTTTTTACCTTTCTACTTAGAAGAGGTTAAAACTTTTCAACTTTTTTTTTTTTAATTTTTTTTTTTTTAAGATTTTATTGGGGAAGGGGAACAGGACTTTATTGGGGAACAGTATGTACTTCCAGGCCTTTTTTCCAAGTCAAGTTGTTGTCCTTTCAATCTTAGTTGGGGAGGGCACAGCTCAGCTCCAGGTTCAGTTGCCGTTGCTAGTTGTAGGGCGCACAGCCCACCATCCCTTGCGGGAGTTGAGCCAGCAAACCTTGTGGTTGAGAGGACGCACTCCAACCAACTGAGCCATCTGGGAGCTCAGCAGCAGCTCAGCTCAAGGTGCCGTGTTCAATCTTAGTTGCAGGGGGCGCTGCCCACCATCCCTTGGGGGACTTGAGGAATTGGACTGGCAACCTTGTGGTTGAGAGCCCACTGGCCCATGTGGGAATCGAACCGGCAGCCTTCGGAGTTATGAGCATGGAGCTCTAACCGCCTGAGCCACCGGGCCGGCCCCAAAACTTTTCAACTTTTTGAAATGAAAAGTCCATATGTTTATGATGGTTTACTTCTATTCTCAGATTTTGATACAAATCTCACCAGGAAATAGATTGCTCTTACTTATTTTTAGTTAATGTCCTACTTTAGAAGGGCAACCAAGGGAAAAGAGGACTACAATAATGTACACTCAAAACTTTACATCATAAAACCAACAGTGATCTTAACATGTTAATTATACCACAAAAATCAGACATTTTCCAAAGAAAGGGAGTATTAAAACAACTGGCTTAAATCATAGTGGATATGGAAAAACAGGGGAATACCAGCTATTTTGGTTGGAAGCACTACTTTTAACATGGGAACAACAATAAAAAATGCATCTCTGCATCTAATGGCCAAATTTCTTTGTGTGCCTTCTTTAAACCCTGGGATCCAAATAAATCCTAAATAAAAAGAACACTAACATGACTGCCTTAAAGTTACCAGGGGAAAAAAATGAAGTCACATGTCTAGAAAATGTCACTGCAGTCTAACAACTAATAATCTAAGAAAGCTTATGCTCATTTAATAGCAAGCTAATGTTTCAGGAGATTTTTTTCATTTAGTAATTGTAGCTATAATTACTGTAGTGTACTATCCTATTTAAAAATACTCAGAATTTTATCTGAATTTTCTGATTCCAGTAAAATGGAAAAACAAACAAATAAAAACCCTTGCTGCTACAAATATCTAAAAATACTGGATAAAATATAACAAAAAGACTTAATGCATGGCTGAACTTGCAGAAAAAAAAGAAAGAAATCTCTAAGTGACAGAGATGAAGCCAGATCTGAAAATCAGAATGGAAAGGATAAGAGTTGATGCTAATATTGTCCAGAAGAGAAGTTAAGAGGAAAAATGGGAGTTGGCTTGTGAAACCCCTATGGGAACTGTAGATCTAGCAAATCTTGGGCCCAAATGAGGGGAGAAATTGGAAGTGAACTCCTGAATAAATGAGGAACCTTTACAAATGAGCACATTGATGTCAAAACACAATATACCAGCTTCTCTATCTCTTCCAGAGGTCTGAGTAGGGGGGAAAAAAATCCCTTATGTCTTAAATAGGTTTGGAATACAAATGTAGACAAACTGTATGATACAAATTCATCACACTCCACCAAAAAAAATTCACATAAAAATTGGTTCTAGCTAATAATATCTCTCCAGCACTTGGCAGAAGCAAACCCAAAACCTCTATGGAAAGACACCACCAACAATTCAGGAAACAAAGGGATTATTATAGAAAGAGCAAGTCCCTCTAACACTATACTCACCAATTTAAAATTATAAAATACAGTAGAAACAATCCACCAAGCGTAAATCCTCTGACATGACAGAAGGATTATAGCCCAAAGAACTCAGGATAAGGGACAATAGAAAAATCTACGAGACAATATAAAATAATTATATAACAATAATTAAAATGTAAAAGCAGAATCAGAACTGTAAGAAAAGTCAGAGACCATAAAAAACTCAAGAGGAAATTTTGAAAGAGAAGTTCTAAAATTAAAATTCTAAAATAATCAATACTAAATGGATGGAGGAGAAAGTCCAAATGTCCATCATCTGGTGAATAAACAAATTGTGGCATATGCATACACTGGGATACTACTCAGCAATGAACTACTGATACACGTAACAATACACACTCAAAAACTTTATATTTAAAACTAAATATACTGTAAAACAAACAAACAACATTATGTTAAGTGAAAGAAACACAGAATTACAGATTATATGAGTCTATTTAAATGAAATTTTCAGTAAAGGCAAAACTACAGAGACAGACAGATCAATGGTTCCAGGGGCTGTGGGAGGAAGTAGGGACTGACCTCAAAAGGGCATGATGAAACTTTTTGGGGTGATAAAAGTATTCTAAAACTGAACTGTGGTAATGATCACACAAGTGTATAAATTTACTCAAAATCAGTAAACTGTACTCTTAAAATAGGTCAATTTTATGGTCTGTAAATTATTGAAACATTAGGGGAAAAACCCCTAAATAGGTAGAGAGAATAGACACATCTGAAGTGAGAAGCAGATCTAACTTCTACTAGAAGATAGATCTAAAGTTACCCAGAATGCAATTCAGAGAGATAGAGATGAAATACATCAAAGAGAGTAAGAGATATGGAGGAGAATGTGTAACAGGGTCCAACAAATGTGTAACAGGAATTCCAGGAGAAGCAATATTTGAAGATATAAGGGCTGAGAATTGTTCAGAATTGATTCGAGACATGAAACCTGATTCAGAACGCTCAGTGAATTCTAAGGAAAAATAAATACATTCATCTATACACATCATAGTGAAACAGCAGAAGTTAAAAAAAAAAACCTTAAGAGCAATGAAGATAGAGAAAATCTATAATGGAACGAAAATTGGATCGAAAGCAAACTTCTCAACAGTAACTAAAATTGTGGGCAGAAGACAATGGAATACTATTTTCAAAGTATTGAGGGAAAACAGTAAAATCTACAGTTAAAACTCTCATTCAAGGAAACATTTTCAGACAAAGAATAAAATAGTTTACCACTCTTATCCTGTCACTAAAAGAATGTTATTCAGGAAAATGCCCAACAGGAAGTGAGGGGTTCAGTGAGAATGTGAGGACTGGAGCTATATAGATCTGTGAGTCACTGGCATACAGGTAGTAGAGAAAACCAGAGGAGTGGGTGACAATGGACAGGGAGAGTGAGTCAAGTAGGAGAAGAGGAAGGAAACCGGAGCCCTGGGAAACACCAAAAACTTAAGGGATAGGCAGAGGACATATTTTATTATTGTCCTCTTACTATAAGAGGACAAACTCAATTGTATCTGTGAAAAAAGAGCAATGAGCTTTAAGGAGAGAACAGCAAGAGATGAAAAGGAATCTGCAAAAATAAAAAACACAGGTAAGAAAAAACAAAATGCAACAGCAGAATTAAAACCTTCATTGAAAGCAAAGATTGGAAGGAATACACTAGAACATGAATTTTGTGAAATGCAGTACAAACTCTGAGAATTTCTATTAGAATGCAGAGGAAAAGAACAAAAAGAGAACGCGAAAGAACATTATAGATACCAAGGGCAGATAATAATCTTCAAGTTAAGCCTCACAAGGATGTTCCCAAGGAATAAATCAGAACAAAAAAAATGAGAGCTAATCATTTAAAATAAAAATTTTTCCTATGATAAAAAATATGTAAGTCATCAAGGACTCATGAGCTTCAGGAAAACTTAATGAAAGAATTCACCTAGTCTTCTTCCCACAAAATTTTAATTTTGAGGTTGATTTAAAAAAAATCCTACCGTGTTTCCCCGAAAATAAGACCGGACAGTCAGCTCTAATGAGTCTTTTGGAGCAAAAATTAATATAAGACCGGGTCTTATTTTACTATAATATAAGACAGGGTCTTAATATAATAATATAATATGATATGATACAATTATAATATAAAATAAAATATAATACCGGGTCTTAATTTTTGCTCCAAAAGACGCATTAGAGCTGGGATTGTCTGGCTAGGTCTTATTTTCGGGGAAATATGGTATATGCGTCCAGGTCAAATAATAATAACACAGAGATTTTTACACTGCTTTCCATGTGTCATGTAGGTCACAAAAATCTGGAAAAATAAGAATTCTAAGTGCTTCCATATATCAACTCTTTTATTCCTCTATTAACGGTATGAGGTAGATATTATCACTTTCCCCACTTAACAGATGAGGAGACTGAAGCACAGAGAAGTTAAGTACGTCACATAACTAGTTAAGTAGTAGGTTTAGGATTTGAAACAGAAATCTATCCTCTCATCGCTCCACTCTAACTCAGAACGACAAAAATCAAGCTGGGAACCCCCAAAGCCAGAAAACAACACAACTATGTTTGAAGATGGTGGAGCAGTCCTCGCATGGGCTTGAACCCCCTGGCACCTGCCTTGTAAGTTTTTCCTTCTTCCTGGACAGTACATATTAGTACGTTGTAGCCTATGTTCTTAAGCAAGTCATGCCAATCAAGACTACTGCCTTTCCCTATAGGGTACTTGCAAACAAGGGGAGAGAAATGCAAATGTCCTTCATGAGTCCTTTTTTTGGAAATTCTACTTGTTTTGATGTGGTCTCCCTAGCTTATTTAGGAAGAGATATCTCTCCTCCTGCTCCCTACCCCCAAAAAAGATTAATAAGGAGTACTGAATAGAAGTCTAACGAGGTATTTTTCAACACTACTGGGTCATGAAGTCCATTTAATAGGTCACAACCAGCATTTGGTGGGGAAGTAAACAATTAAAACAGAGTGTAATACAGGTAGCAAGAGCACATAATTTTTCGTATGTAACTTTTTTTCAGTTATAAAATGGGTTGTTACATAAAATGTGTTTTGTATTTGAGTTGTGGCCCAAATGTTTAGAAGAAACTGGTAATGGGACTCTGCCATATGTACAAAATACAATTTTGCCCCGGGGAACACTACTAATATATTTTATCATAGGCCTATAATATTTACCACTTGAAAGTTTATTAAAGGGCTAGAACCCCAGCTCTAAGGATTAGTTCTATCATATATTAAGACATATTATAAAACTACAATACGTAACCAAAACTGTGGTCATGTACAGAGATTAATGGATAAAAATAGAAAATCCAGAATCAGACACCAATGTATATGGGAATTTGATATATGCTAAAAATGGCATTGCAAACTAGTGGGGGAAAAGATGGGTTGTTAAATAAAATGTGTTGACACAACTGGGTAATTAGGTGGGGAAAAAAGATCAAGTTAGCACGACATACCTCATTTACACCAGAAAAAATTCCAAATGGATCAAAAATTTCAAGGGAAAAAACAAAAGTATAAGAATAGGGGACAAAGGGAGGATTTTTTGTTTGTGTGTGCTCGTTTTCAATAAACTAGTAGTGGAAAAAGCCTAAGTATGAAACTCAAGTGCTGTAAGAAAAAAGCCTGGTAAGTTTGCCTATTTAAAAATGTACATGGAAAAATACATCGTAAGTAAAAAAAAAAAAAAAAAGCCCCAAAGATTGTAATTCAGTTTTTCAAATGAAGGGCTCCTACAAAAATCAATGAAAAACACAAACAACCCTCAATAATTCAAGAAAAAACATAGGCAAGACAGAAGCGAATAGTTTGCAGAAAAGAAATACAAGTGGCTTTTAAATATATGAAAAGATGCTTGACTTACTCATTAAGAAAAATGTAAATTAACTCTATACTGAGATTCTATTTTTCACTTCAGATAGGTAAAGGTCAAACTGTTTAATGACACACTGGAACACAAAGGTCTGGAGAAACAAGAATTCTCATACTTTGCTAATCAGTGTATATGTATACTGATAAAATTTCTATGAAGGCCAATCAAAACTGATACATCTCCGTTGCTCCAGCAATTCAATTTGCAGGGATCCACCTTACAGCTGTCTTACAATATGCAAGAAATTACAAATGTGTAAGGTGATTCAGTGTCATTTTTGTAACAGTTAAGACTTAAAACTCCCAAACATCCATTCATATAAGACTGAATAAGTAATTAAATTATGGTCTTTCTACACAACGGAAATCTATACAGCTAGAAAGAGAAAAAAAGAGGAGGAAGAAGAGTAGAGGGAGGAAGAAGATAATCTCTTTTTTTGTCTTAAAATATAAAATGATAGCCCACTATAAATTATACAAAGGACTTTAAAAGTTGCATTAAAGAATTCTCAACCATCCAGACTCACAAGTTAAAGACACATGTTCTCTAGAAGCTAGGTATATTTTCAAATAGATTTCTGTACTCAATACCCAGACAGAATGGAATTTACTCACAAATATAGTTATTTCTTAAATCTTGCCTGGGCTGGGCTTTAGGGAAATAGATCTTAATCAAGTAAAGATAGTTTAGAATTAATTTTATTTTAAATTTCTAGTTAGAACAAAAACTGTATTCTTTTTAATCTTACTCTTTCCCTTTTGTATATCTTATCCTGACAGACCTACAGAAAACAGCTAAAACAAAGGCAAGCAAGATATTTTTCATCTTAGAATCTTGCTCCCAAATTGGAAAGGAACAAATCAGTCAAGGAAAGGCAGTAACAGGGCTTGGATCCTGCAAACCCAGAAATGCTGCTTACCACTTTTTTTTTTTTTTTTTTTCAAATTGTTTTCAGTTCAAGGAGTTCATCCACACTTACACACCCTGGAAATCCCCTCTGCTTTACAACCAACCAGGAACTGGCTCTAAAGTACCAATATAGTGCCTAACCCCTCCTTCCTTAGGAGCAAACAAGCAGAATATTTTTAAGTCCTTCCACTGGGTGATCCTCCCTTAAAAAAAAAAAAAAAAAATTGAAAAAATTGAAAAAATTGAAAAAATAAAAATAAAAATATTACACAGATAAAACTCACTGGAAAAATGTTCAAAAAGAAATCAGAAAGTAAACTTATTTTTTCAACAGGAGAAAGTCTTGAAGAAAAACTTAGCACTATACATAGATAGAACTTAACTAAAAGCCCTCAAAAAGAATTCCCAGAGAAAAGCACTTATAAAGAGGGTTGCCCAAGGCTCTTTTTAAGAATCTTTATAGATTTTACATTGTTCACCCTCGAAAAGTGACCAAACTCCAAATGTTTCCTTTAACAATAAGTTTGGATACCGTATTGTATCATTTTGTATCATTCTCCTCGAGGACTTGCCCAGCCCTCAGAGCTGTGAGGATGCTGAGAGCCTGGACTAGCCGTAAGCTGATCTGGGTTTGCATCTTGTCTGCTGGGCTATCCTCTAGCTTATAGGACTTTGATCAAGTCACCTCACTTTTCTGGGCCCCAGGTTCCTGAGGAATAAATTGCGGCTACAGATTTCAAATGGCTATTGTAAGGACTCAAAATTAAGTAATTTGACTACAAAAAGACTTATACGTGCTTTAGGTAGGTAGTAACAGTACAAGTTTTACCAAAAGTTTGCTAACATTTACAACTCTTTAGGTTTTAAAACAGATACCAGGGAAGTAACTTTCCCTGCTTCCTGTTCCTGACTCATAAATGGGCTCCTGTCTCCATACAGAGGTAGAGTACATGGATTCCTGTAAATAACAATAACCTAAGCATCCATACATGTAAGAAAAGCATGTCCACATTTCATTTGTCCCCAGGTTGTTCTGATTTAGGGGCCAAAGAGACTATTCAGCCCATCCCCTTCAGAAGGGCTCTAGATTGAGACTAGAACCATCGCCATTGCAGTACACATGTACGGATTCATAAATCACGTGTTCTCTGCTGGGGATGGCCTTGCAGTGCATCCTTGTAGATCACTTTATGCTTTACAATGTGCATGTATCTTCTGATTCTGTTATCCTCAGAACAATCCTGTGAGAAAACTGAGATGTAGAGGGAAAACACACCAAGTTAATTACGACAGAAAAAAATACAGAACCTCTATTTCTGACTCCTACTTAATGCATTACTTCATTGAGCTGAATGAGCTATTTGTTTAAAAAGCAGAAGAAACAATTTATCAGTTGTATCTGCAAAAGCCATCCAAGTTTTCAATTTTCCCACAGCAATGAAGCACAATTTACTATCATTTATGTTCAATTGTATTGCTAGTTAAAAAAGAAAATGGTTTGGGTTGTTTTTTAATCCTCTTTTAATGAGAAAAACTCAAGAATAGTAAAGGGAGAACAGAGAAGGGAACATGTTAAATCCCTGGAATTTCTAGTGCCTAAGTTAAACAATACTAATTCTGACAAATGCTAAGTAAGCATATGGTAAATCTTTGTGCATTGAATAGCCCATAGAAGCTGTCCACGTGGAGGGCAAAAAGGAAATGGGAAGTGACTTTACTCTGAAAGAAATCCAGTGAGAGTCAAACAGTAAGTAGGAAAGGAAAGAATACTGAGGTAAAAATCGTGGGGATATCCCGGGAACAGTCATTAGCTCAAATGACGTGTCTTGTACCTCTCATCAGTGGTTTTACCCTCCCCTGTCTAATTTACACAAATATTGAATAACTTAAGAGCAACGCACAACTGGAAGATGAGTCATTCCACCAGTAATCAATGAGATTAAGGGAAATTCTAATTTCCTGTGAACTTTGACACAGTTTGCATGTTTCATTATTCCTGTTAGCAATTACTTCTAATCCATGTTAGCATACCTTTTCTTCCTCTGCCATTAATTAAGCAAGTAATAGCAAGCTAAGTATTAAGCACTCTTCCACTCTCAAAAAACAACAAGCAGTTGCTTACATTGATCTGGCATTTAAAAGAGTAGCCAGGATTAAAGAAAACAATTTGGGAATCACTTGCACAAGGGAGAACTAAAGTTTAGGGAAAAAATTCCACTAGGAATACATAAAAGCTCTGGGTCTTCTTTCAGGAGAAAGATATATGCCCTCATTGCAGGGAAATGGGTCTTCTGCTCTAGTGAGGAAAGGACATGAAGGCCAGGAGAGCCCAATATTCATAAAGTCCTCTTAAAGGAGGCACACAGATTGTGGTGTAAGTCTTTGTGAACAGTGGAGTCAGCCTAGTTATAACAAGTCTGTGATGCTACGTAAATTAAGATGAGATCCTACCCGGGGTGGACATGTCACTGGCTGCTCAGCCCCATGTAGGGACTCCAAAGACCTAGGAAAACTGTGCTGAAATACACTGTACCTGCTTCTTCTCTGGCCATTTTCTAATACATTTCGGTGTCCTTAGCTATATAAACTGGGAATGTAATCTAATTTTAGCCTGAATCTAAGTGTGGTGTCTACCTACTATACTAGTCTATAACCTACCTAAAACACTGCACACATATTTACACAAAATTTCTGGGAGTTCAGAATCCCATGGAACAAAACCTGAAAACTACCAGGGTTAATCACAAAGCAAGGAAAGGAAGAGTTATGGTCCTTTCCTCTTTCCCCCAAATCCATTATTGTTCCTTTATTTACAAGGGTATTCCACTTTAAGTCTTACATCTCACACAATAATGATAAATTAAAAGTAAACACCTTTGGATTTAAATACTAATTCAGCTTCACTGGTAACACAGCCGACAGACAATGAATGCTGTGCTTTGGATCTGATCATTCAGCTCTGCTCGTTCCTGAAGTGATTTTTTTCAGTATATGTTGGTAATAATAATCAGTTCTTTACAAATATCAAATCAGTATGCTGTACACCTTAAACTAATACAATGTCATATGTCAATTATATCTTGATAGAACTGGAAAAATAAAATAAAATCATAAATATTTAATAACAATAATAATTCATTCTTGTTTTCTAATAATCATATGGAGTTTCTCTGATTGCAGAAGCAGAAGCCTTGTACCATCAACACAACACTGAGAAACTTGGGAAGAGGTCAGTTCAAAAATTTCTATCTGTAGGGGTGGCTGGATGGCTCAGTTGGTTAGAGCACGAGCTCTGAACAACAGGGTTGCTGGTTCAATTCCCACATGGGCTAGTGAGCTGCACCCTCCACAAGCAGATTGAAGGACAACTTGGAGCTGATGGGCCCTTAACACACTGTTCCCCAATATCCCCCAACAAAATTTAAAAACAAATGTGTCTCTAAAGGTCTGGCCCACAGTTAAATGTAGTACAGGTCCGTATATATTTTGAAAAAATGTACTAGTTATTAGGCAAGGAGATATTGACAACGACTGCAGAAAAGGTATTAATTTATGATAAGGCCTTTCTCCTTCACCGAAAGTTTAATAGCTCCTAAGTATTTACTCTACTAATAAGCTGTTTTCACTTCCCAGTGACATTGAACCTGGGCATAGTATCTCATACGGCTTTATCTTATTTTCCTGAAAAATATACCCTCTGCTCACTTTTCTCAGTTTGGAGAATTTTACAGGTTAAATAATTAGTTCAACTAAAATGATGGGAATTTATACGGTATGACTGCAAAGGAAATACAGTATTATTATTAATATGGCAGAACGCAATTTTCCCATTCATGGTTTTTCAGTCGGCTTGCAAAGAATCACAGTTAATTAAAGCAATGGTCCATCAAGAGGGATGCTTGCCTTTGAGACCTTAGTTATCTGCTAATCCAAATCATCTGAACAAATCTACCACTGGCACAAATGGAGTGAGCTAATTTAAAAAAATCAGCTGTGTAGGTAGCTCAATCCATACACATTCCACTCCCCCGATTATAATTCTCCAAAAGAATAGCAAGCACCTTAACAGCAGGAAATCACATTTTATTTCCCTGCAGCTGTATCACAGCTGAAGAAAACACCAAAACAAAGAGGAAATACGCCTGGAGATCTTATTAACAAAGAGTGGAAATCCCCTTACTTACGTCTCCCAATTAGCACTGCTGAGGACAGACTCTCAGGTTCAAATTTCCCTTCATGGAAGGCCTAACCACACTTAACCACCTGCACTAAAAGCAGGGGTATGCACACCAGAGCATTCCAAATTGCTACTTTAGCTATAGTTTTCACCACGTAATGGATTAACATGTACAAGTTTTTGTTGTTATTGTTGTTTTTTAACTCCAGAACTAATGTTAATATCCGTTTTGCAAAGCAAAAGCATTTAGGTTCACTAGGAAATCTCTCTCCAGCTCTTGATCTAAATTTCATCTCTCATGCATTTCATAAATAGAAAAAGGAATATATTACCATGTGCAAATGACATGACAATTTTCAGTATTTTAAAAATATTATTTGATTAAAGAAGGAGACTTTCACTTTCTATAGTGACATTCCTGAACTATTTTCATCTTTTATAATGAATATATGTTTGGGGAAAAATACTACAGAAGATGCTGCCGCTGCATGAAATTCACTAAGGGTGCACTGTTTTATAATCTCCCTCTTCAAAACTTCTATCCTGAAAGCAAATGTATTTATTTAATATGTCAGTTTTTAAAAAAGATTTTTACAATGCAAATTTCAAACATATATGAAAGTAGACACAATAATATAATGAATTCCAGTGAACCTAAAAACTACCTTTATCAACTCATGGCCAGTTTTGTTTCATCTATTCCATCCCCCATTACCTAGTTATTTTTGAAGCATATCTCAGACATCACATCATTTCATCCATAAATATTTTGGTGTGTAGCCCTAGAATATAAATAGTTTTAAAACACAACTCACTAGCATTATTACACCTAAAAAAATCAATAATAATTTCTTAATATCTCCAACAACTGGTGTTCGGATTTCTTTGATTGTTCAAATCAGGAATCAAAGGCCCATTACAGTCTATACACATGAATGGTTGATATATCACAAATTCCTTTTGATCTATAGGTTTTCTCCCCCCACTCTTCACTCACTCTCCTTGCAATTTATTTATTGCAAAAAACTGGGTTGATTGTCTTACAGATTTCCCATGGAATGGATTTGATGTTTGCATCCCTGAGGTATAATATGAGTATATCTCCTGTATTTCTTGCAAATCAGTCATCGGCTCTAGCTGCTTGATCAGATTCAAGTCTATTTTCACGTACCAAATTCTTAACTCTTCTATTTCCTAATTCTTGAAACCTTGGGGGAGAAGAATCACTGGCCAAGCCTCAACCTATAGGTAAAAAGTAGTGCTACATAATAAGGAGATGTCACGTGCTCTGCTCAAGATTTAAACAATTTCGAATTTCTACCTTAAGATATTAATGAAAGAGTGAGGTAAACAGCTTCACCACCAAAACCTCAACAATGATTTGATGCTCCCTGTCTTCCTTCCCAGACTGACACTGCTTGATACTGATTCTGCACTTACATTCTTCTAAATCACAACTACCTCTCCTACTCTGCACTGTCTCAAGGCTGCACTGTGAAAGACGACCTTGGAAAAGACCTTTTCTAGGAAAAGATGACCTCGTCTTAATTAACACATAACTAGGTTGCCTGGCGACAGTTAAGAAGTCTTTTTAACATTTCAGAGCTGGAAGGAGCCTGGGAGATCACGTAATCCAATCTTCTCTGTTTAAAGATCAGGAAACAAGGGAAGAGTAATAAGCAACTTTCCCACGGTTATTATCAAGATTATATTAAATGAGTTAATAGTTGTTAAAGTGATCATAATAGTGACTAGCATGTAATAAGCCTTATATAAATGTTTGCTTTTAAAAAAAAAGCATAGTTAAAACTAATTAAGAAGCAGAACTAGTATTTGAAAAGACCTCTTGCGACTCTTCAAAGATACAAATAATACTCCGTTCTACCTTGCATTTGGGGGGAATACTGTGTCCTACATATAAGTAAACATTCCAGATAACTGAGGAATGCTCCTTGAAACACCCAGTTTTCCTTTTAATCTTTTAAAGTCAAGATAATCCAAAATTGAAACTGTTGTTAGAAAAGCATTGCATACTTTCCTTTATCAAAGGAAGAACACCAAACAATATCTTCTTAAATTTCTTAGTGACCCAGTATTTCATAAGGAGCATAGGGAATCTTACTGAACAGAACTCATTCTGTAGAGAGTTGAGTTCTAATGTTAGCTCTGCTACTAACAGACTTAGCTTGGCAAAGTCATTTAACCTCTGTGAGGCCTAGCAAAAAAGTGATGCTACCTTCCTTGCTGGGTTATCACAAGGATTAGAGATAACAAAGATCCTAGCAAAGTACCTAACATACAGTAAGCATTTAGTAAATGGTGACTACTATTGATTAATTCAACAAATTGAGCATCTTTATGCCAAGCACTATTCTCCTTTATGGTAATACTACAGGGTTCAAACAGGCAAAAATTCCTATTCACATGGAGCTTCAATTCTAACATGGAGAAAAGATAGATAATAAAAACAAATAAAATATACAGTATTGTTACAGTATATATAACAAGAGTGCCAGCCTGAATCTGAGAGAGAAAAGATCACAGGGTGTAAGAAAAATGACACTTTTTTGCCCTTGTCCAAAAGAAAAAATAAGTTTCTCTTTTGCACACTCCCACCTGTTCAAACCTCCTAAATGTAAGGTGCCTTTATCCCTCTGTCTCTAGCTCTGTAATCTACATGAAACCTCCCACTCTAGCATCCTAAAAATCACCCATCCAATTTTAAAACAGCAGGGGTTTAAAACTACACCCACACATACACCCAATTCTCATTCCTTTGTAAAACACAACTCAGTTAGGCATCAGGAGGAAATGCACTACTTCAAGTTCATTCTCATAAAAAAGCTTGGATCCCAGTTGGTAGAATTTCAGCACGTGCTATATTAGAGAGAATAAAGGAGAATGAAGAAATAAGGGAAATAGTTGATGTTGAGAAGGCTACTGCGAGGGGTCAGCCTGCTTATGTTTTTAGGTTTTTACCCTTCCTGTAGGGTAGGGTAAAAATCTGAACTCATTGATTTTTCCAGAAGTTTCACATTTTTGGCCACAACTCTGGCACCAACACACACAGATGATCCAGAGATCACATGCTTATTTTCTAGTTTTCAACTGTGGAGCTGAAGAAGAGAGATTGGGGAATAGCATTAGTGATTAATTAAGTATGTATTCGGTAAAATGTTCACAAGTTGAGGACTATTTAATCATTAATGAGCTTTTATAAATAGAGAATTTAAAACGCGTTTTAAAACTATACTTTGCAGATAATTAAATTTCTTTCTTAGTTTTTAACTACCAAACCCCCAAAGTTTGCCATTTACCATTCAACATTTTTTTTTTCTTCAAATTTGGGGAAAAACCTTATAGTTCATCTTAGAGATAACCAGATCTTCAAACCCAGAGATGAGAGTGGAAGGTTCTGAAGACTATGACGAAGAGCTCAGTTAGTTCACATCTTTCATAGTCTGCAGCTGCCACTCTCAAATTAAGAAAACAAAACAAAACAAACCTACATTAGATCAGTTCTTATACTGACATTTCATTTAGGTCACATGTGCTGTCTTAAATCTGTAGTAAGAAAAACACCAGACGGCCTCCTTTCTGTCAATTAACTGAAGAGATATTATCAAGCAGAACAAATGGTTTGATTTAAACTTAACCCTAAAAACTCAATTAAATGTACTACAGGCAATTTGCCTTCTTCCAATTTCTTTTTCAGAAAACAGAATCCCAAGTCATTAAAGTTTTATTTAAGAAGTTCTAAATCACAGGATTATGGGAGACTGCTAGTGTGATTAAAGTTTCATTAAAAGTTCAAACTGTGGTGGGCTATTATTTCCTTCTTTAGGGTTGTCTATTTTGACTTTTTTTTTTAATTAATAAATATTATTTTTATGATTAGAGAAAAACACTTCCAATTTGGAAAGTGAAAAAAGATGATGAAAGAATTCTCAATAAAAACTAAAAGAGAATAGGAGAAACTAAACTGAAGATATGCTGAGTAGTGAGACTGCTGTCTTTGTTTTAACTTCCTTTGTTAATATGTTTTTGTAATTAAATTGAAGGAAAGACATTTTACTCAAACTTTTCAAATAGAAAGAAAAAGGAAACTATATCTAAGGAAGAGTGTTTCTAGAGCAGCTGTGGTTTGAGGACCCCTGGGCATCCCTAAGGCTCTTTCGGGGGGATTTGTAAGGTTAAAACCTATTTTTATAAGAATACTAAGATGTTATCTGCCTTTTCACTCTTATTGCTCACAAGCGTGCAGTGGAGTTTTGTTATAATATTAAAGAAGAACAAGTACAATTATTTGAAAATGTCATTAAAATTCTCTTACTTTTTCCAACTCTACATCATCTCTCTGAGGCTCCATTTTCTTCATATATTTCAACCAAAGTAACATATAACACAACAGATTAAATACAGAAGTAGATATAAAAATTTGGCTGGCTTCTATTAAGGCATGTAATTAAAGAGATTTACAAATACTGGAGGTGCCAAAAAAATGTATATTAAGTGGACACTTTGGTCAACGTTGCTCAAGCAGTATTTTGCTGTAATCAGAAGTTTCAGGTGCTGATGGTAACCGCTTTGAGAACCTCTTGTAATTGCAGAAATCAAACGTGACTTGTGTTCACCTTTTGTTATTGGTATATATTGAGTATTACAATTTTAACACAGTTTTTTCCTTTCTTAAAATGTGTATACATTTTTTTGGCACCCTCTTATATATGACAATGCCTGTCTTCTTACATAGTTTTATTTCTGTTTTGGACAATAGAGTTATTATGAAGAAAAATGTTATTTATGTCAACATGTAATAGTTTTTATATTGTTATTTTAAATAAAGTACATATTTTTAAAGGTTCTCAGTTTTAACTTGTAATGTAATTATCAATAGGTACAATCCCACATAAACAAAGCTCTCAGGAGTCCTTAATTTTTAAGAATGTAAAAGGACCTTGAGACCAAAAAGTTTGAGAACTGCTGTTCTAAAGTATTTCTTACTCTATAAGAAAAATATCACTATCCATAGGACTATTTTTGAAGATAAGAGAAACAAAGAAAGCTGCTTAAAAGTGAATTTATAATTTATGGAACAAATGATTAAGCTCAGATTTGCTTTACAAAAAACTGAGGGACAAGGGAGAAACGGGTAGAAGTAAAAATGAAATATGAGTGGCCATGAGTTAATAATCACTAAGCTAGAGGTTCATTATACTAGTCTCTCTACTTTTGAATATGTTTGAAATTTTCCCCAATAAAAAGATTAAACAAAGAATTGAATTCATACCTAAGCAGTTAAATATGAAAAAAATAAATCTGACTGTAAATTAATGTTATTGTTAAGAACAAAGGAAAGAGGAAAAAAATCTAATTCATATTAAACTAACACTATCCACATAGTTCCAAATTCACTTTTTGATCTTCACTGATGTCCTCTCAATTAGTTTCAAGTAGTTAGATCAGTGGTGTATATGTATATTATTTGGAGTTCTGATTTTTTCACTTAAAATTCACATATACAGCTCTCCCATCTTTAGCTATTATTACTAATCTGACTTAAAACAAAAACAACATAGATATCGTTCAGTTTAATAATAAAAGAAGCTTACCAAATCCTTTAACCTGATTGACCTGGCTATAGGACCTAAAAATTTTACATGTTACACTATTGCCATCTGCTGGCTGTGATGTCTAAGTACAGTAGACAAAAACGTGAGAAAAGCTAAAAATTTACCTACCACTGAGATTTTTCTCCCAAAATTATCCTGAAGAAGTTGCCATATATACATTAGGGTTCTTCAAAATCTCATATTAGAAGCAGTGGTTCTCAACCCTGGCTGCACTTTAAAATCATCTGGAAGCTTTTGAAAACCCCGATGTCTGGGCTCCAAATCAAAGCAATTAAATTAGAATCTCTATTTTATAAAAATGAAAGGTAAGCCACAGACTGAGAGATACTATATACTGCAAAAGATATATCTGACATAGGACTTCTATTTAGAATACATAAACAACACTTACAATTCAACAATAGGAGAGCAACCCAATTTTTTAAATGAGGAAAAGACCTGAATAGGCACTTCACCAGAAATACATGGATAGCAATTAAGCACATAAAAAATGCTCAACATCATCAGTCTTTAGGAAATTAGACCACAATGAGATACTACTTCACATCCATTAGTACAGTTAAAGATAAAGAGACTGACCATATTAAGTGCTGGCCGAAAGTGGAGCAACTCTCAGACACTGCTGGTAGAAATGTAAAATGAAGACAACCACCTTGGAAAACAATATGGTGGTTTCTTTAAAAAGCTATACACACACACACCTACCATTAGACTGAGCCATTTCACTCCTAGATGTGTACCCAAAAGAAAGAAAAGTTGTACTGGGTTGAATAGTGCCCCTCTAAAATTCATGTCCACCTGGAATGTGACTTTATCTGGATGCAGATATAATTAGTTAAGCTGAGGTCGTACTTGAATAAGATGGGCTCTAAACCCAATGACTGATGTCCTTATAATAAAGCGAAGACACACAGAGAAGGAGAGGCAGAGAGTGGAGTGATGCAGCTAAAAGCTAAGAAACACCAAGGATTTCCAGGAGCCGGGAGCTTCTAATGCTAGAAAAAGGGAAGAAAGGATTCTTCCCTTGAGCCTTCAAAAGGAGCACGGCCCTGCCAACACCTTGATATTGGACTTCCAGCCTCCGGAACTATGAGAGAATGTCATTTTAGGCCACCGGTTTACGGTAATTTGTTACAGCCTCCCTAGGAAACAAATATAAAAGCATAAAGTACAAAGACTTGTATGGGAATGCTCTTATTAGCTTTATCTGTAATAACCCCACGCTGGAAATAACCCAAATGGCCATCAGTAGGTGAATGAATTTACAAATTGTGGTATACCCACAAAATGGAACTCAGCAATAAAAATGAATAAATGATTGACACACAAAACATGAATGAAGTCTCAAAATAAGTATATACAGTTGACCCTTGAACAATGCAGGGTTTAGGAGTGCCAACCTTCTACACAGTCAAAAATCCACATATAACTTTTGACTTCCAAAAAACTTAACTATAGTTTCCATGGAGGTTTGGTTCCAGGACCTCCTACAGATACCTAAATCCATGTTTGCTCAAGTATCTCATATAAAATGGTATGGAACAATGCATATAATTGGCCCTTTGCATCCACGGACTCACAACTGTTGACTGAAAATACTGTTTTTGATCCATGGCTGGTTGAATCTGCGGATGCGAAACCCAAGGACAAAGGAGGAACAACTGTATATTTATCGGAAAAAATCCATGTATAAACCGACCCACGTATCTCAAAACCATGTTGTTCAAATTTCAACTGTACTGAATAAGAGAAGCCAGAAAAAAAAGATTATACAGTGGTACATCGGTTTTCAAACGTAACCCGTTAGGGAAGACCGAGTTCTGAAACGTTTGAAAACAGCCGACAGCTAGGCCTCAGGATCTTGCACTCAGCAGAAGCCGTGTGACATGTTCGACTTCCGAGGTGCTCGAAAACTGAAGCATTTACTTCCGGATTTACAGCGTTCGTAAACCAAAATATTCGTCAACGGAGACGTTTGAAAACCGAGGTACTATTGTATATGATTTCATGGTGTTTACCTGAGCAGGGGCAAGAATGGGGGTTAAGTACAGGAGGGAGTCATTACAAAGTAGCAAGGGGAAACTTTTGGGGGTGACATATTCATTATCTTAACTGTGGTGACAGTTACGCAGGGGTAGGTGTGTGTGTGTGTGTGTGTGTGTGTGTGTATCACCAAATTCATCAAGTTGAGGGGAAAACGGCAGAAAAGGAAGCACCAAAAATCTGTCTCTCCACCCACACAATTATACAGATAGAATCTATCTGATGTAACTATTAACTACAGTGCTACCTCAGTTTTCAAACGTCTCCATTGACGAACATTTTGGTTTACAAATGCCATAAATTTTATGGATCCATGGTATCATTAGATAGAAAATTCATGCTAAATTTGCAGTTTTAGGGATTGATTTTAAAGGTCTGGAACGGATTAATCCATTTTGCATTATCTTCTATGGGGAAATTGTGCCTCGCTTTTCGAACGTTTCAGAACTCGAACGGTCTTCCAGAACGGATTACGTTAGAAAACCGAGGTACCACTGTACTTTGGAACTCTGGAGTCTATAGAAGGCTTGCAATTTCCAGGGGAAGCCTTGGATTAATAATCGTGGTTAATTTCAGTCAGTCTGAGTTCTTAGCACAGCAAGCACAGCAGCTACTCATTCCAAGCCACACAGCAGACAGCCACACGTGTGTTCCTAGAGCAGCTTGCACACAGCTTACAGGAGCCAGGTGGGTGGGCAAAAAGGACCCTGTCCTCCAAATATCAGGGACCTGTGTGCTGATTGCTACTTTTAAGCACAGAGACAGAGTCATGATTACAAAGAAAAAGAAAATCTGAATACATCTAAATATAGGTAGGAAACTGAATCAGTAATCAAAAATCCCCCCCTCCCCCAAAAGTCCTAGACCTAATGTTTCACAGGTGAATTCTACTAAACACTTAAAGAAGAACTAATACCAATCTTTCTCAAACTTTTCAAAAACATTGGAGGGAACACTTCCAAACTCTTATGAGGCCAGCATTACCCTGATACCAAAGACAGAGAAAAACACTACAAGAAACTACAGACCCAAACCCTTATAAACAGTGATGCAAAAATCCTCAACAAAATATTAGCATGCAGAATTCAGCAGGATTTTAAAAGGATATCCTTTTACCAAGTGGAATTTATTCCTGGAATGCAAAGATGGTTCAATATATAAAAATCAATCAATATATATTATCAATAGAATGAAAGGAAAAAACACATGATCACTCAATTGAAAATGCATTTGACAAAATTCATGATAAAAACACTCAACAAACTAAGAATAGAAGAAAACTACCTCAATATAAAAGGCATATATGAAAAACCCACAGTGAACATTACACTCAATGGTGAAACATTGAAAGCTTTTCCTTTAAGATCAAGACAAAGGCAAGTATGCCCTGCTTTTAACACTTCTATTTAATATAGTACTGGAAGTTTTAGCCAGAGCAACTAAACAAGAAAAAAGAAAAAGAAGGCATCCAAATTAAAGGAGAAAACATAAATTATCTTTGTTTGCAGATGATATGATCTTACATGTAGAAAATCCTAAAGATTTTACACACAAAAACTGTTATAACTAGTAAATCGATTCAGCGAAGCAGCAGGATACAAAGTCAACACACAAAAATCAGCTGCATTTCTATAAACTAACAATGAACAATCTGGAAAGGAAATTATAAAAACAATTCTATTTACAATAGCATTGAAAAAAATGAAATGCTTAGGAATTAACAAAGGAGGTGAAAAACTTGTACAATAAAAGGTATAAAAAATTGCTGAAACAAATTAAAGATAAATGGAAGCATGTTCTACATTCATGGATTAGAAAACTTAGTATTATTAAAATGTCAATACCACCCATCGTGATCTACAGATTAAATGTAATCCCTATCAAAATCCCAGTGACATTTTTTTGCAAAAATTAAAAAATCCCATACTAAAATTCATACAGAATCTCCAGGGATCTTGAATAGCCAAAACGATCTTGAAGAAGAACAAAAGTAAAGGACTCACACTTTCTGATTTCAAAACTTACTACGAAGCTACAGTAATCAAAACAATGTAGTACTAGCATAAATACTGACATATAGACAAATGGGATAAAACTAATCCCAAGCCGTCTCATGTATTGCCAAATTATTTTTGGTAAGGGTGTCAAGATCATTAAAAGAGGAAAGAACAGTCTTTTCAACAAATGGTACTGGGAAAATTGGATATCCACATGCGAAACAATAAAGTTGGACCCTTACCTAAAACCATATACAAAAATTAACTGAAAATGGATCAAAGACCTAAATGTAAGACCTAAAACAATAAAACTCTTAGAAGAAAACACGGAACAAAAACTTCACAGCACTGGATTGAGCAACAGTTTTCTTGGATATGACACCAAAGGCACAGGTAACAAAAGAAAAAATGTAAGAACTGTACGTACTTCAAAATAATTTTTAAATTTTGTGCATCAAAAGACACTATCAATAGAGTAAAAAGGCAACCCACACAATGGGAGAAAATATTTGCAAATCATATATGTGATAAGGGATTAATATCCAGAATATACAGAGAACAACTAAACAACAAAAAAACTCAAAACCCAATTCAAAAATGGGCAAAGACTTGAGTAGACATTTCTCCAAAGGAGATATACGAACAGCCAATAAGCACATGAAAAGTTGCTAAACATAACTAATCATTGGAGAAATGCAAATCAAAACTACAATGAGATAACACGTCACCCATCTGTATAGCTACTATGAATAATAAAAACAGAAAACAAATATTGGCAAGAATTGGAACCCTTGTGCACTGTCGGAAAAAAACATAAAATGGTATATCTTCTGTGGAACACAGCTCTTCAAAATATTAAAAATAGATTTAGAATATGACCCAGCAATTCCATTAGAGTATATAGCCAAAAGAAGTGCAAGCAGGGTCTTAAAGAGATATCTGTACACTCATGTTCATAGCAGCATTATTCACAGTAGCTAAAACATAGAAACAGCAAGTGTCCACTGACAGATGGATAAACAAAATGTGATATGTACATACAATGAAATATCATTCACCCTTAAAAAGGAAGAAAATTTTGCAATATGCTACAACATGGATGAAACTTGAGCTCATATTAAATGAAATAAGCCAGTTAAAAAGACAAATACTGTATGATTCCGCTCATACGAGGTACTTACAGCAGTCAAAATCGTGAAGACAGAAAGTATAATGGAGATTGCCAGGGGCTGAGAGGAAGGGAGACTGGGAAGTTATTGTTTAATGCGCACAGTTTCAGTTTTATAAGATGAAAAGAGTGGAGAAGATGGATGGTGATGACGGCTGCCATCTGAATGTATTTAATACACCATTGAACATTTACACTTAAAACCAAAATCTCGGGGCGGGTATCAGTAATATTTAAACACCTAAACTATTCTAACCAGCAGCCAAGGTTGAGAACCACTTCATCAGAGGGTGCCATCTCATTTACTTTGTTTTGAACAAGAGTTGTATTTGGTGAAAGCATATCGGCTTGCAACAATTTTGATAATGCTCACTGTAGGTGCTGATGGAGGTCGGTTGATCATAAGTTTGTTTTTTAAGTAGACAAAGAAACTCAACATGGATTTAGTACGTACTCCTTGGTTTATATCTTACACTCCCAATTACAAGCAAGCCTTAAAAAAGCAATACTGAAGGCAAATCCAGCTATGGCCAGTACAAAATCATTTAAAATGCTGAACACAATATGGTTTTAATACAGATTTTCAATGAATGTTGTTATGGACTGAATTGGGGCCAGCCCAGAATACACGTGTCAAAGTCCTCAACGCCAGGATGTGACTGTATGTGGAGATAAGTCCTATAAAACAGTGATTAAGGTAAAATGAGGTCATAAGGACCGGTCCCTAATCCAACCGGATTGCTGTCCTCATATGAAATGGAAATTTGGACGCACAAGAGACAGCTGGGATACTCAAGCACCGGGGAAGGCTGTCTGAGGACAAAGCAAGAGGGAGGGCCGTCGGCAAGCCACGGACAGAAGTCTCGGGAGAAACCAAACCTGTCCCTCTTGCACTTCTAGCCTCCAGAACTGCACAAGTTTCTGTTGTTTAAACTACCTGGTCTGTGGTATTTTGTTATGGTCGACCCAGCAAATTAATACAAACGGTGAGCAAAAAAGACCAAGAAACACACACACACACACCTCCAAGATGAACCATCTGTGGGAGATGACACTCTGGAGCTTTATCCTGGGCACATACTAAACCCCAATAGCCAGATCCTGGATCTGACTGGGTCCTAGAATGGCTCTTCCTCTGAAATCTCTGCCTCAAATATTTCACCTGGTCTCTGACCTCAGCCTTCCAGTTTTCACTCTTTTACCCTCACTAACCTTTTCCTCTACCCCACACTGAGACTACCAGTGCCCTGAACCCTCCTGGGCAGTGCTCTCTGGCTTCCTTCCTTCCTCCCCCCCCGCCCCCCCGCCCCATGGTCATCATGGTAACTACTCTGTCACAACTCCCTTCACTTGGTCTCTATCATGTTGCCACATCTAAGCAACAAACACACCCACACACGCAAAAAACCCCTGATTTCCACTCTCAGTCCCTTTATACTTGCTCTTCAACCTCCACGAGCCTTCAGTCCACTGTTATCTCCAGTCTCCTAATCCGTGAGCTCCCACCCATCTTTACTTCTTTCCTATCAACTTTGATCTCATGGTCCGTTAACTGAGCCACTCTTTCACCTACACCCTCAACTCGTTTTCCCTTTTCCCTGAACTGTACCATACTAGCAAAATCCTGTACCATCCCATCCACCTGCCTTCTGTTTGTGTACCTGGATGGCTCAGGACTGCCCCAAATGGCTCACAGATGCTCTCCAGCCTCAGCTGGGGCTTCAGCACCATCCAGCAGTACCTTCTCCAATCTGCTCACAAACTTCCAAGGCTTAAAACTCTCCTAAAGCTCCCTTAGACTGTCATTTCCTTCTCTCACCTTCAAATGACCAATCTGCCTCAGGCTCTCCAGAGAAATTAGAGGTCTAAATAAATGTTCCGATGCTTTGCTGCACCTATTTACTCGACATAGCCACTACCCTTGATCCCTTGCCTCTAGTCCCAGACAGAGTGGATTTTACTTCAACCCTCCAGCAGTGCTCTGGACCCATCCATGCCGCTTCTGCCTCACCAATACTACAGAAACTAACCCCTGACCCAGTCAAGCCATGAGCCTTTTGTCACTGCTCTTTGACCATGGATACGTTTCTTATCCTGACCTTCCCCATCTTCAAAATAGTGATATCCTTGCTAGCTTGTTGTGAGTGTAACAGGCCTGACATATGGTAATCATTCAACAAATAGTAGTAATTATTATTATGTTAATACCTTAAAGATGAAAGGCAGATGACAAGAAATGGGATACAGAATTGGTGGGTTGAAGGGGGAAAGGGGAAGGATGCCTGGAAAGAGGAAAGGAGAAAATTGCCCTTGCCACAAAATGTTCCAATCCTTCTGGGAATATATTCCGTTGCTTTGTGAATTACAGTAATTAAATGTATGACTACTCTTTACTATTCTCACCAGAGTCAGGAGCCTGGAACTCCTCTTGTAGGATAACATTCTTCAAAGGAAAGATTTGCTCTGGGTTCTAAGTCTCTGTCAGCAGAGAAAAGTAATAAATCTTCCTTCCATTTTAATCCAGAATTAAATCCACTTTAATCCAGAATTAAAGTGGTATTCATTTAACAAGGAATTATAGCAATGTTTAGCCATAAAGAGTGTTAAACAAAAGTATTGAATTAGTGATTCCACAACTGGGGCAGGAGCACTTCACGGTGAGAGCGTAGGACATCTTGTGCCAGAAAGCACAGAAGTGCTCAAAAACTGACTGGGAGGAAAGACTGATGGGGGTAGGGAGAGATGGAAGTGACACACGAACTCCCACAGGCCAAATCTGGGACAATTTGAGCATCAAAAAGAATAATGATGGTAAGAGATTCTAACAGTTAATTTTTTTTAAATGTCCCTATGTCCTTACAAGTAATTAAACAAATAAATAAAGCAAAAGGGAGAAAACGGTGGAAAGGGAAAACTGTTATAGAATAATGCCAGCTAATAAATGCAGAAGAAATGAAATAACTAGAAAATCACCACTTTGCAACCTCCAAAGGTAGAGATCTCCATGATGCTAAAAACATTGAGTGAAGAGTTAATGGGTGACAGGATATATGCATAGTCTTGAAGTGTTACCCCACAGATTACTTAATTTTTAATTACAAAAATGACAAAGGGATAAATGACAAAAGGAAATTATAAAGGGAAAAATGTATCGTTACAACGGAGATACCTGGCAGCTGCCCTCTTAATGTAGTGATCACATTTAGCATCAGCAATAGTGAGTACAACCTGATATTATGTGGTCGCTGTGACTCAACAAGAAGCAAAAAGCATCATCCATGTAGTATAGCCAAACGCTTTTATATTACATTAATAAAGAGAAAACAATCAGACAATTAGTCCTCAGTCTTGCTACTCAAAATGTGGTCCAAAGACCAGAATCACCTCACCTGGAAACTTGTTCAAAATACAGAATCTCAGGCCCCACTCAGGACAACTGAATCACAATTTGCATTTTAACCAGATCCTCAAGTAATTCATAGGTGAAAAGTCTAAGATGCCCTGGATAAGACCAACTACCCAGACTTTTCAGAAAAATCCATCTCATAAAAACAAAAAAAGGCAAGAGGAGACTGTTATGGTTTTAGAGAGACATAACAACCAAAAGTAGTGAGTGAACCTTGACTGAATACTGGATCAGAGGTGAAAAAATTATAAAATACATTATGGGGGCAACTGGAAAAATTTGAATACATACGTTTTATTAAATGACGCTGAATTAATGGTAAGGTTCTTAAATGTGATCATGGTATTTAATTACATAGAATTTTCTTATTCTTACAAGATACTTGCTGAAACATTTAAGGTAACATGTCTACAACTTACTTTTAAAAGGTTCATAAAAACACATACTCGCATACAGCGAGAAAGCACATGTGCCATAATAACAACTCTAGATGAAGAGTATGTAGGTGTCCACTGTGCTACTTTTTTCAGTTTTTTTCTTTAAATTTTACTAAATAAAAAATTTTACTAAAAATTTTACTAAATAAAAAATTGGAAGGTGGAAAGAATATTCAATTAGTCTACAACAGAAATGATAAGTTTTTGGTAATGGCATAATTTGTACAAGCTTGCATCTATCTTAACACCTACTTCAGAAGATACACAAAAGTGTTCAATAAATGTTTGCTAAAAGAAAGGAATTAGTCCTCAGTCTTGCTACTGAGAAAGAAATTTATTTAATTCATATTTTAGCTGGCAGAAATTCCTAAGGCATTAAAGAGCTGTTAAAACCAGTTGGCTGTCAGGTATATATGGAACTATGGATTGTCACTGTTATGTTTCATTCCATGAGAGGCAGTAGAGTGTAATGACAAAGGTTTTGGAGTCAGACCTAGATGTTATTAGCAAGGTGCCTTTGGGCAGATTTAATATCCCAAAGTCTTAAACACTCTTGGTAAAACAGAAATAAAATAGTACCATATAGGGTGGTTATAAAGATTAAATAAGATATAATGAATGTAGAGTACTCAGCATCACTTAATAAATGTTACCTATAATTTTATCAATAAAGTCAGCTAAAAGATATTCCACAAAATGAAGATGTTTTTATGGAGCAGATTTTGACTTTATTCTGAGGATTAAAGGTCTTCACATGATCTAGGGGCATTTTCTGACACTTTTAAGTGAAAGTGAGAAGGCAGAACAATTTTCACTTCTTGTTTTTATTTGGTACCTTGAAGAAAAAGCATTCAGTGAGATGACGGGCAACCTTTCCCCAAGGTAAAAGCATTTTATTATACTTCTTCAACTTAATCTTAATAAACCAGCATAAAGTACTGAAGATTAGCAAAATAAAGCTATTAAAAATGACTTAGAGAATCAAATTCAATCCTAAGAAAACTTGGAAATGATTCTGTTAAGTTACGTTAAACTCTCTTGACTAGAAAAATGAGAAGCCATGTTTTCATAGGAGTTTAACTGAACACCGTTTTCTGGAAGCCCTTCAACAAAGAATAAGCATCTATCTTTTTGGCTTAAGTGCACATGTGCCCAGATGAAATAGAACTGACTTCAGTAGGTAGATGATAGTCTAACCCAATTATTCTATGAAATTCTAAAGCAATCTCTTCTAATGATTGGCAACTATGGCCTTTCATGAACAGTTTTACTGGAATAGTCTACTCGTTCATTTACATATTGTCTGTGACTGTGTTCAGTACAACAGCTGAGGAGAAAAGTTGCAATATAGATTGTATGGCTCACAAAGCTTAAAGTATTTACTATCTGGCCTTTTACAGAAAAAAACTGTCAAACCCTGCTCTAGAAAAGCAATCCAAGAATTTAATAAAATCTGAGGTCCAGACTCACCTGAGGTGTCGTCTTTCTGTATTGGTCACCTCCATCTATCACATCCCTCATTACTTTTCCCTTGAGTAATTCATACTCTTCTGGACTCAGGTGAATAGACTCTATGTTTTTTCCACAGCCCAAACATTGACCACTGTAATTACAACGGTTTGTGTTAAATGGTATCCTGGAAAAGAACTTTTTCTAAAATGAATAATCTTACAACATGAGAAAATTGAAAAGTTAAAAAAAAAGGAAAAAAGAATATTATAACCTTTGTGATCATCACATGCGTATGATTTTTTTGTAAACCTGATAATATCACGCATTAATGTGCCAGAAAACCCAAAAGATAAAGTTTTTGGGCATCCGGATAAAGTTTTTAAAGTTATTCCTAAAACATAACTAGGGGAAAACATCCCTGAGGCTTCACAGCAGACTCACGGCACCTACAAGGAAACACATTTTGAGCACTGAAAATTCTCCATATGCAAAATATGGCTTTTTTCTTGGGTTCTCTAACTCTTAATGATCTTATCACTAAGGTATTCATAAAAATTTTTTAAACAGTAGCAATAAAACCTATTGAACCTGAATCAAACAAGTTAAAAATTAAATATTGGCCTTTACCTTTTCTGAATTGTGGTGAATTTTCCTTTCCATTGTTCTTCAGAAACACTACAAAAAAAGATTGCAAAATCAAATCGTCAGGTCAGATTCCTACAGAATCCAAAGTTTTCATTGTGTTTAGAAACTCGGTAGGCAAGAGGTCTGAAAGTTCAGGATCCTTGCTTAGAATGGTTTATTTAGAAGAGTAGTTGATACATTGTAATGGGGCTAAGGAGCTGATGGTACCCTACTCTGGAGCTCCTTCTTCCGTTTGCTTCTCCTCTGGTCACCCAACCCTCATCTTCAAATCTAAATCTATCTTCACAGGACCTGTACAGGAAGCAGCTAACATTAGCAGTGTAACCTCTAATTAAACTCAACTCTAACATGTTCCAAAAAGCTTGCAGAGATTGTTCTTGTCCAGAGTAATTTCTTGTCTTATACTATCATGTTATATCACTATTAACTGTCAAGTATTACATTCCCAATTGTGAATGCCACCATAATAGATCTTACATCACAAGACATCTGCAGTGCCTAGCCAAACTGAAGTTATTCAAAACTACTTACTGATTTATTTGCTCAATTTATCCTTTCTTCTTTCCTCTTACGTATATTACCATGATTCCTATTGATCCTTCTCTCCTTTCCCAAGTCTTAATTCAAGATCTCATCATCTCTCATTCAAACCTACAATTGCCTCCAAACAGATCTCCCTGCTTTCAATTTTAATCCTTTTCCAATCTTTTTTCCTTCCTTTGGCAGTTACCTCTCTAAAACTCCACTCCAAGACCAACATTGTTGATAACACAATAAAATTCAAAATCCTTGGCATTCAAAGATTTTCACAATCAACAACTCCTCTGTTGATGTTCAAAAAATTTGTTCAAGAAGAAAATTCAGCATGATTGCTACTTCAAAGTTCTGTGAAGATGATATATAGTAGAAAAGAGAAAAACAAAGAGAAAAGGAATGAATTTTTAGGAAAGAGCCTGAAGCAAATTAATGTTGAAGAAATAAGAAAGTAAAAGACTGAAGCAATAAATAGGCACGTAGCCGGTAACATGAATAAAAAGCAAAGGGAAAGCAAAGGAGAGAGCCTTGAAGAGAGCAGTTGAATGATGGAAAGATCGAAAATGAACTGGAAAGATGAAGATTTTCCATGATAACCTTGCATATCAGGTTTGATCAGGATCCCCCCTCTGCTCTAACCATCCAAGTTGATGAAATGCATAGATCAAACAGAACATAGATATGCACATTATACCAGTCACTAGGTTTTAGAACTTCTAAAAATACTAATAAGACCCAAAGACAGCTCCAGTGCTCTTGCTATGAACTCCAGCCACAGTGCTATTCCTAAGTACTCATATACTAGACACCTCAGAAAAACAAATGATCCTTGTAAAATGAAAAAAATGCATAAAACTACAAGTGCTCTCTAATTCCCCTTTCATGTGATGAGTAGAGATTAGCACAACATGTAGTAGTAACTTTTTTAAGCAGAAAGAAAATTTTGTCTTAAAGGGGAAATAAATCTTACTAAGAGATAGGAAAAAGTACTATAATTCTGTATAATTTCAGCAACAAAAAAGAGGAGACTACTTTTAGGTATAGGTATTAAAATCATACATATAAAGAAAAATCAAAATTACCTCTCAAACCATGTTTTTATACTGTGTGCAAAGGATTCCCCAGGATATAGCTGACTATTTCTTAGATATAAAAGAATGTTTAGTAGTTTGTTTGAATACTGGTCGTCTTTTATGTCCTTTCCAAAATCAAAGAAGGCCTTTAAAGTTTCCATCATTGGAATATCATGACTTAACAATTCCTGATATAAATTCCAAGCTATGTTTACATCTTGATGAAGGAGGGCTCCCTGGATACAGTCATTATAGTTCTTTTTTGAAGGAGTCATGACCTTTTTAATGTCCTCTAACAGCAGCAAGGCCTCTTTCCATCTGTCTGAATGGATTAATCCTCGAATGAGAAGAGTGTTTGCTCCAGATTCTAAAATCTTGTATCTAGCTTTCATGATTTCATAGACGTCAAAAACTTCTGATGTCTGCTTATGAAAGACACAGAGATATAAATACTTGACCAGCAAATTATAGCCTACAATACCATTGTTTTTTGCAGCTACCCAGGCCAGCAGAGATTTGGCCACATCTACAGAACTATTGTAGTGAGCCATCTGTGAAATGATCCAATTTTCAAAATTGGCTTTTCCTTTGAAATCTTCCTTAAGTTTATCCCACTCCTCTGAATTCAAGGGTTTTGTTGGGAGTTGAATAATGTTGTTCCTCACAGGTGGCAAGGCGTGATCTTTACTCTGAGGATTCATCTGTGATCTCTTCTTAGCCGCTCCGGCTGCAAAAAGATGAGACTCAGAAGGAACTTGCTTATTTCTGCCCTCCTCTCCTTTCCTGCCAGATCTGGCCCTGGTAAGTAGTAGATTCATTGCTTTGGTATTTTGTGGAGACGCTGTTTTAAGAGAAAAGCACTTCTGTTGGTTCCTGATGCCAAAACAGTCTTTGAGAAAGAGAGAGGTATGAGAGTGTCCTGGGCTTAGGCCAAGGTATGGGTTGCTTTTCCAAAGCTTAGGAAAGCTTCGAATACCAGTGAAACAGAAAGTCATCATGCAGTGAGATCAGCACAAGACACTGAGAGATGTTCAAAAAGCCCCTACTTCTACAGCATAATTAAGGTACTGGGGGGTGGGAGCCGACAGTCGAAGCGCAACTTTTTAAAAGATGACTTTCAGTTTCTCTCAGAAAAATGAAGGCTCTGCTTTTGGAGCTACTTAATAATAATGAAGTCTGGTGAGTTTTCTCCATTAAACAACGATCCCAGGATATCCGACATCGGTCGCAAGACGCAGAACCAGGGGACAGAGCAGGAATCTCTGGTGACAGTTATATTCCAGTCCGCGAACCTGAGGAAAAAGGACAAGGAGGGCCGCCCCGTTCGACTCACGTGAATCACAACTGTCCTCGAAAAGGGGCAGGATCCCATGGGAGCATTGCTGAAGGGAGGGCGGAAAGCCAAAAACCGCGACCACGAGCCCCCAACCCCAGACCCACCAGTAGCAAGGGTAGTTACGAAAGCCAAAATCTAGGGACCCTGCCCCTGCAAAATACTCCCCACACCGCCAAACTCCGCAGATGAAGGAATGGGGTGGGGGAGGTGGGCAGTGAGCCGAGTCAACAACTCAGATAAGGAAGGGAGGTGTACAGATTGGTCACAAACGAAGTTCACTTCATTCTACAACTCACCCAACACTCACGCTTAATTAACGCAACCATAACCTCGGCCCGGCACTACCGGCCCACAATGCACCGCGAGGGCCCCGGCATTAGGGGCGTGACTGAACTGGACGCCGGCGTTCAGCTGGGCCAGGCGGCGTAAAAGGGTGATTCTGAAGCTTTTAGTGGCAGGCTGGGGCTGAGGTGGGTGCTGAAGGCATCTGCTACATTCAGGGGAACCTTTAGGGCCTCCAGATATCCGTAACCAACAATGAGAAGAAATTGTGAAGGACGAAAGCGCTTCCCTTGAGCCGGAAATGCCAAAGGACTCGAGTCACGTGATGCACTCGCGCAAGAGGCCCAACATAAAATGAAAGCACGGGCTTCCTTATTCTGCGCCTTTAAAACCGGGCGTTGTGAAGTTGGGACGCTGCCTTAAGGAGGATCCTTTCCTATCTCACGTCTGCTTTCCCTGCTGTTAGTGTGATCGCCCGTATCCTCCGCAGCGGCTACAGTAGTCCTTTTTTTTTTTTTCCTCCGTAGCCGACTTCCGCCCATGTCCAAGATGGCGGTTGAGCGGCCTTCCCAGCCTTTACGGGGCTGGGCGGTGTTTGACGTCTGAGTTGGTAGCGGGTGGAGCGGTTAGTAAATTGCAAATGCAGGAGCTGCTGCGCGGGAGTCCGTCATGGACTGGAAAGAAGTTCTTCGCCGGCGGTTAGCGACGCCCAACATCGGTCCAAACAGTGAGTCTGGGAGGGGCTGCCCACAGAGATAGTCCGGCCCTAAACTCCTAGAGGTGGAGGGAGAATGGGAGGAGCAGCAACTGGGAGCCGCGCTGTCCGCTTTTGTAAAACCTCGCCTGACAAAGCAGGCAAAGAGCAATGTGGTTTCGAGATCCAGAGAGGTTTGACCCACACTTCCCTGGGAAATAAATGATTTGCGGGACTGAGAAGCTCCCTTTACGTGGTTTTGACCTAGACTCGTGAGGAATAATTGAAAACCCTGGCTTCAATAACTCTTCGATCCTACCAGAGCCTATAATCCATTGATCCTACCGCCTTTTTACTGTCACACTTTTCACTTCCCTCCTTGTCCATTTTAGATTTCATAATTCATTTTTCCTGTGTCCTTTTCCCCCCTCCTTCAGACTTTGCTTGTTAACCAACCTGGTTAAAACCACCCTCTTTCCAGGGCACTGAAAGTGGCTGGAGGAAGAGGGAACCAAGGCGCATTATCTCATTTTTAATGCATGTCCACTAACCTAAAGTAGGTGTTTCAGCCATTCATTTATACTTCTTCCGTGTTTCCCTAGACATTCACTCTCTAACACTCTAAGGCAGTTCTTATCATCTCCCAAATATCCAACCCTCTAATGTAGCCTACCTACTCCTTACCTTCAGCTGATAAACGTGTGTGTCTTTGAGAAGGTAGAAGCAATCAAAGAAGAACCTCATCTGTTCTCATCTACACTTTCAATCAGCCCCTTTCCCACTATAGGTGCTGGTACACTCTGCCCTCACTATTAAAATGGGGAACTGTCCTGCTCCTATTTGAGACAGTCGCTCTACTCCAACACTTAGGTGTGTTCCCTTTCTTTTATTCACTGAATTCACTCTGGCCTTATCCTCTCTCTCATGCATTATCAAATTTTCCTTCTGTACTGAATCGTTTCCATCAGCTCTAACAAACATGCTGTAATAACCCCCTTCTTTAAAAAGATCATTTGATCTCATATTCCTCTCCATCATTTGCTTCATTTCTCTGCATCCCTTATAGGAAACCTCAGAAAAATTACCTGTACTTGTGCTTTCTCCTCCCCTTCACTCTTAAACCCACTCCATTGCAAGTCCCTGGGAGGGATTGTCGTCTGTTAGGGGCCAAGTACCTTTCTAGCCTATAGCAGTAAACAAAACAGACAAAAATTCTTGTCTTTGTAGAACGTACACTTTAATGTTGGTAGAGATGATAAAATCAGAATTAAATCATATAGATTGTGCCACTTCTATTTAAGTCTGTTTCCTTCATTGGTGTGCTAGATCCCATCCTTTTTGCGGGATTCCATTTTAGCCTACTCAAAGATATACTCCTGCTGTCATCCCCTCTCTCCTGAATCATCAATTTCTCTTTCTTACTCATTCTCCTAAGCATATAAACCTGGTGGTGTTTCTCCAATTTTAAAGAGACTTTCTTGTCTTAACTTCCACCTGTTGCTATGCCTCATTTTTCTGTCTCCTACACATTCTTTCTTGGTTTCTGGAAGACATACTCTATTAGTTCTCCTTCCTCACCAGTCATCTCTTCTCGATCTTTGCTTTTCTTCCTCTTCTCACCAACAACTTAATATTGGGGTGACATATGTTTGGGATTTAGAAATTATACTATGAAAGTTGAAATTACAGAGGAAGAAGGATTAACAGAAAAGAAGAAATGGCCAGAAAATAGGAGAATTAACAGAGTGTGATCTCTTAAAAGCCGAGAAAAGGTTAGAATCATCAACAGTATCAAATTTAACAGAGAAATCAAGGACAGATGTGTCCATTAAACTAAACAATTAGGTCATTGGTTGCCCTGGCAAGAACAGGTTCTGTAGAGTGGTAAGAATAGAAGCAGGATTGTATAAAGAGATGAGAGGTAAGAAAGCAGAGATAGCCAACATAGACTTTCATTTGAAAAAGTGAATGACAAAGGAAGGAGTTTTGTGTGACAGTAGGTAGAAAAGAAGGGTTTTTTGGGGGGAGGGGAAGGGAATGGGAAAGATCTCAGTGTATTTCTAAGTTAAAAGCCAGTAGAGATGAAGAAATTGAAGGTACTGAATAGAGAAGGAAATAAGTGATTGAGCAACTTACAGGAGAATTGCAATGGCTGAGATTAAACTCTCAGGTAGAATGAAGTGTTAGCCTTGAGTAAGAAAAGAGATACCTCCGTCCTCTGAAACTGGCGGGAAGAAAGTAAGATGCAGATTTGATACCTTCCTGTCCTTCCACTCCACTTAGATATTTATGGGTATCCGTGCCCAGTAAATTCAATTTTCGATGAACTGGGAGGGATTGTCGTCTGTCAAAGTGAACACAGAGGGGGTTTGAGGAATGTAGTGACAGTTTGGAGCAGTCAGTCACCAAGAGAACATTAAGGGTAAATAAAATATGTACTGGTGTTTTTGAGAAGCTGACTTAATAATTAGTAAATGAAGTAAATTTGTGGGACCAAAATTTTGCAGTTTTTCTCCAACAGCATTAAGCCATAGTGAACAAATTAGTTTGTTAAGATTGGTCCAAAGTTAAAAGTTAACTTGGCAGATGTGGGAGAAATATAGGCATAAGAGGAGTTTAGGGGAAGAACTGCAGGCATGTCGAGAAGGAAGTGAGACCAGGAGGAGGAAAATAAACTTTTGAGAATATAGACCGTAGAATTGAAGATCTCAGTGAGGCTGAAGTGCAGGTATTACGGCAGTGAGGTTTTGAATAACAAGGAGAGAAAAATTACCTGAGAATATATTAGCATTTAAGATTTCAGAAGAGGAGCAGATAAGATCTGTGGTCTTGCCATGGAACTGGGTGACACAGTAGAGTAGAGGTGAAAGCCTTCAGAGTTGAGGGGTCACTGTCACTCACATAGATACTTATTCTTCCTTGATGATTGCAGGACATTGAGGAAAAGAACGCTGTGTACCAGTCGCCATGGTCTACAAATAAGTATGGAGGAATGGCTAAATGAGACAGCTGTGTGCCAGCAGCAGGCGGGTTGGAGGGTAATAGCATCCTGATGTGTGAGCTTCAGATGGAAGGGTTTTGCTTTAGGTAGAGGAACTGTGATTAAGAGGCTGAAACTCCAGGAGGTCAAGGGCTGTGCCTGCTTTCCCACCACTCTTGCCCTGGTGTCTAGTACAGTGAGTGCTCTGTACATAGTAGGTGCTCAGTATACACTTTCGATTGAGTGAATTAGGAACATGCCAGACGTCTATAAGAAAGGCACTGACTAGAGGAAGAGACAGTATAGTGATGAAAAAAAAGTGGATGCAGCAGCTAAGATTTGAAGATTTAGGTGAGGCTTTTTCAGTGGAAGATAGTGATTCTTGATATTTCAAGAAAGTTAAGATAGATGTTCAGTGTCTAAGCACAACTGTGAAGGCCTTCTTTGCACTGTAATTAGACAATAGTAGATAGATGACCTGAGAAAAGTATTGTTTGATTTTAAAAGTGCTTTTCCCCCCTTAATCTACTTGTTACCAGAAAAAAAAAGTGAACAAGAATTAAAAGATGAAGAAATGGATTTATTTACCAAATACTACTCAGAATGGAAAGGAGGTAGAAAAAACACGAATGAATTCTATAAGACCATTCCCCGGTTTTATTATAGGGTAAGTAGTATGTAAGCAAATGTCTTGCGGACATTATCCGCAATTCTTTAAAATTGGATAAGAATCTTGTATTTTATAAATAAATTGAGGACTATATTTTAAATTTTATATATTATTTCATTCTTTATCTTACCATTACTTTGGAGCAGATAAAATCTTGAGTTTTCTTATCAATTACTATAAACACACAAAGTTGTTATTTGCCTACTTTTTGAGCTATCGGTTTTTTCTTCATAATTTTTATTATGGATATTAGTAGTAGGTGTTCTATTGGATTAGGTTGTCAGGCTTTTTATAAGACTTAGGTATACTTAGTTGATCATAATTTTTTTTTAATTCCTCCAATAATTTGTTCACTCATTCAACAAACATTTATTTAGCAGCTATAACGTTACACAGTATGTTACACAGTACCAATAAGTAAGACATGGGTCCTGCTTTTGAGAAGCTCATGATATATTTGGGGAGGTAAAAATGTTAAATTAAAAAATAAATATCAAAAGGATGAGTACCACACTAGAAAGACGATGGTGTCTCAGGCTAGGAAGCTTTAGACATAAGAAGTGAAAAGATTTGGGTTATATTTTAAAGGTAAAGCTGAAAGAACTTATTGATGACTGGATATAGGTACCAGGGATTCCTAGGTTTTGGACCTGAGCCACTGTGAATGTCCAGAAGAGCCTTTTACTCAGCTGGAGAAGTCTGAGAGAAATGGGTTTGAAGGAGAAAAATCAAGAGTTCTGTTTTAAATATGTTAAGTTTGAGACGCCTATTAGACATCCCAGTAGATTTGTCAAGTGTATACTTAACATATGAATCTGGGAGCTCAGGGAAGAAGTGAAGTTGGATTATGTCTGATCATAATTTTTAACTTTGTCTTTTAATTGTGGTATAAGGTGTAAACTGTTTTGCTCAAGGCTAAACTGACAAATAGATTGAGAATGGAAAACTTGAAGAGTTAATACTCAGTTATGTTTTCTTGTGCCAAAACTGTAAAGAAGTCTTTGAAGAAGGTCATAAATTAAAACAGCTATTTACAGCTGAAATTGAAGGCTACTAAAAAGAATAAGACCTATTTAGTAATATGTCAAATATAACCACGATAGAAAAGTTAATTTTGGAATTTTAGTCGAATGGATTTGTCCGGTGTTATTTCCCTTGTTTCTTCTTCCTCTCCACTGCTTCAGAGAAACCAGCTATCATCCATCTTTGGTCACCGCTCTTCCCCTGGCTGATTAGCTGGTTGACTAGACTGGAGCACAGTGTATCTCAGCCTGGCCTCACCTTCTAATGCTTCTTCCTTCTCTATTCCTTTTGATGGGAGGGATGGCATCTTAGTTCTTGGAAATGAAAGGTGAAAACCATAACCCCTACTTTAGACTAGGGGTTACTTAGCTACAGTTAGTGGGACAAAGATACAGAAAAGGAAGAAGAAATCCTCAAAGCACATTATATGAAGTAGAGTTGGAATGAATCATTTTGAAGCCCTATTTATGGAAATCACCCACATGGGCAGAACCCCTGTTTTGGAGGCCAACGTAATAGACACTGGCTTGACCATCTCCACAAAATAAGGTGATCCAGTCTCAAAAGGCATACTTTGCTAAGCCTGCCAGTCTTCAGCTAGTCCTAATCTAATTCTTTATCAGTCTAAGCTTACAGTGGAAACAGAGCTCTAACAATGTAACTGTGGGCTAGACCATTAGCTTTTATTGGGCAAGCATATGGCCTTGCTAACTATTGAATTCTCTGTGGATTTTTTTTTGTTAAATGAACTTTTTAAATGGATGATGACTTGAAGTTAAGCAAAACTGAGATACCAAAAGTAATTTGAGTCAATGTCATAGTTATTTCATGAGGCCAGATACATTTTACATAATCCAATAGTCTAGAATTTAAGTGTAGAAATTAACTCTACAATGTATTTTTAGCTGCCAGCTGAAGATGAAGTCTTACTACAGAAATTAAGAGAGGAATCCAGAGCTGTCTTTCTGCAAAGGAAAAGCAGAGAACTGTTAGATAATGAAGAATTACAGGTAGGAATGAAATAAAAGTTTGCTTTGGATGTTAGCCATTTCTTATTTGTACTATTAATGTCATACAGGACCTTACGGGGCCTTAAGGGAGCCAGTACTGCAGAATGGGTGACGGCACCTGCTCTGGAGAAATGGTTCCCACCAGAATCAGTTGCAGAGCTTACAGGGGTGGATCTCTCAAGGATAGTTTTGTTTTTTAAAGGTGACTGTAATGTGAGGCCAAAGTTGAGAACCACTACGGTAGGGTCAAACTGTAGGTGTTCAAATCCCAGCCCTGCTCTGTGATCTCGGGCAATGGACTTAACTTTTCTGGGCTTCAGTTCTCATCTATAAAGTAGGGATAACTATTCAGCATATAGTTATATGGATTAAAGAGGTATTATATATGTTTATTTTTATTGTGTTATTAGTAATCAAAAGGATAATAGGAATGAGATTCATCTTAAGATTAACTCTGCTATGAGACTATCAATGTAAATAACATATTCAACTATGTTTTTAAATTTTCTTCTGTTAATTATAACATCTCCATTTCTGCAATTCTTCTAAGAACTTATGGTTTTTGTTGGACAAGCATCAGACACCACCTATGATTGGAGAGGAAGCAATGATTAATTATGAAAATTTTTTGAAGGTTGGTGAAAAGGCTGGACCAAAGTGCAAGTAAGAATATTTTAACAAAGGAGTATGTTACATTAAGCATTTTAAATGCCTCAAATAAATGTTAGTGAAAATTTTAGTCAATAGTAAGACACTTTGAGTCAATTTGAGTTATTCATGAAGTTTAATAAAATTATTTAGTCAAAAAAATTACATTGGTATAAAGTTATTAAAAGAAATAATATGGTTTATTTACAACACTGTAGGCCTTCATGTTTAAGACAATAGAATGCAAAGATGTATGACTTAAAAATTAAGTTTAGAACTATAGTTGTCACTGATTTTTTTTCACCACTTTGGTTTTTTATTGTTTGAATTTGTGCTGCTATTTGTTAATTCATGTAGAGGTCATCTTTATGTTATGTTGGCAACTGATTTTAATCTTTGTTTCCTTAGGCAGTTTTTCACAGCAAAAGTCTTTGCTAAACTCCTTCATACAGATTCTTACGGAAGAATTTCTATCATGCAGTTCTTTAATTATGTCATGAGAAAAGGTGATTTCATTTGCTTGAACTACTCTTTTCTGGTAATCAAATAGGTTTCTGGTCCATGCTTTTATTGTATCCCTTCCATGTGAAACAACTCTTATTCAGTAAGTTCTAACAGCAGAATTTCTTGTCTTTTCACCAACATTTGTTTTTCTATTATGAGTCTCTCCTGGAACTTACTAGAGCTGAGATTTTCTACCATAAATTTGGGTTCATAATTATAAAAAACAAAATAAAAACTTCACGTATCCTAAATATACTAGCTAACTAGATATATCAAAAGCTGAACCAAGAGTTTTAATGTATGGTGATTTGAAATAATTTTAATTCACTGCTAATTTTATTTCACCAGTATATTTATTACAGGTTGAGTTGCCTAAGAGGATAGTTTGAAACTCACAACTATAGCATCAGATTCAAGGAGTTTTTACCAAACAACTTGGAGTTGTTGTGATTTCTTTAAGTTCCATAATGATCTGTGAAGTCCTACGTATATAATCATTAACTAATATTTGGTTGCAATAATTAACCTCAGTAGAATAAAATCAGCTTCATTGAAAGCCTAACATTATACTCTCACTGTCCCTGTTTGGTGGAACACCAAGTTTAATAAAGTAAGGAGCAATATCTTCAAGGGCATCAACTTTATTGTCACTTTAGGCATGGTAGAATTGTTGATATCTACTGTTAATTCTATGGTATTTTTATTTTGTTTTGAACAATTTTGGGGTTAATCAATAAGTAATATGTGTGAGAATAAATATGTTCATAGACTTATTAGATTAGCTTGTCCATCTAATTTAGCTCTTTATCTCCTTTTGTCCATATATATGCTAAAGGATAGCTCTTAATTACGTTTAATTTTCATGTTTATTGTCAGTTTGGCTTCATCAAACAAGAATAGGACTCAGTTTATACGATGTTGCAGGACAAGGGTACCTTCGGGAATCTGTAAGTATTAACCTACTTTAATAACTACTGTAGAAATAAAAATGTTAACAGTAGTTATCACTGGATGTTGGGATTACAGATGATTTTTTTTGTTTTGTTTTTACAAATAACAAATGTTACTAAAAAAACTTTAAAAATGTATGTTGACTATAAAAATTCCTTTTCAGATTCATTTCTCCAGCCCCCCCCCCCCCCCCCCCGTTTTTTTAAACCGTAAGAAGAATGTAGAAACAGTGAAAAACTTTTGGTTATTCATGAGTGTTATCAGTGTATGACTGTTTTAAAATGTAAGGGCCAGGAATTTTTCCTCTTTTAGGAAATATATAGGAGAAAAAGAACGTGACTTTTCCCACCTGTAGGTAGGTTTAGGTTGTAACATCAGTAACCAAGAGGCTGTTTATTTCCCATTAGGTGTTAACGTAGTTAGGCCATGTTATCAACAGAGAATTATAGCCTCGTGATCCAAATGGCTATGCTTCTTGTAAGTGTGAGTATATAAGTTATATGGACATGCTTCTTTTTAGCTCAGGCTTTTTTCCCAAATAAGGAGTCCTTTTTAGGGTCATTAGGAAAAGGGGATGGGAGTTAGGCATAAATATGAACCAAGTTAATTAATAAATAAATATTCACATGTAAGATTTAAAGACAATTCCCTGTTATAGTTTGTTTCCTGTTATGATTTGTAGCAGTCTGCTTTATCCAGGTTTCTGTAGATAGAATCTGTTAGCTCATACTGAACATTTACACTTCGAAACCTTTCTAGGGAACAGTATAATTCTTGAACTTTAAGGTTCAGATCAACTTGACAATAAAAGGTTCTTGCTTCTATCCATCTCTCTCTAGCAAGAAAGATATATTAGCCACCTGTTGATACTAATTCAGGTCAGATATTGGGGTATTCCTGTAGCTCTGAGAATTCTTCTCAGCTGTTGGTTGGTTTACAAAACACACTTCTTGCCTTTTTCCATGAATGGAAACAAAAATGGAAAAAAGGATGGAGAGGGAAGAAAAAAGCAACAGGATATCTCTGTAGTTGTGTTTAAAAGGGAGTGATTTTTCCCTTCTCTCAATGAAAAAAAGCATTTCTCTTAAAAAAAATATTTCTCCTATCCTGAGCAGTTTGCCTTTTGAAACCAGACTCTTCATTTAAAAGACAGTGATTTCCAGAGCCAACGTCTGTAATTTGAGTAATATAAGCAAACTTTCGTTCACTTATTAAATCTTATTAAATGAGCATTTACCAAACACTTAATTTGTGCCAGGTACTATTCTAAGCCTCTTTGGGAGTTTTTTTGTTTTTGTTTTTGTTTGTTTGTTTTTAGCAGAGTGGAGAGGCAGACACTAAATTATAAGCAAAATAATTTCAAATAATGACAAGTTCTACAAAGATAATAAAATAGGGTAATGGGAAAGAATATGACTGGGGCTGGGGGCTGTTTTAGATAAGATGGAAGGGGTACCTCTTTGAGAAAGTGATTGAGTTTTAGTTGTGAACGATGAGAAAGAAGCCAGCCTTATGGAGATGTATAATAGAGAGGGAACAGCAAGGTCAGTGTCCCCAAGACAGAGTTAACCCTGACCTGTTGTAGGAACAGAAGGAAGCCAGTGTGGCTAGAACATGTAAGCAAGAGTTAGTGACAGACTGAAGTTGGAGAGAGAAGTAGGCAAAGACCACATGTGGGGCCCTTTAGGCCATGGTAAGGAGTTTGGAAGCCATTAGAAGTTTTAAGCTGAATCTGTCAGGATATGATTTACATTTTAAAAGATCACTCTGGGTACTGTGTGGAGAATGGATTGTAAGGAGCCTAGAGTGCAAGAAGGAATAGTTAGGCTACTGTAGTAGTCCAGGTGAGGAGTGATAATGGCCAGACCAGGGTGATGGCTGGAGAAAGAGCCAGTAACAGATTAAGTTAATATATATTTTGGACACACACCCCCCAAAAATTTGCTATTGGATTAGATATCGGGGGTAAAGGGTAGGGTCCTTGGTGAACCAAAGATGACTTTAAAATTTGTGTTTTGAATAACTGCTTTTATTTTGAATAAATTTTTGTTTTGAATAACTGCTATAATAGGGAATAATGGGTGAGGACCAGGGTTGGGGATGGTAAGAGTCCCATTTTGGACTCAGGTTTGGGATGCCATCTGTTCTACAACTTAAATTATAAAGTATGTCTGATCACCTAGAAACATTATTCTTTACAATGGCTAAAACAAGAGTAACAAAATTGTTAAAATAAGTATAAAAAACTAGGAGATACTTTTAAATATATAATCTTGGAATAGCGAAAGGCTTTCTGAGTATGATAAAACTGAGACATCTAAAAAATAATAAATTCAGCTACATTTTAAAAAAATCTATAGACTGTAATAAACAAAGTAAAAAGAAAACAAGGTGGGAAAAAATACCTGAAACTCAGTCACAAACAAATGGCCGATTATCCTCATGTATAAAAAACTCCTAGAAATCATAAGAAAATGGCTGCTAACCCAGTACAAAACTGGGCAAAGGGTATAGTTTGCAGAAAGCAAAATAAAAATGCTTCTTAATCATAAGAAAAAATACTAACTTCATGTAAGAGAAATGTTGAATATATCTGCATTAAAATGGCATTTTTCACTCAGATTGACAAAGATCAAAAAGTTTGATAACACTTTTAATGAAGGAATGTAAAATGGCCATGGTTTCCCAAACTTTTTCAGTTCATGGTGCCCTTATTGTCTCAGTAACTTTTTCATAATGCCTCTAGGCTGAAAGAAATACCTAACAGTTCCACTTATTAACCAGTTAGTTCTAAACAATTTAATGGAAATATTCATTAAACTTATCCTATTGCCCATTTGAATAAATACACATAAGTTAAAAGAAAATAATATTTTTACTTCATTAAATAACAGTTACCAATGGAATGTGTGTGCCCAGGGAGCACTGTATAGCTTCACAGTCTGGAGATTATATTGGACACAACCATTCTCACTTCCTCTTTCACACTAATTTTTGTGTGGTACTTGCTTCATTACCGCAACCACCAAAAGCCTAGCTTTGCTAAGATTGATGTTATCAAAAGGAATATGTATTTCAAACTAATGATGAAAATGTGAACTACCTTAAGCCGTAGCTCAGGCACTGTCTGACAGATGTTGCTATGTTTCCCTCAAAAATCTTAAATACCCTGCTGCACCCCTTTGAGTTTAGTGTAGCACTCCTGGGGCACAATTTGGGAACTGTTGATATAGCCTTCACATTGCTGGTGGGAGTATAAAATGGATATGGGTTTTATGGGGTGGTGGGCAGTTGGCCAATGTCTTATCATAATTATAAATGTGCATATGCTTTGATCCAGCAATTCCACTTACAGAAACTATATCCTGTATTCTTCCGTATCTGTGAATAAAAAATTTGCTTAGCCCCCATAATATTGTTTTTAGTGTTGCTAAAGATTAGAAACAACCTAAATGTCCATCATTAGAATAAATAGATTATGGTATATCTGAAATAATACATAGCTTTATTTAAAAAAAAGAGAAGCTCTTTGAGAGCCAATATGGAATGATTGCAAAGTATAGTGTTAAGTGATAAAAGCAAGATACAGAAAAATTTCCGTGGTGTGCTGCTATATGCTGTGAAAAAGAGGAAAGGAAATATGCATACTCGTATACATGTATTGGCTTGTATGTGCATCAGTTATCTTTGGAAAGATACATCAGAAGCTGATAATATAGGTTACCTCTGGGGAGAGGAACTAGGTGAGAGGCAAACTTCAGTGAATACTTTTTTGTCCCTTTTGAATTTGGAACTATGTAGAATGTATTACCTATTCAAAAATATGTTAAAATTTAAATAAAACGTAAATTAGTAGAAACAAATTTAATATAAAATAGTTTTACCACTAAGCTAGTTAGGAATTTATTTTATCATTAATATAGTATTAATGCTGAATAATTTTTAGCATTGAAATTATATTCCAGTAGCTAATGAAGAAACAAGATCAGACATTTAAGACTTGAAAGTTTTATTTTGTTTTTTTCTTTCAGGATTTAGAAAACTACATATTGGAACTTATCCCTACTTTGCCACAATTAGATGGGCTGGAAAAATCTTTTTACTCCTTTTATGTTTGTACAGCAGTTAGGAAATTCTTCTTCTTTTTAGACCCTCTAAGAACAGGTAAAAGAAAATCTTATCTAACTTAAATATTACGAGGATATTATTACTTTTAAATCTCAATAACTAGAGGAAAGTCTTGAAAAGTCGTTTTTTATTTTCCTTGCATGTCATTGCCATTAATATATAAAGATCTTTTATGATTTATTTGCACCAACCATAACCAGCTGTGTGACAGTGGGCATGTAATCTAATCCCTTACGGTTTCTTCATCTCTAAAATGAAGTATGAACTGGGTAATCTATGGCTCCTTCCAGTTGTAAGAAGCCAGTTATTCTGATATAATTTGCTATCCCTGATATATATTTGGAGACTTGTTCTTTTTGATGGAAAATATAAATTGGGAGATAGTAGAACTATTTAGCCATGATGTATTTTTCTTTCTCAAGTTCACTATCTTATATGAGAATCAGATTAGTAAATTTGGCCTTAGTAACAGTACATTTTATCAACTGTTCTGACCTGCGAGACTTAAGTACGTGTAACTGGGGCACAGAAAGGGACAGAGGCCCAAATCAAAGTCCTTGCCTGTGTACAGATAGACATATGAGGTAGAAATTCTATTAAATATTCCCTGCACTTTTCCCTTTTCATAGCAGTATATAATAATAGAGACTTTGGAGCATAAGAGCTAGGAGGCTTTAAAATATCAGTTGGGTGATTGTTCTTCTAAAATAATACCTTTATAAAACTGAGTTGCTCATTTTTAAAATGCAATTAAGTAATTGTATTTCTTTGTTCTTTAAAGGGAAGATAAAAATTCAAGATATTTTAGCATGCAGCTTCCTAGATGACTTATTGGAGGTAAATATGTTTTTAAACTACTTAATTATATCACTTGACAGTTGCTATCTTCTAATTATGTTTCTGTGTTCATTAGTTAAGGGATGAGGAACTGTCCAAGGAGAGTCAAGAAACAAACTGGTTTTCTGCTCCTTCTGCCCTAAGGGTGTATGGTATGTTCCTATCATAATGTTAAAATTTGAATTATCCATTCCTAATTAATTGGTGTTCAAAGGACATACATAGGCTAATTCATCTCAAGATCAAAGTATTCTAATTACTTTAAAAGCTAGTATTCTAGATTACTAAAATTTACTTGTTTTTAAATACCAGTGTTTTAAATTTTTGTAACTCTTAAGTTACTACACTTTCTAACTCTTTAATAGAACATAGAGAATGTAATTTGATCTTTTCAGTATCATTATGAACATCAACTATGGTCTTGCATTTTGATAAAATGCTGCTCTTAGGGTCCACAGAGGGAGGTCTAGGGCATGGTTTGCTCTTTTCCTAAGTTTCATTTGTCTGTTACATTCTATTGGGTGGTCTTGACCTATTTTGGTATTCTTGCCTTCTGCTTTCAAGCAGGAGCACTTCAGTGCTTTTTGTTGAACTTCACCACCATCTAATTCAGAATTCTAGGAAAGTCCTAAAAGCAAACTGAAAACAAATAATGATGGATGTAAGGGAGATAATCCAAGGCCATGCATGGCCTTTGTGATGGGTTTTCTTTGACTTGTTCTGGCCTGAGGGTTATTCTGATACAGATTGCAGGGGTAGCTGATGTTAGGGCACTACCCTTAGTGGAGTTTGAAAATGAAAATATTAACCAATAAAAAGAACTTTTTGTTGGTGTTTATTCTTTTGTCTTTTACTTAGAATTTTATTTGGTCATAAGTATCTTTTTATCATCTTTCTTCCCAAGGCCAGTATTTGAATCTTGATAAGGATCACAATGGTATGCTCAGTAAAGAAGAACTCTCCCGCTATGGAACAGCAACCATGACCAATGTCTTCTTAGACCGTGTTTTCCAGGAGTGTCTCACTTATGATGGAGAAATGGTAGTAATAAATCTAATAAGTTTTAAAAATTTAGGCTCCCACAATTTCCAAAAACCTTTTTCTTGATGTGATACAGTATTTTATATCAGTGTGTAACATTATCTTAAAATGTATAACTGATCAAAATGTTTGAGATTTGGAGCCTTTCATTTTAAGGTAAATTTGCTTTACAACATTACTTATGGACTCAGGACAAATAGAAAATGTTAATATTTTGTTCATTTCATTGTCAGTGTACGTATTGTAAAGGGTTGTGGACTAGTAAAATAAAAATCTGAAAAATTGGCAAATCCTATTGACTATTTTCATATAGATGGAGCATCCATTAAATTACCAGGTCAGATATAGTACCACATATGCTGTGATTTAAATCTAAGAATCAGGTTGTATTACTCTCTATAAATGGCTATGTTAGTAGCTCAAAATTGACTAACACGTACTTGTCCTTTTATTGTAAAACACTTGAGAAGAAAATTCTAAACAGTATTTTTAAATTACCATTCTTGCTATTGAGAACATGTGTTAAGGTTTTGACACATTTTCCAAGCTAATGATGCTTAAGAAATGGCCATATTGTTAGAAGAGAATCAGGGTTCTATGTATTATCATTTAGCTTTAATAGCAGTTTTCTAAATAACACCATTGTTAGCCAACTGCAAAGGAAAAGGGGAAAAAGGCACAAAAGCTGTTTCGTGATTCCCACAGCTGTCTACAATAGACAGGCTCTAAATCTCAAATAAGTAAGGAGCTTATACTAATGACTTCTGGCGAATAAAGAAAATCAGAAGCTACAACTATGTATGGAGTTAGACCATCATGAGGCTGCATCTCTGTAGCTCTTTATGCTGCAATTTATGCAGAAAGGAATCCCTAATCTTAGCCTAAAAACTCTTTTCCAAGAATATAGTTTTTTTCCTAAGTGAGGCTCTCCCAAGTATTTTACTTCTTTTCACTATGCAAAAAAAGTAATCTGTGACTGGATTTAAAACTTCTAAACACTATTTCAAAACAGCTATTAAAATATACTGTTCTGTTCATTCCAGATAAACTTTTTTCTTCCAAAATGACCACACTGAAATGAAGCTATAAATTTAATGGCAGTGTATGATAGCTTAGTCACTATCCTGTCCATTTCAAAAACATAATGAAAGAAAATTATTGTTTAACACAGAAAATCTCTCAAGAAAATGAACTGTGTCCCAAAACTGTCCTGCACAGATTAACTGCTACATCGAATTCCTAGAAACCAACACTGAGTATACGAATGGATTTCTCATTTCATATTAAAAATAACTTGCCACCTTTGATTGCAAAATAGCTTCAAATTATCAGATACTCGCTTGAAAAGTGGATTCCAAAGAAGGCCTCCAAAGAATGTCATTTTCTTTTCTATAGGACTATAAGACCTACCTGGATTTTGTTCTTGCATTAGAAAACCGGAAAGAACCTGCAGCTCTGCAATATATTTTCAAATTGCTTGATATTGAGAACAAAGGCTATCTGAATGTCTTTTCCCTTAATTACTTCTTTAGGGTAAGTCTCATTTGTGTAAATGAGTCGTTGTTCCTTAAGATATACCATATGGTTTAAATTACCTACTCGGTGACAATTGCAACTAACTTGTGATGTTTACGTTTAACAAAAGGGTTTGCATAACATTTCAGAAGGAAATCAAGTCTTTCTGGTTTTGTTTTTTTCTATTTTTTAAAAATTTAAATGGGCTAAATCAATGCTGATTTGATTAGATGTAGAATACTAAAACAGAGTGTAAATATATGTCAGGGACTATATATACTAGCCAGTGGAGACACAAACATCCATGAGAAATACCGTGCTCTTGGTGATCAAAAACTAGTGTGTAAAATCCTACAGAAGCTTTAAGGAAACAGTTCAGAAAAGGTAGCTCTTTTCTACGGGAGTTATGTAGACTTTGGTGGTTGTAGATTCTTTTCATTGCTGTGCTGTAAAAGATAAATAACTTTAAAAACGGGCTAGAATTGTCTGCTTCATTTCCATGTGAAACAGATTTGCTGACAGATTTAATTTGTGCCTTACTTGGTCTCAGAGAATAACATGATGAGCTCTGATTTGGAATTTGATTGTATCTTACCTGATAAGCATCCAGATGCAGCAGGTATAAAAATCGGAATGTCTGCCCTTTTAAGACAAATCATTCAATTGGAAAGGTGACTTTTCTTGATGGAGTAGTTTTGTACAGTAGTTTTCTACTCCATCACCACATTTCTATTTCTTAGGTTTTAGAAGAGTGTGATTTTTATATGGTTAAGGTCAATAAACAGTAGGAAGAAGTTTTTTTAACAACAAAAGTAACATTTTTACATTGTTGTCATAAACCATTTTCCCCTGAAGGTTTTTATTTTCTTTCCATTTAAAAACTTTTTTGGTACTTTTAAAATAACTTTTCTGAGTTATTTTAGTACATAGTACATATTCGGTAACTTCATGTTAAATTACCTAAAAGGCGTTCCATTATGATCTAGGTAGTAATGACTGCAAATAGTAGGGTAAATTACAATCCTAAGATTAGGATCCAATTTTTTAAAATTGGGCTTACATCAGTGGCTAATCTGAAAGGATAATGCTAACCCATTATAGGGATGCCCCCACTTTAGGCAGACCTAGTAAATGAAAATTCAGTTTTAGGAAAACAAAGTAAATATGTCTTTTGGTAATTAAACACTCAACCCTTTTTCATAAAGATTTCTTTATAGTTTCTTATACTTTTAGAATGTTAAATTTTATTTAATACATTTAAAATATTTCATACATGCATTTATTTTATTATTTTATCTGGGCTTGATTGTATGGGCTAAGGAAACATGTTCCTGGTGCTGAGCTCTGCGTCCTGGGCTGTTCACAAAACCTTTGTACCTCAATATCCGGGTAATAAAGCTGGGCCTGGATGGTGCACTGTGGAGCTTACCATCCAGGTCTACTACTGTGTTTCCCCGAAAATAAGACCTAGCCGGACCGTCAGCTCTAAGTGTCTTTTGGAGCAAAAATTAATATAAGACCGGGTATTATATTATACCCGGTCTTATATTAATTTTTGCTCCAAAAGATGCATTCGAGCTGATGGTCTGGGTAGCTCTTATTTTCGGGGAAACACAGTAGTCTAGTAGCTAAGATTGTACCCAGATTCTCATCTACTTCAAAGAGTTTTCCTTTACACACAGATATCGGTGGCATCACATACAGAGTAGGCACTTGGAACATAAGTTGACTGTTTACCAAGAATTTTAAGCTTCACATTTTCCAGTGAATGACTCACCTAAAATATTTGTCCAACTGGATCACAGTGCAGTTGACCCTTGAAGAACATAGGTTTGAACTGTGTGGGTCCACTTATATGCACGTTTTTTTCAAGAAATATATTGAAAAATTTTTTGGAGACTTCGTTATCATGAAGCAGTCGTATCTTTTACACTTAGGCTACTATATAGCAATCGTACTGCTGCTGCTTCATTATCAATGCATGAGTCATACCTGATAATATGGATTTTTTTTCACGTTTTCATTTTTGGTGTCTAGTATTAGTAATATGTATAACATTAACAATATTTCGTATCGTAAGACAATATTGATGTAGGTACTGACAGATGATTCGTCTTGTAAACAGATGACATAAACTTATGGTATCAATAGTGTAGTAAATATATTTTCTCTTATAATTTTAACATTTTCTTTTCTCTAGCTTACTTAAAGACTCCTGTATATAATGCGTATAACAAATTATGTGTTAATTGCCAGTTTTTGTTACTGGCAAGGCTTTTGCCCAATAGTAGGCAACTAGTAGTTAAGTTTTTAGGGAGTCACAGTTACACTTGGATTTTTGAGTGTATGTGGGGAGGTCAGGGCCCCCAGCCCATGAAATGTTCAAGGGTCAACTGTACTTTCTTCAGTATTTTGTTAGTTTGTAAGAATTCAGGGAAGATTTACCTCCATTTTTTTAGATGGCAAAGTGTAGGAAGGGCGGGGAGGTGGTGAACTTGGTGTCTTAAAGAACGAAGGTATGAAGAGTGTTCCTGGGAAATGGGAGGAGATGATCAGAACAGTATAATTGCTAGGCAAGTTAAAGGTTCATCTGAGGTGGAAGACCATTCCTACCTCATGGTAGCACTCATCTGTAATTTTGCATACTTTTCTTTCTGAAGCTCAATAGCTACAGTGTGGGTCTAGAAAGGTTGATGGTTACACTGATCCAGTTTTTAGTTTTGCTGAGTAGATGTGAAGCCAGGTGAAGGAAATTAAGAATGTTGGCAAGAGTGATTGAAACAGTGAGGCTTGTGGTCTGCATAGGAAAGGAAGTGGAACTAAAAAGGGGCCGTGGGACAGGATGGGGGCTATTGTGTATTTTATTTTTTATTTACAGATTTGTTTCTGCCAAATACAGGCCATACAGGAACTAATGAAAATCCATGGACAAGATCCTGTTTCATTTCAAGATGTCAAGGTTACTTTTTCCTTTAATTTACATAACACCAGATAATTGTTTGTATTAAATGAAATTTTACATGATAGTAACTTATAAAGTACAGAACCAAATCAAGTGTTTGCTCTTATTTGTTCCAAATTGATACTTAAATTATTAGAAACAGTCCAATTAGACTAATGATTTTTGTAGTTTGATTTTGTCATTGTTACTCCTGTGTTCTCATTGAAAGCATTTATTCCTTTTTATTGAAAATTAAGAGAATCAATATAGCCTGCATCCTTTGGCAAACTATTCCACTGTAAACTAAATTTTTAATGTGGAAATTATTTTGGTTGAAGCACATTTTTATTCTTCTACTTCAAAGGCTTGCTTGATTTGGTATTATTTAAGGAGACATCAGACATACAATATGAAAACTAGTATTTGAAACCATGCTGCTACTTAGCATTTTAGTATTGAAACTTGCACCAGCTGTGAAAAACACTGAGTGTCCAGTACTGATTCAGGTTCAAGTTGAGTAATGTAATAAAAAAAACCATTCATTTTTTTTTATTTTTTTTTTACTTTTTATTTACTTAAGTGTGTTTTTCCAGGACCCATCAGCTCCAAGTAGTTGTTTCAAACTAGTTGCAGGGGACGCAGCCCAGTGGCCCATGTGGGGATCGAACCAGCAACCCTGCTGCCAAGAGCACCGTGCTCCAACCAACTGAGCTAACCAGCCACCCCCCCCATTCAATTTTAACCAAGTATAAGATAAAAGGCTACTTTGATTTAATATAAGTGAGACAAATTTTAAACTGTGCAACAGGCAAATTAAGAACTAGTTAATTGTAGTTGGCCATCAACCTAGAAAAGGCAGTTTCACAAACATATAAGATTAAAAATTCATAATTTCATTTATCTGAATTGTTCTAATCTTTTAAAAATACAGTTTGCCTCCTTTAATGCTACTCAATACTCTGAGTAATTTTACTACAAAAAGATTAAAAACATGTACTAATTCCTTGAAAGTATTCACATAGTATACTTCTTAATATAGAAGAGGTTCTTCCATCTATTCCAGTAAATTTTAGCACAGTTTAATGTCATTCTGGATTGACTAATTCTTTAATACCACTCCTCCCCCCCATCCAATGTCTGGAGTGTGAGGTTGACATCAGTATTGGAAATGAAGCTTTGTCATAATCTTGGCTCTGAAGCATTTAAGTTTTTACTTAGAGCTTTAAAGTTTGCACTTTAAATCAAGGCTTTGCTTCACCACCACCAACAGAAAAGTATGAGTAGTTAGTTAACATGTATTCAAAGAACAGCATGAGATAGTTTAGCTATTAATTACTGTGTGGCTTGGATGAAACCCTCAGCCTCAGTTTCTTTCTCTATGATGGATAGTTATCACATACCTAAGGAATCTAATGAAATCCTGTGATTGTACATAGAGAAAAGGAGACTGCCTATCTGTTGAATGGAAAAGAAAAAACTGGAACAAAGAAGTTTACATAAGATCAAGTGCCAGAATTTTAAGTCACTGTGTGATAGAAATTAAGGGAATCAGATATCAGATTTCATTATATTTTTTTCTCTCTTTCAGGATGAAATCTTTGACATGGTAAAACCAAAGGATCCTTTGAAAATCTCTCTTCAGGATTTAATCAACAGTAATCAAGGAGACACAGTCACCACCATTCTAATCGATCTGAATGGCTTCTGGACTTATGAGAACAGAGAAGCCCTTGTTGCAAATGACAATGAAAACTCTGCAGACCTTGATGATACATGATCTCTCAAAGACTAGATTGTATTCATTAAGATAAGCTTGAATGCTGCATGTAAAACCTTTGAAGCAGAAGCCGTAGAAATGGTCTAAATAAAGCATTTCATATGCCTGTAGAACACAACAAATGTTATCGTTATTGGAATTAATAGTTTGGAAGCAATAGGACCTAATTAGGAGGCAGTATATTCTGGTTCCACTTAGATCAACTATGCCAAGTGTGATATGGTGAAGGTAGAAGGTGTCCACTTTAAATCTGTGTAATCTTTACAAATAAAGGAAGTTTTCATAGAATATTTCTAACAGTCATTAAGAATTTCGACATTTGGGGGCGGCCGGATGGCTAAGTTGATTTGAGCGTGAGCTCTGAGCAGCAAGGTTGCCGGTTCGATTCCCACATGGGCCAGTGAGCTGCGCCCTCCACAACTAGTAGATTGAAGACAACAAGCTGCCGCTGAGCTTCTGGAGGGGCGACCGGATGGCTTGGTTAGAGCGTGAGCTCTCAACAACAAGGTTGCTGGTTCAGTTCCCTCCATGGGATGGTGGGCTGTGCCTCCTGCAACTAAAGATGGGAAACAGCTGGACTTGAGGCTGAGCTGCACCCTCCACTAGATTGAAGGACAACTTGGAGCTGATGGGCCCTGGAGAAACACACCGTCCCTCACTATTCCTCAGTAAAATTTATTTAAAAAAAAATGATTTCAATATTTGAAGGATAGTTTAAATTATAATACCATTTAACATTGAGTCGTCTACTAAAGTATTATGTATATCAAAGATTACAGACTTCCCCATTCATTAGGGTAAAGCTGTTTCATTTTTGGTTTAGAAGTGTTGAATTAAACATATTTCTTTTAATAGGATGTTTCAATACAAAGTATTCAAGTTAATATTTGAATTAAAATCATTAGTACAAAAAATTTGTCTAGCTTTATTAACCAATACCAGGGTTACATTTTATACAACTTAACTCCATTTTGTTAAGAATTTTTGTTAGAGAATTTATTTTATTGTAAAGGTTCTCAATTATACTGTCATGTTTAGTTTTTTTTTGTTTTTTTTTTAAATTTATTTTTAATTTATTGGGGTGACAATTGTTAGTAAAATTACATAGATTTCAGGTGTGCAATTCTGTATCACATCATCCATAAATCACATTGTGTGTTCACCACCCAGAGTCAGCTCCCCTTCCATCACCATACATTTGATCCCCCTCACCCTCATCCCCCACCCCCCAACCCCTTTACCTTCTGGTAACCACCAAATTACGTTCCCCAGATTAATTATCAAGCCCGTGGCCATCCTATGGTCACCGATTGCCCTCCAATCCCCTCAACCCTCCCCCCCACCCCCCACCCCTCCCGCCCATCTAGCAACCCTCAGTTTTTCCTCATTGTCTCCCAAACTGTTTCTGATTAGTTCATTCACTTATTCTTTTCTTTAGAATCCGCAAATAAGTGAGATCATATGGTACTTATCTTTCTCTGTCTGACTTATTTCACTTAACATAATGTTTAGTTTTTATGAGATGAAAGAGGACAGAATATCATGAACTATAATCCAGAGGGAACAGTAGATATTAAAAGGGTTGAAAGAAGAAAAACTGAAAGAGGCTTAAAAATAAGACAAAACCATTTAATGCATTTATGGGAAATTTTATAGTTTGCATAAATAAAAATATAAAAATTTTAAGGCACAGTAAATCACTATGTAAACATTACAAACTGGCCACTGTGGGACAAGCAGAGAAAGTAAAGCTCAAGAAACGTAAAACCTTCATAAATCATTTTCCTTCTACTACAATCAGACAAGTTTCTAGTTTTATCTAGCACCTCTAGGGAGAGAAGTGAATCTTAAGATATGCATGCCTTCACTGGATAAATATCTGAGTTGGAGGTACTATCTCAAATGAAGTTAAAAACAAATTAGAGAGAAGACATCAAAATTAGCATATTTTAGAGCTATTGGTAAACTATAATTTTTGGTGACAATTACACAACCTGATGATTAATCCTTTAAGCACTAAATTATATAAAGTTTTCACCCATAACTAGAAAGATTACCATGCCATGAACCACCACACCATGAATCTATGTAACCAAAGATTCCTAATAAATACCTTTCATAAATCCTTCACGTTTCAGTTGAAGAACTGAACGTAGTGGCTGTATGTTCATGTTCATTGATAACAGAATTCCATAATAGGCCCACTGTATCTATGTTGTGAGTTTCTATTTTATGTAATACATTTAAGATTGAAAAGGTAATGCTATTTAGAAGGCTATTAACAATCTCTAAAAGCTCTTTAAATTTGTGAACAGGCTTTTAAAAGCAGCATTATCTGAAATATGCCACACATTTTTATTACTCACATTTAGTCATACAGATACCTCATAAGATTCTGAACACGTAGGAATATTATAATATTCAAAATTAGTTTCATACTATACTTTTGTAAGGATGGCTAATAACAGTGGGTAAAGAGATGACCAACCTGGGTCAAGTAAACTGTCCACTTCACTGCTGTTACTTTGAAGTGGTAAATAACAAGTATCTTCATTACGCTACCATTGCACCTTGTAGAATATTTAACAGTGAGCCCCTGAAGGGTTAAGTCTTCATCAGTCCCCAACCCTACCCGACTCTCTACAAACTCTCTACAACTACTTGGCCCACAGGAGGCACTCAGGGCTGAACGAGTGACATCATCAGGATGCCATGTGGACAATCACTAGGTATTATTACCACTTGAATCCAAATACATTAATAAATTCATTCAATAACTAGTATTTTTAACATGTTCAAAGCTAGTTACTTAAGTTGAATAACTACTGAGAAAGAATACAAGATTAAGTATTAAAAAATGCATTAAAAAATGGGAACCTATTTTATATTTGGTGTTACAAACTCAATCACCTTTACATAAAGTTATTCTCAAGGAAAGGAAATTCAAAGTGCTTTTATCTTGTTCCTTTTATTAACACACTCAATGAACCATCCTTAGTATGAAATTAATGGTTAGATATATAAATGTAAGATACAACATGAGAAAATCTAGGGGGAAAAAATCCTCATTTTAATCTGAGATTAGGAATACCAGTTCCAATTAGCTTTAATCAGCAACTTAAATATTTTTTTCTTACAGACAAGCTTGATAATTTAACTTCTTAATTTGCAGTTAGGACTTTAAAATGTCCTTAACTTTTTTTAAAGATCATTTTCAAACCAAAATACTAATTTGACGCACAGTAAAAGCATAGTACAAATACCCAAATTTCAGATCTGACTTTTGCTACACAGAGCCTAAGAATAATGAAACATTTTTCCCTTTTCAGATAATTTAAAATATAAATAACTGTTATTAAGTCCCACTGAACAGAGAATGTGGAAGTTCCTCGTGTAAAAACCACCTTAGAATTTGAAGTTTGATAGTCATTCCATTCTATGGTGGGACAGAGACTGGATTTTGTTTGTCTTCCATAATTACTTCACAATCTCCCTCCATTTCAAAATTGAGATTCACAAATGAACTCGATACCACTGTGTCTGGTTGATCTGTCTGAATAATAGATTCAGCCTGCAGCTTATTCTGTTGGTATTGTCTTTCTGCTTCTTCAGACATCCTGTTTTCTTCTTCTTCTTCTTCTTCCTAAAAAGAGGAAATATCAAGAATAGTTGAAATGTAAATATCCAAAAGGAATAGTATTTGTTTCCCCACTTTCAGCTGCCTGTGTTTTGTTTTGTTTTGTTTTTAACCAAACCAGTATCATGTCCAATTCAGTTTGGTCTAATTAAGATAAGGCATACTTCCCTTTCCCCTGTTCCCAAATTGAAATGAAAACTATTGTATGACATTTTAAGAAAAGTGATACTATTTTTTAAAAAAACATGGTATAGCACTGCTTCGCTTAAATGATACCTGAATTAACTTTGACAGGGGCTACATCTTTTCAGATTAATTCAAATCAAAATAAAAAATTAGCTAATACAGTATCACTTCAATTATAGGGTGTAAACCTATTCAGTGGAACAGGTGTTCTATTCACAATGATATAGTATAGTTAGTGTTCCCATAAGCACCTGGTATACAGATAAGGCAGTCTCTGTAAGGAAAGATGTAAAAATAGCATTAAGACAGAAAGGAATAAGGACTATAGAGATTTAGAAAGAAAATAAACTCGCGTTCCAGAACCACTAAATTAGCGGAGGAGGTGGCATTTGTATTGGTCCCTGCTATATGTGTAGACAGACAGTACAGAGTAAGTATAACAGGAAGATTAACCTAGAGCTTGCTTGAGAGTGAATGAGAAAGACCATTTATGGGGTCTATTATAGTAAGTCACGCTATGGTAATGAGGCTCGAAACAAGGCTGGTCCAGTTAAAAACACTTCATTTGTCAAACATTTTTGAAACCACATAAAGTTAGCTGACCTTTCTAGATTCATCTCCAGCCACTCTCCTGTTGTACTCTATGCTCCAGTGACAATGTAGTTGTATTGCTGCCATTCCCTTAAACACACAATGTATCTTCATGCCTCTACATTCTAGCCTTACCTGAATTGCTCTCCTCTTTTGCTTGAAGGAGAATAATAAAAGATGCTAATGTTTATTTCATGTTCATCAATATATATAACCAGGTGCTCTTCTATTTTACATATTAACTGATTTAATCCTTAGAGCGACCCTGAGCATGGATGCTGCAATTTTCCTTTTAATAAAGATGAGAAAACTGAGGCTTATAAAGGTAAGTATCTTGCCCAAGGTTACAAAGTTACAAGTGGCAGAGCCAGAATTTAAATTCAGACCCTTTGGTTCTAGGGCCCATACTCTTTTTTTTTTTTTTTTTTTAATTTGAAATGAACTGACCGTTCTTTCTTTCTTTTTTTTTTTACATTTTTTTTTATTATTTTAATACCTGTCACAGTTTTTCTCATTTACAGAATTTTTTTTTTTTAAATTTATTGGGGTGACAATTAAAAATATGGAATGCTTCACGAATTTGCGTGTCATCCTTGCGCAGGGGCCATGCTAATCTTCTCTGTATCGTTCCAATTTTAGTATATGTGCTGCCGAAGCGAGCACTAGGGCCCATACTCTTAAGTGCTAAAGTTCTCTCATTGTTTAAGGCCAAACTCATTTCACTCCCACCCTAAGACCTCACTACAGACAGAATTGTGCCACATCTTTGTGCCTTAACAACTGGCACTTACACACTTCTAGTACTTGTAATTTTCTATGCGTCAAACCCACTCCACTTCTACATCTAGTCCATGTGTCCTAAGTACAGAGACTGGGTCTTGTTTCCTCATCTTAAAATTGGAATAATAATCCAGATAGAGGTGTGTGGAGATTAATAAAATGACATATATAAGGCACCCCCCATAACACCTAGCACAATGAAATCTAGCTTATTTTACACATAGATCCTAGAGAAATTTCAGTATTAAAAAATTCTAAAATGTATGTCAATTTGATAAAGAACTGAATGCCTCTGGAATGAAGTACCTAGGGTAAGGGAGCTATCTTTTGGGTACCTAGAAGATACATGTGTTCATTACACAACCCATCAAGTCCACAGCAAACCAAACTGAATCAAGAAAATGTAAAAAAGCAGACATACCTCCTTCTTCATCCGGTAATACTCATCAATGGCATACTGGTATTTTGGGGTGCTGATGCCCAAAACAGATGCAATCTTCTCTCCAAGAAAGTCACACACTAAAGATACAAGAGTTAAATGGCTTACACAATTCCATAAAGATTTCTTGAGCACTTTCTATGTGCAAGACACTGGAGAAATACAAAAGTTGTAGTCCCTGCCCTCAGAGAGAGACGAACATTGAGTACATCTCTCTGTATATAATGCCCTGATTTCCCCCAAGAAGCACTTTTGGCTCCTTATGGGCTCCTGACAACACCCCCAATAACATCTAACCACCAGGTATTATAATTATTTGTTATGTATGTCTATTTAAAAATAAAAATGTGTACTCTTAGAGGGCTGGGATACCACTGGGCTGGAGGAGAGGAATGGCTCGTGCTGTAACACTCACCGAGTGCCTGCCTCATGCCACACACTGTGACAGGTTAGACTCAGACAGGTGAAGAACTGGCCAGGCTGACAAAGCAGATCCAAAATTCAATCCAAGTCTGAATGTAAAGCTCATGTTCTTTCATGACACCAAACTGTCTAGCATATACTGAGTGCTCAATAAATGTATGTTCAATGAATTACTATTCAAAATTAGATCTTAAAAAACAGTAAGTGACAGAAGCTATGAGGGAGTTAAAATTGGAAGCAGAGGAAAGTTTTATGATTTAAAACCTATATTTAAAATTAGAATGATTAAGTCATAAATTGATAGTTCATTTCCTTCATATGACTTAGTTATATCTTAAGTTATAACTGAAGAAATGAAATATTAAAGAAATAAAAATGAACTATAATTACAGGCTTTAGAATAAGCAAACAGAATGAGAATAATATCAGTAGAGAACCAAGCGATAAAGTTACAAAACAGTTGATAACAGAAAATGTTCAAGAATATGAAAATTGTATTTAAATTAATATAGCCATTTTCAATCCTTTACACACACACACCAGAAGCTGAAGAATATTTTAAGGTTAAGTACCAGTTAGATTAATACCTTTTAATACTAGCTAGCAAGAGTGATTAACTCCCTATTGTTTCTCCTTCATTACTGAAACACCCCATTTGGCAAAGCTCCTGGAGCATATTATAGTAGCTATACAATATTCAAACAGAAAAGTCATACCTGAGAGGGTTGAGGTGGCAGCACGAAGCATGTAAAACCATAAGTAGGGGCCCCAGGTAAGTTTTGTCTGCAACAAGAAGTCAAGTTAGCAACATTCATACCTAAACTCATTGTATATATTTAGGCCAGAATGAAGTAGTCAATACTTGGTAGGCACATAAAATATTCTATAGACAGTGCAACAAACAGACTACAGTCCAATAAAAAGTTTGTAAGTTTGATAGTCAGGATTCCACAAAGACATTTTACATTCCCCGCTGTAACTACCCCCACCTTACGCCTGTGCAGTAACCAAAACAAGCAGAAGCCACTGAAGTGGAGTGGGTAAGTCATAGTCTTAATTACTTAAGAGTTGAATATTCAGAGCCTTCCTTTCTCCTGTCATGCTGCTTTTTTATCTTCAGTGTTCATAAGCACATCAGAGAAAGGTGCAGTCAGTAGAAAGAGACCTTAAGAAATCACACAGAACAAAACCCTTATGGTATAACGAGGAATTAAGGTTCAGAGAAATTAAGCAGGATAAGGGCATACCAAATGAACTTTAATGGTGGGAAAATAAGGAACCAATAAGTGGCAAGTTGAGTTTTTTGTTTCTTTAAGGACTAAAAAGGGATTAGACCATATAATCCAAGACAAGCTCAGTGTATATCGGGTAGGCCAGGACCTGGCAGAATGCACTCTATGTCGCACACCTCCATAGGTGATCTTGGTGCTGTTAAGGCCACAGAGTACTTTTGGGAAGCCTGCCACATGCTTCATTGTACCACTATTTTCATTTAAAAAGAAAACATAGTATAGGGCCCACAATCAATCAAACACATTAATCATTATTTTAATGGTCCCAAGGAAGGGAGAAAAAGATAAATTTGTCCATCATCTTAGCTAAAATATGTTAATGATTATAAGAGCATTAAAAAAGCAAATACAAGAATATCTGTCAGAATGAAAACTGTAGACAGTGGAAGAAACGCTTTCTGTCCTGTTGGTGAGATGGAAGTATCTTCCTTTTCTGATATCTAAAGCTGATCAGGTTGTCAGTTTTAATGTTACTTCCTTTTCTTCCTGGTTAAGAGAGGGGGATATTTTTACCTGAGGGTTTTCAAAGTCATTTTGAGTGACCACTGTCTGTCTTATCAACTTCTTTTTTATTCAAGTTAATTTAAAAATTGAAGTTGTATCACGATACAACATATATATATATGTGTGTGTGTGTGTGTATATATATACATATGTGCGTGTGTGTGTGTGTGTGTGTGTAGAGAGAGAGAGAGAGAGAGATAGAGAGAATATATTTGTAAGAGTGGGCAGGCAAGATGGGCTAAAGCAGAGAGCCAGGAACATATAACAGTCTTTCCATGAAAAGTAGGTATGCCAATTTCTGTGATGGTATTCCTGAGAAGACACACAAGTAAGGTAGCTCCTTAGTTTCTATTTACACAAGAATGAATGTCTAAGCAAATACATTCAACTAAGAAGACACTATATATTTCTGACTCCCTGATCAAATCTGCTGTATTTTCTATATTTAGAGCAGGAGGACTCTCTTATGTGGGGATAAGGGTTATTTTAGAGGCACTTTTTAAGATACTTTGACCTTAGTGTTTACCTTATGGTCTTTACAGCAAATGAACAGTGCAGAAACGCAGGGAATGGAACCAATTTCTATAACACAGGGTAAATGATAGGGCCAAAAAAGTACAAAAAAAAGTATAGAACAGGACTAAATATTAAAAAAGACCAAGCATGCTTTTGGAGGAAAGCATGTATTTCTCAATGGACCAATTTTCTTGCGGTTGTTTCTAGAGAGAATAATTGCTAACATCCAGGCTGTGATTACCAGAGAGTCAAACTTGCTCCACAACTGAGGAACTGGATAAGGTTTCCTGAATAACATCTATTGTAACACACAGTTATACAGGAATGAATTTATAGACACTTTGCTTAGACACTGACCTTACCGAACCAAAAAGACAGGTGGCTCAGAGCCTACACTAGAACCATGTCACCACTGCCAATTGTACTACCCTATCATTATTCCAGTAATAGAACTGGGATGAGATCTTGGGTCTTCAAGATTTACAATTTATGGTGCAAACTCAAGTTGATTCATTTTATTCATCTCCAAAAATGTAAGCATCCATTTTTTCAGGAATAATGAAGTATCCATCTTTTCCTTAATAAGGAACTATTAAGACTTGCTATATTTTACTTTTGTTTTTAAACAACTTACTTTTAGAATTACTTTTAGACAAGTAATGTTTATTTATTATACAACACTTAGAAAATGGAGCAAAGTATAAAGAAAATGTAAGTCACCCATTTTCAACCACCCATAGATAATTATCATTGACATATCTTAGTATATTTTCCAGAGCATATATGAGTACGTATTTTAAAACACTGTTGTACTTTATCCTGTTTTTCCCACTTACTATGTTGAAATATTAAGCATATTTCCCAAATGTTTAAATTCCTAAAGGTGGAATAACTAGGCCAAAAATATAATCATGTGGAAAGCTCTTCCTTTAGATTTCAAAACTTTATGCCAGAAAATTTATAATATTCAGCAACAATGCAAGAGATTGTCTGCTCCCTAGGACTCTCACCACGGCATATTGTGCTTTTCCTTTTCAAAAATTTGACAGGTGAAAAATGGGCCCAGATAATTTTGAGTTCTGACTATATTACAAAAGGCATCAGCCCATTTATATAGGTAACAATTATGTGCGTAATCAAAACTTTAAAACATATGTACTTAGATACACACATATATACATATTTGAGGAACCCTAATCAAAACTAAATCAAAGGGTAAATAAATTACAGGAAATATTTTTATACTTAAGGCACATCTAAGGTAAAAATCTAAGGGAAAGAATTACCACAAGAGTGTAAAAAAAATCTAGGTCTCCATTTCTTATTTTCTATCAAGTATCAAATTCTTAAATTTGATATTATTCTTAAATCTTTATTCTTAAATGTCAGGGTTTTTTTTTTAATTGGTATTTTTTACAAATATGCTATGTAAATATAGGACATCTTTTCAAAATTCCTTTGTCTTATCAGATTTATGATGAATGAGAAGCAAATAGAAAATGCAATGTCTGCTCTTCATAGTAAGTAAAGCCAGCTCTGTCTTCAGTTATTAACATCTGTTAGGATAGCTATTACCCAAAAAAACCTCCCAAAAAACAAAAGTCACAAGTGTTGGTGAGGATGTAGAGAAATCGGAGCCCTTGTGCACTGTTGGTGGGAATGTAAAATGGTGCAGCCATTATGGAAAACAGTATGGAGGTTCCTCAAAAATTAAAAATAGAAATATCATATGATCCAACAATCTCACTTCCAGGTATTTATCAAAAAGAATTGAAATCAGGATCTCAAAGAAGTACTTGCATTCCCACGATCACTGCAGCATTATTCACAATAGCCAAGATGTGGAAACAACCTAAAGGTCCACTGACAATGAATGGATAAAGAAAACGTGTTATTCAGCCTTTAAAAAGGGAATCCTGCCATACGCAACAACATGGATGAACCTTCAGGACATTGGCCTAGGTAATAAACGCCAGTCACAGAAGGTAAAATACTGCATGATTCCACTTACATGAGGTATCTAAAGTAATCCAACATACAGAAGCAGAGAGTAAAATAGTGGTTGCCAGGGACTCGGGAAAGCAGGGAATCGGGGAGTTATTATTCAATGGGTATAAAGTTTCAGTTACATAAGATGATTAAGTTCTAGAGCTCTTCTGTACCACGTTGCGCCTATAGTTAACAATACTGTACTGTACACTTAAAAATTGGTTAAGAAGGTAGTTCTCATGTTAAGTGTAGAACACTTAACAATTTTTTTAAAAAAACCAATGGATGCTGTGAAAGAAGTGCAAGAGAGAAAAACATTTTATAGGTAGACTTTGTAAAATCCAATGTGTAATTAAATTCTGCCTTTTCAAGATTTTTTTAAAAAGTTAAATATTCAAGTGGTAACTTTCTAATGGCATTTAAGATGTGCTTATTTTTCCAGAAAAAAAATTGATAAAGTTATGCAAGTGGACGTCTTGGTTGGCTGTAAGCTTTAACAATCTTTTTGGAAATGGAAATCATAAAGGAAGTTAATTCTGGACAAAAAAAGATTCAGTGGACAAATCCTCAGTGGCTGAAGTGAACTATAATAGTCTATTAAGGTTTAAAATTTCCCTCCAAAAAAATACTTAGGAATAAAAAATTACTGTAAGCTTGCTTGATAATCAGAGGTCTATATTAAGCTACAACATTAAAGAAAAACAGTGACAGACTAATATCAATATATGCATGCATAAATAATCAACCAGATGAACACATCTGCAGTTCAGGCAGCAATGAAAACTTGCAAAAAAAAAAGTACCTCTTTTAGCAAAGGATTTAAGTAATTGTTACTGTTTTGTCCTGGTTAACTTAGTCAGCATGGATAGTCCTATTTGTTAATTATAAATTCTTCATGAATTGTACTAGATTGTTTTTTGTAAAAATTTTATTTAGAAAAATGTCAGCTGTTGGCTTCAGGTTGAGTTTATAAAATTCCTACTGGCAATATTATATTATATACATTATACATAGTATATAATATATATAGTATATTATATATTATATTATGTTGTATTATGTTAATATATAATAGCAGCTCCTATTTGCCCCCAAATCACTGTAGTCTAGAAGAGATGAACTACCACCAAGGAAAACATAACTTGAAAACTTCACAATAAATAGTTCAGGAATTGAACCATCAAACAAAGTAATTTCATAAACTCTAAAAGAAATCTTTAGTAAGAACTATAGGGAAAATTTTTGAATTAGTCATGGGTTTTCAAATTCCAATGGAATTCTAAAATTGCCTCTTGAGTAAGATTTCTTGTGCTATCTATTATATTTGCTTTAACTAATATTACCTTGCATGCATATAGTTCTCAGTCATTTTCAATGAATTTTCATATGCATTATCTCATTTAATTTTCAAAAACAACACTGAATATAGATGAGGCAAATGTTACCTTTTTTTAAATAATCATGGAACCTGAAGTGCAATGAGAGTTAAGTTTTTGTCAAAGAGCGGTGACTATCACAGGATTGAGCCAGTACTAAAAACCAAGTTTCTGACACTCACGTTGCCTCCGAGTGAAGGAAATATTAGACAGGTTTCTTATCACCCGGGAACCTGTTAGTTTAAGCCTAAAAATTCAAATAAATTCTAATGGCAACATACTATATACAAGGCAATTAAAGATTTTAAGAGTGGATATGGATTTCCAGCATAACAATAAAAGAAATTCTGGGGACCCACTGAAACTGGTGAAACTGGTGAAAATTATTAAAAACAAACATTTAAAGCATCTGGAAATAGTTCTATGGGCATACAACAAATGAAGAAACATCTATTAAAGAAAATATATCAAAACTGGATAAGAAAAGCAAGAGTCCATGGTAACTGAGCCAAGACCACTCTCTCCCACTGCCTTCTCAGCAAAGTGAAGTGGAAACTCAACTCCAGACTGGTACAGCTAAGAACACAGGAATTGGTCTAGCCCCAGTTTCCAATCAGAGGGCTTTCTTCCCAAGAGAAACAGAACACCAATCAGCGTTTCTCATCCTGTCCACAAGCTGACTATTACTAAGTTTTAGATGAATGCAGTTGACTGGTGGGAATTCCCTTCTTCCATAATCTACTACTCATGAAATGGAGGCTCTTTCTTGGGCATGGTGCCACTGAGCGTACTGGCATAGTAATCACCCTGACCCAAGTTCATAACGCAGTGGCTCACACGGAAGAGGCAAGCCAAGAAGACCACACCCTCACGAAGTACTCAGCTCCTGAAGTAGGGGAGTCACTCAGAGAGAAATGCCCCACTGTCTCTAACCCCTAATTTCAAAGCTCTGGTTTAGAGATTTTGCCCAGGGAGAAAAGTAGGCCATAAAACATAGCTCCTAATTTCTTCCCAAATGAACTGCCTTCATTTGCAGCAGAGGTGGGAAAGTCCAAGCCTCAGGTGCTCTCAAAATCAGTGGAGACTGTGGTGAATGGTAACTGGGAGGAAATTTTTAGATTCTATGAAGATACAGGCTAAGCTATAGGCCAGCTAATTTGTAGCAGAGAACAAAGGGTGGGCGGAGACAACTTCACTAAACAAACCCAGCAGTCACTAAATAAATCAACAAAACAAATAATAAAATCAAGACCCTGAATTTTAAAGTTACCCAGAGTTGCTACAAAATATTATCTAAAATGTCCAGTTTCCAACAAAAAATTATGAGACATATAAAGTATGACCCATACATGGGGGGAAAAAAAACAGGCAAGAGAAACTACCTGTGAGAATGACCAGATGTTGGATTTAACAGAAAAAATTTCAAAGCAGCCTTTATAAAAGTATGTTCAAAGAATTAATGAAATCATAATTAAAGAAATAAAGGAAGATATGATAACAATGTTGCATCAAATAGATAATATTAATGGAGAGAAATTATAAAATAGAACCAAATGGAAATTCTGGAGTTGAAAAGTACAACCACTAAAATGAAAAATTCAATAAGGGGGCTCAAAGAACAAAAACTGACAGAAGTAAAGGGAGAAATAGACAATTCAACAATAATAACTCGAGGTTTCAATACTCCATTTTCAATAATGAATAGGACAACTAGGCAGAAGATCATCAAAGAACAGAAGACTTGAACAACACTATAAATCAAGCAGACCTAACAGCCATCTATAGAATACTACAACAACAGAATATACATTCTTCTCAAGTATGTACAGAACATTCTCCAAGACAAACCATAAGCTAGGCCATAAAACAAACCTCTATAAATTTAAAAGGATAGAAATAATATAAAGTATGTTTTCCATGTGAAATTAGAAATCAGTAACAGAAAAAAGAATGTGGGAAACTAACAAATATGTGGGAAGTAAACAACATACTCTAAATTAACCGAAAGATCAAAGAAAAAAATCAAAAAGGAAAAGAGAAAATACTCTGAGATTAATGAAAATGTAACATACAAAAACTTATAACTGCAACTAAAGCAGTGCTTAAAGAGAAATTCAGCTAAGAAAGAAGAAAGATAGTCTAAACTACTATGTGAATTGTATCTCAAGAAAGCTTAAAAAAAAGAAATCTTTACGAAAGCAGTAATTATGCAATTTTTTTCTATGCAATGCCTTTATTGTCAGTTTATATGTAAACAGGGCAATTTTTGAGAGAATAACTTTGAAAAACATACCTATACGTACAAATTTATACAAATAAAAACTAATCCCTACCAAGTAATTTAAAAGAAAGACATTTATTCCAACAATTCTTCCACTGTGTGAAACATCTCTGCAATATTCTGCATGCATTTGAAATTGCCTTCAGAGTATATTACACAGTCCTTTGAATACTTTCTCTAGTAGAGAATCTGGATCTGATTTCTTTTTAACAACCAAAATTTATTTAGAGCCCAATCTGATGAAAAACAAGTAATAATGTTTTTTAAATCAAACATAAATAATTCTCCATCTTGCTACTTTGCTTATTTTCTTCACAGCACTTTTAAAAGTCTGATAATTATAGTATATATTTGTTTACTTCCTGTCTGTCCACTAACATAGAAGAAGAGAAATGTACATTGCCCATTACTGTATCACCAGTGCCTAAAACAGTACCTGTTAGAAAGTCAGTCAATATTTGATCAACTGAACTCTTAAAATGATGACATAGAAGGGCAATACTACTTTTTAAAATATATATATAGTCTCACATTTTATAGTCACTTTTTTTTTTTAACTTTTATTTATTCAAGTGTGTATTTCCAGGACCCATCAGCTCCATCATGTAGTTGTTTTAATCCAGTTGTGGAGGGCGCAGCTCACAGTGGCCCATGTGAGGATTGAACGGGCAACCTTGTTGTTAAGAGCACCACGCGCTGACCAACTGAGCTAACTGGCCACCCCTAGTCACATCTTTTATAACTTAGAAATTCTTAAACTTAGCTAGTGAGGCATATAAAATTAAGAACTGTACACATCTATCTTCTAATCAAAACTTGAGGCAATATGCAAAAAACTGACATCAATCAAAACAAAACCCACTGACAAAAGGATCACCAGTATCAAACCCACCGGATCAACAGTAGGCAAAACATCTTTCTTCTCCAGGCCATCAACTTCATCTTCATCTGTGCTGTATTCTTCCATTGTTTCACCACTAACGAAGTGGATGACTCTCCTTGGGGCTTTCTTCTTTTTTCCAATGACTCCCAGTTCTACATTTTCAAAGACTCTTTCATTACTCATCTAATGTCGATAAGAAATTAAGAAAATGAGAATTTCAAATGAGATTAATTTTCTTTAATATGACAAAAGAAATTCTGGGTTGCTTTATTTTAGGGAATAAAGAAACATAAGCCAATCCTTAAACAGTTTTTTTAAAACAATAAAACAATCACAAGAGTGTCAATAGCATCTAAGAAGAGTTTAATGAATAATAAAGCAAAATCTGTATACTCACTACTGAGGTGAAAAAATAGAACTTAACCAATTAAACTTTTGTTTAAGTCAAAAGCTAAGAAATCATGCACCAGACTTCAAGTCATAGCAATTCCAATGCTGTATATAATATGTGAAGACATGCTGGACCTCAACCATTTTAAAGAGTAACACACAATTATGGCAGGATTAATGTGTAATATCAAAGGAAAATCATATAGACAGACATATACATGTTAGATGTGCAAAATAAAACAACAGTTTATATCAGGCAACTCTCCTAAGTCTTTGGATTTGAGCTTAGCTATGAGTAAGCAAAACAAAACCAGTTCAGTTTAACTCTGAACCTCACCTTTTTAGGAGCCCCAAATTCAAATGGCTTTTAGGGCCAAATAGGTACCAAAAATGAGTAAAGCTAAAGATGACTGAATAGTCCCTTTGGAGAATGCCCCAACTAAAGACATTGAATTGAAAATAATTTTAAAGCAATGTGCAGGCCAAATAAAACTCATTTGTAAACCAGATCTGGAAAGCAGACCATCAGTGTTCTCTCTGAACTTCCAAATTTCTTAGTAACATATAGGTGACAACAGAGTTTTCCTGATAGTGAAAAGAGTTTATGAATTTTAAAGTTATAATATGTAGTCTATGGAATTCTAAATACATTAAAATTCCACTACTAGGTAAATAATGATTTTACTTCATACATATAGCCAAGTGCCAAACTCGGAGCACGTGCGGACTGTGGGAGAGGATGAAGAGCTTCTCTTCCCTGTCACCTTGTCTCAAGTTTATAAACACCTAAGAAAGCCTTCATTGAATCTTCTTACCTGAAGATTTCGAGACGGCACAGTACAAATAATTGTGAAAAATAATCTGGCAACAGTGGGGACCCCTGGGGTTAGGGTACGAAAACAGGGAAGTAGGTACAGGTAAGGTAGTGGTCAAGGGGGCTTTCTATTCATTTTGGTATTTTGTTGTTTTTTATTTTGTTTTGTTTTTGTAATGAGAATATGTTCATGTATCCCTGGTACAATTTTAAAACTAAACCAAAGCAAAATGATGCAGGACTATAGGACTGTCGTGATTAGAATCCATGTCAATGAGATTCTCTAGGATAGTCCAAAATTCAAAAATTTTGTCCTCTATACAGATTCTTACACTTGTAGATATGACCTAGCATAATTTAAATCCATGATTGTTGTTCAACCACTAGAAAAATACTTTAAATTACATGTTCAGGTATGGGATTGTACTGATAAAAATAGTGAACTAGAATTGCCTAGTTATGCAAGTGTAAGTAACTTTATTTTTATGCATTGTTTCCTCTTAATCCTCTAAATTCCTTCTTAGAAAGTAGATATGGTTCTTCTGCGCCCTTCACTTCCCAAAGCTAAGTTTAGTCATTAGCCAGAATTTGAATCAGGTATATCCAACCCAAAGAACACATGCATTGTTCCATTACACATGTGGTCATTACTGACAGCAACTGTAACTGCTATACAGCAAACTGAGATCATAAAAGTCTTGATAGCATGGGCTATCTATGGATTAACCTGAAAGAAACAAAAACCACAACTTTCATTAGACTGTCCTGAGGATTCAAACAAACCCCAGCCATTAATAAGGAGTAAAACGTTTATGAATTTTAAAACTATAATACGTCGTCTATAGAATTCTAATAACATTTAAATTCCATTACAGCCCATTTACTGTGTCCATAAACAAAATGGACAATATATGGCCCACCCAGGCCATCCTTCTATCCCTAATCCCTAGGCACCGTGAACCTTTCCTATCCAATCTCATTTTTCCCCTTGACATAAGATTTGGTTTATGGTTGTCCTGACATCAATGTCTCCTTTTGGATCATGACTTTCTGGATCCCCTTATAGGCAAGGGAAAGTCAGAGGAGCTAGTTTAGATCTCCAGTTGCTATACTAGCTGGATGGATCTGATACCAAAGCAGTGAATAGAGCTGAGACCTTTCACAGTACATCACCATGCCCCATTTCAACCCCACCCCCCACTCCCATCAGGTCAGAAGCAGCTTTTCACTGCTACCTCTAGCAGCCTCTCTGGCTTAATTTTTCTTTTCTAAGACACAAAGTAGAAGGGGTGTCTCTCATTGGCTCAACTACTTTACCTTCCTTAAACAACTTCAATAAATCAAAACATTCTGGCTCGGTCACGACAACTAATATAAACTTAGCTACTATCTCCATTAACTCTGACGCTTGGCTATATTCTAAAAGTTGTTTGTTTTTTAATCTACAAAGGGAAGGCTGAAACACGATTCCTATTTTTCATTACAATACCAGTTATTGAGTATAAACAGAACTTTGAGTAATATTCTCTACACATAATATGCAATTAAAAATGGCATTTTATTTGCTCCAATAGTCACATTTCATATAGATTTTTACTAAAGGGACTTTTATTTAAGGACTTTCTTTTTAAATTTTAATATTAATTTTTGATACAGTAAAACCCACGTTTTAGCATCTTAAGCAGAAGTGAGCAAATTTTTTCTGTAAAAGCCATCAAGCAAATATTTTAGGCTTTGCAAGGATAGTGTCTGTCAAAACTACTGAAATCTACAAAAGCAGCCATGGACAATACATAATGAATGGGCATGGCTTTGTTCCAATAAAACTTTATATAAACTGGTGGTTGGTGGGATCTGGCCCATACTCGTACATTATAATTTGTCAACCCCTCATCTGAAGGAATCAGACTGGCAAGTAAAACAATCTGTGAAAGACAATCTATGATATATGATTCCAACTCTACTTGAGGGGTGGTGTGGGCGAGTCAGTTAAGGGAGGTATTGATGGACAAAACCAATCAGAAAGTAATTTGGTAAAAAATTTCCAACAACTATAAATGAAAGTTATTCCCTGAATTTTGCAAACGTTTCATTTTACAGATCAACAGTAAATCTGCAAATAAAATTCTTACTGTCAATTATACAAATTCCATTTTAACAAACTCCAGAAATCTGAAGAGTTTTCTAACACCAGGAAATTATGAGATGCAATGTCAGTTAACATTTTATTACATTTTATGGTTAACCAGTCTGTAATTCTGTTTATCTTGTTCCTCAGCACCTGTTTTTAATGGCAATTTTCTTTTTATATACTCCCAGAGCACCCAGAACTTCTTTAAAACATGTACTACACTTGGGATTTATTGTGTGTCACATTCCCCAACTAGGTGGTTAGCAACATAGGAGTAGGCACAGTGTGTCCTTCTTTGCTATATTCTTTAGCCTATACTTACAGCTCCTGGCACATCGTAAGTACTTGGTAGCAGAGGTGCTAAATAAATACCGTGAATGAATGCGTAGTAGTGAAATTTTAACTCCTTTAATAATATTGAGGCTGACATTATGGTTAAAAGTCTAGTCAGAGAAGCTGCTGGATGGCCTGGTTTGAGGCCTAATTCTAAACACTGACCCAAGCTCCTATCTCTTACTCCCTTCCCTACATGGCACTTGGGATTTCTCAGTTTTGACAAACGGATCAAGGAGTACAGGACAGCAGCCTCTCTTTCCATCCAAGTCTCCACCTCACTGACCTCTTCCCTCCTACTGTGGGTAAAACCACTACTCAGAGAGGCGGGGTTTCCAAAGGTGATTCTGCTTCAGGAATGTGAAAGAGAGAACAGGAAGGGACAGTTAGAAAAATAGTTTGTCCGGTATGAACCCATTTGTGTTTATATATGCCTAGGAAATCCCCGAAAGGCTATACCAGAAACTTAGTTACTTTTGGGGAATGTGAAGAACAGGTGATGGGGGCAGGGGGATTCCTACGATTCTTTTACTTTTTTTGCTCTGGAGCTTTCTTTACTGCTTAACATTTATTATTTTTTAACCAAGAATATGAAAATAACATAAAATCAAAAAGCCACAACAAACAGACTCTCTTCACATATTTATCTGGTAAATCAGTACAGGTATGTTTACTTTGCTATTAGATTCAAAGCTTAAGTAGTGATGAAAACAGTTATAGTAACAAAGGGAAAAATCAAATGGAAAATACCTACATCAAGCACTGTGGACTTTTTTAAAAGGTTCAGTTCAAGTCTACCTGTCTACAATAGGTCTCAACTGAAGCGAAAAGTGGCTTCCTAATCAATTAGCATTGCGAGTAAATTCCTTCTTGCACGTTGCAGTCCTCTTTCTTAAGTAGAAAAAAAAACCCCAAGAAATTCCATATAAAGATTAGCATGTGGCAAAGTTTTTAATGCAAACTCTACCTTATAAAAGCTATACTCATATCCCGGCGCCATTCTCTGGGAACCTGTAGTTTGGGGGAAACGTCTCACTAACATTCAAGAAGTTAAGTCTCAAAAATGAAGTTACTGAAAAAGCTTAATTCTCAATGCGGGTGGGAAAATTTCCACACAGGAGCAAGTTGAGGTTTTTCACGGCGGAAATGGTATACACCTGAGCTGGTTTCAGTTAAAGCAATTTCTTCATTAGTTTTACTTGGCCTAAGATCCTAAACAACTACTTTACACTACCAAATCCCAAACAAAACAAACCTCAAACCTTACCCAAGTCTCTGCAGTTACGTTGTACAAAACAGTCACTGCCAGCCATTGCGCTCACTTGCAATGTGACCAGTTCAAACTGACATATGCAGTAGGTGTAAATGCATACAGGATTTCAAAGACTGGTACCCAGAAGAAAATGCAAAATATCTCACTGATAACTTTCATATTAATTACATGCTGAAATGTCCTTGACACATTGGGTACAATACTAAAATTATTTCACTTCATGTTACATGTTCATTTTGTGATAAACTGGGTTAAACAGAACATTAAAATTAATTTCTTTTTACTTTTTTAATGTGTCTACTAGAAAATGTAGAACGTGCAGTGGGGCTCGCATTATAGTTCTATTGGGCAGCGCAGCTCTGCGCCTCAGTCACCTCCCGCAGAAGTTACAAGGCTCACGTGAAAACGCCTGTACACACTTAGCGCTTCTCGGCTATTAGCTAAGAAAAGGCCAGACGCCAGGTCAGGCGTTCACACAGGAGAGACTGAGAAGTGAATGAAGCCGGTGTCACCTGGCTTCCAGTCACGAAGGCCACCTTTCGGGGACACGCCTGCCTTCTCTCGTTCGCAGACACGAGGCTGGAATATCACCCGTGGAAACCGGAGGCCGCCTCTGAGAGTCTGCGGCGGCGCCACGGGAGGGGTTTGTGAGGGGTCCCTTTTTCCAAGCCAGTGTCTGAGCCGAGGCGAGGATACCGAGGAGAAAACCCGAAACGCACCTCCGGCGGGCGGCCTTCTCGGAGGAAAGCCGACAGGCCAAAAGGCAGCTGGCTAGGCTCGGCTCTCCCCGCCTCAGCCGCGGCGCCGCCGCCTCCTTCGGCGGCCTCACCTACCTGCCGCTCTGGTTCCCTGAACGCCGCGGCGGCTGCAGCTCCCGAGGCTGCGGCTGCTTCTCCTCCTTCCGCACGGCTCACTGACTCCCGGTCCATCGTTGTCGCCGCCACAGGGCTGCTGGTGCTGGCGAGATAGAACGTAATGGCCGATAAGCCCACTTCCATCCTCCGCCTCCCTGCCCGGTTGTGGTCAGAGCTCGCGGGCGGTCCAGTAGGACTCACCCGCAGCGCCGGTCTAGCGCCACGCCCTGACAGGCCACGGCGCCAGGAGCGGGGCGGGCCTGGGGGCGGGGCCTGGTCGAGGGGCGGGGCCGACGAGCCTCGCCCTCAGGGCTCGGCACCCGGGACTCGGCTGACCGCAGCCTAGGAGGCACAACTACCGGCTCTCGCGTGACGGGGCGGGGCGGGGCCTTTTGCAGTACCGCTCCCGGTCCGCGTCTGGAGCTCGCCGGGCCGCCGCCTGGCATCACCAGTGATGTCATGCCTCGTACCTGTACCTGGAGCCTTACTGTGGATGTCGGCGCAGCCACTCACCAGCTGCATCTTGGGCAACCTCTCCCCCAGACCTGGGTTTTTACTGCACTTGTGAAATGAGAACAGCTGCATGGTTGTTAGTCTTCAAAGGCTTGTGCTGAGATATGGTTGCTGAAAATGCATGGCTCATGCTACATATTCCATTCCTAACCTGAATGACAGTCTAGCCAAATAGCCTTGAAATAAGAGCCTCGAAGGTGAATTTTTGCTTACACTAGTCTGAAATAAATATAGCTAGAAAAAGTTAAGGGAGACTTGAAGAGAGCAAAGGGCAACAGCAAGCTTCCATTTTAACAATGTGAGGGATAGTTTATTACCTGTTTTAGGGGCACGTGTGTGTGGGTTAGAGGAGGCATCCCAGACTTTTCCCATTTTCCCCAATGTTCAACCAAATTAAAAAGTTCATGATTGTAGTGATTACTGTACTAGACTAGTTGGGGCATTTCCAAGTAAATGTTTTTTTTTATTTTAGTTTTAGTATGAAAGGTTTCACGAATTGTAAAGGTCAAAAATAAAATATATTACTTCAGCCACGGCAGGCGGGGTGGGGTTCACTTGATACTTTAAATTCTATTTTCATGCCAGGCAAAATTCAGAAATGCTCCCCAAAGTTTGTCCTAGTACATGTTATTCAGCCTGGCGAGCAGCCAGCACACGGACATTCCTACAACCTTAAGTATTCCTTTCTCTCCTGTGCAAAAGTTCTTTTTCCTTACTCGTATACTTTCCATCCTGCTATAACTTTGATATTCTAAAAAACAAAAAAACCTTAAAAATAAGAGTTGATCATTTGAAAACCATCTACATTTTAAACATTGGTTGGAAATTCATAATCTACTGCTAACAAAATTAGCTTGTTGCTGAGGTAAACAAGTTTTAGTAACATAATCTGATGCTGTCTAGTGGCATTAGCCAGTCGTTGAGTCTGTCCAAAATGACAAAAACAAACTGCAATAAATTGAAAAGAAAAATAAAGAGCCAATTGTTAAAGACTTCATGAATTGGCCTTCATAAACAAGATAGTTTACATTACATGTATTCAAAATCCCTTTCCTCTTACTGGCAAGAGGGTAATCAACAATCTTTGTTATTAAAAATTTGTGGAATGTTTATAAATGCATGATTTTATTTTGAAAATTGGCAATTAAACATCAAATTACAATTTTCACTGAAGCAGAACTAATTTTCATGGTTTATAAGTACATTTCTTTGTTTATTGAAAATTTGAAATGCAAGTCACATTCCAACATGAACTGGAAGTATTTTCTCAGAAGTTATTTTTAACACAAATATGCAATTGAAGAGCAGTCTATTACAAACAACTCAGCAACAGAAAAGCATAGCAATTCTAATGGTTTTAGTTTGGGCATTTACATTTTTGTCATTATTTCCAGATTGTCATAGGTCAACTAAAAGTGGACAACAAAGCAACATACCAAAACTTTCCTTCTTTCACTTTGTAGTATAAGTTATATCACTATGACAAAAAAATAAATTCAGGTATGTACTTGAAAACATAAATGTGGTCTAAATTTATCATTTAATGATACATACAGAGCTAAAAAAAGGTAAATTAGGATCTATTTCTGTGAAAGGCTGGGAAAACAAAACTGAATAAAATTCAATAACCAGGAATGTCCATCAAATAAAAAACAAGACTTTCTTCTAGTTTTGACATACTGTTTCCCCGAAAATAAGACCTAGCCGGACCATCAGCTCTAATGCATCTCTTGGAGCAAAAATTAATATAAGACCCTGTATTATATTATATTACTGGGTCTTATATTAAAATAAGACCGGGTCTTTTGTGAATTTTTGCTCCAAAAGACGCATTAGAGCTGATGGTCCGGTTAGGTCTTATTTTCAGGGAAACACAGTAGCTACATAAATATTTTAGTAGAGAATATTTTTAAGGTTATCCGATTCTGCAAATAGGGGGATGTATTTTCATCATCATTGATGCACAAGAATAAGGTGGTAAATTTAAAAATCCACATTAGGTTGATTTTAAGCATAAATTGTTAAATAACAGTAGTGGCTTCACTTATGGAGCCCAATATGCCAGGTACTGTGCTAAGGGCTTTCCTTGTATTTTCTCTTTCTCACAGTTCTGAGATACTATTGCAATTACCAACATTTTCAGATAAGCAAAAAAAGGTTTAGAGAGGTTAAGTAACTTGCTCAAGGACAAAGCTGATAAGCAGAGCAAGGATTCAAACTCAGGCAGTCTGATTCTAGAGCCCATCTTCTTAGCCACTCTGAAAATGAAAATGTCAAAAAATAGGGTATTAGGAAGGCAGGAAATTCTTAGACCGAAGGTGAGTGTAATATTTGGAAAGATTTGGATGGAAATTAGTAAAATGTGTGTATTTTTTGAAGTGTTATTACGAGATAGCCATTTGTAAACTTAAGGCCCTAGGTGTTAAGAAACAAATGAAAATGCCAAGTGAACTTGTTTTATTTGATGCTGTGAACACATTTGTTTTAATCGAAATTTGGTCAGATTTTTTTGTGTGTGTCACAAGACTATACTATTGATATTCAACTATCAGAATTTTTTATATGGTACTAGTCATAAAATATTAGTTTCTTTATACACTATGCCAAAACACAATATTCTCAATGTTGAGGACCGTGCATCTTAATCTGAAGTCTATAAAACCCTAAGGGGTCTTCTGATAATAATCTAAAAGCCAAGTATAAAGATATAAGGAGGATTTCCACAAGTAAGGATGCCTTTCATCTCAGGGCAAGATCAACCATGTATCTTTTAACACAACAAGAAGGCAATTGCAAAAAATCAAGGTATACTCATTAACTGAAGGTTTCCACACTCCATCTCCTACAGAATGGAGTGTCAAGAAACAGGCAGATAGTTTTTGCACCACTTCTGCCAGAAATGAAACTCTGAATCCCTTAATTGATTTCCCAAAGTCAGAAATTATGGGACTGTCAATATATCCAGTAATAACTCTTACCTCTTTTGAGCCAATGAGGAGCATATTTCCCTAATCTATTTAAAAATCATTTAAAAAGCAAGCAAGCATGACTCCAAATATATACATTACACATTCTCCTCCCTCGATGAAGATATGGGACCTTTCTCTGAAAAGAGGCTCACAAAACTTTGGCATATGTTGCTTAAGAAAAATAGACCATAGTCACAGGATATTAGTCCCTTCTGCTTCCCATGAGAAGGAAAAGCCTTTATGCAGCAGTGTAAGAGGAGTCTCAGGTGAAAAGTCGGCGATTTTCTTAGTGTCAGGCTCATCTGAATTATCCCACTTACAAGCAGGTACTGTTGTGTAATTTGACTGTTTTTCCACTTATGATCCAACTGCTACCGAGAAATGCATTGTGTTTTAGGCTAAGAAGAGAACACTTTTAAAAAGATACAATGTGCTCCTCAAATGATGATTTCAAATGAAGAGAAAATGAGAATTGCAAACAGTAGCACATGCATGCCAAACTCCAAACGACTTGTGTGGCATTACATTAATTCTGTCAAAGGAAATGTGCCATAATTACCAGCTTATAAGGTCTATTTTCACTTTAAAAGTATCCGAAAATTACCTTGTATTCAATATGCCTGGATTACAGATAAGCGGTCCAGGGAGAGGGACAAGGCCTATAGTCATGGGTTAGCAACTACTCAACACTGAGCACAAATAATTACCTACCACTAATGACAAAGTGGGGAAAAAACTATCATAGCAAAATTTCATATTATATGAATAACTACTTTACAAAAATAACAAGCCACAGACTATACAACTGATCTAGAAGTAAAATTTAAATGAATCCCCCAACATTTGATATAAATTCATCATTCCTGTAACTTATGGCTCAAAAGCCAAGAAGGTATTAGGTTCAATAGTAATGCAATGGTTTAATGTTCAGAACATGGTAATTGGAATTTAGAGCAGAATTTTTAAGGTGACTCGGTTTCTAATCCAGTAAATGCCAGTAAGGAACAGAATCATCTAGATCTGAGCTGTGATGATGGCTTTCTCATTTTGTGTATAACTTATTTGGCTTTATTAATAATTATAGCTAGATTTTAAGAAAGACCAAAACTTACTTAACATTTATTTAGCCATGGTTCTCACTGACATAGTTTTTATTAGAACTTATTCAAATCCCTTGGTTGCTCTTTGTATTCAAATATAAATTACTTGCTTTTCTGCATACACACGCATCAACTTGAAATTCCTTCACATTTAAATGCTTTGTTCCATTTTTTACTGAAATACTTGTTTACATGCAGGATTTCCAGGTGGAAATTCCCATACGTTGGAATTTTTTTCACTTTCCCGTTCCCGAATCCCAAGATATAAACTGTTTTCTGTTCTCCACAATGAATCGTTTCCACAAAGTGACAGCCAATACTACCAACCACTTGGGTTCAAGGAGCCGATTTTCCCGATTTCCCAACCAACTTTTCTCGGGATTTGGGAATGGAAAAGCAAAAAAAATTCCTGAGAACGGGCGGGAATTCCCACCTGGAAACCCTATTTATATGTACTAGAGCTACCAGTAAAAGAAATTCAATTTTATTTTATATTAGATTTACTTTTTAGACCATTCATTCTAAAAAGTAAACCATAATATACTTTTAGCAGACTTTTTAGAATAATGGTCTAAAAAGTAAACCAACATTCACTGACATGAGGTATTAATATTGTATTAATTTTACCTACATTAATATGCTTGATGAGACTTCAGTTCTAGTAAATTTAGGACTTCTCACATTGCAATATACTGTATTTATTTGAATAAAGTAATGGTATATATAACATACTTTAAAATCACTTTTACTACATGATGAAAAGTACTTAATTTTTTCCAAAAAAATCCTCCATAAAATTGCAATCATTGTGCACACATACATACACCTTCTATCTGACATGCCAGCAAATATACTCCTAGGAAAACGTGGACACCCGTTACATCACATTGTTAATTTGTCCTTTCTTGGTATTGTAGTTTTTTTTATAATTATTTTTTATGTCTTTTTGCTCTATAATTACATATGCATTGTAAGCTTAAGGAATTATATACTTAGTTTTATGTTTGTACGTATTTAAGTAACAATATAAAATTCAGGAAGAATCCAATGTTGTATATTAGATCTACCTAGTGGTCTAAGCTGAACAGATAACAAAAAGCCAAGGAACCAATTTTAATAGTGAAACACACAGGAAATTTGTTCAACTTATTAAAGAATTTGATTTTGGTATATAGTACTTATGCCGTCAAAAATCAGTACCTTAATACAAACTGAGAACAGAAGAATGGCTTTTGTAACTAAAGATGCCAGGTTGAGGAATTAATGGAATCAAAATTTTAGACAGCGTCTCCAATTCCCTTATTTTATAGAAGAGGAAAGAGAAATGAAAGCTGATCTAGGTGTTCTATACCTTAGTTGTCCTTTGCCACAGTTATTTTTGCTTCTGAAAAATATAATTTGCATCAGACACAAAGATACTAAAAACAATGCCTGAAACCATAAAAGGAAGTGCAACTTCCTTTCCCTGTCAAAAGTCAAAACTGGAACCTTGAAGATAAAAATCACAAAAATCCATGCCCAGAAAAGGTGGTATGCATTTTAATAAGAAACTAATTTGAAGAACAATATTTTCTCTATTGTCAAATTTCTGTCGCTGGACCTTACAATGACATTTCTGCAGAACACATGATACATCATTTTTACAGGGTATACAATGTCCTATAAGAATATTCTAGTTTTTAACTGGTGAAAATAACTTAGTGGGATATAACATCTTTGCCCAAGTAAACAAGAAAATCAGTTGCATTCTTCATGTAATTATTTTTTAAAGATACTTTGATTTATGAGAACTTCTTAAAACACTTGAGTCATAAAAAATACTATAAAAACTAGCTATTTCTTTCACTCTCTCCATCTACTACAAATCAATCCTTTGCTGTAGATCAGCAAGTTCATCCTAGTTGAAAATACACTGCTACACTATTTCTTTTATCATTACGATGTCAATAATAGGCATAATTATTCTAGTATTTTTAACTAATTCCATAACTTATTTAAAAGCCATTGTTCTAAATGAACTGTGCAGCAATCCAAAGTAACCAACAACCAAATCAACCTTGTTATGTTCCCATTATTTTTAATATATAACAGTAATAGGCTAATATTTGCAATTATTTTTCCATTAGGATGTCTATATATTATCTATTATCATCAAAGCATATCAATTTCTTCAAGCAGATTTTTGGTATGTAAGAAACAGAACAAAATTGGCTTTTCAAAAAAAAAATCAAGCATTGCCATTAAGGCTTCAAAAATATGAGGTAAAAAAATGCAAGTTATATACAAAACATATTGTGTGAACTGTAACCAAATTCACAATTTCAATTTAAATGGCAGAGCTAAGATTTTCTATGGCAGCATTACCTTAGTTACTCTAAATTAAACAAAAATCCCTAATAGATAACTAACTCTACCGTATTTCCCGTTAAAGGTATACTTGCTTTTAGGGATAGTTTTAAATGACATAGTTCTATTGGTTTTTCTGTCTGCCCTTTAATGTGATACACTGATAATTTGAAACCATAAAGAAAGTTAACAACCTCTTAACTTATAATGACTTTGAAGTTTATTTTACAGCACTTTTATTGAGACATCTTGTAACTACCGGCCAGGACTGTTTACAAATGTAATGCTTGGCCTTTAAAACAATTAAAAATTTTTAAGTACTAAAATTTTACATCATGATTTGTTTAACTTAAGAAGTGTTACGATGGCAAAAACTAACAGAAGAAAATCTAAAGCAAAAATATAATGATTTCCACAAAAACCATACATTCTTCCCTTATTTGAGAAGGCAGGAGGGAAGACGGAAGAAGGAAGGAGGAAAAAGAAAAGGAAGAGGAAAAAGGAAAGGAAGAGGAAAAAGGTGAAAAGAGAAAGGAAAAGGGCAAAACAGGCAAGAAAAATACTTTTTTTCCCTGTTTGCAAAAAGGAGGGAAACTCTGAGGTCTCAGCAAATAATGTAATCAACTGAGTCAGTTTATATTAAGGCATCTTCTTTACATATTATTGAATCCCATCATGCCTTTCATATTGCCAGCAGCGCCCTGTTGAAACTGCCTCATCATTGACTGAAGTCCTGCCATACCACCTAGAATGAAAGTAAAATCAGATAATTATTAAGTAGAACTTGAAACATTTGTTACTTTTGTCTAGTATTTTACCTTCCAAAAAATAGACTGGGTTCTGACTGCAATTTGGTCATCAGACTTAAAGAACACACTAATTCAAAATTTTATATTCACCAGTATCCTCATCTATGAAAGACAATCAAGAACCTACCTCATCAAGTCATGAGAAATAAATGAGATAATACATGAAAAGATCTAGAACAGTACCTGTTACACAGTACAGAGTCAAAAAATCTAAACAAAAAAAGTATTTTCTGGGATGTCCAAGAAAGTCTTGTAAGCAGTAATCAGTTTGGAAGGGTGGGAAGTCATTTAATAGGACTTACAGAAAAAATTCACCATTTACTGAACATCTATTTTACGCCCAGCACTGTACCAAATGCTTTCATATTTATTAGCTCATTTTATTGTCACAATTTCCTGATGAGATATTATCTGTGATTTTAAAGAAGGGGAAAGTGAAGTTCAGAAAGTTTAAGGAACTTTTCAGAGATTACATAGTAAAAGTGGAACTGGATTTCAAAATGCTTATATAATTTCAAAGTCTCATCACTGAAAATATCCAGATTCTAAACTAGGGTAAAAGGTCACCAAAATAAGCATGAACAAAAGATGATTAAGTAGCTTCCTGAAAAAAATCACACAGATGGCAGCAGAGGAGTGAATAAAACCTCAGCTTAATAGCACTATTACAACCATTCAACTTAGAAGTCAGAGGGCCATTTCCCTCAAATCACACATCTGTTGAACAGATTTTCATAATCTCACAACAGAAGGCTTATTAAAACTCAACCCTTATAAATTAAACTGTGTATTAGCAACTGACAACTTTGTATTTACCCATGTGATGAAGAACTCTTGGATCCATCATTTTGGCCATTTGTTGATTCAATTTTGCCATCTGTGACTGGCTCACATTCTTAGACATGTCACCACCTGAAAATAAAAAAGGTTTTGAGTCAATATAGAACGTAATATAATCAGGGTCATAGAAAGTTTAATGAATTGAGTAAATAAAGAGAAAAAAAATCACCTATAATCTTATTCTAACACAGTTATTTCTATTTGTACATACTCTTTTCTAATCTTTTATCTCAATTACATATTTTTGAGAAAGAACAAGTGAAATTCTGTATTAAGGGACTTTCTTAAGGGCTAAGATTTTTCTTAATACTTTTAGTTATACCTGTGAATGAGCCACTACAAGCAAAACTGTATCCATTGGCTATTAATAGTAAGCTATAAAAACAATTTTTAATGCTTTTTTCTATATGGGAGAATGCTGAACAAAAAACTGTTTATAGCGTTGGGTTAATCGGGAAAGAGACTGGATTACTGGTAAGTGAATATGAAAGAATGAGTCTGAGAGAACTTGAAAATTTGTACATATCTAAGAAGCTATTAAAAGTAGCAAAAAGCTCCAGAGACTAGAAAGACAAATAATCTAACTCCATTTATCAATGAATTTCCACACAGTCCAAATTCCACAGTAAAACAGGCAACGAAAGAAAGGGATGCACTCTAGGGCAGAACTGATAGAAGTATTCCTTCAGAAGATAGCTGCTGTGCTGAAGAGACAAGAAGTAAAAGAGATAGAAGTAACAACAATGAATAAGTAGAACTGCTTCGGCAGAATTATTTATTTCATAGGAACATTAACTCTGACACTTCTCAGGAGCATTTATGAAAATGAAAACCAAAGCTGCCTGATTCTTTGATCAGAGCTGGCTAATCGGAATAAATTAAAGAACTATGAAAGATATGTTTTTTTATAAAACATATGATAAAATCTGTGAATAATTAAGTCTCTGTAAGATGTGAATTCTATGTTCGTTGGTGATTTGTCATAAGAGTTTGTTTCTGAGAATTTAAAACTTCTAAAAAATATTAGGAGTTTGGTGTGGCAAGGATGTGCACCGTATCCACTGATCATTTCATCTTGGTTGTGCCTTTATTGAGTAATCAATGCTTAGATAAGATCTGACTGATGGATCTGCAGTAGTTCTATCAAGAATAGTCAGGGTCTCACTATGTTGTACACCTGAGACTAATATAATACTGTACGACAACCACAATTGAAAAATAAAAGAAAAATAAGAGGAAGGAAGGAAGGAAGGAAGCAAGGAAGGAAGGAAGGAAGGAAAGAAGGAAGGAAGGAAGGAAGGAAGGAAGGAAGGAAGGAAGGAAGGAAGGAAGGAAGGGAGAGAGAAAGCAAGAAAGAAAGAGAAAGAGAAAAAGAAAGGGAGGGAGGGAAGGAGGGAGGGAGGGAGGGAGGGAGGGAGGAAGGAAGGAAGAAAGGAAGGAATGAAGGAAGGAAGGAAGGAAGGAAAGAAAGAAGAAAGAAAGGAAGAAAGAGAGGGAGAGAAGGAGGAACGGTGTGTGTGTGGGGAATAGTCAGGGTCATCTGGGAAAGATGTTAAACTGACATAACTTGTTTATTAATAACTATCTGAAATAGCATGTGATATTAGAAATTATAACCAGTTTTAAACATGTCTGTCTCATTTTTTCCCTTGTCATAAAAAGTAGGACATAGCAAGCAAGGAAAATAAGAAAAGTATAAAAGACAAAAGGTGATAAGAACTTCTGTAAATACTCATTTTTTTAAGAAAGCTATTCAGTGGTACTGTTCATCTTTGGAGCCCGCTTAATAAATATTTTTTGAAATAATAAATTCACTTTAGTAGTATTTATAATACAGAAAAAAATTAAGAGATGGCTGGGACAGTTGATTAACTCTTTGGAAAAACAAACTTATCTTTTTACCTTGCACAATACATAGCAAAATAAATTCCAGATGGAACAATGGCAAAACCTAAGGAATAAAATCAAACCAAGTAGAAAATATAGCTGACTATTATTGTATCAACATGGGGAAAACTTTTATGAGCATAAAAAAAAAAATCAAAGGAAATGATAAATAGCCTTGGCTACATTAAAAATGAAAATTTCTGTTCATTAAAAAATATAAATAAAAATAAAAGGCAAGAGAAAAGCTGGGGAAAATATTTGCAGACATAAACCAAGGACTTTAAAGAATTACTACAAAGCAATAAGGGGAAAAAATGAAATAGATAAAGAAGGAACCTAAGAGGAGAGTCACAAAGGAAATTCAAACCAGTAAATGCACAGACATGTTACACTTCAGTAGTAACCTAAAAAACACACATTGAAAAAACATTTGAACATTAAATTAGAAACATTAAATTCTTACACATTATAATATTCAGCATCAACTATGTTTCTGATCAAAGAGACAAACCCCCTAGCCTCATGGAAGATGGCACAGAAACTGATACAAGAATGAATATTGACATAGAAGCAGGTGAATCAGCCTAAATATCCAACAAAGAAGCATTGCATTAAACAAATACACCCCCTCAAATGGAATAGTAGTCAGTGGTTAAAAGTTATATTTTGAAGAATATTTGACAATATATGGAAAATAGTCACGATATATCAGAAGAAAACACTAGTTATTATTAAATGTTATTTGCAATAGGATCTATGGGATTATCTGACGAGTAAAGGTAATGGGTGTTTTAAATTTTTTTCTTATACTTTCTTATATTCTCTAAATTATCTCTGATTATATATTATATCTTCAAAAGTCATTAAGTTTGTTTTTAAAAATAATAGTGTTTATTACCTTGAATCTGAACACAGATAAATCACAGCTCACATTACAAATCCCAGAAGTACTTAAATATAATGAGAAATTCAGCACTATATTTTCTAAGACTGGTTTTAATTTTCAGTTTCTCAACTTTCCTTTCAGAGTGTTAACTAATGATAAGCTTATTTTTCTTACCTTTGAAAAGTCCTTTGATACCTCCCATCTTTTTTACCATCTGTGCAAATTTGGTATATTGTGTCAAAAGTTCTTGAACATCTCTTGTTGACACACCTGATCCTCTTGCTACTCTTTGGATTCTTCCTGGTTGTTTACTAAAAACCTTGGCACCATCCGTACTATCAAGTTCTGCAGGCAAGGGTCAATTACTTTCACTTACATACAATTAACATATATTATCAAAGCAGTTATGTACAAATACCTTACACACAGAAAAACAAATATCATGGTCAAACCACCATCAGATTTAACAAATGTTATCATCTGCAATGTTTGCCTGATTTTTAAAAATTAAATATGAAATATATTCAAAATGTTTACAATATTCATAAGCTATAAAAAATAAAAACACAAGTACTCACCCTACAGTTTAAGTAAAATAGAACATTATGTTTAAAATAGAACATTCTGAAAACCCATGTCTATCGTTTCTGTATCTCATATCCAACTACTCCTCAAAGCATATACCAGAAGTAAAAGGTGTATTTCCAAAAAGAACAGAAGTGCTCACCTGAGCTTTCAATAACTATTAACCTTTAAATCAAATTTTTAGGCATGTAAGCAAGCAGAAGTAGGTAGTTCTACCTATAATCAACAAAATAATTGTTGTATTTCCTATAATCCACTAATTACTAGTATTTTAATCCTTTCTGTAACATAAACAATGAGTTAATTCCCTCCAGTGTTTTGGAAACTCTTTGAATATGAGGTGAATGTCTTCTGGTGTTAGTTACATACATTCTCAGAAACAGGATGGCCTTTAGTCAAAATTTCTACCATGTTTGCATTCTCTCTGCAACATCCCACCAATAAGTGGTCATCTAGCCTCGGTCTTAACATACTCAGAAGAGATAACCCACTATCTAAAATAAGGACATCTATGCCATTCTATTATACCTGTAATTATGGAAAATCTTTTCACATATTAAAATGAAATGTTTGCCTGGCACATCTTTCTATTTTGCATAAATGTCTTTTTGCCCAGCACAAAGAATAAGGCTCTCAAATATTTAAGAGCCACTTGTCACCTGTGAATTTTCTCTGGGTAACAAATATCCAACATCTGTTCTTCTTATAACATGGTGTAGAACCTCATTTATCATCTAGATTTCCTAAATACAACTTCTAATTTGTCTGTGCTCTCTAAGCATATTGGCCAGAAGTGAACTAAAATCCAGGTGAAGTCTGATTACCAATGCAATACAAATAAAGACCAAAATTCTCATTATAAGCCTGTAGTCCATTAAAACCTCTAAATCCATTTCATAAATGCAGCTTTTCATCCACATCTTTACTATAAAATCTTTAGGAAATGTGTATCATATTCCTTCCAAGCTCAAAAGGAGAGAAAGAAGATAAGCTAATTAACAGTACATCATGGTAAGCAATATGATAGAGTTAAGCAAATAGCAAACAAAAGGAGACAAAATTTAAAGAGGGAAGTCAGGAAAGGCTCCATGCTGGCGGTTCCTCTTTAATTGAGTGGTCCTGAAGGACAAGTATGAGTTAAGTAAAGAAAAGAAAGGAGCCAGGGACATTCTAGGAAGCAGAACATTAATTCCTAAGAACAAATTAAAAGTTTTGTGCAGAAGGAACCACACATGGATAAGAGCTGAGAGATTTAAGAAGCTGCAAAAGTAGGTAAGGATAAGGTGATAATAGAATTTGTATGCCAAGCTTAGGAGTTTGGAATTCGTCATGAAGACAATAAAGAGCCACTGAGAGATTTTGACCCCAGAAGTGTTATGTTTGAAAAGACCATTCTTGTGGCAATGAAGAAGAAAGATTAAAAAGAGGGTGAATAAAGAGAAAGGGAAATGTTAGGAGGCTACTATAGCAATCCTGGTAAGAAATGATGAGTGTGTGAACGAATGCAGGGAATACAGAGGCAAAGAGGTAATATCTGAGAAATATTTAGCAAGTAGTACTCATACTTCTAAGGTGACAATAAGGCTTCTGCATTCCACTTGGAAGTGATAAAACACTGATACAAGTAGATTGTGATAAGTTAAATATGTATATACATTGTAATACCTAGAGCAACCACTAAGAAAACTATTCAGAGATATACTCAAAAACACTATAGGTACATTAAAATAATGTTCAAATAACCCACAGGCAAGTAGAAAAGAGAAAGCAAACCAACAAAAATCCAAGGGAATAAACAGAATAATAAAATGGCAGAACTATATTCTAATACATGAACAATGTATCAGTTAAGACATTATCAAAATGTAGTAAAAGAAAAAACATGCTCTTGACACGAAACTCACTTCAAATATGATATAGGTAGGTTAAAAGTAAAAGAATGGAAAAAGATACACAATGCAAAAAACTAAAAGAAAGCTATAAGGGCTGTATTAATATCAGATAAAGTAGATCAGGGACAAAGGAGGACATTACATACTTAATGATAAAAGGGTCAATTCACCAAGAAGACATAATTCTAAATTTGTATGCACCCAACAAAAGAGCTTCAAAATACATGAAGCAAAATTGACACAACTGAAAGGAGAAAAGTTAGGCACTTTAATACCTCAATTTCCATAATCAACAGAACTATTAGACAGAAAATCAGCAAGGATACAAATCTAAGTTTATCCCAGTTTCTAGCTTGGCTGACTGAATAGATAGATGGAAGTGTCACTCACCAAGGGAGAAGCACTATACTTTGGATTTGATGTGCTTCAGAAAACTTTCAAACATGTAAATAGAGATGTCTGTCCACCATTTAGTGAGCACCTAGAGAGAAGGTGATCCAGAGTGTAGACCCTCAAGCCACAATGTCTGAGTTCAAAGCCCAGCCTATCCACTCTCTAGCTAGTGACCTTGAGGAAATTACTCATCTTCCCTCTATCTCAGTTTCCTAATCTGTAAAAGCTAGATAATAATAGATTTTGACCCCAGAATTGTCCCGTAAGAATTATTGTGAAGATTAAGTGGGTTAATACATGTAAAGTGCTCAGGACAGCGCCTGGGACAGAGTAAATACTCTAGACATGGCTGCAATTATTAATTCTACATGCAAAACTTTCTGCAGTGGTCAAGATATAGAGATAAGAAAGACACAATTTTATTTGGGTTACTATGAAAACCTAGAGCTCAGGAAAGTGGGAGAGACCACAAAACATGAATCATAGATGGAAAAGAAAAGAAAATGAAAAATGAGAAGAATGATTAGAGCAGTGTACTTCTGAGAAGGAACAATGAGTTTCAGAGCCTAATAAGTTTGTAAGCATTGCTTAAACTATCCTCTCTTACAGATCCCACTTCACGTTAGCATATTAGGGCTCTCAGGAGACTTGTAATAAAATAAGCTTAGGTTTTTCCTAACCCAGTGTTCCACCAAATTTATTTGACTACAAAACTACCCTTTTAAGTTATCTCTACCAACATCATGAAGAACTAGTGTTCTTTACATGGGACTCATTTGGAGAAGCATTGTATTAGACATTTCTCTCAATGATAAAGTCAATCTAATAATCATAACCCTTTGAGTAAGAGCTTTCAAGGAGCTACAACTCTACCTAAAAAACTCTTTCAGTCTAAATTTGTCCCCATCTTGTCCACAAGACCATAGTGACACTATCACTTTGCTGATAGTCAAACATTGTCCTCTAAATCAAGTTACCTACCATCTTACCTTGATCATTCATACTATCCATTATCGTCATTAATTTCTTTAGCCTTGCCATTGACTCCTGTTCATTTCCTTTGCTCATAAAATCTGTGCCAAAACCAGGGATCATCCCCTACAACAGATATATTTAAACATAAAATCAACAATGGCTTGAGATTAACTGTTCAGAATGTTGACATTTAACTATTGGCTTTAATACGGATGAGTTTTTAAATTTTCTATTTTTTTATAAAAAATATTAAAAATAATTAAAGAAAGTGCATCTGTTTTTAGAAATTTTAACAAAAAAACAAAAGTAATAAAAAAAAAAGTAGGATAACTAACCAAGATCTGACTGAAGGGGCCCATTTTCATGATATTTTGAAATTGTTCATACATGTCTCGCAACGTAAACTGACCTGAAATAGAACACAAATGATTCAGATATATTAGAGAATGCACATTTTATTTAATAAAACTAATCTTTTCCTTAATTATGGGTTCATCTTGAAGCACACTTCAAAATATCCAATCCAAAAAAGTTCACTGAGCAGTTACTCTGTGCAATACTATAGGATGAATGCAGTGAAGAATATACAGACACACAGACAGATCCTATCCTAGAGAAGCTTAGAGTCTATCAGAGAAAATGGAACAAACAAGAAAATTGAAAACAAGGCAAACTATACCCACTAGGATGACTAAAATTAAAAAGCACGACAACACCAAAAGTTAAAGATGTGGGTCAAGCAGAACTCTCACGCACTGTTGGTGAGAACATAAAATGGCAGAAACACTTTAGAAGGTTGTTTGGAGTTTCTTAAACAGCTTAGCTGTCCATGAACTGGAAAGTGGATAGACTGTGGATGAAATACTGCTCAGCAATAAAAGGACAGGCTATACAGGTAAGTATATCTACATGGATGAACATACAAATATTATGCTGAGTTAAAGAAGCCAGATGGGGAAAAAAGGACGTATTCTAGGATTCCTATAATATAAAGCATTTACTGGGAAAGGGAACAAGCAAACTTTCTAGAAATGTTCTGTTTCGTGATGGAGTGTGGATTATTGTGCAGTTGTCAAAATTGATGGAATAATCTGAGCATTTTATTATATGTAAATTAACTTCAATTTAAAAAATACGGCTAATTAACAAGATAAAGGAGAAAGAATAATTTCTGTTTATGTCTTAAAGATATAAATGGAAAAGGTATTTGGTTTTAGGCATTCTGAATTTTTTTTTTTTGGATAATGCTGTTTTATTTATGGATATATGCATTTAAAAATGATAAAATCCACGCATGGGATGACAATAAATTTAAAATAGTGCTTATTTTGGAGGAAGCCAGGAGGTAAATGGGAAGAGAGGAAAGGGGGTACACAGGTGATTTTCATTGTTTCTGCAGTGTTTTATTACCTCAAAAATAACTAACACCGGTTTGGGAAAATGTCAAGAATTGACTGAACTTACTGGTGAACAGGTATTTACTATTTTCTGTACTGTTCTGCATGTTTGAAATACGCTGTTAAAAAATACCAGAAAACAGTTAGAGGGAGGAAAGACTGCAGTGGAAGATAGCAATATGTTTCAAAAATGGGGCAAGAAGCAGAATAAGTTATTGATGATGGTTGAAAGACACTGATTCTGGGTTTAGCAGTTAAACCTGGTAAAGAAGATGTCACTTTTAGAAGAACAGACTGGAAGAACTGCACTACCATAATAAAAAAAAAAAATCATACTATTCATTTTAGTATATTCTGAAATGCACTGTAAAATAAGAAAATACAGACCAACTGAAAAACATATCATAAATGGCATCTTTATTATAGAGCAATCAAATCAGGAAGACATGTAAAAGTTAGGAGACATTGCATAGGTAGATTGATCAGAGAGAAAATTCATATTAGAGAGCAACATATCAGAATTACTAGAATATGAGTGTGTGAAGTTTGTGAATTTAGAGAAAAGTATTTAGGCCACTGAGATCTTTTACGAAAATAAACATACGAAGATAAAGAAAAGAAAAGTGTAGAAGTTTTGCTTTTTTGCAAACAAAAACATGAGAAGAGACATGAAAGTAGGACAGGACTGGAGGAGTGTAAGCAAATCAGGTTCCAGTTTCCCTAAAGGCTGTACTGTACCTACAGCCCCTGCTTAGGCATTCTGAATTTGAAGTATCAGCACAATAAGAAACAAAGAAAGAAATGTCATAGCAGGCAGCTAGAAATGCAGAATTCAACAGTGGTAGAGAAGATTAAAGCTGAAATACATATTAAGCCATTACACAGAAGTGACAATTGAAGCTATAATGTAGGAAATCAACTGTCATGCAATCCAAGTGAAGAGTTTGAAACAGAAAAGGCAGGTAACACTTTAAATACTGGGACCCAGGGAAAAAGAAAGGTCACTACATTTAGAAATCAGGAGGCTCTTGGTGGCCTCAGATAGGAGTAGAATGTTAGGAGTACAACCAAAATGCAGAGACATAAGGAGTGACCCAGGAGTCGGAAAGTAGATTGACTAGGAAGATATTACCCAGTTTCGTGTGGTAATGGAAGCAGTAGTAGGGCTAGTTAAGATAGTGGAAGGCAGGGGGAAAGAATCAGGCAATCAAGGATAGATTCATTCATTCAACAAATACTTACTAAAGAAACTAAGCTAGGTAGTGCAAACATAAAAGATGAAAAACACAGTTATGAAACCTTTCATCTTCAAGCAGGGAAGACAGACATGGAATAATTGTGATGAATAATACAACCATTACAGGGTGCAATGGAAACAAATAGCAGAGGGTTCTAAGCCTAGGAAGTAGGTAAAACGTCCCTGAAGGGCATTTCAAGAGAGAACTGAAGTTTGAGTTAGCCAGTTTGGCTGGGGGAGAGGTGGGCAGAAGAAAGAAGAAAGGATGTCTGTCTAACAGGCAAAGAGACTAGGAAGGGCAATGGCCCAGAGGTGGTAGACAGCAGTGTCCATCTGAGAAACAGAGAGAAATTCAGCATGACTGGCACATGAAATGCTAACAGTGTCAAAACATGATGCGGAAGATGTGGCAGTCATTTTAAAACGTTCTAAAGGCAAGGGGAAGCCGCTGAAAAGATTTTAACAGAGGCAGTAATGGGATCAGATTTGCACTTTACAAAGACCATTTTGTTACTGTATCAGTGACAACACCTAAGTTTCTGACAAGCAAAAAGAGAAGATGTTATCATTCACTGATGATAAAAATGGGGTGGGAGGCAGGGAAGGGAAGATAAGGATACACTGAATTTGAAGTGCCTATAGAAGATCCAAAATGGTCTAGTAAACATACAGGTGTGAGTCTGAAGCTCTAGAGAAAAATGGCCTAGAATGATCCCCTAAAAAACGACACTGAAGAGAGAGGTAAAGACAAAGATACCTAACAAGATGAGTGAGAAGAAGCAAAGAGGCAAGAGCGTGTGTGGCAATGAAAATTAATGAATATCATCTTTTTGAGAAAAACAGAAATGGTCAATACCAATATGTTGAAAGTTTCTGATGTGCTGGACGTTTTACATACATCAGATAATTTAATCTTCACAACTCTATGAAGATACTTAGTATTATCTACTTTTTATAGATAAGGAAATTGAGGTTAATTTGGGAAAGTTATATGTTAGATTTAAGAACCAGAGCTCTTAATTGCAATGATATACTTCTCTATTGGAGTGATTGTCAATGTGGAGTGAAAAAAAACGTTTTTGTGCATTTAAACTCATTTTTAAAAATTTCTTTATATTTTACTTTATATATATAATTTATAAGTAAACAAACAGAATAGAAGAGAGTGTTCTAATTAACTTTTAACCTGTTTTATTTCAAGGAACCCAATGAAAGCCTCAATTTTAACCTTAAGGCAATTCGTTTAAAAGAAAGAAAAGCAAAACATGCAATTCTATAATTGCTCAGTTGTCTGAGATTTAAAATGATTTGCATGTAAATCATCTAAAAATATAAATATTTGAAGAATTGACTTTAGTAATAGATTTACCATTTCAAACAAATTAATACTAGCTTTATTAAAAAGAAGTCAAGGAAGGATATCTGACATAAAATGCTTTTGTTACTCACATACCATGTTTCAACTTCTCTATAAGGGCTTCATTGTCATCCAACTTCAACTCGTTGACTTTATCTATCAGTCCTTCAATGTCACCCATACCTACAAGACCCAAAAAAGTACAATTAACGACGAATAGAATACCTTGCTTTACATTATACAAAATACATGCACATACATAATAAGCGATAGGCAGGTCAGTTATTTCGATTACACTTTATAGGTGAGAAAACTGAAGCTAGAAAGGTTAAGTGACAAAGCAGGGACTCAAGCCCAGAGTTTAATTCCAAATTCCATGCTCTCTAACTACAACACCTGGAGACATCACAAAAGTTTTACTACCATTACCACTATTACTACAACCACATATTTTTGTACTGTGCTCTAAATCTTGTCCAAAGAACTTGCCATCTAAATGCTCATTTTACCACTCTAACCACAGGAAACAGATAACCATCATCCTTATTTTACAGATGAAGAAGATAAATCATAGAAGGAAATGATTTTCCTGAACTAGTTAGCGAGAGCGCAGGATTGAAATCCTAACCTGTCCTAAAGATCCATGCTATTTCTTGGAGATTTTTCCATACCCCCAGCACTGTACATACCAAGAAGTTTGCTGATGAAAGGCTGGGTTTTGAAAGGTTCAAAGTCATCTATATGTTCCCCTGTACCAATGAAAATAATTGGACTTTTTGTGGCAGCAACTCTGTGAAAAGAAAACATAAAAGGAAAACAAATTTCCAGCAGATTTCAAAGCTAATTAGACAAAGGTATATAGCTCAAGTTTCTTTTCACTAGTTAGAACTACATCAGAGGGACTCCAAAATTGTTTCTATTTAAACCTCTTTTATAGACCATATTAGGTCCATTATTGGAATATATTTTAAATAATCAATAAGAAAGCCACACACACGCGCGCAAGCCCAAGACAGGACAAGAGCATCAATGATACTTACGCACTGAGTGCACCACCTCCTTTTGCATGGCCATCAAGTTTTGTCACTATTACTGAGGCAACATCTACTTTATCTTTAAAAGCCTTAGCCTGAGCTTCACAAGCCTGTCCAATGGAGGCGTCCATCACATAAACAATGTTATCAGGTTGCTAGAAAATTTAAATAGAAAAGATACATATTTTTACTGATCTTATGCAATTTCATCATTAGAAACTACATAAAAATATTTATTACAAATAATTCTTCAATCAATCAATCAATATGTACTGTGGGAGTACTATGTATTAGGCACCATTTAGGTCCTAAGACAAAGAGATAAATAAGAAAATCCGTGTCCTTGTGGGACTTAAACATTCTAGTCAGAGGAGACTGATAATAAATTCAAACATTTTAATGAAAAGTCAAACATTTCAGATGTACAGTACTTAAAATGGGATGGAGAATATTAGTTTTGAGGTGTTGGGAGGCTTCTTAGGTAGGGTAGTCAGGGAAGGCCATTCTGGAGGTAACACTGGAGCCAAAGCCAGAATAAAGAGGAAAGAGTTATACAAAGATCTGGAAGAATTCTAGGCAAAAGAATAGCAAAAGTAAATGAGAAAAAAAAAAAGTAGCAGAGTGTACACTGAAACCAAAATGAATAAAGCAGAGGTGAGGCTATTACCCTTAGCTCTGCTCTACTAGGTCAAAATAATGGCAGAGCTAAAAAGAAACTTATTAGCATTGACCATCAACCAAAGAATATTGCCACCACCCTAATGGCAAAACATGGGCTCATAATATGTGCTACAGGATTATCTATAAACTGCTTCTTCTCCTCAAATTATTTCCATCACAATTTTAAAGAGACACTAAACAATGATTAATATTTTAAAATGCTTCATTGTGAAAATCTTTGAAAAGTTACTAAAGTAAATGTTTCAAGTTTTAATATTTACAGAAAGGAAATTCAATAGTCATGCAAGGTTAATTCTTAAATTTTCGTTTGTTATTTTTTCTCATACATACTAATAAGATGAATATGTGAGAAAGAAAATTATTTTTTTGATACTTGCTCATGAAAATTTCATATTTAATGTAGAGAAGATTAAGTCCTTATCAAACAGACAGCGGTGCCCGAAACACAAATAAATTATTTGGAGTCGGTCTTACAGGCAAAGAATAATTTATACAGATCATAAACTTAATCAGGGTTTATAATTAAATCAGCCAAAGTATCATGTAAAATTGAAAGCTACTTACTATAGCATTAGCAACTTGAAGCATTTCTTCAAACAAAGAGTCTTCTTGCTTATGACGACCACTTGTATCAACAATAATAATTTCAAAATTTTCATTCTTGAATTTCTCTACTCCTTCCGAGGCAATGATAACAGGATCCATTTCTGTATAGCTATTTAACATGGACAAATGATTTAACCACCACAACAGCAAAACTTTCAAATACTAATAATTTGGAAATTGTTAATATATCTTTTATCTATTCTGGAAAAGTCATAATGATCTCAATTTCAATTTAGAAGACTAAAATCTAGTAAGTATTAAATATAGCCATTTACTTCTAGATCAGCACAAAACAGTATCCAGTTTTCCAATTCCAAAATCCTGTATGATTCTGCTGCACATCTTTTCTGAATGAGTTGTTTCCCTCAATTTTTTTTATATTTTTAATACAGTAATTGAACTAGTGCTACCAGTATTTCGCACATGCTTTTTTCCTATTTAACACACGATAGCAAGCATTTCATAAAACAATTAAATAGTCTTATAAGACATGACTTTTAGGCTATACAGCACTCCACCAGATGGCTATGCTATTATTTATTAAATAAATGCCCTATTGTTGGCCATTTAAGGTTTTTCTATTTTCTTGGTATTAAAAATATAGCCAATATGAAATATACATAATATTGTTTCTTTGAAATTGTTATGACACACTCCTACAAGTTGAATTTGGATCAAATAGTCTGAATCACTTAGACTTGAAAATCAAGAAATGAGATATTTTAATTTGTATTCTTTTGATTAGTGGCAACTTTTTATACAGATCAATACTGTCAAAAGGAAAAGATATATGATGTGTAAAAAAAAAAAGTTTTCCCCCTAAATTAACAATAAATATCAGGTAGAAAAACAGTTAATAAGAATGGGTGGTAAACAAACAATGTGATATATAGATGATGTACTGCAGAATTGTACACATGAAACCTATGTAACTTTACTAACAATTGTCATCTCAACTTTAATTAAAAACTTTAATTAAAAACAGAAAAAAAATATGTGTGAGATTTAAATGAAGAAAACTACTATACTTAAGGACATAAAATCTTTTAACAAAAAATACATAGCAGCTTCCTAAATGGAACTATACAAATATAGTAAAGTTGTCAGTTCAGTTTTCTCCTAAATTAATTGATTTCAATGTAGTTCCATTCAAAACCTTAGGCAGATTTTTCTTTTTGGAACTTAATAAAGAATTCTAAAATTTATCCAGGGAAATAAGCTGATGAGAATAGGCAAGAAAATGTTGAAAAAGAAGATACAGATTAGTATTTCAGATATTTTTAAATATAATATACAATTAAAATTTATAAATGTGCAAAGAAATATGACCAAAAATATTCATAAGAGGACTGATTAATTATATACATGCATACAATGAAACACAATGATGTAATAAAAAACAATTACCTTAAACAGTATATTGTCTATTACAGAATTATCAAGTTCCCATTTTTTGTAATTGTTTTAATGAAGTATAACATATATAAAAAAGTTGCACAAATGATGAACTCAGTGAATTTTCACAAGGCAAACATATTCACATCAAGAATCAATGTAGCCAGCACCGCACTTCCTCCCAAGAGTAATCACTATGTTGTCATAAGACCCCAGTTTTAATCAACTATAGTATATATTCATATATAATAAAATGCACCATTTTAAATGTTTATTTTGATGAGTTTGACAAATTTACACAACCTATATAACCACTACTACAGCAATCAAGGTAAAAAGCACTGGAAGATTTCATTCAATTTAAAATTATCTATCTATCTGTCTGTCTGTCTGTCTGTCTATCTATCTATCTATATCTGTGTTCACTTGTATAGCCATTGAAAAAGCACAGATGGACTCGTTAAAAACTGGTAACTCGGAAGTGAAACAGTGCTTTCACTTCTTTTATTTAAAATTTTTAATGGAGATAATGTGTGTTTTTTTAAAAAGACAAGACAAATAACATAACAAACAGTTCTGTACCTACTGCCCCACAAATGCTGTATGTAAATTTAACACTGCAGATATAGTTCAAGTCCTTCCCCAGTCCCATTCCCTTCAGCCCTCCCAGAGGAAACAATGCTCTCTAATACTTTAGTCCACATTATGTTGTATGATTAACTTTACATGAATAAAGGAGAGATTATTTAATAAATGGTATTGAGACTACTGGTTAAAAATTAATGCTCTGCCTTTGGCCAAGCAATTATCAGCTACATTATATCATTTGCAAATTGTGAACCCTAAAGATATTACTGTTTATTATCCCTTGATTTTTTAAATCTATATTAGAAACAGTTCTTATCCTAAAAATAAAATTCCTAACATTATTCTTTAATCTGCCTGTTAGAAATTATCATAAAAAATAACTAAACAAAAAAAATTTTAAATAGAAACATGTCAGAGCCAAAGTTCACCAGCTTTTTTGGCCAGCCAAAAAGTAGAAGGTAACGACTAACAAAAATAATTATCACCATTTAATTACCTCAGATTTTAGCTTCTTTAAACTTTCTTCCTAAGGGTATAATAAACCATTTACCTTAATAATGTTAAGAAAAGTGCTATTCCCTCAAACAAGTCCTTCTAAATTCAATCTAGACTCATTTCTTTTAATTAATCATTCTAACACATACAAGCTACCTAACTCAAGACTAATGTGTCAAATGAAGGATAGCAATGATCAGAATCTCTACCTGAGATAAGGCATTTTAGGACGATCAAACTTTTTAAATTATGTACTAAAGAAACAGACAATATGGAATTCACCACTGTGTGTTTAATCGAGGAATGCTTCAGACAGGTCTCAAAAGAAACAATGGGAATAGAGAAGAAGAATGTCAGAAAGCATGTAAGGCAGAATGGTAAGTACAGGCAGAATTAAAAACTACACAATGTCCACTCTGATCTATCAGGCTGAATCAGAAGAGTCATGTATGATAATAAAAGATAAAATTTATTAATTACATCCCCACGTTATTCCAGAAAGGATTTAAGCTTATTAGTATATATTGAAATGTGACCAGACAGCATAAAATAAAGACAGACAAGATGAAGCACATGAGAATTAAAATAGAAAACAGAAACCCACCTTCCATAGAATGGAATTCTTGCTTTAGTAGCATTCTGTTTTAACTGGTCAAAAGCCCCTACGAGATAAAAAGAGTTAATGAGTTCTCAAACTTGAAAATAAAAATTACAGAAAACAGTTTTCAAATTTCCACACATTACCTGCTCTGAATGTGTCTGCACATATCAAACAGGTCTTCCAACCTTTCCTCTGGTAATAATATGCTAGCTGGGAAAGGAAGATTAAAAAAAATAATATCAATAAATACAAATTATTATATATAATTTTTTCTGTTTAACCTTGTTATTTACTTAAGGAGTAAAGTAAAACTCATATTCTCCTAAAAATATTATAAATTTTTGAGTATAGCAAATTTCCTAAAGAATTTAAATTCTAACTGTCAGACAGACACATTCAAAGGATATAAAATAATCAAGCAACAAATGACCATAGTAAAAAATGTTTATTATCAATGTTAATTAAGTAAAAACAAACAATAACATAAGACTCTAATAAATAAACCTTTGTTTTATTCCTAAACCATAACATAGTTGAGGCTTGTGAAACAAAATGTGGTAACAAAGTTGAAATGCCCAATTCTGGAGAAAGGGTGGTATAATGAATTAAAAATTAGCATAAGGATGCAAAATGAACATCTATGTTATGCTGGGAGAGACACTGTGAATAGGAAGTCTTGAGCCATAGAAGGTAAGGTAAGGTTTCTATATTTTTTTCTCAAAAAAATCACTCACCTCCTTAAAGGATAGAAAGTCTTTTTGGTAAAAGAAATAGCACAATTATATAGAGGTCTACCATTGTCACAAAAAAACAATCACAAGAGAGACTATAGGATTCCTTCTTATCCTACAAAAAGCTACTACAAATACATAATAAATACATCAAATAACACAAAATTGTAAAGCAACAATACTGTAAAGCCTGGCTTTAACATAAAATTTGACTTATACAAACATATCTTCCCCATGACTTTATTTTAAAATTAAGTGTACTTTACCTTTGAACATGTTGTTGTTTTACCACTCCCTTGCAATCCAACAAACATGATCACGTTCTGTTTTCCTTTAGTGGGTGTCCATGCTTTAACTCCAGGGTCTACAAGCTACATTCCGAAAACAAAATCAGGTTAACATGTGCTTACATTCAAAACACCTCTTCCCAAAATTTTTATATTGTAAAAATAATTTAAGGACATGTGGTATAAAAGACAACCATAATTCTACAATTCTAATGCAATTCTGTTTCCCTTTGTACACACATAGTGAAATTTAAGAACTTAAAATAATGCATTGTGAAGTCATAAGCAAGCCTATACTTCCAAACGAATTCACAGTAAGGATCTCAAAACATTTTTTAGAACAAACCAGAGTGTGAATAAAATGCGAGACCAAAGTCAACAATAATGAAAACAGTATGGTATTGACAGGAAAACAGACACACAGACCAATGGAATAGAATTCAGAACCCAGAAATAAACCCACATAAATATGGACAGAAAATTTTTGACAAAGAAGCCAAAAACATACAATGGAGAAAAGACAGCCTCTTCAATAAATGGAGCTGGGAGAATTGGAAAGCCATGGGCAAAAAAATGAAACTAGACTGCTCTCTATCACCATGTACCAAAATTAACTCAAAATGTATCAAACACCTAAACACAAGATCTGAAATGATAAACTGCATAGAGAAAGCAAAGGTACTAAACTTATGGACCTTGGGTTCAGAGAGAATTTTATGAATTTGACCTCAAAGGCAAGGGAAGTAAAAGCTAAAATAAATGAATGGGACTGTATCAAACTAAATAGCTTCTGCATAGCAAAAGAAACCATTGACAAAATAAAGAGGCAACCAACCGAACGGGAGATTTTTGCAAACAACTCCTCCGATAAGGGGCTACAATTCACACAACTCAACAACAACAATATAAACAATCCAGTTAAAGAATGGGCAGCGGACTAGAAGAGACATTTCTCCAAAGAGGACGTACAAATGGGCAATAGACATATGAAGAAATGCTCAACACCACTAGTCATCAGAGAAATGCAAATAAAAACCACAATGAGATATCACCTCACCCCAGTTAGAATGGCTATCATCAACAAGACAAATAGTAACAAGTGTTGGAGAGGCTGTGCAGAAAAAGGAACCCTCATACACTGTTGGTGGGAATGAGATTGGTGCAGCCATTATGGAAGGCAGTGTGGATGGAGGTTCCTTAAATTAAGAACAGAATTACCATATGACTCAGCAATCCCTCTCCTGGGTATCTACCCAAAAAATCTGAAAAAATTTATCCATAAAGATGTGTGCTCCAGTGTTCACTGCAGCTTTATTTACGGTGGCCAAGACATGGAAACAACCAAAGTATCCTTTGATAGATGAATGGATAAAGAAGTTGTGGTATATATACAAATGGAATACTATTCATACATAAGAAAAGATGAAATAGTACTATTTGCGACAACATGGATGGATCTTGAGGTTATAATACTAAGCAAAATAAGTCAGACAAAAAAGTAGAGAACCTATGATTTCACTGATATGTGGTATATAAAATTGAAAACAACACAAGAACAAGACAAACAAATGAAGAAAAAAAACTCATAGACACAGACAATAGTTTAGTGGTTACCAGAGGGTAAGGGGGAAGAGGGGTGGTAGATGAGGGTAAAGGGGATCAAACATATGGTGATGGAAGGAGAACTGACTCTGGGTGGTGAACACACAATGTGATATACAGATGATGTATTACAGAATTGTACACCTGAAGTCTATGTAACTTTACTAACAATTGTCACCCCAATAAACTTTAATTTAAAAAAAACAACAACGTGAGACCAAGTTTGAGCCAAAGGAGCAATCTACATCTGTGCTGCAGAAATATAAAAATATATGTACAGGACACACGTGAGTTTTTAAATTTCTAGTAGTGACATTAAAAAAGCAAAAACTATTGATATTAATTTTAATACTTTAACCTGATACATCCAAAATATTAACATTCTGTCATGTAGTCTACATTTAAAAATTAGTAAGCTATTTTATATTCCCTTTCCCCATACTAGATCTTCAAATTTGGCATGTATTTCATACTTAAAGCACATCTCAGTTTGGAGTAGCCACATTACAGTGTTCAACAACCACATGTACCTAGTTGTTGCAATATTGACTGAGACAGCACATATCTTTATGTTCAATTTGACAAACATTTATTTTTGAACAAAATTACATGTGAAAGACTTTCCAGCTCAGTCAAATGTCAAATTCTCCGAAGCCAAAGTTCTACTGTTCTATAAAGTTATTATATTTAGAGGGCTAGAAAAAAATAATCATCAATTTTATAATGACAGTGGAAAATTAAGGTTCACATATGGACCCTCCCCAAACTTACATATAAGCAATGAGGAATTTTTAAAGTTCATTTTAAAAAGTAATTTATTTGCAAGTCAGTTGTTTGGAGCTTGAAACATGTATCTCCATATGATAATAAAGCCATAATAATAGTTAATATCCTAGACCAGAGGTTGGCAAACTATGTGTATATAAAAGCTCTAATGGAACGTAGCTCCACGCATTCATTTACTGCTTTTGTGCCACAACAGCAGTGCTGAGTAGCTGTGACAGAGACCAACCATATGGCCCACGAAGTGTAGCATGGGCTAAAGGATACACGAAAGTCACATAATCCATATTATACTTGAATTTAGAGGAAAGCCATGTGGTAGAGAAGGGAGGAAAAGAAAACACGTTTTGTTAATCTCTTTCCCAGGCCTAACCTTAAGCAAACTTCTGAAATGGGCAAAATCTATCTTAAACATACATCCACTCCCCTTCCTCCTAGATCCTTTCAGAACACTGATACTACCCTCTATTCTCCTCCATTCTCTATATTTCATGACAGAAACACTGTTCTCTATGAACCTACTATTTGGAACATATACGTTTTAGTGAATAATTATTTTATAAATCTATCTTCTCTCCCAACTGCACCCTACAACAGCAATACTGAACTTTTTAGTCACAGGACTCCTTTATAAACATTGTACTTTGTAAAGGTTAGCTGAAATGTGAAATCAGAAGCCATATAAACTTTCATACTCTTATTACATTAAAATCTGTTACTGTATCTTGAGCTTTGAATGGATTTTATACTGGTGCATGATTTTATAACATCATACATTAGTCATTTTTAAAATATTGGTTCACATTTCACTATACAAGATCAAATAATTTTGTTTACTAATATCAACACTCATCTCAGCAGAAAAGTAAGTATTGAGATGCTGTCAGTGGTGGAGATGTTAAGTTTCTAGTTTTCACTTGAAAGCTCGAATTTTATCACTGGCCACAATATTGTTAGTTATTTGCTTTAAAGTGACAGGCTCATTTTATCTACTTTGCAGCAAATATCTGCCAAATGTCCAAGTATGAATAACTACATATTACAATATTTGTCTGTTTTTAATTCATATAAAAAAGGTGTTCTATGAAAGAATTGTATAGCTTAGCTTGCAAACAATCACACACACATTTTCCTCAAGACAACCATCAAATTTCACTATGCAGCAAAAGTGCTTTCTGCATATTTCCCATTTCATTACATAATATCTTATAAAAACATGTATATACTCCAGTGTCAAGATTTAATACAACTAGTAATTTCTACTGCTACCTCAAGGACATTCTTAAATTAAACTGCATGCATGCATGCACATATGTATATATGTATGTCTATGTATGAATGTATTTATTTATATTTATTTACTTATATCTATTTATTTATTTTACTGCCAGTGTGTGCTAGTGAAGAGTACAATGGCTACTACAATAGTATGTTTGATACCACTACCTCAATTTATGCTAGGCAGTTTTACCCACAATTGCTTTTGCACCATCAGTGCAAACATCAACACAGTAAAAAAGGAAAAAGGCATATTTTAGTGTTATTGTAAAAACAATTTGACCTTGCTTCGTACACCACTGCGCTGGACCATAAGCTTCTGAGTATAAGCACCAGTCTTAATCATCTGTTATCAGCAGCATTTGGCATACTGCCTACAATAAGGCAGGTACTCGATAAATGCTTCTTAATGAAGCACTTGATGCTCCAGAATTGCCTATAATGCCAAACTCTAAAAATAACCATTTTCACTGCCCCTGTGCTGACCTCAAGTGCTAGATGAAAAGCAATCTGGAAATAATGGGAGGAGTAGTCCTCTACAAGGAGTTTGGAGGCAAATTCAAAGGGAATTCTGTACACAATGAACCCTTTCCCAGAGTGACTTTCTGCACAAAAGTAGGAAGTTCAATAGGCAAAACTTGATGTTAACTTTTCAGAACTTGGCTTGGCCTTTTTGGTAGGATTACTATGAGCCTTCAGAGTTGTATTCAGAATTTTGTATTCAGAAAAGTCTATAATAAAAACATGCCACTTTAGAAAAGTTAATAATCCTTCAATTAGTATTTTAAAATATTTCAATATTCTATAAAAACATAAAAGTATAGTGAAATAGTATTCCTGTTTGTAGTGCTAATGTATTTTTATACATTGTTTATAGAGAATCATAGCATCATCTTGGTATACTTTTACCTTCACAAGTTCTTTAAATACAGCATGCTGAATCATTTTTCTTTTGTTAAGACCAGATGCCATCTCTTCAAGATCAATAGCAGACCTTCATGATGACAGTATTTGGGGGAAGGAGGGAGAAAAGCCAGTTAAGACACTCTAAAAAAGAAGTTTCTGCCCCAAAGAATACAGTAATAGTCAATCATTCATGGTACTAGTCTTCTAATTAACATGCATATAATTACTACAGATTCAAAAGTCTATACCATAAAGAATTTACCGTGTAACACGAGATGCAAGGCTTTGGTTAGTTTTTCAAGACTATTTTTGAAAAGTCTAAATATTAATTTGTCCTCATATTACTACAAAGTATTAATTTTATTCATTTTTCTTGCAGCATATATACTTTATATATCTTGATACCTAGCAGAACATAGAACTACTTTCTTTAGTTCTAAATGCTTAAATGCTAGTACTTCTATTTTTATTACGCAGTCTGATAATATGAAAAGGAGGGATGGCCTGGGCGTGACAAGAGCTAGGATTCAAGCAGTTAATTGACGTGCCTATATTATTCCATATGCCCTGCCCCAGTCAGTGCCTCTCCCAATGAACACAAGAACTGAGACCACACACATTTCGCCTTCATTTACATATGGACAGAGAAACCAAAAGGGGAACAAAAAAGAATACAATTCTCTAATAATGAAGGAGGCTGATTAATGCCATCTTAAACCTGAAAGGGATCAAACGGCACCACTTCTCTATGAAGAATCTGAATTATTAAAAGGCTTTTATATTAAAATACTATATACAGTACATGACTGAATCCATCCAAATATAGTAAAACGGAAAGAAATCCATAATTAAATGAAAGCCACATGTAGTTTATTCTTTGAACCATCATTATGAAAACACACTCTATATAGTCTTCCAACATATGAGTTCTATTCTTTTCCAGTGCTGTACATGAAAAATGTTTCATCATATAGCAGACTTTTCTAGTTAGCTCCTCATCCCAGTAAACTAAATTTAGTTTTTGCCTGTTTTTTTACGTGATTAATTTAACTTACTTTACATTTTCTCTTAGTTGCTTCACTAGTTTAATATTAACATCTGCTTCCAATAATGCTGTACATACTTCTTTTAGCATAGCATTTAATACCTGCAAATAAATGAATAAAAATTGAAATCACTCAGTGTAACATTTCAATTATATAAAAACAATGGTTGATCAGTCATCATACTATCACAGTTTAATAAAAACAATACTACACTATTGGGGGAACAAAAAGTTTTTCAGTCAGCCTTAGGGAGATCACATTATTAAATGTCTAGTCATTTTGTCAAAATAAGACATCCTATTTAGTTTTATTCAACTAAGTATTAATTACCACAATTTTATTCCTATATTAAAGTAATAATAGTATAGACAATATACAAGCCAAAGAAAGTTACTACCCAATAGATGTTGCCAATGAGGTTTTCATTGAACACTTCCTATTGCTGATACACAGCACTTTATATTCATAATATGTGCATAATTGGACTACGATGAAGGAAAATGTAACAAAAGAAAATGACCCAGTCTGACCTAAAAACTCTTACTATTTCCACTCAGAGTGGAGGAACAAAGTGAAAAGGAAACTATCTCCACTACTAACTCATTATCATCACATATTTGTTGAGTGGCAAGGCATTGTGGTTAAAAGATTATAAACTACAAAGCCTTAAGAAGATGACACTTTTGTATGACACACTCATGTAAATACGTGTGTACATACAAGAAAGTAAACTCCACGAGGACAGGAAATTTAGTCTGTATTGTTCACTGCTATATCCGGTGCCAGCAAAAATGTCAGCAAAAATGTAGGCCCTCAAATATTTCTTGAATGAATTCTCATCTTCAACTCACTTTATATGGCCTACAGTGGATTATCAGATTTCTCTATCCCTCAAAAAGGATCTGATAAAAATGGAGCTGATGTTTCATTAGAGGGATTTTTCCTTGCTAATTCCCTAGCAGCACAGTACCAAGAATGGAGAAGCTGCCAATTCAAGCAACAGCTGTTATTCTACTTTCCACCAAGCTCTTCTGCCTGGTTTCTTTTTTCTCTACTGTAAACAAACAGCATAAGAGTTACACAACAGGGAAAACTGTTGGGAAAGCTGTTTTATTTATTCTGAGTTCCAAAGACTAAACAATGGTTTAAGTTAAGACTTGTTATTTAATAATAATTATCAGAAAAAGCCCTGCATGAGGAAATAGGAAAAAGATTCTAATTCTGGTTCTTCCAATAAATAAACTGACTTTCTGTTGTTAGGAAATGAAAGGCTGAATTAGCTGAGCTCAAAGATGGTCCCAAAATTACTTAATTCCATTAGTTTATTAAAGTGCTGATATCAAACTCTATGTCAGAATTTTTTTTCAAACCTCTGAGTAAGAAAGTACTTTTTAGCTATTATTTCATTTGACCCTTAAAACCACCTTGCAAGGTAAATGCTATTTTCTCATTTTATACATTAAGGAAGCTGACTTGGCCAAGTTTATAACATAGGTACTAAGAGGGATGCTAAGCAAGGTCTTCTAAAACCAAATGGCAGCACTTTTCCATTGGTACCACAAAATATAAAGTATACTTGTGGGCTACAATCATCTCTTTTCAATTGACAAACCAGTAAGATACAATGTGTAAGAAAAAAATGGGAGATAGCAGTATGTTAAACTGAAAAAATAAAGCCAGGAAGAAGATTATTTCAGATACCATATAGGGAGTCAGTTTACAAAATCTCCAAAAAACTGAATGAGGATTTCAGAGGAAATGAATCAAAATAGCCAAGATGAAAATACTAGCCTTTTATAAGTATGCTAAATAAAAGTCGAGGAGAAAAGGTCAGATACGCATATGCCTCGCCAAGAAGAAAGAAGCAGGATACTGAAATTTTAGGCCTAGGTCAAGAGGAAAAGCAAATTTCCAGATCTAAGCCATTTTCAAAATATAAAATATATGTCATTTGTACATGTAAGTTTTTGTTTTGTTTTTGTTGTAATTCTTTATAGAAAGTTGAAATTGACAAGATAGCCAACTTCTCAATAAAAAACACTATCTAGTGTATTTAGTTTTAGGTTTTCATCTACAGGTATGAAGTCTACATCAAAATAAATATAAACATAGAGATTACTCCCCAATGCTAGTGATGATGTGCAATCATATATATTTCATGTATTTTACATACCTCTTCATTGATAATGGTGGCATTGCTCAATGAGCGTAACGCTGATGTTATTTTTCTTCCAAGGTCTGCTAGTACCATCTTGAAGGCTTTAAGATGTGATCACAAGAAAATCTAGGAAGGAAAAAAATTTAACTAGAAACATTTGAAAACAATCAACACCAGTTCCCGTAACTGTAGACTTCTAAAGAAGAGTATTTAAGTTTAAAGTACTCTAGTGTTTAGATACCACAACTTCAGCTTCTATAGCCTCAACTTACAGCTTCAATATAGTCAGTTCCAAAAGTTAAAGTTACCACTTGATGCCTTACATCTGAATACCTAATTGGAATATACTAGATGAATCAGTAAATTTAACAAGTCTGATAATACGTTTTGAGGAAATGATGACATGATCTCAAATTAAATCTGTTGTCATTTTGGACACACTCGTGAATATGAATAACTGACTGATGTATCATGTACATTTTTATTTTTTTCTATTTTTAGGTTCTTAAATAATTTTCTTTTAAGAAAATACATAGCCAGGAATCACTTTATGTCTACTGTGGAAAAATTATCATGAATTATCCAAGATGTAATTGCATCAAGATAAACTGAGCTTTCTTATGGTTTAGATACAACAGATCTTGGAAAAGCTAAATAAACTTACTGAACTATTGAATCTTTTACATTAATTTTCACAATTACCAATTGTTTTTATGGCTTATATGCTCACTGAACAATTCTTTCAACATCATTTAAAATGACTGAAAGACAAAGGTCTCCAATATTTATGAAATAAGTAAATGTATATTAATTAGAATTAGAATACTTACTTTCTTCAATAAAACAATGTTAATGGCTTAATCATTAACTGTCTATGCATCAGAGTCCCGAAAATTAACTCACTTGGAATTTCTGTTTCAATTTTGCTATCAAATATCATACTACTTAGAAATCATTTACCAGTCTTAAACCTTAAACTCACATCCCACATCTCTATAATCTCGAGTTGAGCACTGACCACCTTAACACTCACTCGGTAGCAGTTTCCCTGAAGCTACTGATGAAAAAGGGGGCATCATTTCACAGGCTCTAACCTTGACTGAACAAGGATACAAATCAATCCCATTCCACTTGCACATTCATTCTGATTTGCAACAATAAGACAACACCTTTTTGAAAAGATCATGAAAAAATCAACTAGAAACACTCTAAAAGTTATAATCCTCCTTTGGCCAACCAGGGAATTTTTATCTTTGAGATAGAACCCACAGATTTAGTTCCTCTATGCAGTCCTTACTTACTGCACTTTTATTTTAATTTTAGATTAAAAAGGAGATGATTACACAGAAAACATCAAAAAAAAAATCTAGAGAATTACAGATTAAGAAAATGCAATGAGAAATACATATGTTTCATTCCCTTTCCCCGTACTTGTTTACAATTCTGCTTGGAAGGAAATTCATGAACTATAATACTTGAGGAGATTCTCAACTGTAGGTTTTAGGATTTTCTTATCTGCCATATTCACCACCCAAAGAAAATCTGCCTTGGATCCTCTTGTGTACTAAGCATTTTGAAGAGTTCATGTTTAGTGTTATCAGGTAAAATAGAACCATACTTCTTGGTGAGTGGAAGTCTTGCTTCAGGAAGTTTGGCAAGATCTACCAGGTAACCACAATTCTTTGCATCACTGTAATACAGGACCAGGGCTTCAGGTGGAATCATTCGTTTTGGAATGGGTTGTCCCCACAGAAAGAATGGAACAGGTTTGCACAGAATTTCCAGACTTCTTGGATCATAGAAGACTATAGTAACACCACCACTATTTTGTTTTCAATTGCAGCAATGGCTAGTTCTGAAGCCAACTGTACCTCAATATTAACTTTTACCTTAAAGGTGTCAGTCTCCTCTACCAGCTAGACACCATAATCCCTTTTAAGTGGCTAGATGGTCACACCTCTCCATTGACAAACTGGGTTAAGTCAATAAATAGGTTGAAGAGGATCAACTCGACCCAAGTCAATAAGATACTGCATGCAGACTATTGAGTCTCCAAGGGTGACACTGGTGTCTGAAGCTATGTCCTCCATTAAATCCATACTTGGGAATTTGGATGTAAAATGGGGTTTGGCCTCCCCTGAAGCCCAGTTGGGGCCGGGTTCCTCTCTACTGCTCTCCTTTATGGCCTCTGCCACATTTTCTACCTCCTCTCTGACCTCTTGGTCATCTTTCCAGTTTCCTGGAGCCTGGATTCAGTTTTAAGTTGGCCAGATTCAAACAGGGCAGGGCCCAAGGCAGGTCCAATGCCCTGGGCCCCCCTGCCCTTCATGGGACTGGCCATGGCCTGCACAGCTGAGAACCTCCACAGGCACCCTTATATCATGTACGTTTTTAAATGGAGAGAGAGAGAGAGAGAGAAAGGTAAAATCTCCACCCAGTAATATTGTGTAATTTACCAAATTGAAGAACTTTTTAAAACTATTTTAATTCATGAACTAAGCAAAAAACAAAGAAAACCCAAAAGCTTTATTTAATACATCACTTAACTTTTCACACATATTACATTATCTCATTTTATTCTTCTAAAAACCAAGAAAAGACATATATTATTAACTTCCCTATTTGAAAGCTATTCTTGATTCCTCAACTCTAAACCAAGACAACCTCACAGGCTCCTTCCTGCTCTAAAATGTTATGGTTCTATAAAATGTGTAGATGTACCTACTACATATTAAGTCAGGATGCAGACTCATGGACGGTAAACGAGCAAATATCACTTACAGAACCTGCTCTCAAATTGCTTATCTCCTTGCTAATAAGACACAGCACATGAATGAACTGCAAAATAATGTAAATGTGACGAGAGAATTCCTCTTGCCTGACTGACTTCAAACTGGGACATTGGTTTTTCCCTGCCTTCAGACTGAAACCAAAACACCAGTTCTTCCTACGCAGGTCTCCAGCCTGCCAGCCTTCAGACTGGAACTACCCCACCAGCTCGGCTTTCGTGAGTATCCGTCTTGTGGACTCATCCTGTGGATCTTGGGACTTGTCAACCATGAGCCAACTCCTCATAATAAATCTCTTTTTTATATGTGTATATACACACACACACACATCATATTGGTTCTGCTTTTGTGAAGAACCTAAGTAATACCAGTAAAGTCCTAGTTCAAAGCTAGCAATAAAAGTTTATGGTCAACTGCCAATGATTATTTCTGTAAAAATTCAAAGAAAGAAAAAACAGGCTCAAGTAGATGAATTTGATCCTGAAATATGGGTAGAATTTGGATAGGTGGAGAAAAGGACAAAAGGGAATTTGAAGGTGAAATGATGTAAGCAGAAACAGAGACACGGAAAAGCCCGGGACACAACTTATACCTTATGTACGCATGGTTCTTATACATTATTGAGTATTATTTGGGGGACAGTAAATAAAACATTCTGGTCTGGATAGAGGGATATCCCACCCAGGAATACTGTGTAATTTACCAAATTGAAGAACTTTTTAAAACTATTTTAATACATGAACTAAGCAAAAAACAAAAAAAAAAACACAAAAGCTTTATTTAATACGTCACTTAACTTTTCACACACATTACATTATCTCATTTTATTCTTTTAAAAACCAAGAAAAGACATATATTATTAACTTCCCTATTTGAAAGCTGTTCTTGATTCCTCGACTCTAAACCAAGGTAACCTCACAGGCTCCTTCCTGCTCTAAAATGTTATGGTTTTATAAAGTGTGTAGAAGGAAACACAAGCTCTAAAAATCAGGTTAAAACATATCAATTGTCCAATATACTAGCACTACAGAAAAGTCCATTGTTCAAAACAACTGCTTTGGTAACTCTTCCAAACAAATGTAGTCTAAATTAGTCAACAAAGATGATCTAGACTATATCCTATCCTGTCTATAGGGTATACTGGAGATTAAAAATAAGAGAAATAGGAAGATGAGAGATGACTCTTTCAACATAAGGGAAAGTGGAGAGGTGAGGGGAGTCAAAGGAAAAAGGAAGGGAAAATACATTCAAGGACCAATCACTGGCAAAGATATTCCAGATTGAGCTCTAAATTAAACACTACACTTTCATTTGGGTAAAATTTCATAATTTAGAACCTAAAAAAATTACCACTGGCACTTGATAGATTGAGAAAAAAAATGCTTACCGTAAATTTTTCACAATTACATGGTTACTTAACTACTGCATAGAAAAGATCCAGAACTTCTCATTTCTTATCCCATACTCATTATACTAAATTTCTGCTTAAGTAAATATTCGTCAGGTAAGAAATAAGATTCAAATGTTCCAGTTCATTTCCTTTACTACTGTGTTACCGAGAATGATCCTAATTACGACATCACAAAGAACATTTTAGAGATTATGTCATAAACAGATCATCCTCCATTTTTAAAAGCTATACTAGTTAACTTTTAAAAATAAACCTATCTTCCCAAGTTGATTGGCTCTTTTAAATTAAAAAAACTTCTGTGAAATTTTCCAATACATTTTTCCTTATGTTAGTACTTACTGGCAACATATTTTTTAATATATTTGCCTGATTACAAAAACCTGCACTTCAGTAAAGGAATAATATTTAATAATATCTTTTATTTATACAGTGTTTCCTCTGCAATTTCCAAGGATGTATTCTGTAAACTCTGGTGTTAGAATTCTACTCAAAACCACAATGACTCCCCATTTCATGCAGAGGTAAAGTCCTCAGAATGGACTGACTATAAGGCACTCTCAAATTCTCTCTTCCTCCCTCCCTCCTTCCCTCCCTCTTTCTCGATTTTAATCCCACTGACCTTGCTGTTGATGCTGCACATTTCCACCTCAGGGCCTTATTACTAGCTGACACACTCTTCCCCTGGCTGACAATATACCGTGTTTCCCCGAAAATAAGACCTTAGCCAGACCATCAGCTCTAATGCGTCTTTTGGAGCAAAAATTAATATAAGACCCAGTCTTATTTTACTATAAGACCGGGTCTTTAATTAATATAATATAATATAATATAATATAATATAATATAATATAATATAATATAATACCGGGTCTTATATTAATTTTTGCTCCAAAAGACACGTTAGCGCTGATTGTCCAGTTAGGTCTTCTTTTCGAGGAAACATGGTAGTAACTTCCTCCCTCATCTCCTTTAGATCATTGTCCAGATGCAGTTTCTCAAGGAGGCCTTCCCTAATCACTTGTTTAAAATTGCAAACCCATTACCCTTTATTTTTTCTCATTGTTCTAGGTATTACCAATTAACACATGATTTACTTATTTATTGTTTTTGGTCTATATGTCCCAACTGAAATGTAAGCCACATGAGGGCAGGGATTTTTGCCTCTTTTGCTCTTTCCTCTGAGCTCACTGCTTTATCTATACTCAGTCTTATACAGTTAAGTCCTTAGTAAAAATGAACTTTATGAATGAATGATGTATTTAAGACCTTTAGGGAATACGCAAGACTATGCGTATTCTTGAAAGCCAAGTCATGAAAGGCCTTACAAATATCACTTAAAGACCATTAAAATAAACCAAAGAAAATAACACAACAAATCAAAAAATCAATGAACTAGGTAACTGATATTATACAATTAATATTCATTTGCCATTACCTATTATATCTCTTCAGAATTTCCCTAAAAAGAATTTCAAGCAAGATTCTTAAAAATTAACTTCACCTTATTCTAATATGCACATTAAAATTCAAAACATTTTTTAATGTTAATAGCTAACTCTGCATCAAACTGCAATAATTTACAGTTCAAGCACATGCATTCAAAACTCTCTAGGCTAACAAAAAGATTTCTAGAAGTAAATCTGTGTATACTACAATTTCACAAAAGAGGGATCTCTACTTAGATGCAGCTGTTGGAAAAGTAAGGGATTGCTGTATAGCACTGCACACAGTTTAACATCTATTATCTCATTCCATCCTCACAACAATGTAATGTTATTAGCAGGTTAGGGAATGGAACAGCCATTCCCTACCAAAAAAAAAAAAAAAAGTCAAAATGACTTCCCACAGTCCCTTAGCTATACAGTCTTTGATCCTAGAGTATAAATAATGTTTTAAACAATAGGCTTGAATATTCCTGTGGGCAAATTCCAGGGACAACTTTTGCTGCTATACTAAATGGAGGAAATCATATTTTGAAAGCAAACATGCATATTTCTCCTCAAGGAAGAGTAACTGCAATATCCAGAAAGAACTGGTATCACTGCAAGCAAGATGTACAAGGGCTGGAGTCTGACTAGGAGTTGGATAGTGAGGTGATGAATACAGGCTCAAGTTTGGGATGCCCTAAGTAAGGTAAGCACAGGGCCCAGTATCATACTTACCTGTTGCAGTGGGAAGTACTGGAAAGAGCATGGGCTTTGGAGTCTGACAGACTTGGATTCAAATCCCAGCTCTGCTACATACTGGCTGTGTTACTTTGGGCAAGTTACTTAATCTCTCTGAGCCTCACTTTCCTCACCTGCAAAATGGAGATAATACCATTATCACGGTAGTTAACCTTGAAAGGCTGTCATGAGGATTAAATGAGACAGTATAAAACTGTCTGTAAGTGCCTATTACATTATTAACTTCCTTCCTCTGGTGAATACCAACTGGCTGAAGTGTGAGTAAACTGGAAATTTTCTGAACAACGCTACTAAAGTGTCTGTTCCATTATCCAGAAACCACCCCTAGAATCTTTAACATTTAGCACCAATTACATATACCTGGTTATTTTTTTTAATTAATTAATTTTTTTCAATTACAGTTGACATTCAATATCATTTTATATTAGTTTCAGGTGTACAGCATAGTGATTAGATATTTATATAACTCACAAAGTGATCCCCCAATAAGTTTAGTTACCTCCCCTCCCCCGGTACATACATAGTTATTACAATATTATTGACCATATTCCCTATGCTGTACTTTACATCCGCGTGATTATTTTGTAACTACCAATTTGTACTTCTTCCTCCCTTTACCTTCTTCACCCATGCCCCTAGCCACCCTCCCATTTGGCAACCATCAGTTTGTTCTCTGTATCTATAAATCTGTTTCTGTTTTGTTTGTTCGTTTATATTATTCTTTAGGTGCCACATAAGTGAAATCATATGGTATTTGTCTTTCTCTGTCTGACTTATCTCAGTTAGCATAATACCCTCTAGTTCCATCCATGGTGTTGCAAATGGTAAGATTTCATTCTTTCTTGTGGCTGAGTAATATTCCAATGTATATACAGAGGGTGCCAAAAAAATGTATACACATTTTAAGAAAGAAAAAAACTGCATTAAAATTGTAATACTCAATATATACCAATAACAAAAGATGAATACAAGTCATGTGTATACATTTTTTTGGTTCCCCCAGTATGTATTACATCTTCTTTATCCAATCATCTATTGATGGGCAGTTAGATTATTTCCACATCGTGGCTATTGTAAATAATGCTGTAATGAACATAGGGGTACACATATCTTTTTGAATTAATGTTTTGGATTTCTTCGAATAAATACCCAGAAGTGGAATTGCTGGGTCATAAGGAAGCTCTTTTTAATTTTTTGACAAACCTCCATACTGTTTTCCATAGTGGCTGAACCAATTCCACCAACAGTGCACAAGAGTTCCCTTTTCTCCACATCCTCGCCAACACTTTGTTGTTTATTGATGATGGCCATTTTGACAGGTGTGAAGTGATATCTCACTGTAGTTTTAATTTGCATTTCTCTGATGATTAGTAATGTTGAGCATCTTTTCATGTCTATTTACCATCTGTATGTCCTATTTGGAAAAATGTCTATTCAGGTTCTCTGCCCATTTTTAATTGGATTGTGTGGGTTTTTCCGGTGTTAAGTTATATCAGTTCATGTGCCTGGTTATTACTCAATAGAAGCTGGAGTGTCCACTTTTCTCTACATGAACAATTATAAATATTCCTGCCAGAACCTCGCCTGATCTGAGACTATATAAACAGACCCTAACAATAAAGATTTCAAATCCTATTAAAGTCTTGTGCTGCATAACATTTCGGTCAATGACAGACCGCATATACCATGGTGATTCCATAAGGTTATAATGGAGCTGAAAAATTCCTATTGTCTAGTGACATTACAGCAATCGTGATATCATAATGCAACATATTACTCACATGTTTGTAGTGATGCTGGTGGTCAGTGTTTATAAATTCTACAGTAGTGTACAGTTAACGTCCTAGGCTTTTGCATTCACTCCACTCAACTTACTGACTCACTCAGAGAAACTTCTAGTCCTGTAAGCTCCATTCACGGTAAGTGCCCTATACAAGTGCATCATTTTTAAATTTTATATTAATATCATATTTTTACTGTAACTTTTCTATGTTTAGACAAGATCTACCACTGTGTTACAACTGCCTACAGTATTCAGTACAGTAACATGCTGTACAGTTTTGCAGTCTAGGAGCAATAGACTATGCCATATAGCCTAGGTGTGTAGTAGGCTATGCTACGTAGGTTTCTGAGTGCACTCTATGATGTCCACACATAACGAAATAGCCTAGCAACACTCAGAACGTATCCCAGTTGTCAAGTGGTGCATGACTGTACAACAAAAATCTCTATAAAAAGTTCTAAGCCCTAGTCAGTGACTAACTTACTGGATCAATATTAGACTAAAGAACTAAATATACAAATATATTATATTAGTAAATACCTTTTGAAAAATCACTTCTATGTTATACACTTTCTATAGTCAATAGCCCAAACCAATACTTGCTTTTCCTTACTATAACACTAAACATATATATATATATAGATATATAGATATATTTATTTTATTTTATTTTTTTAAATTCTGCACAGCATATGTATTCATAGTCTAGGACCACAGAAAAACAAACTTGTTTAACAAAGTAGCCTATAGGATTGATTTGGTGAAACTATTATATTTGGATAACTAACATTATAATGTTAAGTCTGACTTTTAAAATTAGAAATATTTTTCCATTCTGAATCTACTTAGTCCTCCAAGGAATTAATTCACCTTTATATTCTGTGATTATAAGAAAATACATGTTCATTGTAAAAATTCAAACATTACAGAAATATTAAAGGTACAAAACATAATTTCTCTAATCCTAACTAACCTCTTTTGTCCCCTGATAACCACCAATAATAATTTGGCATACATTCCTACAGATTTTATTTTCTATGCATATAATTTAGTTAAGTTTTCATAAGAATTATGGTTTGGTGGGGGAGTGAAAAAGGAAACAAATGAGAAAAATTCTTTTGTAAAATGCTTGCTAATGATAAAAAATATGCTTAAATGCAAAAGGCAGAATATAAAACTGCATACATTATATAAACTCATAGTTTGTCTATAAACAAATATCAAAAAAATGACAGCCACTGAGGAAATGTAAATCAAGGCAAAATCAGACACCACTTGACACACATTCGGGAGGCTATAATAAAAAAGATATATGATAACAAGTGTTGGTGAGAAGGTGGAAAAATCGGGACTCTTATACACTGCTGGTGGGAATGCAAAATGGTGCAGCCCTTTGGAAAATAGTTTGGCAATTCTTCAAAATGTTAAACATAGAGTTACTTTAATTCCTAGGTACATCGAAGAGAAAGGAAGACTCACATCCACACAAAAACTTGTACATGACTGGTCATTAGCAGCATTATTCATACTAGCCAAAAAATAAAAACAACCCAAATATCCCTTAACTGATGAGTGAATAAATATAATGTGGTGTATCCATAAAATGGAATATTATTTGACAATAAAAAGAAATGAAGTTCTGATACTGCTACAACATGGAAAAATCTTGAAAACACTATGTTAAAAAACAAAAATTTAAGAACAGCAACAAAAGACCACATAACATATGATTCCATTTATATGAAATGTCCAGAAGAGGCAAATCTATAGAAGCATAAAGTAGATTAATAGTTGCTTAGGGCTGGAGTTTAGGGAAAATGAGGCGTGACTATTAATGGTGATGGGGTTTCTTCAGAGTGATAAAAAAATGTTCTAAAATTGATAGTGGTGATGGATGCACAAAGTCTGTAAATAAACTAAATACCACTGAACTGTACACTTCAGGTGAATTGTATGGCATGTGAATTTTATTTCAGTGAAACTGTTAGAAATAATATTTGTCATCTCTGGATGGCCAATAACTAGTAATTTTCGTTTTCTTATTTATGTCTTTTTGTAATTTGCAAATTTTTGGTAATGACTAAGAGAATTATTTTTAAGTCAAGGGAAAAATTAATTATTTTTCAAAGTGCTCCTTGTGAGAATTAGAGTAATATTATACTAGGGATTCAGATGGAGTTGCCACTTGTATTCGTTTAGTTATTCATTCACCAAACACCTACTATGTGCTCTAGGAATTGTCCCAGCATGAGAAAGTTCTAACTCTACATCAATAACTATATTAATTTAACACAAACTCTTCTGTTAACTTCAAAAGATAAATTATGCATCACTCCACCGATTTCTATGCTTTAATTTGGCACCAAAGGTTATACTCAATTATGTCAAGAAGCATCGAGAAATTTGCTGTTTATTAAAATATTGTTTTCAAATTTTAAACTTATTTTAATATTAAAAATAAAACCACTGCAACACTTCATAGTTAAACAGCAGAAAAGGTATACCAAAAATTCAATTAGCAATACGGACTAACAACTCAAAAACACTGGGAATCATTTCTTTAGGATACTTTTGGTTGTCAGGTCAATTGTAAAAAGAATCTTTATGTAAACTGTAACCAAGAAGAAAATTAAAACAAAGTCAAAAGAATTCCTTGGAAATAGTTTGCCTTGAATTTGAAAAGAACATCTAAAAGAGGAGGGCTCAGAGGTATATGCCAAGCAATGGGTTATTTCAATGACATTAAGGTAACATCTATCAGGTAAAAATGAAATACTCAATCAGAATTTCCAGGGATGGTAACATCAGAAGATATTCAGGGAAGTGGCCTCATCTAAGCTCTTGATGAGAAGAGCAAAACAAGGCAACCATTTTGAAAAACTTCACTGGCTATACTGATGTGCAACCAGGTTTAATAATCACTGCATGAAGCAATACTCCTCAAATGAAACAAGGGAATGAAACATCTGTTCTATAATTTAAAAATTAGAGACAATGTAGCAAATACATTAGAATAGGGTGTCCAAACTTTTTTCAACGTTTTTTACCAAGGGCCACATGCAGTAAAATACACAAACAGCTGGGCCACTCACTCGAGGTGAAGTACATATTGCCTCACCTGGTTTATTTAAGTAGACTAAATATATTTTAATTTTGCTGCAGGCCAATTAAAAATGGATTGCAGGCCGCAGTTGGCCGGCAGGCCGCAGTTTGGACACCCCAGCATTAGAAGGAGAAAAACTTAAGAGCAAGACTACATACACTAATCACACTCCAAAAATCTGGTCCAGAGATGCGGGCTTGAACTAGGGAAGCAAAAGATAAAATGGAAAAAAAGGGGCTGGAGTCAAGAGCTAACCCATAAAACAGAATCTATAGGACCTAATGATCAAATGGTGGTGCAGAATGAAGGAGAAACCGAAGGCAAAAATGACTCCAAAGCCTCTAGTTTGAACCCAGATGGCTAGTGATGCCATTAACCAATGAATGGAAGGCATAAAGAGAAGCTGTTTTGAAAATTAGAGTTAATAGAGAAAAAGTTCAAAAAGTTTAAGGTTATTTGTAATCTTCTACTGAAGTTGGATATTGAGTACACAGGTGGTCATTTTATTATCCTTTTTTAAATTGAACATACAAATAACACAAAATTCAGCTAGAAACAAGGGGTCAAAATGGAAAAACACACCAAGAACCATTGCTTTTATACACTTTCGTATCTGTGATATAGGTAATAATGAAAAAAGGAAAAAGATGGAAGGTGGAAATAGCAAATTGGTTTTGGACAGACTGAATTTGCAGAACTAAAGAACTATATCATTTTCTGGTCAAAATGGCTGAGTAGGTAAACTCCGTGCTTGCCTCCTCTCACGACCACATCAAAATTACAACTAAACTATAGAACAACCATCATTGAGAATCGCCTGAAGTCTAGCTGAATGGAAGTCCTATAACAAAGGACATACATAAAAAGCCACATCAAGACTGGTAGAAGGGGTGGACACGTGGAAGGGCTGGTCCCACAACTGTGTGTGAACATTAAAAATCAGGAGGACTATCTCAGGTGCAGAGGTCCCCTCTGAGGAGCAAGGGGCCCCACACCATGCTCCCCAGCCCAGGGTTCCAATGCCCGGAAGAGAAGTCCCCATAACTTTTGGCTGTGAAAACCAGCAGATATTGTGGCTCAGTGAGACAGAGGGTGGCTGGAGTCCCAGGCATTCCTCCTAAAGAGCCCACCCACAGACTAACTCACTGGCAGACTCGCTAACTCTGGGCTCCAACACTGGGGCAGAAGTTTAAGGGGTGTCAGGGGCATACCGGGAGGAACTGAATTGTCTGGGTTCAAAACAAGGGCTGGAGGGGAAGCATTCTCCCAGACAGAAGCTATTGTTTCCTTGTTGAAACCTCCCCCCCCCAGCATGCAGACACAGCGGGCCACCATATCTGAGTCTCCATCAAGCTGGCTAACACCATTCACCATGCCCTGGTGATTCCCTGAGTCCGGCCTCACCCAAGTAACATTCGCACTCAAGCCAATTCCAGTGGCTTTTCCATACAAATGACCTGTCTTGGTACATGCTGCCAACTTTCCTGAAAACTCTCAAAGGTTCACAAAACCCAAACAAGCATCTAGCTTTGGCATGCCCCATATTTCTTGCTAAGCAGTCCCAAGCTTGGCACTAGTGGCAGCTGCCTCAGTTTGCAGCTTAGCCTCCCCCAGGAACCTCCAAACCCAGTACAGGTGGAAGACATCTACAAATTGCTTTGTGGCTCATGCCAGGTGGCCCTGGGCAGGGCACTGGCAGAGGCTGATCTTGGCCTGCAGCAGGGCTCCTCCCAGGAAGCCCTGGGGGCCAGCATGGCCAGTGGCCAGCTTCAGACTATGCTGGAGCACCACCAGGCCACCTCAACAGATGACACACACAAAGGGCAGATTGGGCAGGCACCAGAGCTCCATTAAAGTGAATCCTGCTCTATAGGATCAGGCCCTGCACAACAGCAACTCCACTATAGTCAAGGCCACTCCTCACAACCAATCAGCCAGAGGGTCAATCCCTTCCACTGATATACAAACAGCAACCAAGGCTCAACTACAACAGAAGGGCACACACAACCCACACAAGGGACACACCCACAGCACCTGGTTTAGCTGACCAAGAAGACTGTGCCACTGGACCCCCCAAGACACCTACTACATAAGACCACTCTACTAAGACTGGAAGACATAGCAGCTCTACCTAATACATACAAACAAACACAGGGAGGCAGCCAAATGGGAAGACACAGAAACATGTCCCAAATGAAAGAAAAGAAAAAAGTTCCAGAAAAAAACTAAACAAAATGGAGACAAGCAATCTACCAGATGCAGAGTTCAAAACACTGCTTATAAGGATGCTCAATGAACTCAAGGGAGTACTTCAACAAAAAGATAGGAAATATAACAGTGGAGATAGAAAACAAAAAGAACTAGTCAGAAATGAGGAATACAATAACTGAAATGAAGAATGAATTGGAGAGAATTAACAGTAGATTAGGTGAAGCAGAGGATCGAATCAGTGATTTGGAAGACAAGGTAGTAGGAAAGACCCAATGAGAACAACAACAAAGAATGCAAAAAAAATGAGGATAGTTTAAGGGGCCTCTAGTATAACAACAAATGTACCAACATTTGCATCAGAGGAATACGAGAAAGAGAAGAGAAAGAGCAAGAAATTGAAAACCTGTTTGAAGAAATAATGATGGAAAACTTCCTCAACCTGGTGAAAGAAATAGATATATAAGCCCAGGAAGTGCAGAGAGCCCCAAACAAAATGAACCCAAAAAGGCACACACAAAAATGCACCATAATTAAAATGGCAAAGGTTAAAGACAAAGAGAGAATCCTAAAAGCAGCGAGAGAAAGACAAGTAGTTATTTACAAGGCAGGTCCCATAAGACTATCAGCTGATTTCTCAACAGAAACTTTGCAGGCCAGAAGGGCAAGAAATATTCAAAGTGAAGAAAAGCAAGGGCCTACAACCAAGATTACTCTACCCAGCAAAGCTATCATTTAGAATCGAAGGACAGACAAAGGTCTTCCCAGACAAGAAAAAGTTAAAGGAGCTCACCACTACCAAACCAGTATTACAACAAATGTTAAAAGGACTTCTTTAAAAAGAAGGAAAAAAAAGTAAAAAATATGAATCACAAAATGGCAATAACTACATATCTATCAACAATTACTTTCAATGTAAATAGATTAAATGCTCCAATCAAAAGACATAGGATGGCTGAATGGATAATAAAACAAACCTTTACATATGCTGCCTACAAGACTCACTTCAGATCTAAAGACATACACAAACTGTAAGTAAAGGGATGGAAAAAGATATTTCATGAAAATGGAAACAAAAAAATTAAGCTGGGGTAGTAATAGTTATACCAGACAAAATGAGTTTAAAACAAAGGATATAACAAGAGACAAAGAATGACCCAGTAAAACCACTTCTGGGTATTTACCCAAAGAAATCCAAAACACTAGTTGGAAGGGACATGTGCATCCATATGTTCACTGCAGCATTATTTACAATAGCCAAGATATGGAGGCAATCTGGGTGTCCAATGGATAAATGGATAAAGAAGAGGTGGTACATATATACACTGCAATATTACTCAACAATTAAAAAGAATGAAATCTTGCCATCTGTAACAACATGGACGGACCTAGAGGGTATTGTGCTGAGTGGAGTAAGTTAAAGAAAGGCAAATGCCATACGATTTCACTTACATGTGGAATCTAAACAAAATAAACAAACAAACCAGAAATAGACTCAAAGTTATTGAGAACATATGGGAGGGGGTTTGGGGAATGGGGAAAAAGGTGAAGGGATTAAGAAGTACAAACTGGTAGTTATAAAATAGTCATGGGGATGTAAAGTACAGCATAAGGAACATAGTCAATAATATGGTAATAACTATGTATTGAATTAGATGAGTACTAGATTTACCCGGGTGATCACTTTGTAAGTATCTAATTACTATGTTGTACCCCTGAAACTAATATAATATTGTATGTCAACTGTAATTGAAAAAATTTTAAAACCAAATATAAAAAAGAACTGATCGTTTATGAGACAGAAGCTAGAGAAAAAGATTTGTTGGCATACAAGGAGAATGCCATGGAGGCCATGAATGTAGAGGAGAACTCTCCAGGAGTTTGTGTAAGACCATTTGGGTCATAGCAATGGTTATGGGCCAACTAAAAGGAGAGAGTTAAGTAAGACTGAGAATAATCAAAGGGATAGGAGCTTTTACTAATTCCTTTTCTCTAACCAAAGTCATACAAAAGGAAATCAACTAAAAAATTTAAGCCGACTATTTATGGTTATCTTACTATACTCCAGTGGCAGGTACAGAATTTCCAGATAGCTGGAGTAGTAATCTGAGAATTTCCAGATAGCTGGAGTAGTAATCTGTTTGAAGGAGGGCTTGAAGATATTTTTGCATTAGTATTTCATATTAAGTTAGAAAATACTAATTGTCCACATCAAAAAATCAAGGGAAAGAGGCTTGAGGGAAATCTTCCCTGCCCCTTTGGGACCACCACTACTATACTCTAGGCATTGCACCCAACATGTTACCTAATCTTTCAATCTTCATACCTTTTTTTCAATTTTAATTAACATTTTATTTTTTAGAGCAGTTTTAGGTTCACTGCCAAATTGAGCAGAACGTACAGTTTCCGTATACTCTCTATCTCCACAAATGCACAACTTCCTCCACTAACGACATCCTCATATCCTTCATCCTCATAATAAGCTTCTTAGGTAGATGAGGAAACTGAGGCTAGATTGGAATTACAACTTGTTCAGGGTCACCTGTAATTCTCATCTGTGTTCCCACAGCTCTCATGGCTCTTTACTAGAGTTTCTCATTACTCATCCTGATATAATATATATTCATGCACCTCTCACTGGGTTGTTAGCTCCTCAGTGAGAGGATCTGTATCATTCGTTTCTGTATCTCTATAGCTAAGAATGATATTTTATAAATATTTTGTTGAAGTAAGCATATAAAAGAACTAGGTGAGAACAGCATCAAGAAAGCCAATAGAGGAAATAATTTCAAGAAATGGATGGTCAGTAGAGTCAAATGCTACAGATAGAGCCATCAGTATATCTTAAATCGTCATTGGCATTGAACTGATATCCCTTATTCATTTAATGAACGCCTACTACATGTAGAACAATGTGTTAAGCACAACGAATATGGAAAAATAAAATCTGGTACACGTTAAAAGGTTTTCAGGGATGCAGTCATATCTAAATTCTTGATCAGGAAAGCAAGAGTCAGGCCTGCAAATGCCTACGTGTAATTTGGCTCCTAAATTTGAGGACAACTTAAAAGGGTCAACAGCCAATCTTTTAGTAAAACTTCTGATGGGGGTTATGAGATGAAAAGAAAAAGGGCCAGAGCATCTCAATCTCAGTGACAACAGCCGGTGGCCAGGAAAGTCGACTCCCTCTGGACTCTCTAACCCCCTAAGCATGGTTGGGGCTGCCAGTCCCTAGTATGGGGCGGGAAAAAGAAGACACTTACCGCAAAAGGCACCGCTACCGCCGTAGCCCAAAAGGGCCAGGGATTCCTTCGCGAGGCCCCACGACGTGGGATGAAACAGAGGAAAGCGGGGATCAGACAGACAGGTGCGACCCCACAGCCCGACCTCCCAAACTATACAAAGGAGGGTCCCGGAGCCCAGTACAGCTACGCCAACTCCCACCAGCTGGAAGACGGACGACTGCCACCGAACCTTCCACCCAATGAGGAAACGTCATCACTCGTCGTACTCCAGCCTTTCATGAAGAGGATACACTTCCGCTTCCGGGGCAACCGTAGCGTTTCTTCAGTGTGTTTACTTAAAGGGTTTATTGTTATGTTACTTGCTTCCACTGGCTTTTCACGTTTACTTTCTTTTGCTCGACAACTGCTGCAGTAAATTTTGTGGTAAGATAAGAGGCGATCTCAGGAAAGAAGTCTGGCCTCGAGGAGCCGCCTAAGAAAAAATAGCTAATCTGAGCACTGCCAGCTGGGAGGGGAATGACGAGAGATGGGGGTGCGGCTGAGTGTAGGGATTCCCCGGGCAGCCGTGAGAACTCCAAGGAGGGGGCGGGGCTTACGGCTTTCGCAGCAGAGGAGGAAAGGTTCCACCAAGGGTGGGATCAGGTGTCGCGACTCATCTGTGCTTGCGCGTGCGCAATGCGAACCTTTCCCTGCACAGCTTTCTGCTCCAACATGGAATTCCGCTCCGCTCGGCAAGCAATACTGCAGCTACTGCGTACCGTGGCCCCGGCAGACCTCCCGGTGCTGCTCGAGTGGATGCGAACTACCCGTAAGCGACCAAGAGCCAGAGGCAGGCGGTTGGGGCAAGGATACTTTGGGGATTTACGGTCAGGCCAGAAGCCCTCCATGGAGTCGCTGTGCTGGTCTCTGTTCTGCTACCGGGGCAGGTTGACGCGGGCACATCGCAAACCTTGGCAGGTTCAAGGTCCAGTTGGGATTTGGTGCAGGAAGATTAGGTGCAGGTTCTGGGTTGTTTGTGATTGTGCTGCTGACATCAGACAAGCCGCTAAAGCCTCCTTGTGCCTAACCCCTTATCTAAAGGGAAAAAAAAGGAGGGGGTAGTTCCCCCATCCCATTACTCCCACAAACTTGTGAGGACCAGTAAGTAGGATACTACCTGAAAGAGCTCTTTGCAAGAGAAATTTTAGTCTGCGGAGCTGGAAGCTTTCACCTGCAGGCAAAATCACTTGGACCTAGGGCTTTTATTTTCTCAATTGTAAAATGGACCATCAACTTAATCGCAGTTTTTCCTGGATGGGGAAAGGAAAAGACAAAAGGGGAAAAAAACTTTGATTTTAAACTGTGAACAAAATTAGTGATAATAATACAAAGCACAAGTTAGAATCAAGGAAATGTGGTAAAGAATGGGATAGATCTATTTTAGCAAAGTGAAGCCTGGTGAAAGCACAAAAAAATAGGATATCCCCTGTTTGAGACCTATGCCAAACCATACTATGCCTCTGTACCTCTAAATGTTGATTCCCTTGTTTATATTCATTCAGACGCATGACTTGAAATATACCTGTTTGCTGATGACTCCCAATTTTTTTTGGTAAGATTTTATTGGGGAAGGGAAACAGGACTTTGTTGGGGAACAGTGTGTACTTCCAGGGCTTTTTCCAAGTCAAGTTGTGTCCTTTCAATCTTAGTTGCAGGGGGCGCAGCCCACCATCCCTTGTGGGAGTCCAACTGGCATGCTTGTGGTTGAGAGCCCACTGGCCCATGTGGGAATGGGACCCACAGCCTTCGGAGTTAGGAGCACAGAGCTCCAACCACCTGAGCCACTGGGTTGGCCCATGACTCCCAGTTTTTGACTTCCAACCCTGACTTCTTCCTGGAACTCTCTCTTATGATATAGTAGAGTCAATCATTAAGTTTGGGTATTATTACACACTTGGGGGAACATTTTAGATAAGATGCCAAACCAGAATTAACTTGGACATCTGATAGTGAGGTTTTTAGCCTGGAAAGGAGAGAAAAGCAGAGAAGTAGCTTCAGATTTTTGCACACATGAGAGATTCAGGATAGGAATTTCCAAAATATGCTGAGTCTCTTGTAACTTCAGTTAAACCCTGTATTGACAGTTTTATTCATCATATCCAAATTGTTTATAAATCAGTGCTAATTTCTATTTTTTTCCTACATTCCTAAACACAAGATCTTTTATTCCAAAAGCCCTGAATGTCTACAAAAATGTGGCCTACGGCCTGGTTGTGACAATTGCACAATTACTAAAACATCCTTGCCATCAAGATTGTAGTTTTGTGGAGACATTTGTAATCTAAATTTTCAGTTTTAGAGGCATCAAATGAGACTCCAGTTTTCAAAATCAGGAAAATGTGAAAGCATGTTTGGAAGATAATTTTGTAAAAATGACCCAATTTCACTGGCTAAAGAATACATTTTTACTTTTTTTAAAAGCACTTTCTGTGCCTTTCTCTAGCAGCCCCTGCAGATAGAGAAGCTCAAGCAGTTTGTTAAAAATTTAACAAAACCTGAGTTTCTGAAGAACACTTAACATGAATACTTTTTTTAAATTAAAGTTTATTGGGGTGACAATTGTTAGTAAACATGAATATTAAGAAAGAAGAGTGTCACATAGCTTAAAATGAACAAATGTATTTTAATGTAAATCTTAAAAAGTTGTGTAATTTATTAGAGTGACTTTTATAAGTGGTAAGATATGCATAACATAAAATTTACCATTTTAACCATTTTTAAGTGTAAAGTTCAATGGCATTAAGTACATTCACATTGTATGACTATCACCACCATCCATCTCCAGAACTTTCTCATCTTCCCTGAAACTCCTAATAGAGCTTTTTATGAAGTAACTCTAAATACAGCACAAAAGATTCTTCCATTTTTCATTTTCCTAATTAATTTCCTTACAGGAAAAAAATGTTTTATTTCTAGCATTAAGTCACTTGCATAATATCTTATTTGTATGGCATTTGCTTAGACCTTTAATAATTATAATTCTCCTTGAATTTTTATAACATTTAATGGAATAGCAAGAGACAATAATAGGTTTCTGAGTATAATTTTCGTTTTGAGTTTCATAGAGTTTATTGAAGCTAACAAATATCTACATATGGCTAGCAGGTAAAATCAATAATTTTAGATACACAAAAGGAAGAATACATTCTTGGTCTCTGAAGGAATTAGATTATCACACCAAGGCCTGGGCTCATTTAGGATCAGGCTTGTAGAACCAAAAGCTTGGACCAAGGCAGAGCCAAGCACATGTCAATGTCTGAAATAAAGGTCAGAGCTTACATTTTACCTTGGTTACAGCTTAGGCCAAGGCCTAGGAAGCAGACGAACACTAATATAAGAAGGTGAAACAAGTCTGAGGGGCAAGCACACAGGATGCAACCCCCCCAAAAAAAATGAGTAAAAAATACAGCAGGACCTCAATTCATTATTCTGATCTTGTGGCAGAGCATCTGCTCTCTTCTAGTTTCTTTATGTGAATAAAGTGGAATCTTGATCTAGATTTGAAAGTATTGGAGAATGACTACAATCCATCAAGTGAAGGGAGCTGAGAGCCAGAACTGCAAATGAGGTCCCTGATAAGCATATATAAAAAAAATATACATTGGAACAGCTATCTGTTAACAAATGCTATTCTGAAGCCTCTGAATTTTTCCAGGATATGCAAATACAAATGAGGAAGTCAAATCAACAACCCATAAGAGTTTCTATTAAGAATCAAGTTACAAAGGATAGAAAATTAGTATTTGCTATAAGAAAATTAACAAAATCATCAAGAAAATATTTAAATGCTTAAGGAAGATAACAGTAGGTGACTAGAAGTTTTAAATGTTCATGAGCAGAATTAGACATGGGGCTCAGCAGCAGCTACAGAGCTGTTAGAGGTTCTTTGAAATTCCCACAAAACGAAAAAGCAAACCCTGGATTTACTTATATTTTTCAGACAGCAGACTGCTCCATTTCTATATTGTTTTACATTGAGGAAGTATCTATATATCTTAAAGATTTTCCTATCTTTATCAAAACCATACAAATGTGTGAAAGTTATCAAATAGATAAGGTAATAGATTGTTTTTCCAAAAACTAAAAATGTATACTGAGCAAATGATTACCCCTGAAAAGTTTTCTATCAGATAAAAATAATTGTACTTTTCACATTTCTTGGATGTTAAAAATAGCCATGATATGCAAAAAGAATAATGAGCAAGTGGGTTTATCCCAGGAAGGTACTGTTGGTTTAACATTAAAAACTCAGTCAATGTACGTAATTCACCATATTAACTAAAAAGAAAAACTATGATTAGCTCAATAGACATAGAAAAAGCATTTGATAATATCCAGCATCTCTTCCTGATGAAAACTCTCACCAGACTAGGAATAGAAGGGAACATTCTCAACCCGATAAAGGGCATCTATGACAAATCTACAGCTAACATCATACTTCATGATGAAAGATTGAATTCTTTCCCCTAAGAAGGAACCAGACAAGGATGTATATAGTCATCACTTATATTCAGCGTCATAATGAAGCTTCTAGCTAGTACAACAGGGCAAGAAAAAGGGAAAGAGGGAGACATCTCAATTAGAAATCGGTGAATGGATACAAAAATTGTGGTATATCTTTATAATGGAATATTCAGCAAATGAATGTTTATGCGCAACAACGTGGATAAATGATGCTAAGAGAAAGAAGCCATACTAGGAAAAGACTGCATACTGTATGATTTCACTTACATGCAACTATAAACAATGCAAACTAACCTATAGTGATAGAAAATATATCTCTGGGAGCGTGGTGGGTGTGTGGTATAAGAGACGAGTAGGAGAGAGAAATGGACGTGAGGAAACATTTAGGGATGATGGATATGTTCACTACTTGATTCTAGTAATGGTTTTGTGGCTGTATGGTACATAAGTCAAAACATAATAGTACACTTTAAATATGTAGTTTAGTGTATGCCAATTCTATCTCTACAAAGCTGTTTTTAAAAAATGGCTACAAGTTCTTTGACCCTCATTCCACCAGGTCTTTGTTCTCTCTTCTTGAGTCAAGGTGGGCTCGTTGACAGTTTTGGCCAATAGAATATGGCAGAAATGACACCATTTCAGTTTCAGACCCAAGACTTCGGAAAATGGCAACTACTACTTCCTGTCTTAGAATGCTTGCTCTGGGAGAAGCTAACCATCATGTACGTAGTCGGACTACCCTGAGATTGTCACACTGTCAGGAAGCCCTAGCAAGATGCCCAACCAGCCTGTAACTGTTCTGCCATCCTTCCTAGCTAGCCTAGGCACCAGACACGGGAGTAGAGTATCCAGCCAGTCCATCAAGCCTTTATTACAAATAATATTGCTGTGAACATTCACATGCAGATTTTGGTATTAACAGAACTTTTAATTTCTCTGTGATAATGTCCAAAAGTGTGATTGCTGGGTCATATGGTCAGTGCACTTTTAGTTTTTATGGAGACTGCCAAACTGTTTTCCAGAGTGGCTGTACCATTTTACATTTTTGTCAGCAATATATGAGTAATCTAGTTTCTTTGCATCCTCACCAGCATTTGGTACTGTCAGTATTTTTTATTGTAGCCATTCTGGTAGTTGTGAGTGATACATCATTGGGTTTTAATTTCCATTTCCCTAATGATGATGAACACCTTTTCATGTGTTTATATTCCATTTGCATATCCTCTTTGATGAAGTATTTGTTCATGTCTTTTGCTCATTTTCTTACTGTATTTTATACTGTTTTGAGAGTTCTTTATATATTATAGATTTGTATAGATATAAGATGTGATTTGCAAATATTTTCTCCCAGTTTGTTCATACTCTTAAAAGTCTTTGCAAAGCGAAAGTTTTTAATTTTGATACAGTCCAATTTATTCATTTTTCCTTTTTTAATTTCATAATGAACTGTTTGTTTAAGAACTGTTCAGCCTTAGATCCCAAAGATTTTTCTCCTACTTTTTTTCTCTTTATTTAAAAATCTTACAACAACTGTATCAGTTACAGGTCCTATTTTTTCCTAAAAGAATTGTAGTTTTGTGTTTTACATTTAATTCTTTGATTCAAATTAATTTGTGTAAGGTATGGAATTTAATTGAAGTTCGTTTTTTTCCCCTGTAGATATCCATTCGCTACAGTTTGTTGAAAAGGCTAATCTTTCTCTATCGAATTGTTTTTGCATCTTTGAAAATCAGCTGGGCATTCTGTATGGATATATTTCTGAGTCCTCTATTCTCTTGCATTGCTTTATCTCTCTCTGACCAGTATCACATTGTCTTGATTACTGTAGCTATTATTATTTAAAAGTCTGTTGTTTAATTTCCAAGTATTTAGAGATTTGCCTGTTGTCTTTTCTGTTACTGATTTCTCGTTTGACTCCATTAGGTCAGAGAAGATACTCTGTATGATTTCAGTTCTTTTAAATATTTTGGTATGTGTTTTATGACCCACCATATGGTTTATCTTGGTGAATGTTCTATGGGTACTTGGAAAAAACTGTGTATTCTACTTTTATTTAGTAGAGTATTATATAAATATCTATTAGTGTTATATAAATATCTTTTTGGTCGAAGATATTTTTTAGTTCTTCTACATCCTTGCTGATTTTCTGCCTAGCAGTTCTATCAGTTGCGGAGAGTGGGATGTTGAAGTTCCTGCTATAATTGTGGATTTGTCTATTTCTCCTTTCAGCTCTGTCAGTTTTTGTTTTGTATATTTTGAAGCTCTGTTGTTTGGTGTATACATACTTAGGATCACCATGTCTTCTTGATGGATTGATACTTTTATCATTAGGTAACGTTCCTCTTTGTTGCTAATAATTTCCTTTGCTTTAAAGTCTATTTTATCTCATATAGCCACTTCTATTTTTTTAAACTAATGTTTACACAATATATTTTTTCCCATCCTTTTACATTTAAACTTCCTATGTCATTATGTTTGAAGTGACTTTCTATTGACAACATATAGTTGTGTTTTTTTAAATCTACTTTGCCAATCTCTGTCTTTTAATTGATGCATTTATACCATTTATCTTTAAAGTAATTATTGATATGTTAGAGCTTATGTGACATTTTATTATTTTTCTTTTTATTTCTTCTGTTTCTCAACCTCTTTTTATCTCCTCTTGCCTTCCTATGGGTGACTAGAATAGTTGTACAATTCTATTTTTATTTATAGTGTTTCTGAGTATATCTCTTTGTGTAGTTTTCTTTGTGGTTGCCCTGAGTATTACAATAAAATATGTAACTTGTCGCCATCTGTGGGGACAGAGCCCCAAAAAGCAGTTTCCAGGCTCTCGGCCTCACATAGAAGGGTGCTGGCTCAGGTAGTAAATGGCCATCGACTGTGATCAAATGGCCAGCAGCTGTGGCTAGTTGGCCGTCAGCTGTAACCAGTGAGCCATTAGCCATGAATATAACTGCCGTGGGTAGGCTAGGAGAAGAGGCTAGCAGAGAAGAAAAGAGAAGAAAGGGGGAGCTAGCAAGAAGATGGTGGCTGAGTCTGCAAGCGGCGCAGTGAGGGTTGAGATTGTGTTGCTCCTGGTTCCTGTGTCTCCAACCCGGCCGCCAGTGAGAGTATAGTGGTGTGACTCCCCTACCTATGGCTCCGTGGGTGTTCCTTTTTGGCCTCACCATGTCCTGCGTTCTTGTGTGGGGGGCGGGACCGGAGACCCCGCCGGACGCCCCGCATGACACTTGGCGTAGTCGGCAGGATCCCCTGCACTACACATGGCGCAGCGAGCAGGGTACGGTGCCGGCCAAAGCTCTCCGAAGGGCAGTGGAGCAGTTTGTGCGTGAGTCTGAGGAAGACCAGGAGGAGCAGTTGCCTGAGAGCTGGATCCCCGTGGAGGGGTGGGAAGACGTGGACGATTCCCCAACCAGCAAAGGCCGGAGAAAGCGAAGGTTGTTGCGGCCCCGTGGGCTGGGAAGTGCTTGCTGAGACAGCCCGGATGCAGGACTTGTAGTCCCAGGAGGAATGGCTTGCTGAGTCCTCCTTGGGAGCTGAGGGTGAGGTCAAGGTCATCCCTCACCCCCAGGACAGCCCTGGCAAATGACTATGGACTATGGGGAATTGCCTTCCATCCCTAATTTAATGGACAGCTTGAATGTTTGGGAACATACCACCATGTAGTGGAACTGGCGGATGTTTACTATTGTGTCTTGACCGGCCACCATTGAGAATATGTAAGCACCTTGACTGTGAGTCGCTATTGTTCCAGCACGGTACCCTGAGAGGCCCAGAGAGAGTGGCAGTGCCCTGAGAGCCCTGGCTGTGTCCAGGAAGCCGGGCTGTGCCCAGAGAGAGTGGCGGTGCCCTGAGAGGCCCTGGCTGTGTCCAGGAAGCCGGGCTGTGCCCAGAGAGAGTGGCGGTGCCCTGAGAGGCCCTGGCTGTGTCCAGGAAGCCGGGCTATGCCGAGAGAGAGAGTGGCGGTGCCCTGAGAGGCCCTCGTGTGCCCGGGTAGACTAGTGGTACCCTAAGAAGTCCAGGAAGTCTGGCTGTGCCCAGGAGTACTGGTGGTGCCCTGAGAAACCCTGGCTGTGCCCGGGGAGACTAGTGGGACCCTAAGAAGTCCAGGAAGTCTGGCTGTGCCCAGAAGTACTGGTGGTGCCCTGAGAAACCCTGGCTGTGACCAGAGAGCTTGGCTGTGTCCAGGAAATAGCATTCACCTCCAGGTTCCTCGCACAGGGCCCCTCGCGGAAGACGCTTGTCGCGTAGATTGTGAGGCGAGACCCTGTAGGGGTGGAGTGTGGGGACAGAGCCCAAAAAGCAGTTTCCAGGCTCTCGGCCTCACATAGAAGGGTGCTGGCTCAGGTAGTAAATGGCCATCGACTGTGATCAAATGGCCAGCAGCTGTGGCTAGTTGGCCGTCAGCTGTAACCAGTGAGCCATTAGCCATGAATATAACTGCCGTGGGTAGGCTAGGAGAAGAGGCTAGCAGAGAAGAAAAGAGAAGAAAGGGGGAGCTAGCAAGAAGATGGTGGCTGAGTCTGCAAGCGGCGCAGTGAGGGTTGAGAATTGTGTTGCTCCTGGTTCCTGTGTCTCCAACCCGGCCGCCAGTGAGAGTATAGTGGTGTGACTCCCCTACCTATGGCTCCGTGGGTGTTCCTTTTTGGCCTCACCATGTCCTGCGTTCTTGTGTGGGGGGCGGGACCGGAGACCCCGCCGGACGCCCCGCATGACACTTGGCGTAGTCGGCAGGATCCCCTGCACTACACCATCTACTATCAACATTATCACTCGAGTGAAATATTGAAGTCTTACTTCTATTTAGATCCCTTTACCTTCCCCCACTTTTTAAATATAATTGTTTTATGTATTTCCTTTATATACGTTGAGCACTATATTAGATGGTTTGATAAATTTTTATCAAACCATCAAATAGGGTTTAAGAAACTAATAAGGAGATAGTTTTTTATATTTCCTCTATTTTACCCATTTTATTGTTCTTTCCTTTCTGAAGTTCCAAGTCTTCTTCTGCTATTTTGTTTCTGTTGGAGTTTCCCGTTGACATTTTTTAAGGGTAGGTCTGCTGGCAACAAATTCTCTTAGATTCTTTTATCCAAGGATGTCTTTATTTTCACTTCATTTCTAAATAATAATTTCATCAGTTATAAAATTCTCAGTTTGCAGTCCTTTTTTTTCCCAGCGCTTGAACAATGTAACTTCCTTCTGGCTCCCATGGTCTCAGATGAAAAATTCACTGTTGTTTGAATTGGTATTCCCCTATAGGTAATAAATCACATTGTTCTGGTTGCTTTCAAGATTTGTTCTTTGCCTTTTGTTTTCAGACATTTAATTATGATATGTCCTTGTGCGGATTTTTTTGATTCTATCCTATTTGGAGTTTGCTCAGCTTCTTAAATCTATAGGTTTATGTCTTTCCACCAAATTTGGGGAATTTTTTAGTAGTATTTCTTCAAATACTTTCAGCCCAACATTCTTTCTCCCACTTCTAGAACTCTGATACTAATGTTAGATCTTTTGTTATTGTCCCACAGATCTCTGTGGCTCTTCTATTATTTTTTCAGTCTATTGTCTGTTTTTCAGATGAAGTAAATTTATCGATTGGTCCTCAAGTTCACTAATTCTATCCTTTGTCATTTCTACTATTGAGCCCATCCAGCACGTTTGTTTTTTAATTTTGATTATTGTATTTTTCAGTTCTATAATTTCTATTTTTTTATAACTTCTATTTTTTTGCTGAGGTTTTCTATTTTTTCACTTGTTACTAGAGATTCATAATTGCTTATTGAAGCATTTTTATGATGGTTGCTTTATAATTCTTGTCTGATAATCCAAAATCCTTGTCTGATAATCTAGAATTGCCAGATTCAGATTATAATTTGTCCTGTTGTTGGTATAAGTGATTTTCGATCCTAGATATTTTGGATATTATGCTAAGACTCTTGATCCTATTCAAGTCTCCTATTTTAGTAGGCAGTTGCCCCTGCTTAGGTTCAACTTGTTGGTTCTGGCTGCTTTGGTGGGCTCTAGCTGCCATACAATTTAGTTGTCAGTGCCTTTGCAGGGCTATTCAGGTCCACTTTGTTTCTTTGTCCACTGCTTTTTCTTTGTTCTTTGTCAGCTGGAGTTCCTGCTCAATCTAGTTGCTGTCACCTGCATGGGGTAAGGACACTTTCCTGGACCACCCATGTTTCTGAGCTGCCTTCCGCTGCTGGGGATAGGCAGACAAGCAGTACAGGGCCTGGTTTGCTCTTTGCCACTAGGGAGAAGGCTGGATGATGCCAAGCCTAGGTCTTTTTATGCCACTGGGTAGAGGACCTCGAGACATCAGGCTCCCCTGATGCTACAAGAGCGAGAGTGTGCCCAAGGTGTGGAGTGGGGATTAGGGCTCCCCAGCAGGTCTTTGTTGTTCTTCCCCTTTATCTTCTGTCTTGGTGAGAGAGAACAGGCTTTCCTTAGTTCTCTTTTTGGTTTATGCCTATTGGTAGTTCTGGGATGCAGGCCTCTCTGGTGCTCAGTCCAGGCTACATGGACAATAAACAGAAAACCCAAGTAACTCACCACAGTGAGCTTCCTTAAGTCCTGAGGTCCCTAGATAGTGCATTTTTTCCTCCAGCTTTAGAGTCCTTTATGATTGCCTGTTGAATTATTTCCAGGGTATTTACTTGTATTTAGTGGGGAAGAGCAGGAGAAAGTAAGAGAAGTTGCCATCATATCTGGAACCAGAAGTCACTTTAATTTTTTAAATTTGAATGGGGATTTCAGAGTAATAGATAATATGAATGAATAATAGGTAATAATAACCCAATGTTTAATTACACATTGCAAGTCATTAGAGGAAGGACATGGAGGGGTCAAGACTAGAGGTCGAGGGTAAGGCTTCATGGAGAGGAAGTAACTTGGACCGGCCCTTATTGCAGAAATCAAAGTCAGACAGTAAAAAGGAACAGTATGAATAGAAATGAACATGAAAAAACAACTGAGATTTGCCTGTCTTGAGCAAAAATTATGTTAGGGAGTAATGAGAACAGAAAACAGAATACTTAGATTGTGGTGATACAGAAGGCCTTACAGGCTAGAGTGAGACTTGATACATTGAAAAATAGAAAACCATCCAAAAAGCGTGAGGAGTGGGAGTGACATGAAAGTGAGGTTTAAGCAAGATTAGTTTAAAATAGATGTGTAAGGTATTTTATAGTGGGGGGAAAACTGATATTAAGGAGCTAATTATGAGTTTGCAAATGGTATGCTAAGTGTGAGGTGATGACGTACCTGTGAGGTAATTGAAGTGGGAATAAAGAGGAAGTAGGACTCAAAAGGAAAAGTGGGGGACTTGATACCTGAATAGATATAAAAAGTAGGGTTTGACTTGTAGACTGGCACCTTTGGTGACTTCTCTTTCCCTGTATATTTAAATGAAAGTAGGAAAGTTTTAAAGAATTAATTTTGCCCTTTAGAGAAGCTCTTCTTTCTCCACTCCCTTCCCACCTACATATGTAATTTGAGAAAACTTTATTGTCCTTAGGCAACTGATTTAACACCTTCTTTAATCTTTTTCCAAGCAACATAGCTTACCACACATCCTGAAATAGCTATTATACATGTTAAAAGATGTTCAGCCTTACTAGTAATTAAGAAATGCAAATTAAAACAACAAAGTTTGTGTTTTTTTTTAATTTATTTTAATTTATTGGGGTGACAATTGTTAGTAAAATTACAACAAAGTTTGTTGTTTATGGTAATATTCAATCCTGTAAGGGTTTAATGAGACACATGTTCTTACCCTTTTCTGTAGAGTAAATTGGTATAATCTTTCAGGAGAGAAATTTGATGATATGTAGCAAAAGCTTTAAAAAATATTTAAGTAGTTCTACTTCTAAGAATTTATAGTAAGGAAATAATCAGAATGCAAAGAGACTGTGTATGCCAAATTGTTAGTTGCAGTATTTCCTATTTTTCACAATTAATGATTATAAATGTGTGGTAGTAGGAGTGAATGATTAAATAAATATACATATGATGGAATATTTAAACAGTCTTTACAAACGATGTTTTAAGGAATATAATTTTAATAATTTTTATTAAATTATATAAAGAATATAATGGAAGGAATATAATTCCTTAATATAATTCCTATAATGTAAGGAATATAATTTTTATAATTTTAACATTTAATTACTTATAATGTTGAATGATTCCAGTTTTATACACTTCAGTAATTATATCATGCCTTTTTGACGTTTTATAGCTATTAATTGGGCAAAACTGTCTTGTATTCCTTTTAGAAGTTATTTGCCAACCACTACAGATAGATAATAAAACTAATTTTAGCCTTCTTGAGCTAAAAATTTCCACAGTGCCTTACATAGCTGTGCTCAGTAAATATTAGCTATTAATTATTTTTGTATTAGTTTCAGTGGTACAAAGTAATGTAATAGTTAGACATTTAAACCCCTCATAGAGTGATAACGCACCCCCCAAGCTACTTACCCCCTCTGACATCTTATACAGCTGTTAAATACTATCCACTATCTTCCCTATGTTGTACTCCACATTCCATGACTACATATACCTATATATTTAGTTATAGTTGACATTCAATATTATTCTACTTCAGCTTCAGGCATATAGCGCAGTGGTCAGACATCTACACAGTCTATGACATGATCCCCCTGATAAGTCCAGTGCCCATCTGGTACCACACATAATCTTTACAACATTATTGATTATATTCCCCATACTCTATTAACTATCAATTTATATTTCTTAATGCCTTACCTTTTTCACCCTGCCCCCCCAACCCCATTCCCATCTATCACCCTGATAGATCTAGTAACTATCTGGCACCATACCTAATTATTACAATATTGTTGACTATATTCCTTATGCTGTAATATACTTCCCCATGACTACTGTATAACACCCAATTTCTTCTTCTTAATCCCTTCCCGTTTCGCCCATTCTTAACCCCCCTCCCATCTTAAAGAAATCCCTCTAAGATTCCTTGTACTGGTTGGTGGTGATAAACTTCTTCAGCTTTTTCTTGTCTGGGAAGCTCCTATCTGACCTTCAATTCTAAATGACAGCCTTGCTGGTAGAGCAATCTTGGTTGTACGTAGTTACTTTCATCACTTGGAATATTTCCTGCCACTCCCTTCTTGCCTGCAAAGTTTCTGTTGACAAATCAGCAGACAGTCTTACGGGGGCTCCCTTGTAGGTAATTAATTGTTTTTCTCTTGCTGCTTTTAAGATTCTCTCTTTGTTTTTAAACTTAGGCATTTTAATTATGATGTGTCTTGGTGTTGGCCTCTTTGGGTTTATCTTGTTTGGGAATCTCTGTGCTTCCTGGGCTTGTATGTCCTTTTCCTTCACCAGGTTAGGGAAGTTTTCTGTCATTATTTCTTTAAATAGGTTTTCATTCCTTGCTCTCTCTCTTCTCTTCCTGGTACCCTTATAATGAGAATATTGGTACACTTAATATTGTCCCGGAGGCCCCTTAAACTCTCCTCAATTTTTTGGATTCGTTTTGCTGTTCTGGTTGGGTGTTTTCTGCTACCTTGTCTTCTACATCGCTGTTTGGATCCTCTGCTTCATCTAACCTACTGTTGATTCCCTGTAATATATTCTTTGTTTCCATTATTGTATCCTTATTTCTGACAGGTTCTTTTTTATGGCTTCCATCTCCATTTTTTGAGAACATTGAGCATTTTTATAACCAGTGTTTGGAACTCTGTGTCTGATGGACTGCTTATCTCTGTTTCATTTAGTTCTTTTTCTGGAGCTTTGTTCTGTTCTTTCATTTGGGACATGTTTCTTTGTCTCCCCATTTTGGCTGCCTCCCTGTGTTTGTTTCTATGTATTTGGTAGGCCTGCTATGTCTTCCAGTCTTAGTAGAGTGGCCTTATGTAGTAGGTGTCTTGTGGGGTTCAGTGGCGCAGTCTTTCTGGTGACCTGAGCCACACGCTCCAGGTGTGTCCCTTGTGTGGGTTGTGTGTGCCCTCCTCTTGTAGTTGAGCCTTGGTGGACAATTGCACGTCGATGTGAGGGACTGTCCCTTGGGCTCGCTGGTTGTGAGGACTGGAAGAGTTGTTATACAGGGGCTGATCTTTCAGAGCAGGATCTGCCTCAGTCACAGCAGGACTCTGGTGCCTGTCCAATCTGCCCCTTGGGTGTGTTGTACTTGGAGACGGCTAGGTGATGCTCCAGCTCGTTTTGAAGCTGGCCACTGGGGGCACCAGCCCCAAGACCACCTTGGAGGGGATCCACTCTACGTCTACTTCAGCCACAGCCGTGCACCACCTGGGCCACCTAGTGGGAGCCAGAAAGAAATCCGCAGATGTCTGCTGCTCGTGCTATGCTTGGAAGCACCTTGAGAGGGCCAGGCCGGCTGCCACTAGTGCCAGCTTAGGGCTGCTCAGCCAGAGGTACAGGACACGCTGAAGCCTGCTTGTCTGGGTTCCATGAACCTTTGAGAGACCCTAAGAAAGTGCGACTTGAGCAAAGGCAAGCGGCCTCCATGAAAAGCCACTGAAGCAGCCAGTGTGCCCGAAAATTGGGTGGTGCTGGGTCTCAAATCGCTAGGGCAGGGGCAAACCAATGGCAGAGACTCAGAACTGGTGGCTGCCTGTGTTCCTGCACTGAGAAGGAGGAGGGCTCAACAAAGAAACAATGGCTCCACCAGCTCCTCTGTCCAGGAGAAAGCCACCTCTCCAGCCCCTGTCCCAAGCAGACAGTTCAATTCCCCATTTCCCCTTGCCCGCCTTTGCAGCTGCCTGCCTCAGTGCTGGAACTCAGAGCTAGTGATTCCACTTGTGGGTAAGTCCGCGCGGTCCCTTCAAGAGGAGCTCCTGTGAGTGCAGCTGCACTGTCTCACTCAGTCACAGTTTCTGCTGTTTTTCACTACCAAAAATTATGGGGACTTCTCTCCCTGGCAATGGAACCCTGGGCTGGGTGGGGCTGATATCTCTCGCTCCTTTAGGGAGAAGGGGGGACCCCTACAGCTGAAATAACCCTTGTGATCTTTAATGGTCACTTGCGGGTGTGCAACCAGCCTGTGTTCTTCTGCAAGTCCTTAATTAAAAGGCTGCAGTTCAGCTTGATTTTAGGCAATACCAATAATGGTTGTTCTGTAGATTAGTTGTAATTTTGATGGCGGTTGTGAGAGAAGGTAAACAGCGTTTACCTACTGCGCTATCTTGGTTGTCTCTTAGCTATTATTATTAATATTAAAGGTCTCTTTAGAACTGTCTTTCTAGAAAAGTATATATATTTATGTATACAACCAAGCATACAACTTTAGATCATTTATGGACCACATAAAGCCCATATGTGGATCCGCTTCACTAGGGCCATGGTGAAGAATCCCTGCTATAACTGAAGAAAATTCTTTTTACCCTGGAATATGGCTAAATCAGTTTGTTGTCTAGGGTAAGAGGTGCCAGTTCTCATTTTCACCTGGTATTCTTGCTATTAAGGTAAATCAAATGCAGTCTTCATTTATTACTGCCTTTTTAAATGACAGAGTAATTTAATATACAGTGTCATGGTATCATTTTGATTGGTGATGGTCATATTAATTGGGGATTGACTCCCGAATAAACATAGTTAACTAGGGAAATATCTAGAAATCCATTGTGATGGTTCAGAATTTGCAACCATTTTTATCTTTCATTTTTCCAGCTCCCTAGAACTTCACATATGACTGTTTAAGACGATTAGCCTCCACCACAGCCACTAACTATCCATCCCTTCCAAATCTGTTAATAACCCAATAGCAGTAGCAATCAGGGCCTTAGATATTACAAAGTGATAGAAGAGAATTAGCTAAAGTAGTCATAATATTATATTTATTATATTATATTTATTATATTATACCAGGTCTTACAGTAAAATAAGACCAGGTCTTATATTAATTTTGCTCCAAAAGACGCATTAGAGCTGATTGTCTGGCTAGGTCTTATTTTCGGGGGAAACACAGTAGGAGAACTGTTACCAGCCAGCTGCCTTTGCCACTTTAGAGAGGCCATGTAGTATAGTACCATGTTTTCCCAAAAATAAGACCTAGCCAGACAATCAGCTCTAATGCGTCTTTTGGAGCAAAAATTAATACAAGTCTTATTTTAATGTAAGACTGGGTATAATCTAATCTAATCTAATATATAATACCAGGTCTAATATGATATAATATAATATAAAACCTAGTCTATATAATGTAAGACTGGGTCTAATATAATATAATACTGGTCTTATATTAATTTTTGCTCCAAAAGACACATTAGAGCTGATTGTCCAGATAGGTCTTATTTTCGGGGAAACACAGTAATTAAAGAGTTCATCAGAATTAGACCTGCATCCAATTCCAACTCGGCAGCTTTCTGGCCAATATGACCTGAGGCAAGTTACTTAACGTATGACCTCAGATTCTTTTTTATAAAATAGAAATGATATAGTACTACCTATAGGATTCTTACTTAGGATTAAATGACAGTGTTTGAAAAGCATTGCCCCAAATCTAGCATGCCTGAAGTGATCATTTAATATGTATAGCAGTAAAAATGACAATTCCTCTCAGACTGAAATTGGAAAACTGAGTTAATTTTATAGAGAGGCCAATTCTGGCTCAGCATGAGGAAGAAATGCTGTCCCTGAATATGTTCAAGCAAAGACTGAACAACTGTCATATCAGAGATGCATCGATGGATTCTGCCAGTTAGTAATAGGTCGTCACCCACTGTAAGAGTCATCTTTTATAAAACACATGAAGACTGTGTTTTATTAACATGGTTGTTTATGTTACAGAATTAAGTCCAAAGGAGTTGAACTATGAATGCCTTAGTTTAACATAATGATATTTTTGTTGTTTTCTTTAGTTGTACCATTTACAAATTGAGAGAACTTGCTAAGGATCACTGGTGTGAGTGATATTAGAATCAAATGTGAGTCATAGAGGCTTCCAGTGTTCTATCGAAGCACCTTGAGAAAATTTAATTAGCTTTAAGAATACAATGAAAAAGGCCAGTTTTGTTTGTTTGTTTTTAATGCGTCAGATGCTATTTAAGTTCCACCTAAAATAATTTGGATGAATCTTAATAGTATTTTTGTTTTTCTAAATTTTTATTCTACCTCCTCCTAGAAATAATTTGAAGCATCAGCTTAGAACATTATACTATTAGGTTGGTGCAAAATAATTGCGAGTTTGGCGATTTTCAACCTTTAAAAAACCACAATTACTTTTGCATCAACCTAATAGGTAAGGAAAGAAAAAAGAGCTAAAAGACCTTCCCACATCAGTTCAGAGAGCCAAGTAATAGATCTTTGTATTAACCATTGCTGCTCAAAGGCAAATTATACAGAGAAAGAACCTTTGTATGTAGGAACACAAAGTGGTATAATGAAAAGAAGAGTGCCTTTATTTAGAGGCAGAAAACCTAGGTTTATTTCCTTGTGCTGCTGTTGGCCTGCTTTGTAACTCTTCACAATTCAAGTTTGGAAGACTCATTTACCTCAGCTGTAAATCGGGGAATGTAATCTTGCTTTGTCTTTCTCACATGGATGTTATAATAGTTAAATGACCTAGTTCTTTGTGAAAGGACTTTGTAAACTATAAAATATTTTTCAAATTTTTATGTTATTTGTGAAATGAAATAGCATACTGAACCAGCACAAGAAATATTTTATGTTTAAAAGGAAATCATGAGCTTACTTAAAAACCAAGATTTGGGGGGGCAAGGGATGTGGAGACAGATGACGTTTACTTCAGCAGCATCTTGTTTTCCTTCTACAGCTACTTTAATACAGTAAGAAAGACATAGTTCCCTTGGGGTCCCTTTACCCTATCAAAAATTCAATATAAGAAAGTCTTTTAAGAGAAAGGTAAGGAATTTTCATTAGTAGGCCCTTCCCAGGGTACATTTGGCATCCCAGACAGTAGCTAACTTTAAGAGTATTTTGCTTCCAGATAAGTTACATTCTTTTTAAATTATATATGAATGCCTTAGAAATCGTACTTTTTTAGACACAATTTTTAAAATTTAAACACACAGAAAAATTGAAACAATAGAACAATGAGCACCACTTTTATACCCTCATCTAGAGTCACCAACTGTCATCTTTTTACCATACCTTCCCCATCTTTATTTGCCTTACACACACACACTCTGTCTCCTCTTTTTCCAGATTATCCAAAAGTAGGCCACAGCCATCAGAAATATGCTACTTTAATGATCATTTTATCTGCTGCTCTAAAATGCAGTAGAGGCAACATGATTATTGTAAATTTTATGACATACTTGATGCCAACTGTTAGTGCTTATTATCTGAAGTCTTGGGTACATTTTATTGGAGGGTAGGATTCTCAGATTAAAGTTATTTTAGTAATCCCCATGTGATAACCTCCTAAGCTTCTAAGATCTTCATGGTCAGACAAGGAATATTTCGCTACTTACTGGTGAATTTATGACCCTAAAACTAATGGCAATGCTATTCTTGAGTAAAAATAGAGTAGTTAAAATACTTCATTTTAAAAAATGCCTTGTTTTTCTATAACATGCTGAAATAGTCAAGTTGAATATTTTCAAGCACTTTGGAAAAGGAAAAGCTCAATATTTTTAATGGAACATTTGTTACAATTCTAGTATTTCATTGGTTAGAAGATTTATTTATTGTTACAAATTGATGCTAGCTGATGGAAAATATATCCACTGTAATCACTTATTCTAGGTATGACTACAACCATAAAAGCTATTTCTTTCCTTTTCTTCCAGGAGATTTTGATGAGTTCACTCAAGATAATAATGACATTATGTTGAAAAACATAGCAGAAGATCTTCGGAATTGCTTACCACTAGAAACCATGCTTTCCTCAGAACATCTAGCCCTCCAAAAAGTAAATACATTATATTAATTTACTCTACGATTCTTCCCTTAACCCCACAGCCTCTCCAGTCTAATTAGTCCTGAATTCTGCTTTAAACAATTTTTGATTTGGTCCTTCAACTATCTCCCCAATTCTTTTGAGTCTTTAGCTCCCCAGTACCATTCATTCAACAAATATATATATATATATTTTAACTTTATTTTAAGTGTTTTTCCAGGACCCATCAGCTCCAAATCAAGTAATTATTTCAATCTAGTTGTGGAGGGCACAGCTCACAGTGGCCCATGTGGGAATTGAACCCGCAACCTTGTTGTTAATAGCACTGCGCTCTAACCAACTGAGCTAACTGCCACCCCTCATCAAATATGTTTGAGGGCATCCTGTTTGCCAAGCTCTCAAACCACCTCCACACCCCTCCAAATATATATAGAAAAAGAAAAAGAAATCAAGGCCCAGCAGTAATCTAGTCCTGCCTACATCATTGTTCTGGTTTTCTCTTCCTTGATTTATGTCCCTCACTTTTATCAGTGGTGAAGTTCACCACTTTGTTTCCTTCTCCTACTTTTTGCATTGTACAATTTTTGTTTATTCTTCTATTCCTTTATTCCTAGAATTAGGTCTTGTTTTTCTTCTCTAGGCAACCCCCCTCATTCAAGTCCCTTCAAGTCCCAACTCTTATGGGATACATATGCTATGAATTTTGTTTCTAAAGCCAAGCTAATAATAATAATCTTTTCTTCCACTGATCTGAAAACAGCAATCCTCCATGTGGTTTTTCAGCATGTAAATTCCTGAGCAGAGGAACTAAATCCTGTATATTTTGAACAGTACTGTGCACAATGTGATCATTTAATAAATCTTAGTTAGTATCCAGTCATTCAGAATGGATTCTCAAAGGAGGAAAATAGTGAATAGTATTAAAACTGAGAGAAGTATCTGTAATACAGTTTGGATGTTATTAATTAAACAATTTTGTCAGTATCCTGATATACTACAATACATAAACTGAAAAAGTATTTGTTGCCTGTTAATGGTCGACCCGCACTCCCTGACCTATTTTTATCTTCGTTTCCTTCTGGTCCTGTGTATGTTCACACATTTTACATACTTACAATACAGATTTGCATGTGTATGTAGATGTAGGTATGACTGGGTAGGTTTCCGGATAGGTTGAGTCTTTATTATAGTTAAGGTAGAAAAATCAGACTTTTTCTTTGTAACCACTTGCTATGATATCATGTATTAATACCACCAGTTTTAATAAAGAGGCATTATTTGTAAGCATGAAGTTTTACTAACATTTTTATTATTTGAAAAGTTTGCCTGTGGGCAAAGATTACTTGCTAAGTATCTTGATGGGTAAGTCATTGACTGACATGAAGGAGTCAGAAGACCTGGTATTAGTTTCAGCTTTTGCCCCCTTACCACCTAGTGTCATTTCTTTGGGGAAATCTCTCCAGATATCAGTTTCTTTACTTGAAAAATACAGCCATGTTTTGCATCATTACAGGTCAAATAAAAAGTTGCTAGTGTCTCAGAAATAAAACAAAAGAAGAGCAGAGTTGCTGAGTTAGATAAGCAAAACTTGCTGCCCTTATTGTTGCAGAATTTTAGCATATGAACCACTGATGTTTTGCCTTATTTAGCAATAGAAAGAGCCTTCTTTGTACTTTGTTTCTTTTGATGTTTTTCTTCTCTCCACCAGATACAGCAGCAGCCAGAACCCACAATTCAAGTTGATGCATTCCTTTATGATGAAGACTTTATTGATTCATTATGTGAGGAAGGAAAAATGAGCAGAAACTACTGTATGGTGTGTGGCTCACACCAGACGGCACCTTTAGGTAGGCAGTCAAGTATGCAAACCTGATGACTTTGTACTTTTCTTTGCATGTCATGAGTATGCAAATTCTTGACCAACTCATTCAGTGTTGTCTAAAAGCAAAAGACCAACCTGCAGCATAACCATTACCAGTTATTGCAGTTAAGGAGATTAATAGAAGTATTGTCCAAGGAAGCTAGGCCACTTAATGTCTCATCAGGTTATCTGTGCTTTTCACAGAAACTGTTTAATTAAAGATGACTTTTCAGGTCCAGAAGCTAATTCGCAGTGACTGAGTACAGGGAAACTGACTCACCTTTTCCATACTCAAAGAGAGTCGTATATAAACCATAATGCTGACTTATTTACAAGAGAAATATAACTGTCAAGGGAGCTGAAACATTTTCTCTATGAAAACATCTTGAGATGAAAACATATTGAGAAGTCAAATATTTATCAGATATTGTTGGATGAACATGGACTCAGAAGACAGAGACAGATAATCTTGAGAGTTTGTTCAGGCCATGATATGACCTAGTAGAGCATCTACGGTCCATAACAGAGAACAACTCTAGTGACAGTCTCCGGCATCTCTGCCCCTCAGATGTAGCCCCTGTGCCCCAAATGGGAAGCTAGACTGACTTCATGCTGCTAACATGTTAATTGTTCTGTTAATATATTCTTTGTTCAAACTGGATATGATTGTCTAGGCTGTTCCTTAGACTCGCTAGTTCAATCTCCCTGCTTACTTAGAGTTATTGCTTAAAGTGAGCTGTCCTCCAGGTAAGTAATCTTGGGCTCATAATACTGATCTTAGATAACCTCATTCTCAAAAGTTTGCTACTAACAAACTGGTAATGTGTTGCTAACGCAAATCTTATTGTACCTATATTATAATTGGGGACTGAACTTCCCTGATTTACTGTTTTAAGATTCTATTTTTAGATAGTACTTAATGATTTCCATTTGAGGGAGTTGAAATTCACAGAACAGAAAAGGACTTAGATAAGAACAATAGAGGGAAACCTAAAGAGTGAACTATGACACCGTATCAGATCTGATTTATAAAAATGTATAGAAGAGCTATGTTTGACGAATAAAAACTTGAAGATTAGAATGCATTTTCCTATAAAAATCAGGTTATAAATAGTGACCGGGTACCTAGGCCAGCCCAGATAACTATAGTGAATCTGAAAAAGTTGGGCTGTCCTTCGCTACATGACTAGGGGCTTGTCCAGCTACAAGGCACTAATAATGACGCTGTAGTCCAGGGCGGAAGCACTAATGTGGTTTGTGGTGGTCAAAGCCCACGCTCAAGCATTACTTCTGAGGCCTCGTCAGACCCTTTCTTTTCTTCCCAGGGATTAGCCTGCCTGCTTCCATTTTCTTTGCCACCATCTATTAGTTATGACTGGTGTTTCTCTCCTTCTTGACCATTATGTTACATAGAACATAATGTTTTAAGTCTTTGAATTACCTCCATATCAGAAAAGAACAGACTCAGGCTCTCCCAGGTATTTCATTACAGAAATAGTGGAATGAGCAGACAGACTAGGAGGCTAGACATTATAGCAATTAATTAAGGGAAATAAGAACAATGGAGGGGATTTTCTTAACTTCCTCCCACACTACCCCTTCCCTGCATTTGTTGGTCAGGGCTGCCATGTTGCTCAACTCCAGGGATGGTCATTCATTTGGTAGTCTTCAGTCTTTGCAGTGATATGTGGTAGTTCTGTGGTTGGCTCTGGAATATGGTGAGAAAGCCAGATGGTACGAGAGTTAGGAAACAGTGCCAGGGAACAACAGGTCACAGGGAAGAGGGAAAAGGAAAAGAAGGAAGTGAGAGGCACGGGGATCGCGACAGGCCTCTGGGTAGCTATTCCCTAGAGGCCTTTTAAATGTCAGACACTTACTATTTATTCTTCTCTAATACAGCACAGAGTGAATGAGTGCAAAATTATCACATTAATTTTTTTCTAAATATTAGGTTGGTGCAAAAGTAATTGTGGTTTAAAAGGTTAAAAACAGTTGCAAAAACTGCAACTGCTTTTGCACCAACCTAATAATCTCTGAATGGCTTTCATTGATTAAGAAAAGAAAAATAGGAGATATCTTTTGTAAATGATATTTATAAAAGTGAAAGATTTAGAAATACAGCATGGAATTTATTAATACCCAAGCAAAATTTGATGTTCACTGTGTTCTAATTCTCCAGGATTTGTTTCTCATTCCTTCTCTCTCATGGAGTTGAAGTTCATTTATCGTCATGTACTCCCTGATCTGTCGGGAAAGGTCTTGGTTGACGTTGGCTCCAGGCTTGGCACGGTTCTTTATGGGGTAAAATCCAGCTTTGAGTGGACATACTCAACATTTGGGAAATACTTTCTCCTCCTGCTAGCAACAGCTTTGCCTGCCACCATCCAAGGTGACAGCTTAGCTTTATTTAATTATTAGAGTAACAATAATAAGGTTAAAATAGTATATTGAATTTGGAATTTCAAAGGCCAGCTTTCTAAATTCCTTTATTAGTTTTCTCTGTGACACGGATGAAAGAATATCAACAAAAGAGCAGCAGGTAACCCTCATGATACTTTGTTATTTTGTCGGACACTACTGCCCTTCTAACTCCATTTTCTTTGTACTGTACTAAAATAGAATACCGAGCTTTAATAAGAACTCTTATAAAATTGACAAATTAATGTGACCTAGGAAATTGTGCATGGCCATAAGCAAATGACTTAACACCTATGGGCCCCAAGTTCATCCCATGTCAGTGAGCCAGCGAAATGTTATCCAAAGACACATCTTGCTCCAATTTTCTGTGATCCAAACTTTGAATGTAGATGTTGGTTTCCGAAATATCACTTCAATGTGGCTTTTTTAAAAAAAAATTTAAATCATGAGTATTTTTAATGTTCTTAAATGGCTTTATCAAAAAACTGAAATGTGGTTTCTGGTTGTCATTAGCAGACTTGTTAAAACATGTGGCCAACAGCAGGAGAGGCCCATGCCAGAAACAGGCGCTATCAGCTCCCAGCATCATTGCCTGCTCTAAACAGAAACAGTTAACTCTTTAATGCTTCGCCTGTTTTTCAGTATTAAGACTTCCCTTCTTTAATTAGGAAGGATGGCCATAATAGAAAATAACAGTTTGTCAGATGGTTTTTATTTGGAGAACATTAGAGATTATGATTATTTACCATATTTTGTCCATTTTTGCCTGTTTTTTTGATTTCTTAGAAAAGTATATAACTGAAATAATTGTGGCTATGCAGGTAAGTGGCAGTGTTAATAAATGTAAACATTATTTTTCTTCGTATTAGGTCACTGATTCGGTCAAAATTTTTTGAATACCTGCATGTGCTCTGTTGAACATATTCTAAAAATCCATGATGCGCTATAAGTATAAATTTGGTTTACACATAGGTATTAGTTGATGTAAAATGATATTCAGAATATGATTTGACCTTTCCTTCCAGATATCGTTTTGTTATCACAACCAAAATAGATATATAACAATATATAGTCAATTCTTGATTATCCTTGTTAACTAATTGGTCAGTTATCTTTGGCAGATTACCAGACACCAGGCTCACTCCAGACACCTTCAAATTCCATTTTCTAATTCCCTAAGCCAAACAGGACAAACTTCCAGCTACTTTCCTCTACTGTCAGTCTATGCATGGTTTTCCGTTATATTCCCCACAGGTTTACTCTTTTCTTGCTTTCCCCTGATGTAACTTCCCAAGAAATTACAGAAATAGAGTATTACACAGAGAATCTGTATGTGATCACTTTTCTCATTTCTACTTTTGTTGAATGCAGTTTCATCAGGAAAAGGAAGAAATCAATCTTCAAAAATACTTACTTTTAAATAATAGAACGTAATAAACTAAATCATTGCTAGAAAATAAATAAATCTAAGTGAGAAAAAAATAAAGTACAATTAAGGTTTTGATCAGTACGTCTTTAAATTCTTAAAGTTGTAAGTTTTACATAAGCTACAAGATGTTATTTATCTTTTATTTTTACTTTATTGAATTATGTTTTTTAAAGTTTGACTTTATAAATTTCAAGTAGAAATAAACCCATAATTAAGAGTTAGTTCATTTGCATCTTAATGTGTTTTCATATTTTAGGGTTATCTTTACAGTTCAGCATTGCAACTATATGGAGTAGAATTGAATGGAGACTTTTGCCAGTTGCAGGAAATGATCATAAAAAAATACCAGTTCACTGACAGAATAAAGGTACCCTTTTGAATATATATTTTATTGTATATATTTGATATAGCTTAATTTTGCCAAATTTCTTCTGCGTTGGAGTGGAAAATCTTTTTAAATCTATTCTTGGCTGCTGTTGTGTGGAAACATTGAGTTGACTTAATATTTTAAAACATTAATAAAGGTGAATTATTAACATTATATTCCACCCACATATTTCTCTTCCCCAATTTATTAGAAAGTACCTTTTTTTCTTAATTTTTTTCATATCAGCGATAGTTTTGGTAGCAGCATTTTTGAATCTCTAGATGTTGGTCAGACTGATTCGTCAAAGTAAGCAAAAAGGTTAAGGAACGCTCACAGTTCTTTATTTTCTGTTTTCTAAGCTTTCAGGGGGAATTGTGGATGCCACAGAATAGCAGTTCATGGGGGAATAATGCCTTAGGTTGGGCTCCAACAAAAGTTTTCTCTTTTTCCTATTAGGTAAAGGGAAAATTAACAAAAAGTTTGCCTTTTTTGGGAGTTTTTTGGTTAATGCTTATCGTTTGGTAATCCTTATCATTTCACTAACTGATCATGGCGATGCAGAGAAATAGGAGTATCTAACGATCTCTGGTGCTAAGGGCAATATAATGTTGAAAGACATATCTCAGTAAGATTAAGGATCTAGCCTTCCCCGTTTAGGTAGAAGGACATTTTTTTCATTGTCTCCCTCCTTCTGTCCTTCTCTTTCCATCATCGTAGAAATAGAGAAGCGAATGATCAAAGTGAATTCATTGTCCAATAATAAATTCATAGATTTTTCTCACTACCCCATGTTTAGTGAATAAAAACATGCTGTTTTTGGCATAATAAAAATCATAACTAACAGGAATACTGATTTAATTGGAAATGAGATTTTAAGGGCCTCTAACATAGTTTATAAATGGACAATCAAGTACTTTTTTGTTATTTTTTTTGTGTAGGAGATGTTAAAGGTGTATAAAATACATATTTAGTTACATTTTAAAAGATTTTTACCCCTTGCTTTTCAAAGAATTATATGCGGATGCACAGCCACCCACATACTTTCCCAGCTGTGGCTTCTATGGCCGTCAGCAACCCAATGATAGAAAGCTGTTTTTATACCATCTTCTTGGCAACCTTAACAGTTAGTTTCCTTCCTTGGTGCTAAAGACAAATATGGGATGTGAGGAGCCCTAAGATTAACAGAGAGGAATTCTAGGATTATTTTTTATAGTATCTGTTGAAATCAGCTAGCCATCAGGCTCTCAGTCTTTGCTGTTTTTCTTTTGTTTTTGCTCTTTTTCAGTCTTTTTTAACAGAGCTTTCCTCAGAAGTCTTGGAATCTTTAGCTGTCTGTTCATACTTGAGGAAAAACAAAAAGGCTGATTTAAGTTCTGAGCACTTGAGTGGGGATTCTGAGCACTGTGGGCTTCACTGTGATCTTGTTTAGGTAATTAATTAGTTGGGAAATAGCTGATGAAATGTCTTAAAATCTTGCCTCTCTGGCTGGTCTGATTGCCCAGAGAAATCCTTTCTGATCTCCTCACCGAATGGGAACCGAGTGGGAGCAAAAAAGAACTGCAGAGGTGAGGGGTTCTCAGCATCCTATGTACATATTTCCTTAATTCCGTTGTTTGCAGTGTATTATCCTTTCCTTCAGCTAGATCTGGTGTCCTGTGACCCAGAGGCCTGCTTTACCCTTTCCAGAAAATAAACCTCTGTTCTTTTGCTGGGGTAGCAGAAAGGTATATAAGGATCTGGCTGCTGCTTAAACAAGCTTTCAACCAAATTACCTTATCTTTAGCGTTTCTTCCTACTCCTTCACTGAGAAATAACTAGTACTGCAATTATGAGCCTTTTGGAGATTCTGTAGTATAAATCACATTTGGGTCTTAGCTTTCTGTATTTTTAGCTTAGAAATCAGTTTCCTCAAGTCTCCCAAATTCCTTATTACTTCCCCCCTTTTTTTTCTAACTTACAGATTTTATATATGTTATCTCCACTCCCATTCTCCCCATCCTTGTGAGTGTATGCCTTCTTTTTAAAAAACCCTATGCTGTATTTATAATGGGGTTTCGGGAAAGTACAACAGAACGTACCTGTGTCGTATCCACTGTCTTTACATGGAAGACCCATTGAGCTAAATTCTTTCTTCCCTTTCCCTCAGGCTATAGATAAATTTTCCTTCCTTCATATCTTGCTTATTTCCTTTGATGGCACTTAAATGGAGTTATCAGCATAGCTGTTTCTTCCCATTACTAGATTATAACTTATCTGAGAGCAGATATTGTATCTCATTCATCTTGGTATATATCTCCCTGCACAGTATCTAGTACACAGGAGGTGCCCATTAAAAATTGGTTAAATTGATTTGGGTTGCCTTGTGGGTATTGCATTGGTAGCGTTCCAATTTGTCCAGGGACTTCCCTTGGGGTTTCCCTGGGTCTCTTAGAGCACCTGTGTTGGTTGCCATAATTAATGGATCCACCTGATTCTTTTTTTACCCTCCTTGTGGAGTGGGGGCTGGAGGAGTGAACAGAGATGGGAAAGAAAAAGAGGGAACTGTGTGAGAGCTATGTTTAGCAGTAGGTTAATTTACATACCTATTTCATGTCTAAGCTACATGTTTAGAAAGTTTGAAGTGCTTACCTGTTTTTTGTGTGTTCAGGAACATGTCAAAGCTGTGCCTCAGAGGCTCCAGGCCAACTTAAGTGAAATTATTTTAGTATTTTTATTACTTAAAAAAAGGGAAGAAAATAATTTCTAAAATCAGACCCCACGACATTCTGGATATTATATATTTGTAAGACCAAGAAACTTTTTCTCTTCTTTTGAAAATAAGTTGTTTGCTTTGTTCTTGAGCAAATGTTTCCTCTTCTTATCTTGCCTGTGTAGTCTGTAAGACTTGTTGATTGTGGTCTAAGTTAATTTTTTGAGTTACGTAGTTTTTAAATAAATTGTTTTGTTTGCTTTTTTGGATAGATAATATATTCCAGTGAGTTTTAGATGACGAGTCAGACAAGGTCAATTAACATATTGTATTAACATTTTATAATTTATAAATTACTTTTGTCATTTTTATATGGTCCCATTTGATCTGTGAATCAGGACAGATATTATTGTTTTATTTACTGTTTTGTTTACTGACTACCTAGTTGATGATGGAGCCAGAATTTAATGATTCTTACAACTAATGATATAATTATATGGTAGTCTCCCCTTATCTGTGGGGATATGTTCCAAGACCCCCAGTGGATGCCTAAAACTGTGGGTGATACCAAACCCTATATATACTGTTTTGCATATATATATATATGTATACATATATATGTATACATATATATATACCTATGATAAAGTGTGATTTATAAATTAAGCACAGTAAGAGATTAACAATAACTAATAATAAAATAGCACAATTATAATATACTGTACTAAAAGTTATGTGAATGTGGTCTCTCCAGTAATTTTTATATTTTTCAGTCCAAACCTATTCCTGAACCTGTACCATCCCTTACTCACAATAAATGGCTTGGTGTCAGTCGTTTCAGGGCATCCTTTGCTGAAGTCTTCATCTAGGCTCAGTGCTTTCTGGCACAACATGTTGTCATCAATCGGAACACGTTTTCTGTTCGTCTTTCACCCACAAATTTAATGCCTTTTCCATCTTAACTAAGCACTTACCATGTACTGTGGCCATAACTTTTGCAGTTTGAGATGCGACTGCAAAACTAGCATGAATTTCCTTTTCCTTTTTCACAATTTCATAGGTGGAAGATTAGTTCTTAACCATAGAAACCTCAGCATATGATTTTTTTTCTTTCCTTATTAAGTCTAGAACTTTCACCTTTTCATTTAAAGGAAGCACTTTACAGCTTCTCTTTGGCATATTTGAATTGCCAGCGTCACTACTCTTGTGCTTTGGGGCCATTATTAAATAAAATAAGTGTTACTTGAATACAAGCACTGTGATACCTGGACAGTTGATTTGATGACAAGGCAGCTACTAAGTACTCATGCAGGAAACAGGTGTGGATACACTGGACAGAGGGATGCTTCAAGTCCGGGAGGGCTAGAGCGGGACAGCGTGAGATTTCATCATGCCACTCAGCATGGTGCACAATTTAAAACTTATTGTGAATTATTTATTTCTGGGATTTTTTCATCTAATATTTGCATACCATGATAACTGAAACTGTAAAGCAAAACCACAGAAAGAGGAAGACTACTGTAGTGGACAAAGCTCTGAACTGGGAATCAAAACAGTATAATTATTACTATTGAAATAATTCCATCTAAAACAAATAAACAAATTTTCACATCTTTGTGGTTTTTATTAGATATTAATTATCTCATAGGCAGTAATATTAAATATACTGTTCTTTCTCCCATTTTAAGAAGAGTTAGCTTCTCATATTACCTCACAACTTTATTGAACCAATAGATATTTCTTCTGTGATTATTGTGTGATATGTTATCTTTGTTCTCTTTACATCTTTGAACTCATTCTTCTTTAGGTGCTTCATGCAGACATCTGTACCCAGGGTTCACTTCTGCAAAACGCTGATGTTGTTATAATGAATAATGTCTTCGAATATTTTCTTGATGAGGCAGAACAAGGCAGGTATGTTATTTATTCAAGCAAGAAGTCTGTTATTTATCCAGCAAGATATGAAAAGGGATTGGTAAAATAGAAATGTTTTCAAATGAGACTTTTTAAAAATGACGTCAACTGTGAGGAGATTATGTTAAAAAAGAAACATGTTCTGTATAAAACAAAAATAAAAATAAACTGTCTAACTTTGTACAATATTACATCTAATTTTAGGCAGATGTAAAATGATATCACGACCCAAGCATTTGCTTAGCAGTCAGGAAAGATTTAGAATATCAGTTCCTAGTGGGCCTTTATACTTATTCTTTTCTGCCTCGGTTTCTTTTTCTTTGAGAAAACATGTCACATGCTGTGCTATCACAAAATGATGGGAATTAACTAATGCCTATAAATGAATATAAAACAAGATATAATAAGAATATTAACCAATATGTGATTAATTATCAAACGTTAAAAATATTCTAAAGGGGTAATAAATAGGTTCCTGGAGTTTATTATACTATTCAAATAACGGAAAAATTAGCAAATTTGTGATCACTCTTCTGACTTCTCTGCCACAATTTAATGTGGCCCATAAGAACCTATAGGTTCCTCTAATTAGAAAATTCCTGTAGTCTGTAGTCTGAGATGCTGATTTTCTGGCTTGTTAGGCTTGCTGACTTATTTACTACCATAAGGGCATACATATGCTTTAGATGCAGAAAAGCTCCTTTCCATATATATATGAAAGGCAATTACAGAATTAATTGTGTTTGAATTAATATGTTAGTAAGGTTTCTACCTCAGAGAAATAAAAATACATATAGTTACAGACCATAAGCAGTTAATGCTGAGTGGAATCCTGAATGGCTAAACCTCTTCTTTATCCTGCCAGCCCTTCACCTTCTATATTCTCCGCCCCCCACCCCCAACCTCTCTCTCTCTCTCTCTCTCTCTCTCTCTCTCTCTCTCTCTCTCTCTCTCTCTCTCTCTCTCCCCCCCCCCTCCCCCTCTGCCCCCGCCTCACTTTTTCTCACTCCCTCCCTCCTCCCTCCCTCTCTCTCAAACAAACACACCCACCCATCCCATTACTAGGTTAAGGTCACTACTAAATTAATAACTTAAATAGTTTAAAAAGAAACTAGTTCAACAGAAAGCTAATCATATAGTTAAAGCTCAGCCAGGATGAGTGATGAATTTTGGACACTGACTGAAGACCAGAAACACAACATGAGCTAAGTTCTTTTAATCAGAGTGCCTTCTTTAAGCTTAATTTCCAGTCGACAAAGTATGATTAACTTTTTACCTTTCTAAAGTAATGACCAGTAATCAAAACATACATAATTGTTGGAGAATGAAATATGACCAGGTTTATGTTATATAAGAAGTTTAAAAACACCTTATAAACTTTGGAGATTTATTATATGAAGGTTATGAATGCTGAGAATGATGAAAGCTACTGATGAATTTGATACTGAAAATCTGCATGTTTGGATTGTTTTAACAACAACTCTTGGTACATTTGTTCACAGACCTACATGATTCACCAAATAGATACTAGCTACCTATGTTAGTTCAGTCAATTCTCCTAAATTCGTCTAGTGAAATGAATTCTAAATATAGATAGATTATAGCCTCTAATAAGTAATTATCTCCATCATGAATGACAGGAGAAAGTTAGAAGATATGGTAAAGCATTCTGACATTAGAATTGTTCCGGCAAAACTGATCATTGACTTGTGTTATTAATTCTATATTGTATAAGTAAAAGAATAGATGGCACAGCATGTAGCCTCCAAAGACTTGTAATCTTAATCAGAATCTGAGGACAAGTAGAGTAATACTGCTATAGGAGTTAGTATATGAGAGAAAAACAGAAATATATCGTAATAATAGAAAATGGGTACTCAGGAAAGTCTCAGGCTTCAGAATAAGTTAGCTTTTATTACAGGGTACCAACCAGACTCTAGAGTAATTGTTAGTTTAAAAGGTGCCTCTGTGTAGTTTTTCAGTAGGTGAAACAAGCACTACAATGACAGCTTACCAGAAACATCAAGCTATTTTGAGAGCCATATCCAACCATGCCAATGTACTCAGCTTCTTCCTTCTTCTTAAACTTGTAATGTGTCATTTTTAAACAACGACATCAAAACAACATACAGCTCTAGTCCAAACACTGTGACATTTATTATCAAACACTGCTACATGATTTTTGGTCTTGTCTGAGGAAAAGAACGTTTGTATCACTTTGCCTAATGAACTGCAGAATGTACTAAACTCCTAACCATTGCTATAATTAAAATAAATGCAAATGACACTGCTGCCCATCTGCCCTACTGCAAGGGTTGCACACCCCTGCTTTGCTTGACTATTGCTCCCCAATAGTGGGGTGTTACTGTCAAGACTCAGTGTAGAAATCCAGTTCATGTCTGCAGTAAAAGGTTAATTAGAACCAATGAAACACTGCCCTCCAACACATACACATGGCATTCCATCGTGCTTTAAACCTGACTGATTCCACTGAACTCAAGTGCTCTGTTGTCCAGAAGTCTTTCCATTGAATATTTCTGACAACCAAATAAAGTATGATTTCACTCTTAGTGTTATTTTAAAAGATCTAATCTACCTATTATACTCTTACTGTTAATCTTTGCTTGGTTTCTGGCTTCTATGGCCTTTCTCCACGACTCTTCCCCACCTCTACCCCTTAGCCCTGTTCCATTCTGCAGAACCAATTTTGACACATTTCATAAAGAATTTAAGGGGCTTTAACTGCTGGTCCAGCTTTGACTTCTGTATCAGTTCTGAAACTGAGTTTCGGCCTAACTCATAATACCTTGTATTAATAGTAACCCAAATCACCATCTTGTTAGAATCTCTTCAGTCCTATAACTTAACAATTTTGCCAACACCCTTCAGGAACTGAAGAATTTACCATATGTCACTGCAGTCCTATTTCCTGCAGGGGAACATTTTTGCCCTTCTGGATGTCTAGGTACCACCTGTGCTGCATTTTCTTTTGGCATCCTCATTTTTTAAAAATTCCTAGTGTCTCGTAAAACCTAACAAAATTTTTAATGTGTTGTAGAGCCTGGGAATATATCAGCCATAATGTAAGGAAACAAGGATCATTATTGGTGACAGTACCAAGTCTTGAACAGTCTCTCTCAGGTCTTCAGGTACGTGAGCTTCTTTCCCAGCATTTTTATTGTCAAAGCTTTTCTCCTACTTTTTTCCAATAGCTGTTACAATATTCTAGGAATGTTCTGTCTGAATATAGTGACAGATGATAGAGAATAGCAAGACCTTGTGGTTTAAGAACTGGTCTGTGTTTTGTTAACTGGTCTCGAGCTCTGAAATTGTAATTGTTATCTTGATACATACCTATTCCTTTGTTTCTCCACCCAATTTTTCCAACTGTGGAGTGACAGCTTTAGGTTAACAAATGCTATTAAATATTTCTAAGAGGCTTTGAACACCCACATCATAACTTGTCCCCTCAGAACAAAAGGAACAGATTGATTCTAGGTTCTAGAATCAAAAAAGTAGACTGGAAGCCCACATACTATGCACAGGTGAGCTTCTAGGTCAGTTTGGAATCTCACACAAACCACTTCTTTGTTCCTCAGATCGCCATATAAAATAAGGCTGATATTTCATAAGAATCAGCCCAATAAATTGGTCCTGATATAAAGGTTAATTAGTACTTGTAAAACTCTTTGAGATCCAGGTGAAAGATACTGTTGTATTTCTTAACAGAATATTATCATTTTCTTTAGTAGTGCTAGTGGATTTGAAAGAGTGAGATTAATACTATAAAGTAAAATAAATATTATGTTGTGAAACAAACAAAAAAACAACAACAGGCCTTTTAAAATATGTGGTCTCCAATTTATAATTTCTATATATATTGAAATAATTTAGTGATATTTTTACTTACCAAAACAACAACTTGCACACTAAATACATAAATCTATCTAAATAACCGTTGGAAATTAATATTTATGAAAGAGTCCTTATACATAAAGTCTGGAATAACTTGATTGCTGTCCTATTTAGTGAAAATTTTATAACCAGATATATATCCATTGGTGGCTCCAGAATTTCTGTGTCATGGAGACTCAGGTTTGAAATGTGAAGAGAAAGGTCAAATGATGGTGATGGAAGGAGATTACCCTTACTCATGCACCCCTTAGCACCACCACTGTGTATCAATGAACAGTTTTTCTGTGTTCTCTGTGTATTCTTAAAGTTGTTTAGTCTTTTTTGTTTAAGCCTAATGTTAATTATTAAACTATTTACATTAAAACAATTATTCTGTATTTTCTTTATTCTTTTAAATTCCAAAATCAGAGTAAATTAATTAAGTCCCTGAATCTACAGACCATTTAGTATAACATGTACCTTTCAGCATGACAAAGAATTTTTCATGTCGCACCATGTAGAAATTAATCCTGCTCATTGTGTTAAAAATCTGTTGTGTTCAGTTACTTAGTTAGTCATGATTTCTTCCAGAGAATAGGATCATTATGCAATTTTCATGTTGGTTTGTAATCTTTTTTTTTTCCAGGTCAATATACAGTTATCTCCCTGGGTTGAACAGGTACCACTGAATTATAATGTATACCCAGAAAAGGACGTTGACAGGGAAGCTCTTGAACAAATACATTTATATAAGATTCTCTAGCACTAAAATAGTCCTACCTCAGTGTAATGTTTTGTTTAATATGTTACAAAATAATGGGAAAAAAACATTACTCCAGTACGCACATATTTTTTCTGTATATTCCTTTCTAGTCTTTCTACATGTTTACATATTTATAAATAGCTGCATATGTATATAGCCATAGTTGTATATGTATATATACAACTTTGTGTGATAATTTAATTAAAGTATTTGTTTGAAAATTTGTGGTTTTCCCCTCGTTTCTTTTATTCTATTAAGAAAAACAACAACATATATATATATATATATATATATATATATATATATATATATATATATTCATATTCCAGAAATGGCAATAAAAGACCAAAAGTAGCTTCTTTCAAGACAGAAGGGTGGAGGGGAAGTAAGTTACATTGTATCCCAATTATTAGATCTCTATTCTGTAAGACTCCTTGCACACAGCTTTATCTAAAGGGGCCAGCACAGGATGAAAATAAAAAATAATTAGCCAGCTAGTTTGCGAGGCATCACCCTGGGACACTGTCAGCTCCTGGGAGGCCAGCCCTGTCCTGCAAGCTGAATAAAGCCTTTGCAGCTGCAGACAGCCAGTAGGGGCTTGTGCGACTGCCTGGGACACTTTGTGGTGGGCAGTCAACTTCGGCTAGTGCTGCAGCCTTTCTTGGGCAGCTCTTAGGGGTCAGTGGTCCCGAGGTGAGTGGGAGCTGGCCCTGGTGTTCTCTGGGCACTTTGCAAAGTGGCCACAGGTTCAGCACTTGCGCTAAACTGAATCTGCATTAACTTTTTGAACACGGCCCCGGTGACTCCCTGGGATACCACCCTACCCAATTCCAGCAGCATCACTGGGGCCACTGTCAACCCAAGACAACCAACCAGACTAAAACAGCACCACTCAAATACCCCACAAGCAGCACACACAAAGGGTGGTCTCAACAGGCACAACAGCCCACTGGAGCAAATCCCCCTGTGAGGGATCAGCCCCTATTCAGCAGCTCATACACTGTGGGCATAGCCAATCCTCACAGCCAGTTAGCCTGAGAGTCAATCCCACCCACTGGTGTGCCAAAAGCAACCAAGGTACAACTACAACAGGAGGGCACATACAACCCACACAAGGGAAACTCCTGGAACGTGGCACAGGTGATCAGGGAGACCGTGCCCTGAACCACATAGGACATCTACTATATAAGTCCACTCAGCAAAGAATGACAAACATAGGAGATCTACCTAATACATAGAAACAAACACAGGCAGCCAAAATGAGGAAACAGACATGACCCAAATAAAAGAACAAAAGAAAACTTCAAAAAGCTTAATGAAATGAGGGCAACCAGCCTACCAGAGACAGAGTTCAAAACACTGATTATAAGAATGCTTAAAAACAAATATAGTTTAAGGGACCTCTGGGGCAACAACAAGTGTTAACAACATTCACATCATAGGAATACCAGAAGGAGAAGAAAGGGAGCAAAGGATTAAGAACCTATTGGAAGAAATAATGACTGAAAACTCCCTTAACCTGGTGAAAGAAATAGACATTACAAAGCCAAGAACTGCATTGTCCCAAAGAAGATGAACCCAAAGAGACCCACACCAAAATACATAAAGCAAATATTGATTGATGTAAAGGGAGAGATTGACAGTAATACAACCATAGTAGGGGACTTTAACACCCCACTAACACCAATGAACAGATCTCCCAGACAAAATCAACAAGGAAACAGCGACCATAAATGACACACTAGGCCAGATGGATTTAATTAATATTTTTAGAGCACTCCACCCCAAAGTAGAAGAATATACATTCTTTTCAAGTGCACATGGAACATTTTCCAAGTTAGACCACATATTAGGCCACAAAACAAGTCTCAATAAATTTAAGAAGATTGAAATCATATCAGTCATCCTCTCCAACAATAATGTTATGAAACTAGAAATTAATTACAAAAAAAAACCCCTAAAAATCACACAAACACATGAAGGCTACATAATATGCTACTAAACGATGAGCGGGCTAAACAATGAGATCAAGGAAGAAATCAAAAGATACCTTGAGATAAATGAAAATAAAAACAGAATGACCCAAAATCTATGGAACACCGTGAAAGCAGTCCTAAGAGAAATTCAAAGCAATGCAGGCCTACCTCAAAAAACAAGAAAAATTTCAAATAAACAATCTAACTTAACACAGGAACTGGAAAAAGAATAGCAAACAAAGCCCAAAGTGAGTAGAAGGAGGGAAATAATAAAAATCAAAGCAGAAATAAATAGACTCTAAAAACAACAACACAAAAGATCAATGAAACCAAGAACTGGTTCTTTGAAAAGATAAGCAAAATTGATAAAACTTTAACCAGACTCATCAAGAAAAAAAGAGGACCCAAATAAATAAAATCAGAAATGAAAGAGAAGTGACAAGGGACACCACAGAAATGCAAAAAAACAAAAAAATAATTAAGAATATACTATGAGCAATTATATGCCAACAAATTGGACAATCTGAAAGAAATAGTTAAATTCATAGAGTCATACAATCTTCTGAGACTGAATCAAGAAGAAACAGAAAATCTGAACTGACCAATTACTTCTAATGAATCAGTAATTTAAAAACTCCCAACAAACAAAAGTCCTGGACCAGATGGCTTTATAGGTAAATTTTACCAAACATTCAAAGAAGAATGAACACCTATTCTCACTAGTCCAAAAAATTCCAGAAGAGAGAAGACTCCCAAGCTGATTCTATGAGGCCACCATTACCTGAATTCCAAAACCATATAAAGACATTACAAAAAAAGAAAACTATAGGCCAATATCCCTGATGAACATAGATGCAAAAATCCTCAACAAAAGAGTACCAAACCAAATTCAGCAATGCATTAAAAGATTATACACCATGATCAAGTGGGATTTATTCCTGGGGTGCAAGGTTGGTTCAATATTTACAAGTCAGCATGATACACCACGTAAACAAAATGAAAGATAAAAACCATATGATCATATCAGTGGATGCAGAAAAATCATTTGACAAAATCCAGCATCCATTTATGATAAAAGCTCTCAGCAAAGTGGGACTAGAGGGAACATATCCAACATAATAAAGGCCATATATGACAAACCCACAGATAATACGGAAAAGCTAAAAGCATTCTTAAGATCAGGAACAAGACAAGGATGTCCACTTTCACCACTTTTATTCAATACAGTATTGGAAGTCCTAACCACAGCAATCAGATAAGAAAAAGAAATAAAAGGCATCCAAATTGGAAACGAAGAAGTAAAACTGTCATTATTTGCAGATGACATGAGACTATATATAGAGAATCCCAATGATTCCACCAAAAAATTTTTAGAACTGATAAATGAATTTAGTTAAGTAGTAGGATACAAAATTAATATTCAGAAATCAGTTACATTTTTATACACCAATAACAAACTATCAGAAAGAGAAATAAAACAATCCCATTTATAATTGCATCAAGATATAAAGTACCTAGGTATAAATTTAACCACGGAAGTAAAAGACCTGCACTCCAAAAATTATATGACATTGAAGAGAGAAATTAAAGAAGATACAAATAATGGAAACATACCATGCTCATGGATAGGAAGAATTAATAATAAATGCCCATAGTAATCAAAGCAATCTATAGATTCAATGCAATCCCTATCAAACTACCAATGACATTCTTCACAGAACTAGAACAAATAATCCTAAAATTTATATGGAACCCCAAATAGCCACGACAATGTTGAGAAAGAAGAACAAAATTGGAGGTATCATGCTACTTGATATCAAACTATACTACAAGTCTACAGTGATCAAAATAGCATAGTATTGGTATACAAACAGACACACAGATCAATGGAGCAGAATAGAGAGCCCAGAAATAAACCCACACCTATGTGGTCATTTAATCTGTGACAAAAGAAGCAAGCCTAATGAAAAAGAATTTGCAGTAGCAGTCAATTCTGTTTCAAAAGGAAGTTATTGGTCAGCAGCTAAACAAAATGCTAAAAATAAAAAGACAAAAGTTTGGAACTTTACTGTTGATGTTAATAAGTTTAATATTTAGACTTTGGTATAATATTAAACATCAGAATAAATGCTGGAATTCCAATAATTTCTTATTTATATAGGCCTTACTTATTCTTGTGAACCCATTAAACATTCTTACCATGCTAGTCACCCAAACAGAAGCTAAAGCAGAGTTAGGAAGTCACTAACAACTTCTGGCATCCCAGTAACAATTGGTGGATGTTGCCAGGAGGCTGTGCAGATTTTCTGAGATTTTGGAAAAAGATTTCTAGAAAAGGAGAATAATTATTTAAAAGTATTTTTGAATAGCTTGTAACTGTCAGTCATATGATTGCTTTATACATAATAAAATATGTTTATTGGCTTATTGTGATAACATATTTAGGCACCTAAATTTCAAACACAACAAAAATACTAACTGTAACAAATACTGAGAGCATTGCATAAGATACACATAGTAATCATCCATGAAAAAATGAGTTTATTAGCAATATGGTACATAATTACATACCACAACTATTGAATTTCACTTTATGCTTCACCTATTCTTAAGAAACCATATTTCCTAAAATCTTTTTTTTCTTTTTTTTTTATTTCCTAAAATTTGAATCCCAGTTGCTCTAGTGTTTATTTGTTCCTCAGAAGCATGAATCTCTACAGCAAAATATACTACTATGGCCCTTGAATGCCAGAACTCCCATTCTAGAATGCCCCGGACAGGACAGAAGGAGAGATAACACTAACAATACTCGGGGCCATGAGGGGAGAACTCTATTTGTAAACCTAGTTTCAAATCGTTCAGCCCCTCATCTGTAAATTAAAAATAAGTATTCAGCATTAACAAATTGGGAGCTACACAGTTGGTTAGAGCATGGTGCTAATAACACCAAAGTTGCCGGTTCGATCCCCTCATGGGCCACTGTGAGCTGTGCCCTCCTTAAAAAAGAAAAAAAAAAGTAAAAGTAAAAATGAATAAATAAAACGTTCGGGGGGAAAAAAAACACAAATTGGGAGCTACAAAATATTCATGGGGATGTAAAACATAGGGAATACAGTCAATGATATGGTAATAACTATGTATAGTGCCAGGTGGGTACTAGACTAGTCAGAGGGATCACTTCTTAAATTATATAAATGTCTAACCACTATGCTGTACACCTGAAATTAATATAAAATAATATTGAATGTCAACTGTAATTGAATAATTTAAAAAAGGGGCAAAAAATTGAAGGGGAATAAGGTTCAAATTTCCAAGTATAAAAGAAGTCATGGGGATGCAATGCACAGCATAGGGAATGTAGTCAATAATATTGTGATGGTGTGGTACGGTATCAGATGGATGCTGGACTTATCATGGTGATCACTTCTTTAGGTATATAAATGCTGAATAACTATGGTGTAGCCCTGAAACTTATATAATATTATATGTTAGCTATATTTTAATAAGTATTTAAAAAATTTTTAAAAACCCAATAGTACTGTGAAAAAAAGAAAAATAAATAAAGTTACAGAAATAATGGGCTATTGTTTATTGTCACTGCTATGATTTTTAGACATGTTAAAATAAACTATGGATGTTTAGTTGGTGGAGTGGAAAAAGGTATAAACAGTCTAAAATATTGGAAAATATTCTGTGTGATAGGTATATACTAATGTTTTTAAATAAATGCCGGAGGCAAATATTAGAACTATAGGATATTGAGGCTATACCAGTATTAATATTATGTATGTGAAATTATTTAACTTAATAAGTATTACACTTCTCTCAATTTGTGTCATTAGCCTCAACCACCCTCTCTACCTTCCAATGTCCATGCTGTGTGTCTCAGAAGGCTCAGAGGCAGGAGTGTAGTAGAGTTGAGGTATTTTCATATTTCAGCAGCCAAATGAAAAATACACAAAACAAAAAGAAAAACTTTTTTCGTGTAGCATTGCTTGTGCTCAAACAATTAAAAACATTAAGATTACAATAAAAGTCCAAATTATTTAGCTCTTTACCTCATAAAATATGTGACAAATTTGATGAAAATTTAATAGAAAACAGAAAATAAAGTTGCCTGTCAGAACTTTCGAACTTTTTCCTGCCAGCGTTCCTTTAAAATTACTCAACATCACTGAGTTTCTCCAAGTTTTGTCACCTCTTTCTCTCATCCAACCTCCAATCCCCTCTATTAATGCAGGTGCCCTTGAGGTCCCAAGCAGCTCCCATTTGGGGATACCACAGCTTAAAGATTCCAGAATTTCATGAAAACTTCATAACCAGTAGACTTTATAAGGTATTTTCTATTGATGGTGAGTGCAACTATTAATTGCACTAACTAATCACACAAAATGTATTATATTAAGCTCACACTGTTTATCTAGTGCTGTCACTCTCTGCAGATACAAAAATGGATACATTCAATATTATTGGTTCCACCCTGAAGGAACTCACACTGTGAGGAGGGAGAGGAAAACCTTAGTTTAGATATAGGGTAAGGAAAGATGTCCTGGCCAGAGGGAACAGCCTGTATAGATACATACAGGATAATGAGTATTTTAATATCACTAGAACCCAAGGTAGGATTACATGAGGTTGGTGAAGACATGGATGCCAGACCAGGATGGCATGGTATGCCAAGCAAACAAGATGACATATTATTATAAGAGTCAAGGTGCACCGTTAGAAGATTTTAAGCAGCGTATTGATATAGTCACAGTAAAATTACAGCAACATAAATCTGGAGACATTATCTAGGATGATTAAAGGGGAAAAACAAGAAACAAGGGGATGTCAGGAAGCCGCTGTGCTGGTCCAGTGAACCGAGTAGGAATGAACCAAGGCGGTAAGTCAGGATGGAGGGGAAAGAAAGGAGTCCAGAGGTAGGAGGACTCAGCACTTTTAGGGGGGATTACATCAATTCCGAAGTGAATAGGGTTTAAAAATTACAAGTATATTTATGAAGATAGATAAGAAAATCAATGCGGCATTATAGTAAATTTATTAAGTCAAACGATGAAAGCACATTTAGTAAGTCAAAAGATAAAAGCAAGAAATCTACTGAATGGAATCTTATACTATCAGCATAAAAAATAGTTAAATACTAAGTATATAGCCAAAAAAGAATGCTAGGAGGCAAATACAAAGACAATAGCTTGAAAAGGAACCTGCCAAGGGTGAAACACACACACACACACACACACACACACACACACACACACACAAAATAAACAAGGATATTACTGTTGAAGAGAAGGTTTTGGGTGGGGCATAAAATTCCAAACATTTTTCGTGTAAATAAGAATTTAGCTGGGAAAAAGAACAGTTAAGCGTTTCACTGGGGACATTCAAGTACTATAAAGACTTCTGCTTTTAAGAGGAACTCATATCCCGGATACAATATTAATGAAACAGGCCTTGGAACTTGGGCTGCTGTTAACTTCTCTAGACTTGCCCAGATGCCTTAAGCAACGCAACAACTTTAGGCTGCAGTTTACCCACTTGTAAAATAAGTTAATTAATGTTTTTGTATGGTGAGTTTCACAGAAGTACTATGTATATTAACTGAACGATAAACGCCTTGAGATACAGGCATGGAAAAGCACATATAACAGAATGCAAATAGGGATAGATTTTAGTCTCTTCTAAAGAAGTATCCCAAGAAAATTGATAGATATAATAATCATAATGGTCCTCAAAGATCCTCATTTCCAAGAGCACTGAAGTTCAAGTTGCTCTTTGCTAACCATAATGGTCGTCCGGTTGCTAAATTCTCTAAACCTTCTTGGTTTTCTCAAATTTTTACTTTCTTTGAGGGAGATGAGGAAAAGAAAAATACGCCCAAGATAAACTCCTAGGAATAAACTGAATATGGGTTAATGAAAATGTAATCCTGTAGACTAAAAAGAAAAAATATTGTGGGGACAGAGCCCCAGAGAGCAGTTTCCAGGCTCTCGGCCTCATGTGGAAAGGTGCTGGCTCGGGTAGTAGATGGCCCGTCAGCTGTGGCTAGTTGGCCATCAGCTGTAACCATTGAGCCATTGGCCACTAATATAACTGCTGTGGCTACGTTGGGGAGTCGAGTCTAAGAGAGTCGTTGGTCAGTTGGCAGAAAAGCGGACAGCAGGTCGCACGTCATGTGAATCCAGCCTCCAGTGACACTGTGGTGGTATGACTCCCCTACCTATGGCTTCGTGGGTGTTCCTTTTTGGCCTAGCCACATCCTGTGTTCTTATGTGGGGAGCGGGAGCAGAGACCCCACAGGCCGCCCCGCGTCAGCGAGCAGGGTGTGGTATCGGCTGAAACTCTCCGGAATATACTGGAGCAGTTTATACGTATAAAAGCTCAGTTTCGTAAGCAGGGTACGATGCCGGCCAAAACCTACCGAAGCATGGTGGAGCGGTTTGTGTGTGTGACAGCTCAGCTTCGGGAGGCCCATGAGAAGCGACACTGGGATCGGGAGGCGCGGTCTGCCTGGGAGACTCAAGCCTCCAGGTGGCACACCACCCTCTTGGCCATGGAGAGCGTTACCTTCATTTTGGTGATCTGCTGCAGCCTTAGGCTCCGAGGGTTGTGGACATCTTACACGGAGGCCTCCATCCACTCAGACACCTGGCACGGTGAGTGAGATTCCGACCAGGTAGGAATGAATCTGACTCTGGGCAGTAGGACATGTGGCCCCCACAGAGTGTGTGGTGTCCGGTGGCCACTGTTCTCAGGAGTTGGAGGGGTGGGAAGACGTGGATGGTTCCCCAACCAGCATAGGCCAGAGAAAGCGAAGGTCGTTGCAGCTCTGTGGGCTGCGAAGTTCTTGCTGAGGCAGCCCAGATACAGGACTTGTAGTCCAAGGAGGAAACGCTTGCTGAGTCCTCCATGGGAGATGAGGGTGAGGTCAAGGTCATCCCTCGCCCCCAGGACAGCTCTGGCGAATGACTATGGGCTATGGGGAATTGCCTTCCATCCCTAATTTAATGGACAGCTTGACTATTTGTTTGGGAACATACCACCATGTAGTGGAACTGGCGGATGTTAGCTTTTGTGTCTCCACCAGCTGCCGTGGAGAATATGTGAGAAGCTCTGGCTGTGTCCAGGAGAACTGGCTGTGCCCAGACAGAGTGGCAGTGCCCTGAGAGCCCTGGCTGAGTCTAGGAAGTCTGGCTGTGCCCAGACAGAGTGGCAGTGCCCTGAGAGGCCCTGGCTGTGTCCAGGAAGTTTGGCTGTGCCCAGAGAGAGTGGCAGTGTCCTGAGAGCCCTGGCTGATCCCAGGAAGTCTGGCTGTGCCCAGAAGAACTGGTGGTGCCCTGTGAAACCCTGGCTGTGCCCAGAAAGCCTGGCTGTTTCCATGATACTGCATTCACCACCAGGCTCCTCGCACAGGGACCCTCGCGGAAGACGCTTGTCGCGTAGATTGTGAGACGAGATCCTGTAGGGGTGGAGTGTGGGGACAGAGCCCCAGAGAGCAGTTTCCAGGCTCTCGGCCTCATGTGGAAAGGTGCTGGCTCAGGTAGTAGATAGCCGTCAGCTGTGGCTAGTTGGCCGTCAGCTGTAACCATTGAGCTATTGGCCACTAATATAACTGCCGCGGCTGCATTGGGGAGTCGAGTCGAAGAGAGTCGAGGAGAGTCATCGGTCAGTTGGCAGAAAAGCGGACAGCAGGTCGCACGTCATGTGAATCCAGCCTCCAGTGACACTGTGGTGGTATGACTCCCCTACCTATGGCTTCGTGGGTGTTCCTTTTTGGCCTAACCACATCCTGTGTTCTTATGTGGGGAGCGGGAGCAGAGACCCTGCAGGCCGCCCTGCGTGACAGATATGTATGAAAAATGTCAACTGAATCTAATGGCAGGAAAAGATCACAAATTATGAAATCAGTTCTTATGCAGTTCTATTAAAACATTTCCTTCCTGACCTAAATCAAAGACAGACTCCTAGACCTAAAAGGTGATATATATTTAAATCCTGAGCCCTCAGAAGATTTTTCAGGCACAAAAACACTTAATATTTATTGACACGTACTTTGTACACAACACATTATCTATTGATTCTGACAATAACCCAATGAAGTAGGAGCTATTAATCCCATTTAACAGATTAATAAACTGAGTTTTAGTAAAGATAAGAAACTTTCCAAAAGTTACACAGTTAGTAAATGGCATAGCCAGGATTCAACCCTATTTTCTATCTGAGTCCAAAGCCTATGCTCTTTTGTTATGCTGTCTCTATATTTTAAATTTCATAGTCTAATATTAACCACAAAATCAACATGCGAATGGAGAGAAGCCTCCTCATTTTGCCTTTTGCTTCCTCATCAATGTGAGAGTTGCTTGAGTAATTGTCAAATGTGTGAGCTACAGAGACATAAATCTGTGGGGCACTTAGGCCAAGAGGAAAAATGACAACTGGTTCAAACTTTGTTGCTTTTGAATAAAAGAGAGGTACAACATGGCTTGAATATAATAATTGTTATTGCCTAATACTATAAATACAACATCCTAAATAAAAATTAATAATGTGATTCTATTTTTACATTGAAATTTACATGTATACAAAATAGGTTCAGTCTCTTCCTTTTTTTTCCATTTACTAAATTGTTCATACATTGTAAAATAATACCCAAACTTTTCAAAGGTAACTGAAGACACAGAAAATATGCCAACATTTTGGCTTACAGGCAGAAAGGAGAACTGGTAGAGACTATAAATGATTTACTTAAAACAATGACTCAGTTTTTGGATGCCAGCTTTATTTATTTTTCTTTGCCAAACAGGTATAATTTAGGTAAAACTGCAAGGTGCAAATAAGAAGAACCATTCTTTCTGTTGGAATATGAAGAATTCAGAGAAGCACAGATTTTTAAAGTTAGAAGACACCTTAAGATAAATAAACTAGACCAACTCCCTTTTCTTAGAGAAAGAAAAATTATATTTGGAGCTTCTTTGCAAAGAGGGAAAAAGCAACTTCCTTAAAATATTTCTGCATTCTGGCAAATGGGACCCACATTTTATGGGATAAAATGAAGCTTGAAAATTCCTTTAGATTGTTGCTAAGAAATCGGAACCTTCCTACATTGCTGGAACCTTCCTATAATGATGCAGATGCTTTGGAAAACAATTTGGGAGTTTCTCAAAATGTTAAAAATAGAGTTACCATATAACCTAGCAATTCCACTCCTAGATACATACCTAAGAGAAAGGAAAACATACATCCAACATAAAAATTTATATACAAGTGTTTATGATACATTAATAGCCAAAATGTGGGGTGCAGGAAACAAATATCCATCAACTGATGAATGTATAAATGAATTAAAATTCAGGAAAAAAAAAGAGATAAAGTGTTGATACGTTCTACAACATGGATGAATCTTGAAAACATGTTAAGTGAAAGAAGCCAGTCACAAAGATCATGTCATATTATTCTATTTATATAAAAAGTCAGAATAGGCAAATCTATAGAAACAGAAAGTACATTACTGGTTGCTTAGGGCTGGGAGGGGGGCAGAGGGAGGATGGAAGTGACTACTAGTAGATAAGGTGTTTCTTTTGGAGGTGATAAAAATACTCTAAAATTAGATTTGTGGTGATAGTCGCACAACTCTGAATATTACTAAGAACCATTGAATTGTACACTTTATATGGTTGAAATTGTATACTGTATGGTATGTGAATTACATCTCCATAAAACTTTTTAAAAAACAGAAAATGAGGTAAAAAAAGAAAATACCTCAGGTTGTAAAAAAAATATCTGTGGCATTATCCTTGTACCAGTTGGGTAACTATTTACCATACCATAGCATTGTTTATATTATTAAATCATAAAGTGACAAGACTGCCTATTGTTACTTTAACAAGTACATGCTTGATTTTCAGGAAGCAAATAATTGCGTTAAAATTATGCTAATCTCAATAGGTTCATTAGGAGAAATGAGATAATTTTAGTACTGTCACCCACTATTTTATGTGTATGTGGACATAAAGTTATAACTCTGAAAACAGCAGTCTTTTATTCCTCCTCTCACGTGAGTCCACTGGAGATCCTCGATAGATGTCCAGCATTTTCATAGACTTCATGCATTTTTTTAGCACTAAGGATAACTTTCACATTTTTGGATGTAGACATGAAACAAGATCTGGAACATGTCTGCTGACAAAGGTCTAAAAGAAAGCAAGCTGCCAAAAAGCCAATAAGGTAGCATGCCTAGAAGCAGTGGAGTGTGCTGTCCTTTTTCCTCAGTATTTAGTAAGAGTTTGCTGGGAAATTGGACATAGGTACTGGGACTAGCAGATGTATACATAGTATTCAAAACTGAAGGACCCCTGGGGCAGCCGGATGGCTCAGTTAGTTAGAGCACGAACTCTTAACAACAAGGTTACTGATTGGATTCCCACATGGGCCAGTGAGCTGCGCCCTCCCCAACTAGTTTGAAGACAGAGAGCTGCTGCTGAACTTCCAGAGGAGCAGCCGGATGGCTCAGTTGGTTAGAGTGCAAGCTCTGAACAACAAGTTTCCTGGTTCAAGTCCTGCATGGGACAGTGGGCTACAACCCCTGCAACTAAAGATTGAAAAACGGCCACTTGACTTGGAGCTAAGCTGTGCCCTCCACAACTAGATTGAAGACAATGACTTGAAGCTGATGGGCCCAGAAAAAGCACACTGTTCCCTAATATTCCCCAATAAAATTTAAAAAACAAAACAAAACTGAAGGGCCAGAATGACTCTTAAGTAGGAAAAGTGGCATTGATAAAATATATCTTTGATCACTGCAAAAAGACTATAATTTTTGCAGGTAAAATAATTTGAAGAAAGCAATTTGCAGGGCACTATTAAGATATACATTTAGAATTCTAACTAGTTCTTCTAAGCACTACATTTAAAGTTAACACTGGTATCAAACCATACAGCTTTATTGAGGAATAATCAACATACAATGAGCTGCAATAAGTGCAATAAATACAGCATGACATTTGTATATACCATTGAAACCATTACCACAATGAAGGTGATAAACACTTCTATCCTCTCTAGAGTTTTATCCCTTTGTCATCCACTCCTCTCTGGACTTGTGCCCGAGGCAAAAACTGATCTGATTTCTGTTATGATAGATTAGCTTGCTTTATATAATTAGAATCATATTGTATATACTTTCTCTAGCTTTTCACATTTAGCATAAGGATTTTAATAGCCATTCATGTTGTTGGATATATCAATAGTTTGTTCTTTTTTATTGATAGTGATCCATGGTATGGATATACTACCATTTTCCTTCCATTCACCGGTTGATTGGCTTTGGCTGGTTTCCAGTTTTGACAAATACAAACAAAGCTATTATGAACTTCTGTGTTTAAGTTTTCATGTGTGTATTTGCTTTCATTTCTCTTGGGTAAAGATCTAGGACTGGAACGGCTGGGTCTTATAAGAGGTCTATATTTAAAACTTTTAATAACTGACAAACTGCTTTACAAAGTAGATGTATCATTTTATATTGCAAACAACAGTGTATGAAAGTTCCAGGTCTCCCATATCATCACCAATACTTAGTATGGCCAGTCTTTCTCGTTTGAAGCAATCCAGTGGGTTGATAGAAGTATCTCATTTGCTTTTAATTCATTTCCCTAATGACTAATGATGTTGAGCAACTTTTCATGTGCTTATTTTCCATCTATATATCTTTTTGGGAGAAGTGTCTATTGAAATATTTTACCCATTTTTAGATCGGTTTGTCTTATTATTGAACTGTAAGAGTTTTTTCCATATTCTGAATAGAGTAAGTTTTTTACTGGATATATGTTTTACAAATACTTTCTCCCAGTCTATGGCTTGACTTTTCATTTTCTCAATGGTGTCTTTTGAAGAGCAGAAGATTTGATGATGTCTAATTTATCGATTTTGTCTTTTATAGTTTATGTTTTTTGTGATTCTTCCTATTTAAGAAATCTTTGTCTAACCCAAGATCACTATGATTTTCTCCAATGTTTTCAACTAGAAGTCTTAATACTTTTAACTTTTACATATATATGTGATATAAGGTAAAGAACTATTTCTTTCTTTCTTTCTCTCTCTCTCTCTCTCTTTTTTTTTTTTTTTTTTTTTTTTTGCATATGGGTGTCCGGTTATTTAACACCATTTTTTTGAGAAGATTATCCCTTCATCGAATTGCCTTAGAACCTCTGTCAAAAATCAAGTAACTATATATATGTGTGTCTACTTCTGGACTCTATTCTGTTCTACTGGTCTAGTCTTCTATTTTTATGACAATAACACACTATCTCGATTACCATAGCTTTATAATAAGTCTTAATATACAGCACTGTAGATCTTCCAACTTTTTTTCCAAAATTGTTTTAGCTATTGTAGGTCCTTTGCATTTCCATAGAAATATCGGGATTCACTTGTGAATTTCCACAGAAAAGCTTGCTGAGATTTTCATTGAGATTGCATTGAATTTATAGACCAATTTGGAGAAGATCAACATCTTTCACTTTAAAGGTTTTTATTAAAATATAGCAAACATACAATAGCATATTAGTTTCAGATGTACACAATAGTTATGCAACATTTATATACCTAAAGTACTGATCACCATGATAAGTCCAGCAACCATCTGACTCCATTCCGTGCTACCACAATATTATTGACTACATTCTCTATGCTGTACATTACATCCCTGTGACTTATTTGTTTTATACCTAGAAATTTGGACTTCTTGTTCCCCTTCACCTTTTCCCTCCTTTTTTAAATTTTTCAATTACAGTTATCATTCAGTATTATTTTATATTAATTTCAGGTGTATACAGCCTATGGTTTGATATTTGTATAATTTAAGAAATTGTCCCCTGATTAGTCTGGGACTCACCTGGCACTTTACATAGTTATTACCATATTATTGGTTATATTCCTTGGGCTTTACTTTACATCCCCATGACTATTTTGTAACTACCAGTTTGTAATTCTTAATCCCTTCACCTTTTTCACCCTGCCCTCTAACCCCCTTCCTTCTATCACCCCAACAAATCTAGTACCCATCTGATGCCATGCATAGTGATTACAATATTATTGACTATATTCCTTATGCTATACCCTACATCCTCATGATTGCTGTGAATAACCAATTTGTACTTCTTAATCCCTTCCCCGTTTTCACCCATTCCCAACTGCCCTCCCATCAGGCAACCATCAAAGTGTTCTCTGTATCTATGAGTTTTTTCTGTTTTGTTTGTGTATTTTGTTCTTTAAATTACACATATAGGTGAAATCACATTGCATCTATCTTTCTCTGTCTTACACTCCACCCACCACAGTACCCTCCAGGTCCATCTATACCACTGCAGATGGCAAGAAGCCATTCCCTAACATGTTTGAGCAATACTCCATTTTATATATATATATATATAACATCCTCTTTATTCATTCTTCCATCGACAGAACCCAGACTGCCTCCACATCTCTGCCACTGTAAACAGTGCTGCACTGAACATATGGATGCATGAGTCCCCTTGAAGTACTGTTTGGATTTCTTCAGATAAATACCCTGAAGTGGGATTGCTGGGTCTTTCTTTGTCTCTTGTTATAGCCTTTGTTTTAAAATCTATTTTGTTTGGTATAAGTATTGCTACCCCAGCTTTTTTTTTTTTTTTTTCATTTTTATGAAATACATGTCACCATCACTTTACTTTCCCTCTGTGTGTGTCTTTCAATCTGAAGTTATTCTCTTGTAGGCAGCATATGTAAGGGTTTTATTTTCTTTTTTTTTTTTTTAAGGGTTTTATTTTCTTATCCAGTCAACCCTTCTATGTCTTTTGCGTGCAGCATTTAATCCATTTACATCGAAAGTAATTGTAGATAGACATGACACTATTACCATTTTATTATTCATCATTTTGGTCTTTTTTTCCTCCATCTTAAAGAAGTCCCTCTAATATTTCTTGTAATACTGGTTTGCTGGTGATGAACTCCTTTTTCTTGTCTGGGAAGCTCTTTATCTGTCCTCTGATTCTAAATGATAGCTTTGCTGGGTAAGGTAATTTTGGTTGTAGGTCCTTGATTTCCATCATGTTGAATATTTTGTGCCAATCCCTTCTGGCCTGCAAAGTTTCTGTTGAGAAATCAGCTGACAATTCTATGGGAGCTCCCTTTTAAATTACCAGTTGCCTTTCTCTTGCTGCCTTTAGGATTCTCTCTTTTTCTTTAATCTTTAGCATTCTAATTATAATATGTCTTGGTGTGGGCCTATTTGGGTTCATCTTGTTTGGGACTCTCTGTGCTTCCTGGACTTGTATGTCTATTTCCTTCAGATGAGGAAAGTTTTCAGTCATTATTTCTTTAAGATTCGCAATTCCTTTCTTTCTCTATTGTCCTTCTGGTACCCCTTTGATGTGAATGTTGTTACGCCTGATGTTGTCACAGAGGTCTCTTAAACTAGCTTTTTTTTTTTTTTTTTTTTCCTGTTCTGATCGGGTGTTTTCTGCTACCTTGCCTTCCAAATAGCTGATTCAATTCTCTGCTTCATCTAGTCTGTTAGTGTTTCCTTCTAGTGCATTCTTCCTTTCAGTTATTATATTCTTCACTTCTGACTGGTTCTTTTTTTAATGGTTTCTATGTCCTTTTTTTATGCTTGCTATCTCTTTGTTGAAGTTCTCACTAAGTTCCTTGAACATCTTTATAACCAGTGTTTTGAACTCTGTATCTGGTAGGTTGCTTGCTTCCGTTTTGTTTAGTTCTGTTTCTGGAGTTTTCTGTTCTTTCATTTGGGATGTAGTTCTTTGTTTCCTCATTTTGGCTGCCTGTCTGTTTCTATGTATTAAGTAGATTTGCTGTCTCCCAGTCTCGGACAGCTGGCCTTATGTAGTGGGTGGGTGCCTTCTGTGACCCTGGCACTGTTTCCCCAATCACCTGCTTCAGGTGTTCCAGGATTGTCCCTTGTGTGGGTTGTATGTGCCATCCAGTTATAGTTGAGTCTTGATTGCTATTGGCACGTCAGTTGGTGGAATTGACCCTGAGGCTGATTGGCTGTGGGGTTTGGCCATATCCACAGCTTACAGGCTGTTGTGGGATGGCTAACGCCACTGAGTGGGATTCACCCCAGCAGGCTCTGGTACCTGTTGAGACCCAAGCATTTATTTGGGTGTGCCACTTGTGGGAATTTGTTGGTGCTCTGCTGCGGTCTGAAGCCAATCTCCAAGTACCATGTTTCCCTGAAAATAAGACCTAGCCAGGCAATCAGCTCTAATGCGTCTTTTGGAGCAAAAATTAATAGACCCGTTATTGTATTATATTATATTACATTACATTATATTATATTATATTATATTATATTATATTATATTATATTATACCATATTATATTATACCTTGTCTTATAGTAAAATAAGACCGGGTCTTATATTAATTTTTGCTCCAAAAGACGCATTAGAGCTGATTGTCCGGCTAGGTCTTATTTTCGGGGGAACACAGTATGTTGGTTCTGGGGCCTCTTCAGAGGGGTTCCGGTATAGGTCCAAGTCACCTATTGACTGTGACCAGCCCGGGACTACCTGGTAGGAGCTACAAAGCAATCTGTGATTGTTCACTGCCTGTGCTAGCACTAGAGGCATGTGGGAGAGGCCACGCTGTGAAGTCAGGATGGCTTCCACCAGTACTGGACCTGGGGAAGCTCCACAAAAAGTCAGGACACCCTGAATCCTGCTGCCACCTGCCAGATCCCTTAAGATTCAGCTACTGATAATGCCTTGTGCAATATACGAGCTGGGTGAGGCAGGGTCTCAGGAAGTCATTAGAGTGGGAAGAATTGTGGTCAGCATGTTAATGTACACTCTGATTTGGTGCCAGTGCTGAGCCTGGAGCTAGTTAGCAAAAGTCTCAGAGCACACTGAGGCCAGCTGCCACACACCTGGGTCTGTGGACTCTGATAATTTTTCAAGAAAAGTGCAATGTGGGCAGGGCTGGCTGCTCTCGGAGAAAGTACTTCTAGTGTTGGGTGAGTTGGAATCTCAGTGAGTAACCAGGGTAGAGCAGAGGAACTCACCAAGCCAACCAGATTTGTGGGGGTGGGCTCAACCCAGGAAAAAAGGTGCCCACCTGCTGGCTGCTTTGGAAGAGGATCCCAACCAGGGAAAATGGTGACTGCCCTCCAGTCCTCGTTTTGAAGGCACACACCTCAGCCTACCGCCCATATGCCTCTGACACCCTCTAAGTTACTGTCTCTCCACCGGAGCCCAAGGTGAGTGCCTGCCAGTGAGAGAGTCTGTGTGTGGGTTGTTTAAGAGGATGTCTGGGTTTCCCATAGCTTTCCATACCACCCAGATAGTCAGAATCCCCACTGTTTCTCACAGCCAGATGTGAGGGCTCCTCTTCCTGGCACTAGTACTCTGGGCTGGGGAGCCTGGTGTGGGGCTGGGGTTTCTCACTCCTCCAGGGGAAACCTCTGTGGCTGAGATATCCCTCCTAGTTCTCAACCACCACACAGAGGTTTGGGGCCAGCTCATTTTGTGTCTCTACCCTTCCTACCAGTCTCGATGTGGATTCTGCTTTATATCCTTCATTATAAAACTTCTGTTCAGCCAGACTTCAGATGGTTCTCTAGATTAATTGTTTATAATTTAGTTGTAATTTTAATGTGCTCATGGAAGAAAGAAGGCACAGTATTTATCTACTCTGCCATCTTGGGTATCCAAAAACCTGGAGAGGATTAACATCTTAACAACGTTGAGTCTTCTGACTCATGAACAAGATATGTCTTTCCATTTATTTAGGTCTTTAATTGCTCTCAGAAATATTTTATAGTTTTCAGTGTACAGATCTTGTACTACTTTTGTTAAATTCATTCCTAAGTATTTCATGTTTTTGATGAATAATATTTCTAAAAATTTTCATTTCTGTTTGTTGCTAGTATATAGAAATAGTCAATTTTTGTTTAATGACTTGTATTCTGCAATCTTGTTCAATTTACTTGTTAGTTCTAGATTTTTTGCTGGTTTCTTCAGGAAAATAAAAAAGTTTTACTTCTTCGCTTCCAATCTATATACTTTTATTTCTTTTACTTACCTTATTGCAGTAGCTATGACTTTTAGTAAAATGTTGAACAGAATTGGTTAGATGAAACCTCCTTGTCTTTTTTCCAATATTGAGGCAAAAGCATTTGGTCTTTCACTTTTAAGTGTGATTATTATTCTAGGTTGACTTTCAGTCTTGTCTTCCAGTACTTTAAAATTGTTGCTCTGGTTTGCATTGGTTCTGTCATTCTTATCTTTGTTTCTCTGTATCTATATCTTGTTTCTCTGGATGCTTTCAATATATTTTTGCTACTGGTCCTCGACAATTTCATTTTTAGGTGCATTGCTGTGTTTTATTTCATGTTTCTTTTGCTTAGGATTTATTGAGCTTCTTGGATCTGTGAGTTTATATTTTTCATCAAATTTGGAAAATTTTTCATCATTATTTCTTTAAATATTTATTCCATCCCTCCATCTTTCTTTCCCCTTTTGAGACTCTAACTACACATATGTTGGGCTGCATGATGATGTCTGACAGTTCTTTTTCTCCCATTCTTTTATCTTTCTGTGTTTCATTTTTAATAATTTATATTGCTGTTTCTTCAAGTTTACTAATCTTTTCTTCAGCAGTGTCCAATATGCTGTTAATTGTATTCAGAGTGTTTCTCATTTTAAACATTGTTTTGTTTTTCATCTCTAGAAGTTTGATTTGGGTCTTTTTTACATCTTCCATACCTCTCCTTACCATGCTTGCACTTTCCTTTACCTTTTTGAAGATATGGAGTAGTTTTAATAGATGATTTAGTATCCCTAACTAATTTAACTATCATCTGTGTCATTTCTGGGATTGTTTCTATTGACTAAATTTTTCCTCATTAGAAGTTGTATTTTTCTTCTTTTTTTGAATACCTTCTTATTTTTGATGGGATGCCATTCTGCTGGAGCTTTTTGAATTCCTTTAAATATTTTTGGGCTTTGTTCTGGAATGCAGTTATATTGGAAACAGTTTGATCCTTTCAAGCCTTACTTTTAAGCTTTCTTGAGCAGGTACAGAACAACCTTTAATTTAGGGCTTATTTGTCCCAACTCCTGAAGCAATAACCTTCTGAAGATTCTACTCAATGGCCTGCATGTTAGGAGATCTTTCCACTCTATCTGGTTGAATACAAATTATTCTTGGCCCTGTGTGACTCCAAGTTTTGTTCTGCTTATTCTTTTCTAGTGATTCTTTATCCAGCCTTAGTAGCTTTTTTACATGTTGATCTGCTAATCAGTACTCAGCTGAGGATTCAAGAGGAACCCTTCTGAGCTCTGCTTTTGTGCACCTCTCTTCTCTGGTTCTGGTTTTCACCCTCAAATTCTGGTTCCTTTGCCTCCCAGATCGTCAAATTATGTTTCTTTAACTCAGAGAGGTGGTTGAGGTCTCTTTGGGTTTCTCCTCCCTACAGTAGCCTGGAAAATCTCCTGTAGCCAGGGGCAATTATAGAACTCACCATGTTTGTTGCCTTCTCTGAGAAATCACTGTCCTGTACTACTTGTTATCTGACATCTAAAAAGTATTACTTCATACATTTTGAACAATGTTTACATAATTTTAGGTGAGAGACTAATTCTGGTCCCTTTTACACCATCCTTGCTGGTAGCAGAAGTCATATCATACATTTTTTATTTCCTAATATTTTATTAGTTAAATAAACAATATAAATTTATATTTTTAAAATTATTTCATAACATGGAGAAAGTTTAAAAAATGGGGAAGGTGGAAAGTGTCCAATATGCTGTTAATTGTAGTACTAGCAATTAAAGCATATTGGACACTGCTGAAGAAAAGATTAGTAAACTTGAAGAAACAGCAATAGAAATTATTAAAAATGAAACACAGAAAGATAAAAGAATGGGAGAAAAAGAACTGTCAGACAACTGTCAGGCAGCCTAGTGTATGTGTAGTTAGAGTCTCAACTGTTAAATTTTTAAAAAATTAACAGTTGAGAAATGAGAAAAATAAAATCATCATGATACTTTGCCAAAATGTAGTAGTAGCTAATAGTTAAGCAACTTAAGTAACACCTCAAAGGCTTTTAGAAAACAGGTCAAAACTTCTTTTAATCATTTATTGAATCTTGATTTTTATAGCTTTAAGTATTAAACAGATTCTAGGACTAACAACTTTTTGAAAACCTGTTCTTCCACTGCAATTTTGCTGATAAGTCACATTTGAGATATTTAATTACGAAAGACATTAAGCATAAAACTTAATTTTCAAGTGGCCAGTTGTTACTCTAGTGAAGCCAAAAACAAGTAGGACCATTTTCTACCCTAAGTTACAGAATGACAGAGTAGAGAAAGCAACTCAGAAAAAAATATTTTTGAAAGAAAACTTTCAAAGTAAAATAATATGTATTTTTCCCTATGAGTATGTAAAAAAAAAAAAAAATCACCTCAGATGAATTATCTCACATTTTCGAAACAGAAAAATAATCACTTTTGGTGTGGAAAGTTTCAAGCACATTTTTCAAAAAGGGTGGTGCAACTGAAAAGGGGTTGTAATACAGCAACTTCTCCAGTAGGCTTCTTGGACTCTGATCACCTAAAAAGCTGTATAATCAGCATTCCTGTCAAACGTATGAAATGTGTTGGAAATGCTACCTCTGATATCAAGGAAGGCATAGTAGAAATGTTACTATGCAAGGGTGCCAATGGTCTGGGGATGTGTTTATTATTTTCTACCAATCACCCAAGAACATAGCTTCATCTGCTCCTTTGTGAAGCTCCTAATGATCCCCACCTCTTGGTGTAATTTCCTCCTGTTGTGTGTGGACTGGATTTAGTGGCTTGTTTTTAATGAATAGAATAAAGCTAAAGCGATAGAATATCATGTCTGAGATTAGATTACAAAGGACTGTGACTTCTTTCTTTTGCTCTCTCTCCCTTGCTCTCACTTGCTCATTCTGATGAGGGAGACTGCCATGTTCTGAACTGCCCAACGGATAGACCTCAAGCAGCTTCCAGGCAACAGCCAGTGAAGAACTAGAGCCTTGAGTGTCACACCCTGAGAGGAACTAAATCCTACCAACTTCCTCCTGAGTGAGACAGAAGTGGATCTACCTCCAGTCAAGCAGTAAGAAGGCTGTTTGTAACAGCCAACACCTTGCAGTCATGTCAGAGACCCAGAGTCAGAAGACCCAACTAACTCGTGCCCAGCTTCCCTTCTCCTAGACTCTGAGATAATAAATGTTTATTGTTTTAAGCGACCAAGTGGCAATTTGTTATGCAGCAATAGATAACTAATACAAGTTCCATTTGATAAATATTAGCTTACCCCTAACTCATATTTCCCTCAATTAAAGAAGAAATTAATATGCATCTGAGAATATTTCTACTTTACCCAGTCAAAGTAGTTATTGCCCAGAAAAAGCTTAGATACTTGTCGGCTGATTGTGTCACGATTTCACTTCTGATTTTAGAAATTAATCTTAAAGACTTACAGTTTCCAATCATATTTTTCCACTAAAAGACCAAGAGATTCTATTTTTACAAGCCATGGGTACCTAATGAGTTCTCTACTATTCTGAAAAATAATGTATTCCTAGCTCTGTAATAACTATGGTCAATTCTGGAAATAAGTATTCTGTAGTAGAAATTATCACAGCTGTGGATTTGAATAGACTTATCTATTTAATCAAACAGCCACCATTTTGTGAAAAGTTCAATTGGAAAACAATCAACTTGACAATTTTCATAAATAGTTAATTTAAGAAATCATTCTCAAACTGTTGGATACATAGATGTTTCTTTGGTTATTCTTCTTTAAAATCTCTATCTATGTTTTATATACTCTTTGGTGTGTATGATACATTTCATAATAAAAATAAGGTTTAAAACATCAAACAAGTTTTCTGCCTTATTCTAATATATTTAAGACTGGTTAAAAATTCAAGTTTTAAAGGGTACATATGATAGTCATCTGAAAAAAGAGTGCTTTCTAAGCTTCCATTAAGTTTAATATACTGTAATTAATTCTCCTAAAATTGTGTAATTTACCTATTTACTGAATCAGTTACTCAGGTCCTTCAGGTTTAATTAAGCCTTTAGTTTAGGATGATAAAGGGTGAAAAAAAAACAAAAGTTAGAGAGAAACCAGAAAAAGGGAAATTGCTCTTGCAGTTACCTTCTTTTTCATCTTCTATAGGCTTAAACACCTGCTCACATGGATTGATGATCTGCCCTTCCTCAAATATTAAGTCAGCACCACAGGGGCTCCTTCTGACATTGGTATTATGAAACCCACTATGCCTTTATTCTGAGTTTTAACTATTTTAACTCGCTCATTCTGAGTTTTAACTATTACTATTAAAATCTAATTATATCATTCATTGAACCAGTAATGCATGCTACCACTTTAAAGTTTAGAATTAGATTAAATTTGCAAGTCTGTGACAAATCTGGTTTGTTTTAGAAGTGGATGTCTTTAGAACTTTTGGTTATAGTGTATTTATAAATTCAATGTCATTTTTTACTGCTTTTTATGACATTTCTATTTTTCATTTATTCATTTTTGCTACAAATCTGAAACTGTTCAGGACAAGAAGTGCCACAGTGAACAAGATGAACAAGCTCACAGTCTTTATGGAGTGTAGATTCTACAGCAGGGAGGGGTGGGCATGGAGAGTGCTACACAAGTAAAATAAATTACCAACTGAAATTTAGTTTCACGGATCTTTTTAATAACATACGGCCGAATGTTATTCAAGGATTACTATATATACTATATACACACCTATCTATTACTACATATCTCCTAATATAGGTTTGTATTAAAGTGACAATATACTTGTGTTCCCTTTTCTAAGCATGTCTTAACAGGTTAAAACACACACCTATGACATCTATATATTATATAATCAGCATCTTAAATAACAGTTTTGAAATTCCTCAATGATAGATTGCACCACACTAAAAATCAAGATATATACACATAATGCTATACTAATTAAAATGGGAAGGGATTAACCCTAATCACACATATACTCCAAGTTCATGCCACTTGGTTTTCTTTTTTATTTTAATAAAATGTATATAGTTTACAATGAAATACAAAAAGAAACTATCTTTGAGTAGACCTGATCTTTCAGTCCATGAATATTTAATGAAAATGATGAAATTCCTTATCACCTTTGAAGGGGAAAAGATTCAGGTAAGAAAGGCCTATACTGCCCACCTGTAGAAGACTGTTTAATAGTGTGTGGGAGGCATTTAACAGAAGCACACCGAGATGAAAAGAACTGTCCAAAGCTTTTCTTCTCTTTGATCCACATATTATGTCTCACATGACAAGGTGTCTCACACGACACCAACTCAAACACAAACTTACCCTTCCCCACTCAAACACCAATCTAGCAGAGGGGAATAACTACAACAATGCATCTTTTCCTAGTATGTCATGGTAGGGAGGAAAATCTTTGTTATAAGCCTTCAAATAATAGATATTGTCACCCCTGGAAAAGTTCTACCCATCAGAATAGTAGATCCTCCTATGTTGCTGATAAGAGTGTCATAAAGCCTTAAAATGTTTAAATATTTTGACTAAGCAGTTCAATTTCTAGGAATTTAAGAACACAACCTGATGTTTACAAAATGATTTATGTATGATTGTTCACTACGGTTTGTTTATAATGGTTAAAAATTGAAAACAAATTGAATGTCTAATAGCAGGGATTAAGTACAGAGCATCCATATTCAAGAATGCACAATCAGATATACAAGAATATTTCAGGATGTGAATAAATATTCACAATACATCGTTAGGTTGAAAAATGATGTTACATAAACAAACAAAACAAACAAACTCATAGACACAGATAACAGTATGGTGGTCACCGGAGAGGAAGGAGGAGAGGGGTAGAAGATAAAGAAGGTAAAGAGGATCAAATATATGATGATAGAAAGAGACTAGACTTTGGGTGGTGAGCACACAATATACAGATGCAATATACAGATGACGTATTTATGGAATAGTACAGATGAAATTAATATATTAACCAATGTTACCCCAATAAATTTAATTAAATTTTTAAAATGTTATAGAGTGTTACATAAAATAAGATCCCAATTATATATGTATGTGTGTGTGTGTGTAAATGTATATATAAATGAAAATGTTAAAAGGAATATGACAAAATGTTAGCAGTGATTATCTCAGAGGTGGATTTTTTTTTCTTTCATTCTGCTTTTCTGTGTTTTTAAAACTTAAAAGCTGGTATTTTCTCATTAAAAAAAAAGAACAGTAATTTTTTTAAAACAAAGTTCTACTTTGCTAAAATCTCATCTTTCTCATTTAGAATTACTCTCTCCTGTCATTACTTTCTTTTTTTTTTCTTTTTTTTTTTCTCCTGTCATTACTTTCTGAGTGTCTATTTATTGTCTGTACTTCTGTGATATCAATTGTCAATGTCTGAGGCTTATCATAGTTTCACAGTCATAGGATTATGAGCTTCCAATTTATCTCAGTGTTGCTCTATTTAGTGTTTGCTAAATTAAATTGAATGCAATTATCCTCCTGTTAGCCTATGTGACAGAGTTGCAAGATGGAACTCTGAGTAATGAGGACTTGGGGGGTATAAATTAATATTATGGCCAGTATTAATATCAAAGCCACAGACAGGCCTGATACATTTCTTTGCAAAACAATATTATGAAGATGCAAAGCTGTAGGCCAGGAAGAAACAATGTTCCCAGAAAGGAGTGGAGACACTGTGAAGCCAACTGAAAATGAACGTGTGGGGGCTGTACTCTAGGAGAAATATACTTGAGATGAGGGCCAAAGAAATCTTTTACGCCCTATTTTCACCCTACCAGAGAAAATCTTAAGGGACTGGGAAGTCTTTATTTTTTTCTTTTTTGCTCCTTTCTTCATTCCTTCTTTTTAAGCTTTTTCTGAGTTAGTTATATTTTGGCAACTACAGTGAGAAAGTTTTTCTTTTCCCCTAGCTCAAAGGTTTTGAGGTCTCAGGCTTGAGTTGATGCCTGATCTTGGGGAGAATACAGCTCCAAGATCAAGATCAAGGACAATGGCATAGTCACCTGAGGAGGTGATAGAGCGGGATCCCTACTCCCCAGAAACCAATATTAAAATGCCTCTGGACAGAAAGAATTACTAAAAGGTAAGATACTCTGCCGGCTTAGGAGAGAACAAGAGTAGGAGAGTTACACGTACCCCTAACACAGGACTAACTTATTGTCCACAGCTCCAGCAGAGTTAAAGCACAACCAACTGGGGTAGACAGCTTTCATCAATAGTGAACAGCTACAACTTTAGGTGTCCAACACACTAGCTGTGATCAGAGCAAGTACTTCCATTAAGAGAACAGAAAACTGAAAGTTGAAAATTACACTTTTTCTATTCTGTGCTTTGCTTTCCAGCAAGTCACGTGTTTATCAGACTTCTCTTTATTTGAAAACTGGGTAATACTTCTCTTTCCCACCTAGCAGTTACCTCCCGAAATACAGTCAACACGATGCTGTGCTTTGGCTACTTTTGTTTTTTGAGAATAATCACAAATCAGTATTTTTAATCAACCACATAGGACCAGATTGAGAGAGAAAGACTAATGTGTTCCAGTTGTCTTGTTCCCCTTTATGACCAAGCAGGAAGTTTCAGATCAAACCTCCACCTCTCAGGAAGTTTACGTCAAACTGAGTATTGACATCCTGTTTAATATCGTCTGAACTTTTCTCCTCACTTCTAGATACTCACTATTTGAGTTAAAATGTTTGAGTAATCAGTCCTAAAATTATGTTTCCTTTGACTCTCAAAAGAATCTAAGTGACAAATGGAATATCTCTATGACTAATAATGATAAAAGCTAAAGGCTTTTTGTATTAAGTGTCTATATTATAACTCCACTTACATCCCTACTACTTATCCCTTATTCATGTGACTTCTCAAGTAGGTTCTTGTTAACCACATTCTGATTCATTAGTTATGCAGCCAATACACTAAAAACAAGCAAATAAAACCCTCAATGGGACATCCTGGTGCTTCTCTCCAGCACGTACCATGTCAGATTGAAGTGAGGGAGGTGACAGCATAGTGGTTCTGGATCTTCTACAAACTGGCTGTATGACTTTGGTTAAGTCTCTTAACCCCTCTGGTTTCAGTTACCTCACCTGAAAATGAGAGGGCTGGGTTAAATGATCTTTAGTACATCCTGTGCGATTGTACAATGGGGACGTGGAAATCTGTACCTCAGATACTATAAAGTTATACTTCTTAAAAAAACACATATTCTAAGTGTAAACCTCAGAATAAATATGGTTGCATCTTCCTATATATATTAGTTAGAATTCTTTATGGTTGTAATTAATAAAAATTCAAATGGATCTTCTTTAGATAAGAAGGTGAATTTATCATAAAGGTACTGAAGTGTGTCACAGAATCCAAGGACAAAATTTCAGCTGTACATAAGGAACCAGGAAGGTGAATGTCCAAAGGACCCTTCCTCTGCTGTCTCTTTCTCTCTTTGCACATCTGTTTCATTTCCACCTTCTTTCTGTAGACCAGGTTCTTCTGCTTCCCCTGGCCACAGGATGGAAAACAAGACACCCTGGAAGCTCTTGAATTTACAAAGCATAGTCCAGAATTTACAAACTATAATCCAGATGGCTCTCTCTCAGTCCAAATGCCATATTCCAGGAAAAGGCTCTAATTGGCCTTTAGAACAGATGCCACCCCTGCATTAATCAACTGTCATCTAGGTTGACAGTTGGGACCGCTTAGATTGAACATTACATCTTTCACCACAATCCTGAGGAGGGGAAAGAAGGAAATTTCTATAAAAGGGATATAAGTAGAAAATCCAGTAGGTGTTCTCACACTAAAATATTGTGTACTACTGTACACAATAGTATCATTTTTATTTTGAAATAATTATAGATTCACAGGACATTAGTAAAGAGAAGTTCCACCCAGTTTCCCCCAGTGGTCGCATCTTACATAACTATAGTACAATATCAAAACCAGGAAATTGGCTGGTACAATCCATAGACATTATTCATGTTTTGCCACTTTTACATGCACTCATTTGTATGTGTGTATAAAAATCTATGCACTTTTATCACATCTTTATAGATTTGTGTAACCACCACCATAATCAAGATGCAGAACTACTCCATCACCACAAAGATCCTGTGCAGAAATGCACAGCTGAATGAATTTTCATACAGCAAATGTAGCCATGTAATTCACTTCAAGAAACAAAATCATCACCACCCCAGAAGACCTCCTTATATTCCTTTCAGCCATTAAGAGCTAATCACGCATCATGTACTCTTTTGTATCTGGTTTCTTTTGTTCAGCATTATGTTTGTGGCATTCATCTATATTGTTTTGTATAATTATAGTTCACTTATTATTCCATGAGCTTAAATTTTTTTACAATTTTATTGAGGTTAGATAACATATAATAAATTACATATTTTAAAAATATACAGTTTGATGCATTTTGGCATATGTATACACCTGTTGTGATACCACAATCAAGATGATGAACATACCTATTTCCTCAAAATATTCCAGAAAATTTTAAAGATAAAAATGAGACTTCAAAAAGGTGCACATCTTAGGGTTACATTGGCTTCCAGATCTTTTGTGAAAGGTTTAGATAGCTAATATTTACTTTTCTCTACGGTTAGGACTTTAATGAGAAAGGTTTCTATTACATATGTGCTATCAAACAACAAATCTAGCTTTAGAAGACCATAATTCTAAATAATTATTCTAAACTGCCTCCTGTAGTAGCTCTGTGAAGTACTCTTATCTGTGACTGCCAGAAATAAATGAGAAATTCTGACATGAAAGCAAAAATGAAATCTACACACACACACACAAACACATACGTGGGCACGCGGGCATACTCGTATATGTGCGAAAGGACTAACAGCCAAATTTCTGGGTAAACTAAAAGGTATAAATCTCAAATTGTAAGTATAATAATGGTGTTTAGAGGTCTATAGACCAGAGTATTTGTTAATTTTATATACATGTAAAATTTACATAGCACTATTCTTAAATATGCACAATATTTATTTAGCTGTTATCATGAAGACTTCTTCACATTCATTCATTCCCATATCCTCCAAACTTCTCATTAAACTTATTTAACTGACTTGGCCCATTTTGTGGAGGAGATGTAAATAACTCTGACTAATGTTTAAGAGCAAGTCAAACGGGTAAAACTGGCACTTAGTTCTTCATTTCTTTTCATTTCATTGCTTAGCTCATAAAGAACTGTCCCCTTCAGGGTCAGAAACAATAAATACCACACATCTATAAAAAAGGAGGTATACTAAATACAGTAAGTAAAAATCTTTATCCTATTTTGCTGTGTTCTCTTCTTATAGGTGATCTGAAAGGTAATGTTTCCATATACAAAGATTTACCGAACTCCTCCTGGTAGATTGGTAATCAAGGAGAAGGCTACATAAAGAGTGTAAAACACTGTATTCCTTGTGGACAAGATGAAAAACTGTGGATCAGATTATAATGCAGTGAGATCTTGCTTGAATGACTTTGGCCCAAGAAAGCAGATAGATGTTCTCGTGGACGAACCCTTCGTTTATACTGCAGGGCTCTCTGATGGGCTCTATTGCACTTAGCATTTTTATTAATGATTTGGATAGAAACTCACATGTAATTAAATCTGTAGATCACATGTAGTTAAGAATTACTAATTTGTTCATTGACACTGAAGGGTTATTTGGAAAACCTACTTATAAAAGCCAGCATTTCAGTTAAAAATCAATTGTACAAGTATAATTCATATAAACGTATCCTTCAGCAGTATTTGGAAAGACAAGAATTGTAGTAGACTATAATCTTGGGCTTCATTAATTAAAATTTAATATCAGAGAAACAGGCACTATGTATTCTTGCTTGATCAGACCACACCACATTTCCAAAGAAACGTTAAATAAATCAAAGTTATCCACAGAAGGCCAACCAAGATAATAGGAATTTGGAACTAGGTCCTATTAAACTGCTGAATAAATGGTTTCGTCTGGGGGAGAATGGGTCAATATATATTCAAATATCTGAAGGAGAGTTACGTGGCAGATATTAAACTTGATATTTATGACCTCAAAGGACAAAGCCAGGATCAATGTATAGAAACTACATATAGACAAAGTTTAGCTCAATATAACAACTTTCTAACCATTAGGATTGTGGGCTACTTTGAAGGGTGTGGTAGAGGAATGCTCCCCCAAAGATGTCTATGTATTAATCCCTGGAACCCCTGAGTACGTTGCCATACACAGCAAAAGGGACTTTGTAGATGTGATCGATTAATTTAAGCATCTTAATTTAGGGAGATCATCCTGGATTATCTAGGTGATCATAAATCTAAATAATATTCTAAACTGCCTTCAGTGTAATCACAATGGTCTTTAAAAGAAGAAAGAGGGAGGCAGAATAACCAGAGAAGAAGATAGGATGATGGAAGCAGAGGGCCAAAGTCAAAGGGAGATGTGATGATGCTATCTCACTGGCTTTGAAAGTGGAGTAAGGGAATATAAACCACTGAATGCAGGTGGCCTCTACATAATGGAAAAGGCGAGGAAACAGATTCTACCTTAGAGCCTCAGGAGTGAATGCAGCCCTGCCAATATCTTGATTCTAGTCCAGTGAAACTCATTTTGGATCTCTGACCTCCAGAACTTTAAGATTCTATTTTTGTATTGTTTCAACCACTAAATTTGCGGTTATACTGAGTTTCTATCATCACAGGTAATAGAGTTGGATGATTTTGTTCCAGTGATCTGAGATTTGTAGAAAGGATTGGGCTAGAAAAATCTGTGAAGTTTGTTCCACCTGAACTGAGCCCTCTTTTTTTATTTTTTGAATGTTTTTTGGGGCCGGCCCAGTGACTCAGGCAGTTGGAGCTCTGTGCTCCTAACACCGAAGGCTGCTGGTTCGATTCCCACATGGGACAGTGGGTTCACAAGGTTGCCAGTTTGACTCCTGTAAGGGACGGTGGGCTGCGCCCCCTACAACTAACAATGGCAACTGGACCTGGAGCTGAGCTGTGCCCTCCACAACTAAGATTGAAAGGACAACAACTTGACTTGGAAGAAAAGTCCTGGAAATACACACTGTTCCCCAATAAAGTCCTGTTTCCCTTTCCCAATAAAATCTTTTTTTTTTTTTAAAAAAAAGAATGTTTTTCCTTAGAGATCTTAAGTATTTCCTTTCACTTCAACTATAACCTTTTAATGAATAACACCAAAATTCATATCTCTAGCTCTAATTTCTCTCGAGTTCTATGTAACCCCACACATCTCACTAGCTGACATTTTCATCAGGACATCCTGAAATCTCTTTAAATCCAATAAGACTACAGGGGAAAAAAGACACGGAGATTGGGAGTTTAGAATGCAGAGAGGTAAATGTGGTCTTCCCTTGAAGAAGGAAAAATAAAACCAAATTTTCTTCTATAAATGAACAGATCCAAAGTTGAGCAAAATAGGTCATGAAGAATTCTGATGACAAAATTTCAAGTGCTTTTGTGCAGCACACTACATAGCGGCTTTTTAAATCTCCAAGAGAATAAAGTTAAAGATTTTTTTTTCTTACATTGTACTTCTTTAAATTTTTTAAAAATATTATGTTCTTAACAAGAAAAATTAGACTACATAACGTTTGGACCTGATATCTCCCGCTATCTCTCTCAAGACTAGGCTGAGCCCAGTGAAATGATAGTAGATAAAGTTAAAACTGCAGGGAGCCATGTACTATAGCGGTTTGGAGCCAGGCTCTGGAGACAGGCTACCTGGACTAGAGTCACAGCTCTAATATTTACTGGATGAGTAAACTTGGACAAGCTGGTTAACCTCCTTTGCCTCAGTTTCTTCTATAAAATGCAATAAATGGATTACCTATAACCTACTTCATAGGGCTGTTGTAAAAATTAAAAGAGGTAATACAAGTAAAGTGCTTAGAATGGTGATTGGACATAGTAAGTGCTCGATAAATATCAGATTTTTTAAAAAAAAGAAGTTAACTGTGGACGAACAACCCAAAGGGAGATTCTAATTTCCAGGTGGCATTTCTATGCATGCAAGATTTAATCAAAGGACACACTGGTTTTTTTCTCCCACGGTAGCCCGACTCATTTTGGTCTCTAATTCCTGCCCTGGTACGGCATCTATTTTGGTCTCCCTAATTCCTGGCTAATTTTGGTACTGACTTGATGTCAACATTCTCTTTGACATCCCAGTGACTAATTCTGTGCATACCACAACTCCTGGTTCCTACCCTACCTGCTCTACATCAACAAGTTGACTCACCTGTTCTTCAGGGCTTTCAGGAATGCACCCACTCCAGTAGTCGTCTACTGCCTTCACCTTTCACCCATTCTAATAAATGCAACATTCCAGCCCTGCCTTAGCTCCACAAGAACCTTTGTTAGTTTTGGCAAGTAGTTTTACTAAAAAGAGCTGAAATTGAATGAGGGAATGGCTTTGTATATAAGTGTTTGTGCATCTCTAAACCTTATTGAATATGATATCTAGTATATACCATTAGTAATTAGGTTGTACTTTAAAACTATTATTTTTAATAAATAGATGTGATAGAAAAAATTGGCTAGGTTATGGACTAATCTATATGCTCTTATCTAAATCAGAGAATAGATAGTAAGCCCATGCAACCATAAACCAGGTACCACCATCCATTTGGCAACACCTGAATTGTAAGTACAATGGCTCACAGAAAATAATACATTTTCATAAGGTTGGCCTTACAAAATTAAATCTGTAGCATGGATGACAAATAGCCATTTAAAAGTGGTGTCCAGTAACCAATACAGTGATGTAGAGAAAAGTGTCACTGTTGATTACAAAGATAAAAAAATAGAAATAAATGGTTATGGGAATAAATAGCTATAGAAGAAATTACCTTTTGTAGAAGTTGTGTACAAAACACAAGTTTGTTGAAAAAATTAACATTTACATAGCACTTTACAATATACTTTTTATATACTCTACCTCATTTATTCCTTGTAACAGTATTACAACACTGATGCAATTATTATCTCTATTTTAAAGATGAGGAAACTGAGGATGAGAAGGTTAAGTAACTTGCCTACGTTCACAATTTAAAAGAGGCAGAACCAGGACTTAACTACACTTGCCCTGATTCCAAATCCTGGTCTTTTCCCATTATATCATGCTGTCGTACTAGTACCCAGGCTACATTTAAACGTGTTGAAGAACGTAACTATCTAACCAGGGATTTAGAATCCCCATTCTCAGGAATCTTCAAGAAAAGAATATGTTTTATATCATTTTAACCAGTCTGTAAGCAAACTTTTCTTATGACTGATGCCAGAAGCCAAGGCCTCTTTCTTTCTTCAGTACACTGGGACTTTGTTGTCATACGGGGAAGTAGAAAAGAAATTGCTAGTGATGCTGCAAATACCATCTTTCACCTTCTAACCTGGAGATTGGTAGAAGGAAGAAGAAAGGTGACTGAGCGTCCCTGCCTGTCAGCCACATGGCCACAGTCACTTAATTGCTCCCAGGGTCAGAAGTACCCCAGTGCCAGACTGTTTATGGATGCGCTAACCACCTTCCCCACCCCCTCCTTGTGGTTTAGCTCTAATTTTTTAAGAATTAGCAAACTGGATTGTTTGTTCCTGGTGAGTATTGGCATTTACTGGAGGTTTATTGTAGAATGTTGACCCTGAACAATAATTCTTCACAAAACGATCATCATGCTTAGCAAAAGGAAATGTGTTTAGTAAATACTAAATAAGATAGTAAAGACATATACTAAAACTAGTGCCCCAATGTGATAAAAATGTATCATCACTGTCATTGTTTTGGAAAGCATTAGTCATTTATAAACTATAGTCATTTTTCCTTTGTAGGATATGCATTTTACATTTTAAAAAAGAGGTTTATTGAAACCCTTTTTCTAGCAAACATAAAAATCATGTTTAGGATAGCTATACTAAAAGGGCTTTCTCAAAAGTCGCACTATCTTTATAATGGATGGAAAGAATATGGTAAGAAATGTCAAGATATATCCAAATTCTATAAACAACTCATACCAACAAATTATATTATCTTGAACAAGTCATTAATCATTCTTAATCATTGTTTTTTCTTCATCAGACTGGAGGTAAAAATGTTTTTCCAACCTAGCTATTCCATGGTTTTATCTCATACTTTCATGGTTTTGTTTTTTACATTGAAATCCTTGGTCCAGGATCTTATGTCCCCAACCAATACACACTTTTGTGTGAATGAAATGGATCGTGGGGTAGATGAAATTCTGTGTGTGAAAGTAGCTGGTCTTAAAGTTCTGAATTTCTAATACTATACTACGGATTTTCAGATTTTAAAGCTTGTACCAGGAGGTGTGGATAATGTTAACAGTTTTTATCTTGGAGGGCCTGGAGACCGGTTTCCAAGTAGGATTTGGATTTTTTTTTTCCCCCAGCTTGAAAATATTTCCTTTTTGTTTGAAAAATGGAAGCAATGTAGTAACCCAACTCTTTTTTTTAGCTACTAAAATCATACCATTTCCCTCAGGCAATAGGCCCATTTCTTTTTTTTTTTTATTAGTTTCAGGTGCACAAGACAAAGTAATACTTAGACGTTTATCATTTATATCCCTCACACTGTGTGAACCCCCCTCCCCCCATCCACCATCCCCCTGACATCTCACAGAGCCATTACATTTCCACTGTCTCTATTCCTAATGCTGTACTCAGCTTCTTGTAAGTATATACATACATATATATACATATATATAAATACATATATATATATACATATATATATATAATTACAGTTGGCATTCTTTATTGTTCAGCTTCAGGTGTACAGTGCAGTGATCAGGCATATTTCTTTTTTGAAGTATTTCTTCCCATGAACTCCTAAAGAGAGTCTGCAGGTGGAAGATAAAGAAAAATTTATATCAAAAGAGAGATTTAAATTTTTGTTGTTTTGAGCATACAGTCAGAGTGCTAAGAGCAGATTTAGCTCAACAAATATTTATCAACAAGGCACTCAGATTTTATGATCTGCCTCAAAATCAGTCTTTTCCAACTTCACAACAGTAACAGGGAAGAGAATGAATAATAATGACTGCATAGCTACTCCAAGCCTATATTTACTCCATGACCAGCACCGATTTTGTTTGATCCTCACAACAACCCTCTGAAGTAGGCACTATTCTTAACTCCCTTTGCAGACCAGGAAAGAGGCACAGGATCAGGAAATAGACACTTGCACATATTGTTTAGTTGCAGCTAGTAAGTGCCAGAGACAGGATTCAAACCCAAGCCTGCCTGACTTCAGGGCATAAGTGAGGAACCACCCTACAAACTGCTCTTTTCCACTTTTGTTCTCTGCAACACTGTTGGGTAAAGCTTGCCTTCCTGCCTTCCTTCAAATTATCAGTGAGATACTGAAGACTCAGACTTGAAATGATGCTTGGGAGCCGCTGACCAAGCAATTTCATCTCTTCTTAATTCCATCCCTACTGTGTGTCTATGGTGGTGGTTTGTTTTTGTTTGTTTGTTGGTTGGTTTAATAAAACACTGCTTTCCTTCAGGGACATATGAAAACAAAACAAGCAAAAAGAGGAGGGAAGGTCTTTCTATGGGCCCTCTGCTCTACTCTTGAGGAGAGTTTCGTGGATTTAGTGGTGCCCAAGGTCCTATTTGAATATATGCTTTCTTTTCTGTCTTTGGTACCTCTGTACATATCTGAAACAGACAGAAATACGTATGAGCACATTTCCTCCCCCAAATACTTTATCTTATATTATATTTTTCAGATTTTGAACTCGACACCTGATTATAGCCCATATATCAGAATTTTGTACAGAGACCAAGGACAATAAGAATGTTTTTCTCCAATAAGTTAAATGTTCAGTAATCTCATCTTTTCTAATAAAAGAGATTAAAAACACACACATGTATCATTACTTACTGTGAACTACAATAAACAACTTTACCACTTCAGTATTGGCTCAGCTACTGATTATGGTCAACTTTAATAGAATGTTCAGATTATACTACTATTTTCCTATAGGTTACTGGTTTTTAACTGCTAGAAAGAAAAAACCAGTAGAATAAATAGAATACATTCACAGCAATATGAAATTCAGCCTATAACTTTTCAACACCAAAAAAACAGGTAATTAAGTATTTCTTAGCTGTTTAGAACTTTTGTTATCTGTAACTTGCATTTAGTATTTAAGATCTGCCAATTTGATTTGAATACAGCTTGGTACCAACTGTATAAAGTCTAGATTATTTGAAAAATTGTGAAATAGGTGAAGTTTATTTTTCCCCCATAAATCCTTTATCGCTTTCTCTGAGGCATCTTTTTTCATTCTCCATTCTTCTAGGGTCTGTCTTGTATCCTGCGGCAGCTTCCCAAACTTCCTAATACCTCCACTGAAGATTCACTAGCCTGGCAGTTGTTCTTTCCTTCCCTTCCTGCACTGAGCTCCTGTTTCCCACAAGTCTGACGCATGTTGGTAACTGATAAAATAATTCAAACTAACATATTAATGGCTGACAGCTGCCACGGAAACTTGGGGAAGAGGTTGGGGAAAGGCCTCTCCCTGTGGCTTTCAAATCCCACTGGGGTAACAGATTAATTCGCTTATTTCTAAGAGTGCTCTTGTTACTAATCAGATTAATTGACAAGTACTGTACATTTGGAAAGATTATATTGTTTAAATATAAAATAGTTATTTATTAAGGGGAGTATTGCTTAGATTTAATTGTGTCTCCAGTGTGGGAATTTTTTTTTTAATATCCAGAGTTGAAATGAGAATTAGGAGACTAATTTCAAAAATCACATATCAGAAACATGAAAATGTTTTTTCTAGCTCTGTTGCTACTAGATATTCTATATTCATTTTACATTAATCATTTATAACATAGGAATAAAATATAGCAATATTTCATAGAAATGTCATGGAAATTAATGATTATTCATTACATTATAAGTATTAAATAAGTAAATAATAATTATGATTAAATTAAAGTCATAACCTGTGGTTTTCTATAATGTTACCATTTATAAAATTACACAGGTATAAATAAAGCATTACACGTTTACAATTTAAAAAGTGTGTGAAATGTTCATTTATATAAATATTAAATCTCCTGGATAAAACTTTGGGGAGTGTTAAGCACTCAAAATGAATCTTCTACAGAATTTTATTTTTGTGTGTGTGAAAATTTTCCCTAATTAGTAAATCAGAATAAATAAGAAAACTATTGGCACTTTACATCAGTGCTAATTATGGGTTTTAAATCAATACTGCTTGATATAAACTAAGTCATAATTTTTAATTTCATACACAGTATATGATCCAAGTGTGTTTCAGTTGCAGATCTCATGGGTTCTATTTTTAAACTATAGTGACTAATTTGGGTTTCTCCCTGAGGTTTTAGAATTGGGGAAAAATTGGCATAGCTGCCAAAGCAGAAGTGTTTTCAGCAATTATGTTGAAAGGTCTTTGTACATGTTTACCATCATCCAGATATTTTAATTAATTTTCAATATTTATGTGAACAGTTTGCATCATATGCATTTCTTTCAATTGAATACAACAATTTTTTGGATTTTCACATGAGCATGATTAAATATCATACGTCATTTTAACAAATATTATATTTACTCATTTATTTTGCTTGTATGAATGGTGAATCATAACTTTTTGACTAATCAGTAACGATAGACTTAAATGTGCAGACATGATGTTGTTTTTTTCATTGTAGCAATAACTTGTAAAAATTAAACTGAGCCCATATTTTCAGAACTTAATAAATCCAACGTAAAACTCAGAGTTAAGTTGTGAACTCTGCTTATTCTTGCTGATCCATTTTAAGTAGATTTTTCTGTTTACTTGTGAATTCTTCATACATTTGCTATATAATAATCATTCAGTTATTTAACATAGATTTGTTAGGTACCTTTTATAGGCTTAGCACTCAGCTAAATGATATTTGAGTATAATGATCCTATTTTCTAAACCGAAAAAGTAGGGCATGGGCTCTGACAAATATCTCTTTGGTGACATTGTTTCTAAATCATAGAAATGAGGACTATTCTGAACAATCTAAAAATGCAATGAAAAAAATAAACAAAAATAAAGCACAATGTTGCCAAAAACGAGGGGCTCGAAAAAAGTAAAGACATCATATACAAAAATAATAAAAAGTGATTTATTGAATATCTACTGTGTGTCAGGCACTTTATGTATAGTATACCTATTTTTATAGCAACCCCGTAAAATAGGTGCTATTATATTATTTCCATTTTATACTTACAGAAACTGAGGTTTAGGGGTGGGAGTGAGGTGGTTATGTAATTTGTCTAAGATCAAATGACTGATTTGTGCCAGAACTGGGTCTCAAATTCAGAGCTGGTCTAACATCAAAGCCTATGATGTCCTAGTATCTCTTAGCATACAGATATTTGTGGTTAAGAAAGGATGGGGAAGCGAATTAGGAGTCAAACACATCTGGGCTGACTATTGGCTATATTGTCTCTACCACTTAGTAGTTGTATAACTTTGAGCAAGTCAACTTAACTGCTTTGAACCTTAATTTTCTCAAGAGTAAAATGGGTTTAATAATACCTACCTCAAGGGTATTGTGAGGATTGTATGAGATAATGCATGTATAGCACTTGACACAATGCCTGCACATAAATAAATGCCATCTATTATGTTTATTAGTACTTCATAGTAATAGTTCAAAAGAGAGTGACATTGATATATTCTAGTAAAAACATTATTGATGGTAAAAGTTTTTATAACATAAATCTTCTAATCTCATGTAATTCTCCATTATCAGATTTAATAATTTAACTAATAAAAGTAATTTCTGAATAGTGATTATCTTTTCTACGATTTTTCTTTTAAAATTCCCTTTTTAAAATCTTTATGACTTTACTGCCTATGGTAAGTCTTGATAAAGTATTACTATAACAGAATTAACAAATATTTATTGAGCATCTATGTACCGGGAACTGCTCTAGGAGCTGGGGATCTAATGGTGAGCAAAAAACAGTCTGTGCCCTCATGGAGTATACAATCTAGTGGGAGAAGCAGAATAATTAAAAAAAATTATACAAATAAATGTAAAGCTGGCAATGGCCATGAAAAAGATACATACGGTTCTGTGAGAGATTATAGCAAATAGAGATTTAATTTAGTCAAGAAAGGCTTCCAGAAGGAAGAGACAGATGAGCTCTGAAGGGTGAGTATAAGTAACTAGCCCAAAACAGTGGGAAGAATATTCCTGGCAGGGAAAACAGCAACAGGAAAGATCAGGACTTGCCAGGGGTTGAAAGAAGATGAGTGTGTCTGGAGAAGAAAGCCCGAGGAGTGTATTGTAATGGGAACCTGAAGAATAGATGAGAGACCAGAATGTCCGGAGTTTTGAAGGCTGTGCTAAGGACTTTGGACTTTAAGGACAATGGGAAAGAATTGAAAGTTTTAAAGTTAAAAGTGACATAAGTAGGTTTTATTAAAAAAAAAAAGAACACTAGCATGGAGAGCTGCGAGAGAGAAGAGTAAATACAGGTAGACTGAGGTGATGGTAGTATTTCATGCAAGAGATGATAGGTTTGTTGGATTTAGACGGTGATAATGATAATGGTAGGAAAATTAAATTGATTTGAGTGATATTTAAAAGAAAAAGGGGATTTTTATGGATTGGATAATGGGGATTAAGAGAGAATGAAGTGGATTTACCATGAAATATAGTCATGCTTTAAAATAATTTGGGAGCTAATTATATTAACAACTGTACAATACATAAAACAGAACAAAAACCCTCCTAAAATATAACTGAAGATTAAGTTCTATTAACAAACATGAAATATTTTAGCTAGAAATAATTGACTATAAAAAGCATTAGTAAAAAAATCTAAATTGTTTCTAGTTTTGGTGGTAGCCACGATATGATACATTTGCATGTCTTCTTACAAAATTTGAAATGGTGTTTTAGATGTACTTTTAAATTTGTGCGTGCGGATTGGTTGCACTGTTGATAATGACGCATTACTCTTGAGTGTCTTTCATCCCACCATGGTAAAAGCCTTTACGGATATTAAAATTCATACCTCTGACAAACAGTTTATAGGTAATTACATTCTATGATCTACCCACTTGACATATGGATCAGTTCCTAGTTAATATGCTCTTTTATGTATTTAAAATGAAATTCAAAATTTAAATAACAATAATGGCATAAGCCACAGAAAAATAAAAAGGAGTTTAAAATAACCATGAAAACCCCTAAATATAAAAATAGAATTGCTTTAGAAATATGTGAAGCTTCATGCATGAACTCGTTCAAGGTGGACCTAAAATGCTAAAAATTAATTCATTTAAAAATATATTTTTGGAGGCCCAATACACGTGAGACATGTGCTAGGGGTGGTTATACAACAATTGATACGGAAGATATGGCAGCGCTGGCACCTGTCCTTGAGGAGCTAGCTGTCTAATGAGAGACACCATCAAGAAAGCAAATAATTATGATGCGAAGTGACAAGTGCTATAACAGAGGTGTTTACAAAAGTGCTATTCTCATGCATGAGGACAATGGCATGTAAAAAGGCAAAAGACATTACTATAATTAGTAACAATCACTCCAAACTCTGTTAATAATACCAATTTTTCTAAAGCACCAAGATACATTTCTGTGCTATGGAATAACCAGGGGCCTCACAAAAATCTATGAATAATCTAGTTCTGTGGCAAATATCTAATTTAAACTTCTTGTTTTATAGGTAAATTCACTCACCTTTAAGAAAACTGAGTCCCCACAACCACCAGAAATTGAGTGAGTAGAATTGATAGCAGAGACTAAATCTCCTGGCTTCAATTGGTGTTCTTTCCATTCCACATTTGACACGTATTTATTTCAATGATCATGATTCTAGAAAGGAAAAACTATTTCAAATCTATGTTTACATACTGGAGATGCAAAAAATACAATCCAAAAAAAAAAAATACAATCCAGATTCTTCATAGCATTCATGCATTCATTCATATTCATTCATTCATTCATTCATTCATTCATTCAGGATATATTAAATAAGGGACTAAAGTGTGGCAGGTATTGTTTTAGAGAAGGAAGGCACTGTCCCTGCATACTTCCATCCCAGAATTACTGACATGTAAACAAGTGGATAGAATGTGTTATAGGAGCTATGTAGAGAAATAAGGGCACCAAGAAAGACAGTGTTTAGTATTATGGGTGTTTGGGGGCCAGACAGTTACAGGAAGTGCTTCCTTGAGAAGACGTGTGCTTAGTCTAATATATATTCTTAATCTGTACTTGCAAAACAATGGCTTGGTCTACATAATTATATTTGACTTGTACAAAATATAAACACAAAATACTACAATTCAAAACTTGCTTTTTATTAGATCTGTTACTTTCCTTCAAACTTTAAACTGTACACACGTAAGTGCAAGTTGCGGAGAACCCTCTGTGTTGATTGCATCTTCGGAATCTGAACATTTGAATATACTTCCCAAGGTCTAAGCATGCAATAAGGGTGGACTCCAGAAGATACAGGGGCCTACCTAACTGTGTAACCCATTATTATGAAGAACAAAGTTACAGCAAAATTAAATTTTGGGCTATCCTTGAAGACACGCATAGAAAGTTATGTTACTAATTTGTAAGACTGCAGCCACTCAAAAGCCAGACAAGCAATATTCAGGCCAAAACAAAATTTGCTACTTTGTTAGGAGAGAGAATATGCTTGTGTTAAGAAGCTAAGCCCTAGGAAAGACAGAGACTAAGTACTCCATAGAATCTTACTTTTGAAGTGAGGGTTAGAGCCACCATGTGACCCAGGCACCTTCCTAGAAAAGCGAAGTGTTCCTCCAGTGTTGTTGCTGTCGCTTACAGGTCTCAGAGTGGGCATTTTTAGTGAGTTAGGTCAGGGGGCCTACATAAACTCTGGGGAAGAAGTAGAACAACATGGGAATAGAGGTGAAATGTGTGGGTGGGGCTGTAACTTGGAGGGAAGGATAATAGGACATTTATAGAAAGAGTTGTGCCCAGATGCTGTTATACTGGGTGCCTACCCAGCAATTTTTAAAAGTTAAAATGCACATCAAAGCCTAAAAGTAGAAAAGAGGTCTCTCAGGTTGTAAAAATAAGGCCTGATCAATCCCACTCTTGGGATTGAAAACATTGACCACTTTGATTTTGCTGCTATGTAGAAAGACTTGTTATAAATATGAATACTGCTTAAGAGGAAGGTAAAATAATACTAAGTGCCCATTAAGCACTGTCAATGTGCTTAGTACTTTCTCTGAAAGGTAACAACTTTTTCATTCAAAACAAGCAATTAGAAGGCTGAGAAATTTATTATCAATGCTTATGATCATCTGACCTTTGCTAGCCAATAGGCTTAATGATCAAATTAAGTTACTAGACCCATAATTTTTCAAAAGCTTTTTCATGTATTTCTCTATATGAAATTGCCAGTATCGTTAGCAGAGAGAATCGTAAAGGAGAAAAAAAGTGATGTTCAGTTGTGGTTCCATTACCTAAAAGCAGTGTAGGAGCAGGTGTAATGAGCCAAACTTTAGGGACTGGATCGTGTTGCACTTTGTATAATTCATACGTAATTATACTGCAAAGACAAACTATTTTATCATGCATTGTAAACATCCCTTTTCCTTAGACCGACCATAAAGTTTGTGTATTATCTTCCGGTTGTCATGAAAATTACTGTGTTGCAGCAGTTAAAGACAAAACCCAGCTAACCTTGTTTTTATTGTTATAAAAACAATAATGCCCATTACAGAAAATGCAAAACAGAAAAAAAATAGTTAAAAGAAAAATTAAAAACACCAATTAGCCCAGCAATCCAGAGATAAATACTGGCCAGTGTTAAAATTTTGATATATCTTTGAAACATATGCATTGGAATTTTGTAACTTTTTTTTTATTTGAACCATATATTAAAAATATCTTTCCAGGGGAATAAAATACACTTTTACACAATTTTTAATGGCAGTACAGTAGTCAATTGTTAGGATATAACATCATTTATTTAATCCCTTTTTACTAAACACTTGTTTTTTTTCTTTCAACTTTTTTACTAATATAAACAAAACTTGGATGAACATCTTTATGTATAAATCTCTTCCCATAGTACCCACAATTTCTGGAGAATATAGTTGTAGTTTTAAAAGTGGGCAAATTTTATACCTGAAAGATTAATAAATAAAAATCGGTGTGTATATCTCTAATTTCTAATGAGACAACATCTTTCCCCAAATGTTTGGTTATTTGTATTTTTTCTTTTGTAAGGGGTTTCATGTCCTTTGTCCATTTTCCTATTGGGTTCTTTCTTTTTGTTTGTATGAGATCTTTATCTATTAAAGATACTAAACTTTTACCTGTCATAATTATTACAAATATTTCTGTGAGTTTTCCATTTGCTTTTTGTTTCTAGGTAAAAAAAGATTTTATTTTTATATAGTTAAGTCTATCAGTGTATTTCATTTTATTGCTACCTATTGTAAAATGCTTAGGTAGTCTTTCTCCACAGTAAGGTTGTATAATGCTTACAAACATTTTCTCCTAAATAGTAGTAGACTTTTAAGTCAAAATAATAAGGCTTGTACTTTTATGTTTTCTTTTCCATATAATATTATTCCATGTGAAATTTATTTTGAAATAAAACATGAGGTAGTGTATAATTGATCTTTCTTCCAAATAGTTTGCCAGTTGACCCAATACCATTTTGACTGATCCATCTTCCCTTACTGATTCAAAATTCTACCTTTCTGTGTTGTAAATTCTTACCTCTACAGAGGCTATTTCTGGACTTTCTCTTTTGTTCCATTGATTTGTCTATTCCTCCTTCCCTTTTCTTAAAGGGGAACTGAGTTTATTTACTTCCAGGGCAAGACAACACAAACTATTAAAAAAAAAAAAATGAGTTCACTGATTCACTAAAGGAGACTATTTTCCAGAGTGACTATACCTTTTACATTCCCACCAGAAATGGATGAGTGATTCAATTTCTCTGCTTCCTTGCCAGCATTTGGTGTTATCATTATTTATTATTTTAGCCATTCTTATCAGTGTGTAGCAATATCTCATTGTGGTTTTAATTTGCATTTCTCTGATGGCTAATGATGTTGAACATCTTTTCATGTGCTTATCTTCATCTGTGAAATGTCTTTTGCCCATTTTCTAACTGGATTGTTTTTTAAGTGTTGAAGTTTGAGAATTCTTTATGTATCAAATCTATATGATCTCTTTGGTGTTGGATATGTGGTTTGTGAATATATACAAGCTATCTGAATCCATAGCTTGTCCTTCCATCCATTTAACAGGGTCTTGGGTGTTACAGATCATGATTTTTGGTGTCAAGACTAAGAACTCTTTGCCCAGCCTTAGGTCCCAAAGATTTTCTTTTTCTTCTAAGTTTTACAGTCTTCATGTATTATATTTCAGACCATTTTGAGTTAATTTTTGCATAAGGTGTGAGTTTTAGGATTAGGTTTATTTATTTACTTTGTCAATAGTTGTCCAATTACTCTAGCACCACTTATTGAAAAGGCTATTCTTCCTCCATTACTAGCTTTTACACCTGTGTCCAAAATCACTTGGGCATATTTTTTGGGATTATTTGTGGTTCTGTTCCATTAATCTATGTGTCTACCTCTCTTGTTTAGTTTTTTTTCATTTTTATAGGTTTACAATATGTTTTTGTTTCTGGTAGGGTCCTTTTCATTACTCCTTTTCTTTTGTTTCCCAAAAATGTTCTTGCTCTGGTGAGTCAGTATAGCCTATTGGTAAAGAGCTTAGACTTCAAAGAGCTTAGGCTCCACAATCAAACAAGGGCTCCACCACTCAAGTAGCTATCTGACTTTGGGCAAATAAACTAAAATCACTAAATTTGTATTTTCTCATCAGAAAATGGAGTTGTGAGAGCTAGGTTACTTAAAACGCCATAATATTTGACACATAGAAAATGGATTTGTCCAGTTATCTAATGTTGTAATAAACAACCACAAAATTTCTTGCTTGAAAAACGTAAACTTACTTTCTGCTCGTGTAACAGGACATAGTGGGTATTCCTGATTGGGCAGCTCCCTTGGACAGTTCTCTTCTAAACTGTAACTCAAGGACCTAGGCTCCTGCCATTTTGCTTCCATCTTGCGGCTCCACCATCTCTAGGTTATTGGAGTATTTTCTTTTGTTGATGGGAATAGAGAAGGGGGAACAGAGGAGTGCCTGAGAGGTTTTTTTCCCCTGCTCTAAAAGTGGTACTTTCTCCCATATTACATTGGCCAAAATTCATTCACATGGGCCCAATTGACTACAAGGGAGGCTCGGAAATGTGTTCTGTAATATCCAGTTGTAAAAGTAAACACATGCAAAAACACATAGAAGCAATCTCTGCCTAGGGAAATGCTTAATAGTGTTAGGGCCTAGAAAGGGGAGAACTCTTCCTAAAGAGCAGGAAATTGAGATGAGAAAGGAATGATGAGAGTGGCAGACATACAAAGATCTAGGGAAAGTGTTTTCAAGCAGAAGAAATGTCAAGTACAAAGGCCTCAGTCTGGGCTGTGATTGAATGTGATCTTTCTTCCCCTATATTTCCCGAAGGGTTACTGCTACTGTACAAGAAAGTTATGTCATGAAAGCACATCTTTCTGAACCTTTCTTATTAGTAGTAATAGTTTTTTTAGTTGACTCTTGGTTTTCCAGACAATTATCATCTACATACAATTATAAATTTCTCTTATTTTTTTAGTATCATACCCCTTATTTCTTTTTCTTGTCTTATTAGCTAGCTTCCAGAATAGATATGAATAATAACAACAATAGTGGGGATGTTTTATTGTTTACAACTTTGATGAAAATGTAATTAAAGTTTTAATGTTAGTTTTGAAATTTTCTGTTTACTCTTTATCATGTCTTCATTTACACTTTTGTTTGTTTTTTACAAACCAAGACTAGACAGTGAATTTTATCAAGCTCTCTTTTGTTCCCTCTCAAAATCAGTTTCTAACAGCTTTTGGTAGCAGCTGAGAGTCTCATAACTAGAAAATATTTTCAAGGTAAGCTATAAGCCTGACTGATTCTCTCCCATAGGCTAAAAGCAAAGCTGATTTTAATTTTTACTCTTTTGATCCATTAATGTGGTGAAATTTATTTATTGATTTCCTGATGTTGAACCATCTGTACACTCTCAAAATAAGCCCTTCTTGGTTAGGGTGTGTTATTCTGTTAATATATTACTAGATTTCATGGTTAATATCATATTTGGGATGTTTTTGCATTGGTTTCCATAAATGATATTGGTCTGTGGTTTTCTTTTTTGTGAGTGCCATGTGCCTCAGTTTTGTTCTCAGGATTATGCTAATTTTGTAAAACTAATAATAAAGCTTTTCATAGCATTCTGTTTTCTAGAATAGACTAGGTATTATTGATTATAATGTATGTATGCCTTAAGGTTTTGGTAGAATTCGCATAGAAACATTTATGAGCCTGGAATCTATCTCCACTTTTTGTTTCCCAAGGCTTTATGTGCCAAATGGAAATTTAAATACCCAGTTTTACAAAGGCATTCGCTTTCTGCAACAGCCTATTGTTTCTCTAGCATGATTAATTATCCTTAATTATTGTAGGAATGTCTGGCAAATAAGGGATTCTTCTTTAATTTGAAATAACAGAATTTACCAAAAAGCTTCAATAATCTGACAGGAGGGGAAATGAAATTCTTCTATATTTGTGAATATCCCATTCTTGATCACCCAGGAACCACTGGGTCCCTCCCATCCCGACTCACTGCAGCTTTACTTTTAGCCTGTGAGGCAGAATAAGTCAGTCTTACAGTGTCTCTTGAAAATATTTTCTGGTTATGAGATTCTCTGCTGCTACCAAAAGCCACCAGAAGCTGACTGAAGTCCATTCTTTGATCTAATGTCTTCTTTCTCCTGAGGCCTAGGAGGGAATGTGATGGAGCAGGATTCCTCTGGCTCTAGCCTCCCTGTTCTTTTAGACTCCACAAAACTTATACATTAAACTTGAAGCATAAATTTCTCTAAAGCCTATTAAGAAAATAAAATTTTCCCTGTATTTGCTGGCCTCAACCTTGGCCCATAGGAACAATGACTCTGCATTGCTGTTCAGAGAAACTTTTGGTCTTTTTTTGCTTTGCTCAGGAAGCCTGATAGCAATATTGAAGAGCTTTAATGGCTATTCTTTATCCCTGTTCTACCTAACAAAATTTATTCTGTTTATTTCTACCACGTAACATCAAAATCTTTTAAAATGTAAAGAAGCTATCACCAAAGAACAATCTAAATGGCCAAAAAAACATATAACAAGATAACCTAATTAGCAATCAGAAAAATGCAAATTTAAGCTACAGTGAGGTATTACTGCATACCTACCAGAATGACTAAAAAGAAAGACAGTACCAAGTGTTAGTGAGGATATGCAGTTACTGGAACTTATATAATGCTGCTGGTGGAAGTGCCAGTTTGTATGCCAATTTGGAAGACAATTTGCATCTATTAAAGCTAAAAATATGCATAACCTATGACCCAACAATTCTACTCCTATCTATACATTCACATGTCCTAGAGACATATGCAAGGATATTCATAGATAAAACTGCAAACAACCCAGTGTTCATCAACAGAAGAATGAATAACGTGTGGTGAATGCGTATGGTAGAATACCCCATAATAACAAAAATGAATAAACTACAGATATGTGTAACAACATGAATGAATCTCATAAATATTGGGGTGCAGGCTATGTTCTCTTTCTTTACCTAGGTAGTGTTTTTTGGTAGTAATTCATTGAGCTGTATGTTTATTTTGTGCACTGTTCTGTGTAGTATTTCACAATGGAAAAATTAAAGTGCATGTGTGTGTATGTGTGTGTGTGTTTACACAGTATACATGTTCTCAGACTAGTATGAATAGTATGTTGAACATAATTTTATGTTTTCTTAATGATTTAGAAGTACTATAGTAAACAATGTTATTTATTATTGGGCTGGAATACACTTATTTATGCAGGATTTGTTGTCCTAACATTAAATGACTCCAAACCTACGCTTTTAAAATTTTTGTATCTGCTTCTGTGTGTCTTGAGTTAGAAGCAGGTCTAAGTCACCTTCTGAGTTGTAGAAATTATGTCTGACTTGTATCCTAATTTGTAGTTTTCTCTATTTTCCAGTAAAATATAGAACACAATGGATGTAAATATGTGTGATCTTGTTTGTATTAGAAAGTTCTCAAATATGTGAAAAGACAAAAATCCTCTAGATGATTTCAGAAAAATATTAGCTAATTTTATGACTTATTCAACACCTCCCTGTGATGAGAGTATTCATCAGAGAAGTTCCCATTCCTTCTTACAGAAACTCTTATTGATATTGAAACACCATTTTTTTAAAGCCAGGATCAGGTGACTTCTCCTCAGTCAAGGGAGGAGTTTCCAGGAGTGGTTAGCATGGTTAATGTTGTAGAGAAATTGAGAGGTACAGAGACTGCAAACAACCTTTGGAAAGAAAACCACATAGAAAAGTGTTAGAGAGAATGAGTGCTGTAGAAATTGGGATATATGGTGGGGAGCAAGAAATAGGAATGGAAATAGGGACAAGGAGAGGCATCTTTTCAAGATGAGACTTAATGTATATTTAATGTAATTGGATGGAAGTGGAAGAGGCAATACTTGCTTAAGCCATATTTCAGAAGAAATTTGTGATAAAGAGGATAAAATCAATAACCTAGGTAGAACGATTAATCTTGGGAAAGTAAAATTTTCTTTATTTGTGTAGATAGGTGGCAGGAGAGAAGACAAAGCACTTGTCAGCTAATGAGTATAAGCACCAAGAGTGCAGGGATCTTCTGTTTTCTTCCTTGATGTAGCCCAAGTCTCCAGAACAGTGTCTGGCATATAGGAGGCACTCAGAAGTATTTGTTGAATGAATGGACTTTGACATCCAATCAATCTGAGTTTGAATCTCAGCCCTTCCGCTTGCATACTGTGGGAACTTGAGCGATTTCTTTACCTTGCTAAACCTCACCTTTATCATCTATAAAATGAGAATAATAATAACAGAATGTATTACTATACATATTTGTAATATAGATCTTTAATCTGAGCCATTTAAGCTCAGTGCTCTAAATGATCTTTTAATTAAATTTTTATACTTAACTGTAAGAAATAACATTGCTTTACTGTAAACCCCAATATCCTTAAATATTTTTCAGAAGATTTCTAGTTGTGGGTGTCTTAATTTTTGTTAAAATAACATAAAATTTATATTTTATTTTTGTAAAATTATAAAAATAACTTTTTCTAAAAGTTGGTTATAAAAATTAATTTGTTTTCAAATATTTCATTCTTGAGCCTTAGGTCCAAATACTTTGTATCACATTCTGGCATTTTTTCCAATTTCATCAACAACTAGGAAGGCAGCTATAGTGGACAGGGCTAAACGGCAGCTTTTTGGGCTAGAAGGAGAAATGTAGGTATATGTGTAAGAGTACAGAGGGGAAGGCACTGTTATCTTTCCTGCTAGAAAGTTCTAAAACATACAGTAAATAACTTTTGTAAAGTAAAATTGACGGTGTCTAAATTAGTAATGAAAAAATTAGTGTTCTCATGATGACTTCTAACTCTAAAACTTTACTGCTTACTTCCCATGCTAACATTTACATTTCTTGATGTAGGGATTGCCCAAGACACTTGCTTACAGCCTTAAATGAGTATAATTGCTATTGTTATAGACATCAGAAAAATCCTGCCTTATGACTAAGAGATAACCATCACATGACAACTCTAAGAGCATTTAGTTTTAATCCTTGGAAACAGATAAAGGCAGCATAGTATTATATTATTTATTATAATATAATAGAGTGAATAGTATTATATTATTTATTGTTTCTCAGGAGTCAGCATCCCAATGTCACAGCTATTTCTTGATTAGTCATAACTGAAAACAAATTTATGGTTGAGTTATCATGTGATTTCTGGCCTACAGAAACTTACATTTTGGAGACTGACACAAACATAAAGGACACATAACAAATAAAACTGCTCTAGCAAGAATTCAAACCACAATGAAGATTACATATAGTTGTAAAGTCTATATTACTTAGTAATACACACACAAAAAAGAGTAGTAAGATGGTAGCTCCGAGGGAATCAAAGTGAAGGAAAAAAGTTTTTTAAGTATATGCATATGGTAGTAGGCCAAAAGAAAGGAGCAACTGAAGTGAGGAGATATTAGAGAAGGAAGTCATGGAATAAGGTCCGGGAAGTTGAAAGAAATGTGATCAAAGGCACAGATAGAGCCTTGGAAAGGAGAAGACAATAGGGAAGGGAAAAAAAAAGGGTGGCGTGAGAATAAAAGAAAGTTGAATTGAGAACTGAAGTCATATTGAATGGCCCAGATTTTGTAAATAAATTAGGAGGCAAGGTGAGTGTCAAGTGCAAGGTAAGGCTAAGACAGGAAGATCAGGTTGGAAGCTTGAGAAAAATAAAAAGAGGTTTAAAGAACCTAAGGGCGTTCAATAGATTGTCAACATGAGATGACTTAAAAGGAGTTTAGCAAGTCTGTGAAAGCCCCTAGTTTTTTGTAATACTTTGCAACGATGAACCACAAAGAAGCAATAGAAAAAGCAAATGCTGGGGGTTACTCATGGTGGGCCAATGAGGTGTTCTGGAGTGATGCTGAGTGTTTTGGGCATCCTAGTACTTGGGCTGGGTACTTAAATAGAGAAAAGGACATGAAGGGATTTATTTATTTAGCCATGTTAATTACTATGTTAAATACCCATCTTTAGTAGCTTTTGTTATCTTATTTCTGGAAACAGTTCCAGTTAAATACCCAACTTTAGTAGCCTTTGTTATCTTATTTCTGGAAACAGTTCCCTAATTTATAGCCTCAATTCTGATTTCTCTTTTGATTTCAGAGTCTGGTCTTCCAACTGCCTGTTGGGGATCTAAGTTTTGATGCTCCACATCTAAAATTGAATGCTTCATCTTCCTCCCAAACCTATTTCTATACCTGATTACCCCATTTCTGTTAATGATGTCTCCTTTTTAGTCTCCCAGATCTAAAACTTTTGAGTCATCTCTGACTTTTCCTCTCCCTTCCTTAATGTATCATCAAGTTCTGTCACTAAATACAGCCATACCTCGGAGACATTGTGGGTTCCGTTCCAGACCATCATAATAAAGTGGATATTGCAATTAAGCGAGTCATAATCTTTCTGCTGGTGGAGCGTCTTGCCGTCAGTTTGTAAAAATTGCAACACCTATGAAGTGCAATGAAAGGGAGCGCAATAAAATGAGGTATGCCTGTACTTCCACTGAAATATTTCTCCTGGCTTTTCTTCCTTTCCATTGCCAAGGCAATACAGGCTGTTGTTATTCCATACTTGTATTTCTTTGCCTTCTCAACTGGTTTCCTTGCCTCCAGGCTCTACCCAATCCACTCAGTCTTACATACCACACCCAGATTAATCTCTATAAAATGTCAGTTTGATGAGTCATTCCTATCTCAAAAATCTTGACGGGAGCTGTGGTAGAGTCCGTAAGGAAACAAGAAGACCCTAGAGGAGCTCATATTCCAATGAGGTTGGGGGCAGTTAACTAGTCAGGAGGAGATGTTGATTTAGAGAAGGCTTCTCTGAGGAGTGATAAGAGAAGAGGGTAGATGGAAGAAAGATGGGAAACACTGGGTTTATAGAATAAGTTGTGGAGAAAGGTGATGCCAAAGGGACTCAGGACAGTTCAGAGGGGTGGGTAGGAGGAGAACCAAAGAAAAGTGTGCCACAGAGGTCAAGATAGCAGAGAATGTCAAGGAGCAGAGTGAATAAGGTGGACTCTTCCTGGTGAGAGTCTGTTGGATTTTGCAATTGAAGGGACAGAACCAAGGACAGTTTTAGGGGAGTACAGGAAGGAAATGGAGGGCTGAGAAATGAAGAAGTAGAAACAAGCAGCATAGGATTTCCTTTTTAAAATCTTGGTTGAGAAGAGAAGAGAAACAGTGCTGAAGATAGACATGCACTTAATTCCCCCCGACTCCCCAACTCCCCCCCACACACACACACAATGAAAGAAACTTGCACTAGATTACAGCCCAAGGGCAGAGATCTCAGTGGTGAAGGAGAGCTTGATATTATATAGAGGGAAGGTGATTGATGGAGCAAAATCCTTAAGAGGGGCTAAGGAGATAGAATGTATTGAGGGGGGTAAAAGTCATCGTCCATTTATAATCATTCTCTTACTACATACATGCTAATTTTGACTGTCTGTATGTTTTAGGTGCATGTAATTAAGGTAATGATGCAATGATGCATTATGAAATGAACTTCTGAACTTGTAGGGGTAGCAGTTGGATGAACCATTACAGAAAACTCTAGAAGCAGGAGTTGCTAATAACCTCAGCTTGAAAGACCTAAATCATTCACTAAGGTCGAAAGGTATCATTCACTATTGCCATGAACTTCAGCTGGGGATTAAGAATATTTTCTGACTGGGAACTGGATTTATTAATTCTCTATTGCTTTTCTAACAGAAATGTAGTGGTAGGTCCGAAGTCCAACACGGGTCTCACTGGGCAAAAATAAAGGTGTAGGCAGGACTATATTCCTTTCTAGAGGGCTGCCTTTAGGAGAGAAAAGGCATCCCTTGCCTCTTCCAGCTTCTAGAGACCAACATGTTCCTTGGTTTCCCCATTCCAATCCAGCAACCCATCAGTCACATCTCTCTAACCTTTCTTCAGTCATCCCATCTATCTCTGATGATACCCAGGAAAAGTTCTCCACTACAAGGATTCAAGTCATTAGCTTGTGCCCATCGGGATGACCTAGACAAATCTTCCCATCTCAAGGTCCTTTAACTTTAATCACGTCTGCAAGTTTCTTTTGCCATATAAGATAACATATTCACACGTTCTGGGAATTCGGCTGTGGACATCTTTGGAGGCTATTATTCTGCCTACCACACTGGAACTGAGGGTGAAATCTTTATTTTAAGAGGGAAGTTTGAAATGGGAAAAAGAAAGGTGTTTAGTATTGGGAATTTGGTTTTTGTACTTGAAATAGGCAAGATGCTAGGTAAACTGGTTTCCAGGTATGTGGTGTCCAGACGCTAAGAAGTTATTGAGAAACAGTTTACTGGTAGCTTAGAGAGAAATTCATCTTTTTTTCAGCTGAAAAAGATAAAATTTCAGTTGTGTTAAGGAAATAAGAGTTGTGTGTTTTGACCTAAACATTTAGACTAGAGAAAATAGTGTAGTAGTAGTATGCCTCCTGGTTTCTAGGTATGAAGATAGCATAAGAAACAAAAGGGAGAAAATCCTAAATGTTTTATTTTATAGGGAGCTGTAGTATTAGAAGATGTTTCACTAGGAACTCTTAGGTTAGAATTTAGCAACGACATGTTTAGAATTGGGTTCTGAATTTCTACTGTCCTAATTCTCTCTCCTCATCCGTAATTGCCAGATTGTCTATAGGCACATGCATTGTAAGGTGGAGCTGGTTATTGGTGTCAAACCTGGTAATACCATGATGCTTCAACCACAAGAGCTAACTGGTTTAAAAAGATATGGTCCTAATTATAATATTATAAATTGAATATTATATATATATTAATTATTAAAATAATATAAGAAAAATGAAATAACATAGTACTTTTCTATAACAGATTTTGAGAGCCTACTATGTTCCAGGCATTGTAGTAAATATTTTAAAAATATTTTTTAAATTGTATAGTAATATTTAAAATGATATCTGATAGTAGGTTATAACCTGAACAGTAAAGGGAAAATAAAAGAAGAACAAAATATATTCTATTTTATACTCCAGTACTAACAGAAATTAGTCAGTAAATGAGATAGCAAATATTCGTGCAACTTCTGTCTGATAGCTCTTTTACAACAGAGAAACTAAAACTTAAAAATTAGTTTTCCAGGTGATGAAAATAAGAAAAAGAACACTTGTAATTCAAATTTTAAAATCTTCTCCTTGTTCTTTATGTCTTATTTTTAAAAACAATAATAAATCTATGTGGCTGAACATAGGATTTGTTCTGTAAATTGGTATATAATTAATCATTAACATAAGCAATCTAGAGAGATTTTTGGAAAGTGTAATTTAAATTCTATTTCCAGGTTAAGATGAAAGCAGCCATCCATCTGACTCTTTCACTGTAATCAAATTAAACTTGTATTTTCTATATCTATCTAACCATTCATCCATCCAACAAATACATATTGAAGTCCTGTCATGGCAAAGGCACTATGCTAAGTCCTGTAAAATATTTAGCACAGACATTTTTACTTTTTATTTGTAGTTCTAAACTTATTCCCAATTGTGAAGTGAAATAATTTATTACATCAGCTATCTGTCCTGACCTGCCTCTTTACCGTTTGATCTCTGTATCATAAAAAATTTTATTCATCTTTCCACAATGAAGTCTCCCTTTCATCCCTGTCCCCTAGCAACGCTTTCCCTAAAGGCAACCAGTGTGTTATTTTCCTATATACTCTTCCAGATGCATTTTATGTATCAAGCAAATATGTATATATTAAAATCCCATACATATTTTTTTCTGTAGCTTTTTTTTTTACTTCCTCATTCTTTCTTATATCTCCATACTATTCCACTGCATGCCCTTTATAAAGGATGTGCCTGTTGCAAATCTGAAGGATGAAAAATGTCATCTCAATGTAGTTTTAGTTTGTATTTCTCTTATTTTTAGTGAGGTTGAGAATTTTTTATGTGTTTTAAAAGCCATTTGTATTTTCTTTTCTGTTTTTCTTCAGTTACTGTGATTTTACTATTACTTATATAATAGGGAAATAGCAAATTATTTATATATTAGGAAATTAGCCTTAGCCCTTTGTCAGAGAATTGCAAATAATTTTCCCAGTTTGATATTTGTCTTTCAAGTTAGTTTGTGATAGCTTTTGTAATGCAGAAATATTTATTTTTATTTTATAGAATTATCTTTATGGATTCTGGACTTTGTGTTATACTTTGGCTTTCCCAACTCAGATAATTTTCTTAAGTTCTTCATGGTTTCCTGTAGTACTTTGATGACTAACGAACATTCTTAATCATTACAAGTCTAAATTGTTTAGTGCATAGGCTCAAGTTCCTTGTTTCAATTTATATCTGAGCTATTTAGCAAGCCAGTCCCATGAAAATATAGAATAGTAATAAGGAGTTAGGACTCTGGAGCTGATAATTTGAGCTTTTCTCCTTCTGGAGTGTATGACGTTAATTAACCTCTCTGAGCCTCAACAGCTTCATCTGTAAAATGGAGATGCTAAATCGTACTTAGTTTGCTGTGAGAATTCCATGAGATGATTCATTTAGCATAATGCTTGACAAGCTGGAAGCATTCATTAAGTGTAAACTATTACTGTCATAATGATGGCCATAGACAATTCTTTCAACCCCTACTACCATCCCATAACTCATGACTTTAATCACAAGGGGTTGAATAAAAAAATGCATTCCAAATTTGCCAACATTACCACTTCAGCACTAACAATCCAATCTCCTCTAAGCATTGTAGTTCTTGACCATGGCAGTACGTTAGAATCACTCAAGTAGAATTTTAAACTCCAAATGCCTGGGTCTCTACCCCAGAGATTGTTTTAATTTGTCTAGGATGTGACCCATACATCAGTATTTTTCAAAAACCCCTTTTGTGATTTCAATGGGCAGCTAAGATCTAGAATCACTACCCTAACACTAGGCCAGGTTTGATATGAAGAGAAACATATTCATTGCTACTAAAGAAACATATAGAAATCTTTCATAGTTAAAATGCCATGAATCAGGAAGACATTAAAAGGAGAACACAGAAGTGTTGAGACAGGTGTCAGAGATATTGAGGAAAGGAGTTATGAAGTTGAAGATATTCCTCGTATATATTTATAAGACATCTTTCTCAGAAGAGCTCAGGGAAGCTATGCTCTAAATACTTTTATAACTGCTACTTAGAGGTAAGGGACATGAAGTATTTATACTATCTATTAGATGTGTTAGCTGAAGAAAGGAGCTAGGACTCATCAGCTGTTCAATTAAATAAATTTAAGCTTCCTATTATCCCCATTGTTTTCCTGGATAACTCTCAAAAAAAATATTATTTCTGATCATGAGTAATATATCTTATCCCCTTACACATTTTACCAGTTTAGAAAGTATTTGGAATGGTACTGTAGCTTATTTATAGGTACAGTGTAAGTAGGATATACAAGATAATTAGATATTACCGAATTCAAGGAAAGAGACACTTGGTTTAGAGAGTGTGGACAAGGAGTCAGGAGATCAAGATACCAGTTCCTGAGCTTCAGTTTCTTCAGGTGCAAAATGAGAGAAACAAGAGTTCCCAAAGGTTTCCTTCAGGTGTCTCGCCAAGTCACCTAAGTCTTTCTTAATCAGTCAATTGAATACAGGAAAAGTATTCTAGCTCTAGCTTTTAAAATACTTATTTCATAGTCTTGTTTTGTCTTTACCTATACCTTTTCGAACATTAAACTATGCCTTGATGATATTAGATTAATATATGTATTGTCTAACTAGTATGTTTACATTCTAAATTTAATTGGGGGCCATTGTTGTCTTCACCCAGAGGGGTAACTAACTAATGGGGGGGGGTATGTGCATCTTGAGACTGGTGAGGGTATGTTGGAACATGAGCTTTCTATTGCTCTTCAAATCATGCCTTGTGATGCCTGCATTTAGGACCAATTCTGGGTCCCCCTTCTACATATTCTTCTAATCTTTTCTACTTCTCTTTTTGCATTATGTTACTCATGATCATTAGGACGCACACAATTCTTGTATTGGTTGTCTTTACATCACCTCTACAAGAGTATACATTTTTTGAGGCCAGGATACTTATATTATATCCCTTACATGAGCTAGTACAGTCTTGGCACATAAAAGGAGACTGATAAATATTTGAGTAAGTTGTTAAAAAAATAATTTAAATTTCATTGTCTTCTCTTTTTTCTATGCTACTGTAACTTTCACAGTTTGCTTTATAATATTTCCAAGTTTTTTACACAGTCTTATTTCATACTCTTATTTCACAACAGTATCTTTTAACTACTTTCTGAATATAGCAATAAGCTTTTCAGTCTCAAAAGTCTAGAAGTAGTAATTAAGAAAGCAAGGACATAATCATGATACCAAAATACAAAATAAATAATGTATTAGGTAAGCTTTTAGTAGTAAATGTGTAGGATAACTTCAAGAGAAGTGTTATTTTGAGGTAGCTTAGGTATGCTATCAATTTGATCCAGTATTACATACACATCAAAACTAAACTTTGTTAATTATAATTTACTAAACTTACATTATTCTGAGTTAATAATAAACAACTACGTATAACATTTATTAAATATCACAAAACATTTAAATAAATCCTATATATGTAACTCAGAAAACTGAGCTATGATAGTACTGAAATTTGAGTATAGTAGGAGGGAAATTGAGTATGATAGTATTTTGATGAAGTAAAATAAAATTTCAATTTTAAGTTAGTAGAAAAAAATCCAATTGTTTAAAAATCTGTATTGTCTAAGAGCTCATATATGACTGACTAAAGCTGTTAGCCATTTGTCAAGCAAATGAAATGCCATGTTCTTTGCTATTATTTTACTGTGGTGTTTTATTTGTTAATTGTATAGAAGTTGTGTATTGAAATACAGTCATGTTCTGTTTTTTTTAAAAATCTGTATTTAATAAAAGAAAAAATCAACATTACAATTTTTGATCATGATGTTACCAAAATTACTTTAACAGCTTATCAAATAGTGAGATCTAAGAAATACAAATATTATTATATTCAGAGAAAATTTCATCTGATTTTAGTTTAATAGTTAAGCTGGGATTTTGAATTGTGAGAATGATGCTTCAATAGTGGTTAAAAATCATCCATCCTCCTTGACCCCCTTTGAGTCTACCTTTGTGGGTTCTTGAAAGAAGTTAAAAAATGATAATTCTTGAGATTTGGATAGATTACATTTTCAGCTCCAATGGACACATGCACTTAATTTGAAGATACCAAACTAATCCCAATTTTTTTCTGTAACTATGGTCATTTCACAGTATTGGTAGTTACATCCTTTTGTTAAATGACTGTTCTTCAAACTTAATGTCTTTTAGACTCATTCTTTCATATTAATCAGCAAAGAAGCAACTGTCAAGGGCAGTAGCAAAAAAAAAAGACCATTTAAAACAAAGCTGGCAAACATTTGGAGTTATTTGTAGTTTTGAAAATTCTTAATTTAAAAGTCACATGTATTATGTGTATTAAAATTCGTTTCACAAAAGGAAATTATAGATATGGTAAAGTTTCTTTAGAGGAAATTTCACTAGTAAATCCATCTTTAAAATTTGAAGTGATTTAATTAACTATTGATCCTTTGCAAAATATTTTCAGGGGCATATTCTAGATACAACTTTTTAAAGGTGTGTTTTTTAGTTTTAAATATGTGGGGGGTCCAATGATGACATTTTCTAACACACTTTTTTGATCTTTTCCTCTGCTAAATCTTTGAATTGCCCTCTCTGAGTATTAAAGAGAACTGCTGTCAAGTAAGGTACTTTTTCAAGATGGATGTTTACACAAGCAAAATATTGTTTTAGACACTAGAATTCTAATTTTGAATAAAATATCAAAATACTTTTTATCTTATTCCTCGTTTCTCTTCCTATGTTTAAAATACAAGTTAGATGTTAATTGTAATCATTTCCCCCTCATATAACCAAGCGATGGTACCAGGCTTGAAGATGAAGGCTTTAGTTTGTTAGCCATGTGTTTATGAAACCCCAGCGCTTCTCCTAGATCTTTTGGCTGATAATCTCAAACATGGAGGATGCTTCTGATTCTTCACAAGGGGTTGCTCCATTAATTAATAATGTAGCTCTCCCAGGCTTTCCGCCGTCTCTTCCTGTATCAGTGACAAGCTGTAAAAGTCATCGAGTAGCCAATAAAAAGGTAGAAGCGAGAAGTGAAAAGCTCCTCCCAACAGCTCTTCCTCCTTCTGAGCCGAAAGTAGATCAGAAACTTCCCAGGAGCTCCGAGAGGCGGGGAAGTGGCGGTGGGACGCGATCCCCCGCGCAGAGCCAGGCCGTGGCAGCTGGAGAAGCGGCGGCCGGGGGCGCGGCGGGGCCGGCGAGAAGCGACCCCCCAGGAGGACAGAGCCTCCCCTCGCTGCCTTCGGTAGTTGAGAAGGTGGAGAAGTGGCAGTAGGCGTGCTCGCAGGTGAGGGGCTCCGTGTGGTCGCTCAGGAGCCGGCCGGCGCCGGCAGGGAAGTGTAAGCGAGCGGGCGAACAAAGCAGAGGGGCGCCGGGGTCCGCCCGCAGCGAGCTCCCTTGCGGCGTCGGGCTGGCCGGCTCCGCGCCGAGCACGTTGTGAGCCCCGCCGCGGCGGCGGCGGCGGCGGCGGCCCGGGAGCCGGCGCTGGGGGAGGGGGGCGCCGCTCCCGCACCGCCCGCCAGCGGCGGGGCGGCCAACCCCATTGTGAGCCGGCAAACGGGCGTGCGGAGGTGGGGCGCGCTGGGAGTGCAGAGGCGGCGGCGGCTCGGCTTGCTTAACACCCCGGCAGCGACCGAAGCGACCTCGGCTCCGGTGGCAGCCGCGGCGCGTCAGTCACACAAAAGGCAGTCGAGCTTCCCCGGCGCGCGGACCGGCCCATGCCGCCGCCGAGCGCTCCCCACCTTACCGGCTTTCCTTTCCCTCCAATTTTGATAGGGAAGCGGGGCCGACGCGGGCGGCCGAGGGTCGGGGTGAGCCCGCGGGCGGACGGGAGATGCCGCTGCTACACCGAAAGCCGTTTGTGAGACAGAAGCCGCCCGCGGACCTGCGGCCCGACGAGGAAGTTTTCTACTGTAAAGTCACCAACGAGATCTTCCGCCACTACGAGTAAGGGCCCGGCCGGGCGCGGGGGGTGCGAGGGAGTGTGGGGACTCCCTCCCCAGTGTCCTTTTGTCTCCCCTCCCTTTCCTAACTCTGGGCTTCTGGCGGGGCGACTAGAAAATGACGGGTGGCCTCAGGCCCGCGTTTCTGAGCCCGACCCGGTGACGGCGCGGGGTTCCAGGGCGGCACGACCCGCCGAGGTGCGTGTAGGGAGAGCGGGCCGGGGACGCGGACGCTAGGGTCGCTGGCCCGCCGTGTGGACCGCTTCTAGCAGCGGCTGCCGCCCGGCAGTCGGGCGGCGGAAACTCCCCGCCTCACCCCTCCCCGCCGCGGCCACACGCGCACTTCGGGGCCAGTTCCGGGATCCCCGCCCGGCAGCAGAGGGGATCCCCGCTCAGGTCAGCAGCACGGGGCCGCTGTCCCCCGGCCTGGGGAGGGAATCCCCGCCCCCGGGGGCAGGAAACGGCCGGGCTGGGAGTCGTTTTCTCGGTCGGGAGTGGAACCTGACGTTGGAGCTGCCTAGGGTAGGGGCGGGGGGGGAGCGGAGTTGAGAGTCAGGAAAGGAGGGGCCTCGCTGGGGGCCGTGGGGCCCGGGACACGACCCTCTGTCGGCGGCCTCCTGTCTCGTGCGGCTAGGCCTCGGGGTATACGACGCGAGCCGTGCGCTCTGTCACCGCCTCTTCTTGGTGACTAACTCCCGGCCCCGGGGAACTCAGCGTCTCCGCCTCCGGGAAACCGGGTGAGGAAGAAGTCTGGGCTGGGCGGGGGAAGAGGAGGGGGAAAGAGCAGAGCCCTGGGTGCCCCTCGTTTTCACTTTCGAGTAGCCGGGTGGGCCGCGGTGGGGGTTGGGGGGAGGGGGTTAAGACAAGTTCAACTCCAGCTTCAGCCCAGTCTCTTTTATCCCCCTGCGCATGTGGGCCGCCTGACATGTGCCACTCGCTATTGTTTTGATAAGAATCCGGAGCTGTTGCGTGTGTAGTTTGAACCCCTACATTTTCAGTCTCTTGCCTGGTTTATCCCAAGGGATCCCCTTGTCCTGTGATACTAAACAACTGGGTGTTTTTAGAGATACGTTTTTAAACACAGTTTTTCTCCAAGTGAGAACCTGAATTGATCAATCACTGAACTAGCCCCTATCCCCCTTTTCTTATGCTTTATTCTCTCCACTGAGAAGGAATCTTTTGTGGCTTAGAAACCAAGTGTTACAGCAACCAAATATAAATTGTGTGTAAGAGGCACCTTTTCTGAGTGGGGGCTTGATCGAGGGAGAGCTTTAGTCAAAACTGCACCTGTCTGAGAAATGAATACATAGTGAAGTTAGTAAAGTCAATTCCTGTAAGCTTTTAAGTAAGCCTTCTTTGTCTTCAGCTCCACAGAAAATTACACACAAACATGTTATATCTAGAGAAGTTTTTTAGCAGACAGTACTTCTTAAATAGGAGTGTACATCTTACTCTGCTCCTGTACAGACTTGTTTTGTTACTCAAATAGAGTTCACTCTTGTAACTACTTAAGTGAATTTGGATTAGGTAACTAGACAAGGATGATATCTTTTTTTTTTAAGTTTAAATTAAAATCTTAGTAATCCAAATTTTTAAAAAATTGTATTTAAATACGAGTGCCAACAAAATAAGAAATGGGCCTAAATTTCAAACTCTTCTCGCCTTTGATATAAGCAATCTTGTCTTTTTTAAGAGGCCCTTCTCACTTTAGAAGAGAGATTGAACATGGCTGTTACCTTTTTTAAACAATTTTCGTGTACTTTGGTTCTTGATTATTTACTATAATCATGGAGAAATTCAAAATGCTGAAATAAAGGAAGAGATTTTTGGTAATCCAAGTCTTACTACTTTCCATTAATATTAAGGAACTGTGTCCTTTGTAGCATTATGACATTAAATTTAAAAAAATAATTTTTTTCCCCCTCTGTGCTGACTTTTTTTGGGTTTGGGGAAATTGCAAGCAGTTCAGGAGAGGCGATTGGTTTGGGAGCAAAGATATTTAATTTACTCTGAACAAGCAGAGCTACTGATATTCTTAGGTATTAGTCTTTCTGATTTTGAATTGGCAAGATTGGAATAAGACTGCCATTTCATTGTCTTAAATTTTGAGTTACTTTATCTTTCTCTCAGATGATTACAAAGAGATCTGCTAAAATACTGTGTATTCATGGTGGATATTATATGGTGGTCTGCAGTATTCTGGTAATTTAACCCTTAGCACACATCTGGAGAAACTATAAAGAAAACCTCAGTTTTCACTCATTCGTTGAATCACCAATTGGTTTATGTGAGTTTGAAGATTATCCTTTAAGTGCATTATCTTGAATGTTTTTCTTCCGTATTTGTCTGAAGACCACTATGCTTACTACTTGCTCAGGTTTTTTATTTCTTCAATATAACACCCTCTAATCAGTCTCAAAGAGATTTTTCTACATCTCCCCTCCTTGTTCACTTCCCAACACAACGCAAAGACACTTGCTTCTAACTCTGGTTGCCAGTGACTTTTTAATTGCTAAATCGTTTTCTGTCTTTATCTTATTTGATATTATAATCTAATGCTTCCTCTTTTAACCTTCTAGGCAGCAGTGATCACCCCCTCCATTTTATCTAGTGTACCATCTGCTGTTATTGCATTGTAATGCAGTGTATTTGTTGCCTCATATTTTCTCTTTTCCTAGACCCTGAATTCTTTGAAACAGGGACTATGGCTAGGATGGATCATTAGTGGTCATATAGTACAAACTCCTTTATTTTGTTTGTTTGAACTACATGCTCTTTAACTAATTGCTAACTCTGTTTGACCTGATTTCCATAAGTAGACTCATTAAAAATGGCACATTAATTATAGACAAATGCATAAGCTAAAGTGCAAAGCAATGAAACTGGACCATGTTTTCCACCATACAGAAAAATTAACTCAAATGGATTAAAGACTTGAACGTAAGACCTGAAATCATAAAATCCCTAGAAGATAAGATAGGTAGTAAGCTCCTTGACGTCAGTCTTGGTGATGATTTTTTTGAATCTGACACCAAAAACAAAAGCAACAAAAGCAAAAATAAACAAGTGGGACTACATCAAACTAAAAAGCTTCCACACAACAAAGGAAACCATCAATAAAATGAAAGGCAACCTACTGAATGGGATAAAATACTTGCAAATCATACTGTGTTTCCCTGAAAAGAAGACCTAGCCGGACCATCAGTTCTCATGTGTCTATTGGAGGAAAAATTAATATAAGACCTATATTAATTTTCTCCCTTACTCTATAGGGAGAGTAAGCCTCCAATAGATGCATGAGAGCTGATGGTCCAGCTAGGTCTTATTTTCGGGGAAACACGGTATATCTGAAAAGAGTTAATATCCAAAATATATAAAGATCTCATACAACTCAATAGCAAAAAAAAACAACAAAAAAACCCTAAATAATTTAACTAAAAAATGGACAGAAGATCTGAATAGATCTTTTTCCAAAGATGTACAGATGGCCAAGAGGTACATGAAAAGATGCTCTACATCATTAATCATCAGGGAAATGCAAATCAAAAAAACAATGAGATATGAGATATCACCTCACACCTGTTAGAATGGCTATTATCAAAAAGATTAGAGGCAGCTGTTTGCCCTAGACTCTGCCCCAGCAATTCCTGTGCCAGTGCTGTGCTTCTTTTCTAAATAAACTTTCTAACTTCCAAAACAAAAGAAGACTAGAAATAACAAATGTTAGGAATGTAGAGAAAAGGGAACTCTTAAGCACTGTTGATGTGGAACTTCAATTGGTGTAGCGACTATGGAAAACAGTATGGCGGTTCCTCAAAAAATTAAAGCTAGAACTACCATATGATCCAGCAGTTCCATTTCTGTGTATTTATCCAAAGGAGAAAAAACACTAACTTGAAAAGATATCTGCACCCCTATGTTCACTGCAGTATTATTTACAATATCCAAGATACGGAAACAACCTAAGTGTTGTTGGATGACTGGATAAAGAAATTATAGTATATACATATACACACATATACCGGGGTGCCAAAAAATGTATTCAAATGGACACTTTGGTCAATGTTGCTGAAGCAGTAGTTCGCTGTAATCAGAAGTGTCTGGACGCTGATGGTAACCACTTTGAGCATCTCTCTTATTTGCAGAAGTCAAACGTGACTTGCATTCATTCTTTTTTATTGGTGTGTATTACAATTGTAATCATGTGTATTACAATTTTAATATAGTTTTCCTTAAAATATGTATACATTTTTTGGCATCCTCTGTATATATGTGTATACTGTGATTTGTTATCAGCCATAAAGAATGAAATCTTGCCATTTGTGACAACATGGATGAACATCAGGTGCATTATACTGAGTGAAATAAATCAGAGAAAGACAAATGCCTTACGATTTTTCTTATACTCATATATGGGATCTAGAATATATATATATGTGTGTGTATATATATATTATATATTAAGGTAGGCTCATAGATATAGAGAACCGAATTAAGTACATAATTTAATCTCTTAAATAAGATGAAAACATAATCTGTAATGGGGTTAGCTGACAACAGTTTTGGTTTTAAATTTTTATTTGGTTGTGGATTGTTCAAAAAAAGAATAGTTGGGTCTGAATACCAGAAATTCTAGATTTGTGGGATAGGAAAATGATTTGTATTATCTAATGACTTAATATCCTAAACAAAATAACTTCTTTTTTTTAGCCATTTAGACCCTTGCAATTGGAATGTATTTTCCATCTTTGAATGAGTCACACTTTTCATACAAAATGTAGAAATCTCTTTCACAACATCACTGACCAGTTTGTTTCAACCTGACTTTCCAGTGACAGGTGTTGGATTAGTTTGTAAGGCCTCCTGTTTTCTTTATTCATCAGCTCCTCATTTGTTCATTCAGTCCTTTCAACAGCTCTCTTTTACAGATGAGGAAGCTAGGTTTGGGATAGGGAGAGTAAGCCTAAGATCAGTGTTGAAAACCCCCTACCTAGCAATTGGTGACACAGCCACATCAGACTCTAGAGTTTATGTTCTTAATTACATCACATGGTGCTTATTATGGACAATTCTTCCTAATATTTGTTGAAGTGTGCACCAAGAACATGGGGGCATTGCAATCATCTTTGCAAATAGTGTACCTCTAAGCAGTTAAGATTTTATACTTAGGTTGTCCTGATTAGATTTCGGCTGTTTGCTAATACCTTATTTCCTTCAAAATAAGACCTAGCTAGACCATCAGCTCTAATGCATGTTTTGTAGCAAAACTTAATATAAGACGCGGTCTTATTTTACTATAAGACCTGGTGTAATATAATACAATATAATATAATATAATAATGTAATACAATACCGGGTCTTATATTAATTTTTGCTCCAAAAGACGCATTAGAGCTGATTGTCCGGCTAGGTCTTATTTTCGGGGAAACACAGTAGTTCCTTTGCAGTTAATTGCTCTTCTTATCTCTCTTCCCAGTGCCAGACTTTCTCTTCAAAGATTGTCACGTCTTTTATGTTTTCCTCTGACATTGTTCCTCTGTTATACTGGTTATTCTCCGGTGTGTAGAATAACACCGGAGGATTTATTTAACAACTCTAGGATTTCTATCGCAAATTTGGCACCTGCACAATAAAAATTGATACTGTTTATTAAGTGCATCTGTGCTGGGCATACTATTTTATCTTATTTAATTTTCGTATTGACGGTTCATGAAAGATATTGTCCCCATTTTACAGAAGGGGAACCGGGTTCAATGAGGTTGTGGAACTTACTGAAATTCACTTTCTACAAGTGGTAAAGCTGGGAGATTCACTTTCCTCCCTCCTTGCCATTCATATGTGTACTTTCTCTGTCTAGATATACTTAAAAAGAAATGTGGACTGCCAGTGAGGGTACATTTGTTTATTCTTGACACTATCCTTTGGAGAGTCTTCGGAGATGCTGAGATAATTTGTCCCTGTAGTGAGAAATGAATTCATGTCTACAGCACAAGGGCATAAATTACATATGAGCTATGAAGCCAGTGTAATGGGAGCATAGAAGATTGAGCTGATAACTGCTACGGAGTTGAGGAAACCCTCAAATAGGAGATAACATCTGAGTGGGGTCCTGAAAGATGGAGCTATTAAGACACAGAATAGGGAAAAAGGGCATTCTAAGCAGAGAATGCTCTAAAGAATACTTTTTAACCAGAGAAAGCAATGTAAAAAGGCATAGAAATGTGAATTTGCAGTTCACTTGAAATTTGCCCTTTTCACATTCATTATTGTTAAGCTAGGACTTTTGTTAAGCTAGTATAAAGTTTCACCTTTGTTGATTTCTACTTAAGATTTTAGTCTCTATATTTAAAAAATCTTTACTGCTATTCCTTACCTTAGTGTCATCTGCAGATTTTAGGAGACTGCCTTGTATTGTATGTTGTCATTATCTAAGTCTGTCTGATAGCACTAAGTAAAATACAAAGTTATTTCTTTAAAGTTTTTTAAAATTAAACTTTATATTTTTAATTAGTCAAACTTTTCCCCTGATCATTTATGAATAAATGTAATTTTCATCTAGCTGGTATTTTTCTGTACTGTATAATATAAAGCGTGTTAAATCTGCCATGCCTATGATCGCCTAAGCTGCTTTTATAACCCTGTCAGTGAAGGAAATTGTTAGAACAATTGATGCTGTCTTCTACAAATTACTATTTTTCTAAGTTTATGAGCCATACTTCCCATGTCTCGCATATTATATGCTGTTTAAGTCAGGAATTATATCAGTTTTTAACCTGTGGCTCCATTTCTCAATTACACTAATTATTTTGTGGATGGGGTAGTTTGCTTATGTCCCTTAGATCTTTTCTGCAGTATTGTGCTGGATCTTTCTTATCTTTGCTTATGTCTAGTTAATAAAAATTTGGCTCTTGAGTACATTTTTCACTTATCTTTTCTGAATTATGTTTGGTTTCTGGTTTTTGTCAGTTCATTCTTAATCTTATTCTACTAGATTTTTAGTTTTCCAAATAACCAGCAAGTTATCAGTATGTTGCCCTTTGTTCCTTAGTTTGTTCACCAGAGTTGGTTGACTTTATGTTAGAAGTGTGTTCTTACCAGTAGTCGACCTGCTAACTCAAGCAATTTTTTCTTAAGAAATAATGGTAAATAGCAGAAGTCATCAAACTTAAAGGGCCAGATAATCAATATTTTAGGCTTTGCAGGCCATAGGGTGTCAGTTGCACCTACCCAACTGTCAGATGATGTGAGAAAGCAGTCAGTCAGACAGGATCTAAAGGGGTAGGTATGGTTGTGTTCAATAAAACTGCAAAGACAGGTGCAAGGCTGGATTTGCCCTCTGGTCCAGCAGTATGCCCATCTCTGGAAAAGGGGATTGTTGAAGGAATGTAGTAATAAATTGAAGACATAATCTGTATTAGCCTACACATATATTCATATAAAACAGTGCTTTGTATTTTATAATTTTTTGCTCTCAATAGTAAAATATGCTTCTTGTAAAAGTTTCATTTTGTAATATAGAGCTTGAAGAGGCACTGGAACCTTCCCCCTAGGGTTTAGTATTAAGAAAATCCTGTACATTTGAATGTGTATGATGAATGGGGGAAAAGCAAAATTACAGAAATGGAAGAAAGTGAAGGGTTGTAATGTTAGAAATGGGGCCATGCTGGGAGGGAGTGATAAATAGGAAAAGTCGTCCTTGGGCTTTTTTTCCCTTGCATTAAAATTGCCACTGTGGTAGTGTGCCCTGCCTCCCTGTCCTGAGGCAGACCGTTGTGCGCAGCAGGGTGTAATATACCGTATTTTGCCATGTATAATGCATACTTTTTTTGCCCAAATTTGTGAGGGAAAAATAAGGATGCACATTATACATAGGTGTACTAATTCCGTATCTATATAAATGTTTTTAATTGTTTTATTTATGCTTATGAGTTAAAAGTGTAACTCTGGAAATCAATAATGATATCCGTATACAAAATAGTACCCTGAAATACGATAATTGGTTTTGTTGAACTTAAAATGAACTTGCAACGATGAAGAGTTCTTGGCTTTCTATGATGCATAAATGTCATGAATTTGTTACCGGTACATAAAATTTCTTGTACCTTGTACCTGTTCTTGTGTTTTGTAGTTATTTGTTACATAAAATTTCTTGTACCATAATATGTTAAAAAATAAATGCTAAAGTTCCTTTATAATACAAAATACAAATACCTAAATGTAAACAAATAAAAATTTGAATTAAAAAATTAAAACGAAAGCTTTTTTTCCCTGGAAGTTTGGGCTAAAAACATGGGTGCACGTTATACACGGGAGCGCATTATACATGGCAAAATACGGTAACATCTTTGTAGAGTAGGTAGACACAAAGGAAACAAACAGTACAAACACTTTGTAGGAGGCTAGAAACCTGGTGTAAAAGGAAGCTGTATGTCACTGGTTACTGACTCCTATTTTTCTGCCTGGTATCCCATGTTTAGTAGAGGTTTGTGATACTTGTGCCATTGCTCTCCTTGTTGTTTTGAACAATGTTAACAAATGTAAATAGTGTTAACTGCAGCTGGGTGTAAAGTCTGTCGCCTTACATTGGCACCAAATATCCATGACCTACCAATTACCTCAGGTTACCAAATACTGACCTGCTATGGCTAGAGCAGTGCTGTCCAATAGGAGCCATGACTTGGTACAGGATTATTAAGAACTTGAAATCTGACTAGTCAGAATTAAGATGTGCAATAAGTGTGAAATACCTACTAGATTTTGAAGATCTAGTACCAAAAAATGTTAAACTATTTCAATATTGATTACATATTGAAATAAAATCATTTGGGGTATATATAATTGGGGTATATTAGATTAAATACAATATAAAATTAATTTCATTATTGTTTCTTTTAAAATTTTTAAATGTGGTCACTAGAAAATTTTAAATTATGTGTATTGCTAGCATTATATTTTTATTAGCACTGTTTTAGAAACTAGTTCATGTGTGAGGTATTTAGGCTTGAAATACATTTTTCTTAAATAGTACTAGATATAGTTAAATTATTAGAAGTGTACATCACACATATTTGCTATGTGTTGGTAGCTTGGGAAGCTGAGTCTCACAGACATGTTTGTTTCTATAGGAAAAAGTTTAAAACATAAAGTTTTCTAAGTCAACTGTAGTTTTAGGCAGTAAAACAGATAAGACCTCTTTCAAGATCCATCCATTCATTTTGTTCTGCACCATTGATAACCACCTATTGGGTATGTTTGTTGCCTCTCTCTTAGCTAAGAAGTTATTTATCTGACAGATTTTCTTGCTTATAGGAAGAGATTATATTTTTTCTCTCTCTGGCCTTTTTTTTCTCCAACTGTTTCCTTTACAACCCTAACTCTTTAACATGACTTCCTCCAAAACATGTTCTAGTATTTCTTGACCTTTTTTTGTCTGCGTCTCCTCCTTCCCTTCCTATGAATTCCCAAAGGATATCTGCCTCTGTCTTATAATCACTTTTTACTTTATGTTTTAATGATACATCCATTATCCCACCTACTTAAGAGTACATATTTCAAAAGGATCTTCTTTGTACTGAATTATTATAGTCATGTAACTTGGCATATACATGCTATCTCTTTAGATCTCATTTACATTAAGGTATGATTAGTTTCACTTTATTTCCACAGATTTCATTTTTTGTTGTTGTTCTACAGACAAATATACAAACGAAATTATCTTAATGGAATTGCCCTCAAATCTTTTAGAATGTGATGAGAGTGGGATAGGGGGATTTCAGGAAGGAGAAAAAATTAGAGAATAGTAAATTTTATCGGTTACATATAATTATTGGAAAGTAGACCAAGTATAGAGAGGGAGAAAGTATTTATGCATCTTACCACTTAGAGGCAACCATTGTTAACCTTTTGGCATATCTCTAACCTTTCCTGTTTAAAAAATAGTGTAAAAACAATACACATACATGCTCATTATAAAAATTCAAACAATATAGAATATTTAGAACAAAATTTCCTTTTCCTTCCTTCCCAGTCTCTCCCTTTCTCTATAGGGAACATCTGTTTATAGTATTTATATAACTACACACATTTTTATTACTATGATTAACATACATGGGATTGTGTTAGTCAATGATTTGAGTTTTCTTACTTAATATACCTTAGAAATCTTTCATACTATAGCTCTTACATTTTAAAAGTGAATGGGTAGAATTTTTGAAAAGAAATACTTATTTTAAAAAATTTCAAAGATGCAGGAAAGGACTGAGTGGAATGATTCCCCAGTCCCACCCCCAGTCTGTAGTTATTACCTTGTATAATACTCCAGAAATCTTTTATGCTTCTTTAGCTTATCTTGTCCTTCCTTCCTTTTCCTTTCCTTTTTTCTTTTAACACAGATGGGACCATATATATTTAAGAACTCCCCTTATACTGTTTAATGATTATAATTTTTCATCTTATGAAACACTACAATTTACATAACCTTTCTCTTACTTTTAGAAGCTTAGATTTCCCAGTTTTTCACTATTATAATAAAGTCTTTTAAATTTCATAGTCAAGTGTTTGAATTGACTCCAGTGTTTTGACTGCTTTGGAACAAAAAGCTTAAAAATTAGAAGGAAAAAGAAAGGTTGACTTTATTTTCAGTTTTGCTCCCAATTTTAAAACTAATGGAAATCAAAGTCCGGTTTTGGCTGAATTTATCTTTAAATTATAAAATATAAATGTCTAGTTTAAATATACTTTTTTTTAAGTTTGTATTTATGTGTAAGTTGACCATTACTAAACCCTTGTTGAGTTCTATGATTCTATGTAAATTTTTGCAATAAAGGCACAATTCTTCAGCTTTTTATGTAAAATTTGTGAAATGATAGGTAATGGATTTTTATTTTTGTTTTTTAATCAGTGACTTTTTTGAACGAACCATTCTGTGCAACAGTCTTGTGTGGAGTTGTGCTGTGACGGGTAGACCTGGACTGACCTATCAGGAAGCACTTGAGTCAGAAAAAAAAGCAAGACAAAATCTTCAGAGTTTTCCAGAACCACTAATTATTCCAGTGTTATACTTGACCAGCCTTACCCATCGTTCACGCTTACATGAAATTTGTGATGATATTTTTGCATATGTCAAAGATCGATATTTTGTTGAAGAAACTGTGGAAGTCATTAGGAACAATGGTGCCAGGTAAAGTACTTTTAATTTTTTCTTTTGCTTTCCATGCATTCACATTGCACAAAATTCAAAGTACACAGAAAGGTTAATTGAAGAAAGCTTTCCTTTTACTATCCTCTCGCTACCCTGTTACCCTCCCTAGAGCTCTAGTGTTAGCAATTTCTTATGTATTTTTCGAAAGCTAATTTTTATATAGACCATCAAAAACATGTACACACACACGCACACACAATCTCCTGCCCCTTTTAATGGAAAAGGTAACTAACGTACACTACACTGTACCTTTTTTTCTGCTTAAAATATCTTGAAGATCATTCCATTGCTTTATTAACCATTCCTTCTCTTTTTCATTTACTGTATAAGTCCATTACCTGGAAATTTCATCTTTATTTAAGAGTTAAAAAAACCTTAAAGATATCTACTATGTCCTCTTATTTACTTGAAAGTTTAAGTATGCCTATATTTCTTGCTGGGTTTTAGTAGTTCCTTTAATGAGGACTGAGTTTTATATAATCCACTAAGTTTTCTTTTACCCAGGTCTTCAATAAAAAAGTGGATTTTTCATACATGAAAATTTTAAATGACACTATCTGTGGCACAGAGTTAAAAATTAATCAATGTTTTCCTAAAGTCTTAAGCATTTGTGATTGCTTAAGTCACTGATATTTATCATAATAATCTTTATTTGCATTAAAGCTTTGTATTGCCTCTTGACTTTTGGGGCAGTGACTATAAAATGTTTTCTGGATGTTTTTACCCCCTATGTATTGACCTGAATGTAGTTTTTTCTTTCTGAATTTTAAACTTTAGAAGTCAAAAGTTTTTTAATTATTATTTACTATCTTTTATTTTGGAAAATCATGAGTTTATATGTAATTTCAGAATGTCTTAAATTATAATCCATTTTAGTTATTAAATCATACTATACATGAATCTTAAAAAGCAAAGAGATGTTTATATTAAGATCTAAATTTGTTTGGATTTGATTTTGGTGAATAATTGAATAAGGTTTTTTTCTTAATTATAGACGCAACAAATGGCAAAAATTGAAGAATTTTTCATGTGTAGTGACTTTTGGAAAAAAGTTTATTTTTATTTTAAGGGGAGAGATTAATATGTCACCAGTAATCCCACCAATAATATACCCCTTTTTAAAAAGATCAAATTATAAATACTGTTTTGAGGCATGTTTTCTGGTTTTTGGTGATTTACATAGAAAACAGATTTTTGAGTGTCAAGCTGTATTACCTGAAAGGAATAATAGGGCCATGTTTGAGAACCAGAAGAATTTTTTTCTCCATATAGTCATTGTTTTTATTTAACTTATGCCAAAAATGTTTTCTGATTACAAATCATTGGAATACATTAAACTAATATTAGTAATATTGCTTATATCTAGAAATGTAGTGGTTCAGTGTTTTTGTATAGCTTTTTTTGTTTTACTTTAAAAATGAACTTTAAGTAGTTGTAGCTGTTAGCAGTAAACTAGGGCACATTGTAGAAATGGGAAATCTGGGAGTCATAATTTTATTGATTATTTGTTAGGAAACATACCTCTTCTTGTTTAAGAAGCTTTTAAATTGTAAAGTGTAAGAAATTGGTATTTTTCTGAAAACTTAAGGCTTAATTTTCATAATGCATATTGGCCATTCTTAATCTTTGTGCGGGAACGGATAAATTGTGGACGACTCCTTGGCTTTTTTGTCTTTAGCAGCTGGGTGGATAATATGATGCAGAAGCCTCAGAAAGTAATGTCATGAGTCTAGCCATCTTTGCCCTTATCTCAGGCCCACATGTTTTTGATTGCTGTGATAATTGTGTTTCACTGACATTCATAAGTGTCACTTTTAGGCTAGACACTGGATTGGGTTCTGGGGTATGAAGTGGATTAAGATGCCCTTAAAGAGTTCAGTTAAAAGAGAGATAAACATGTTGACTTGCCAAGTGTTAAAATAAACGTATGAATGAAGTAATTCAGGAGCATCAAGGTCTAGATAGAGTGTCGGAGAGGCCGGGCCTGGGTGCCCTACAACTCACTCTAACACTGTATATAATCTTTTAATCTTTGTCATATCTAGTGATATCTCAGTGTTTATTTGCTTGTTCAAGTCCTTTGCCCATTTTTCTTTTCGCTTGTTTGTCATTAATAGATTTGTGAGAGCTACTTATTAAATAGTAGGGATATTGTACTCTTAGTCATGTTGTTGCAAATGTTTTTCCATTTTATTTTTCATTGTTTTTCCTAAATACGTAGTTAATCTATGAGTAAAAAGAATTTTTAAATTATGTATAAAGAATAATAATATAATTAAGGAATAAAGAATAGAAATACAATAAATATTCATGCATTTGCCACTTGGTTTTAATAGAATACTTTTATCTTTGATTTTTGTGTACAGTTTGAGAAAAGTTACGAATTTCTAGTTTTATGGGAGGCAGAATAGTGTGATAGTCTAGGCTTTGGAGTCAGAATGACCTTGTTGGAGAATGACATCCTTTCAGGTTATGGTGAGACTAAAAAGAGTGTATGCGGTATACATTTTGAATTGCTTCGTAAATGGAATATAGCAGCATTTTACTGGGGAAATAAGGCTGTTATTGGCTCAAGAGACTTATATGGAAGTTAATATTTTTCTTCTATTATTGATTAGCTTCTATTAAAAATCATATTTTATATTGTAGTTAAGCTTCAAGCCTGACTTGAGATTTCAGCGATTTTGATTCTAAGTTCCTGCATATACGCTATCCGTTTACCTTTTTCTTAAATATCTAACTTAAATTTCAGTTAGAATAACTTTAATATGTAAACTTGCCTAATGACAGGATTTCCTCAGGTTGGAATTGTACCTCCACCACCTACTTACTACATGTGTAACTTTTTTGCAAATATTTAGCATCACTTATCTCTCCTTTGCATACTTGGTAGAATTATTTTGAAGATTAACTGAGATGCTGTGTGTAAAGTGCCAGGCACACAGCAAGTGTTCAATAAACAAGTAAAAAAAGTTAGTCTTTTCCCATTTTGATTTTTGAGTTCTCTGTCATGCTTACAAACTCTTGTTCTGTTACAATGATACGGAGAAATGATTTGGCATGATGTTTTTCGTGTGGAATGTGTTCTAGACCCCAAGGAATATATGTCTCTTCTGGCTTCGCATCTACTTGTGTAACTTTGGGATTGAGTTCAGTTTCGTGGTGATGGTGGTGGTAAGATCCCAGCATCCTTAAGAGGTAGGCTAGCGGGAGCCCAGCTTCAGTGATGAGAGAAGCTCCAGATTGAGTTTCCTAAGTGTCCCTTTTGACTTTCATGTTTAGGCTCCTTCGGCCTTTATACCTGGCAGCAGCCTGAGGTTTATCATTAGGGGCTTATTTAGACAATTAAATGGATTTCTCCCAGTGACAGAAATAGCAGTCACTTACTGTCTTCATGGGATCCACTAGTATGAGATATCTGTGTTCCCACTCCCACCTTTCACTCTTCATCCTTTCTCCACAGAATGTGAAGAATTTTCTTACATAGTGTACACATTTTTATCTTCTGCTTTTTTTCTCAAACAAGCTTTATTGAGATATAATTTACACACCATTAAATTTGCCCATTTAAAATGTGCCTTTCAGCGTGTTTTAGTATATTCGCAAGGTTGTGCCGCTGTCACCACTATCTAATTGCAGAATATTTTCATCACCCCAAGAAATCCTGTACTCATTAGCAGGCACTCCCGACTGCCCTCTCCTCTCAAACCCTGGCAACCACTAATCTATTTTCTGTTTCTATGGATTTGTCTATTCTGGCATTTTATAAATGGAATCATATAATATGTATCCTTCTGTGTGTGGCTTCCTTCACTTACTATGTTTTCGAGGTTCATCCACACTGTAACATCTATTTTATTTCTTTTTATTGATAAACAAATTCTGCTGTATGGATCTCTTACATTTTTATATATCTGTTCATCAGTTGATGGACATTTGAGTTGTTCCACTTTTTGGCTATTATAAATAATGCTATTAAGAACATCCATGTACAAGTTTCTCTGTGAACATAAGTTTTCAGTTTCCATGGGTATATGTCTAGTATTCTAGTAATTGCAAAGTCATATGGTCACTATGTTTAAGATTTAAGGAACCTCCAAACCATTTTCCAAAGCAGCTGCATCATTTTATCTTCCGGTGTCGCCACATCCCCAACACGCCATATGTATGGACAATTTGTTATTGTCCTTTTTTGTAATTTTTATTTTGCCATCCTAGGGGGTGTGAAGTGGTACCTCATTATGGTTTTGATTTGCATTTCCCTAATGACTAATTATGTTGAACATCATTTCATGTGCTTATTCATCATTTGTATATTTTCTTTCAAGAAATGTCTATACTGGTCCTTTGTCCATTTTTAAATGGGGTTGTTTATCTTTTGATTACTTAGTTGTAAGAATTACTTAGCAGATATATGATTTACAAATATTTGCTCCCATTTTTTGAGTTGTCTTTTCTCTTTCTTGATAGTACCACAATCAGCTAACAGATTCTTCTAGAGATCCTTTGTCATTGCTATGGCAGAGGTAGTAAAGAGAACAGCTAACTACTTGACTGAGCCAACAGTTTAGTTCTTTACCCTCCCCATCCTGATTACCACCCAGCCTGCCTCTTAATAATGCTGACATTTGTTCTAGGCTACTTCCTTAGAGCCTACAAGAGAAGTGAGAAGATGGGTGGTCTTGTGAAAAGAACACTAAACTAGGAGTCAGGTCTATTAATTCTTAAATACCTACCAGATGCTTTGTGTACACATTACATCAGCACATATGAGACAAGAACTCACTATGTCCATTTACAGATAAGGAAACAGATCCAAAGAAGTTAAATGATTTTTTGTAATTGTTCAACATACATTTACTCATTTCTTGCAATTTACTTGCACTGTTCTAGACACTGGAGATAGAGCAGTGAACAAAACAAAGTCATTGGAGCTTCCATTCCAGCCTTAAAAGTAGTAAATGGTAGGATTTAAATTCAGGTAGGGCTGACTTACAAAATCAGTTCTTTCACTGTATCACTGTCTCCTTAGTTTTGGATTCTGCCTTTTATGACTAGCAGTATTGGCTCTGAGCAAGTAATTTAAGCTCTTTAAGCTTTAGTCTTTTTCATCTGTTAAATAGACCCCCGCCTTACAGTGTTGCCTCATAGGTTGAAATGACATAATGAATGTGAATCTTTTTAAGCTATATTATATAATATTGCCGTTTGATGTAGGTGTCTTGTTAGTATTTGATTGTGTTTATTGAGTGCCATGTAGTTTGTTGGGGTTTTTTGTTTTGTTTTTTGTTTTGTTTTAAGAGATGCCAGTAATGATGTGGGGCTCCAGTAGCTGCCGGAGCCAGTGTTACTTGGAATCAAATTCCCTATTGGAACTCTGAAAGGAAACCCCCTTTAACAATTTCAGTGTCTTAGAAAGACATAGTTGTTTGTTTTTGAAGTCATTCCACATTTGTATATGATCTTCTATAAAACACTACACAAGCAAGTTTTAAGGCATCTATGTTTCAATTAACTTTATCATATCTTTTTAGCAAGCCTGATAATCATTTTATAATAAAGAGTTGGTAGGATTGTGATCTAGAGAACTCAAATGCTTGCATGATAAACCCATCTTCTCTCCCCTACCCTGGAATTGGAGAATTAAATAAGGAAAAAGGAGGTAGAAGTTACACAGCAAACAAACATTTTGGACAACTGAATCATTATTCAAGACTAGAGTTTGAGAGAATCTGGAAAATTGAGTCAAAATATAATTGTGTATCTGGTAATTTCTTTGAAATTAGAGTTGGTTTTGGGCAACTTGTTTTCAGACATTTTACAAGCACAGTCAAGAAGTTCTCAGAGCTACAAGAATTCGTGGAGATTTGAAGCAACAGGTGTGAGAAGGTACTTCTGAAAGTTGATATACTGACAGCAGCAAGAAGTAGCACCTATAGCAAAGAAGGACAGGAAGTTAACGTTAACTACAAAGTATACGCCCTGGCACCGTACATAATGGTAGTATTAGAAGACGTTGCAGAGTTGGCAGTGTTTTCAGTTTCATTTTAATTCTCATGATATTGATGGGTGACTTAGAATTTTCAAAATTGTTATATGCTCGGTATTTATGGAAAGGAGTTGAAAACTTATGTCCACAAAAAACCTGCACACAAATATTTATAGCAGCTTTATTAATAATTGCCAAAACAGAAGCAACCAAGATGTCCTTTAGTAGGTGAATGGATAAATAAACGGTAGTATATCCAGACAATGGAATATAATTCAGTGTTAAAAAGATATGAGCTATCAAGCCATGAAAAGACATGGGGAAACCTTAAATGCATATTACTAAGTGAAAGAAGCCAATCTGAAAAGGATATATGTGGTATGATTCCAATTATGACATTCTAGAAAGGGCAAAACTATGAAGACAGTTAAAAGATCAGTGGGTTGCCAGAGTTTGAGGTGAGGGGAAGAGATGAATTAGTGAAGCACAGAGGATTTTTAGGGCAGTGAAACTACTCCGTATGTACTGTAATGATGGATACATGTCATTATTCATTTGCCCAAATCCTTAGAATGTACACCAAGACTGAACCTTGTAAACTGTGGACTTTGGGTAGTGATGATGTGTTATTAATTAATGTAGGTTCATTAGTTGTAGCAAAGGCGCAACTGATGGGAATGTAGATAATGGGGAAGGCTGTGCATGTGTGGGTGCAGGGTGTGCGGGAAATCTCTATGTCTTCCTCTCCATTTTGCTCTGAACCTAAAATTGCTCTATAAAACTAAAATCTGTAAGAAAAAAAAGTATGCTCTGCTGAAGCTGAAGTTTATAGTTTTTTAAAAATCTGCTTTATTTTCCTATAAAGGTTCACGTATATTAAAGAAAAGCACAGAAGGTGAAGGCCTAGAGTGCATTTCCCAAATCCTCCCCTGAGATCTCCACGGTCAAAATATTTAGTGCCTAATTCTCTTTTTTTCTATTCTACACTAAATTTTTTAAAAAATAGCAAGCAGCTTTTTCAGTTCATAAGGGTTTAGATGTCTTACTGCGTCAGAACACATAGATGTACACCATTTCTAATTGGTTTTGCATAAACCAGTTAAACTACTGGATCCCAAAAAGCTTACTTGTAATGTTGCCTTTTTCGGAGGATATAGAAAGTTATTCCATTTGCTAGCTTTGTGTGAATTCTCTCTTTGGAAATAATAAACTGCATTTTCTTCCAAATAATCTTTGACATTTGACTAACTGACTTTTTCCCAATGCAGGTTAAATCAGTAAAATAAAAGAATTGGGATTTACACCAAAGAGTTTCACTTGTAGCTAGATTTTACCGAATATTACCCCAGTACTATTTATATTTAAAATTTACAAAATATTATCTAATCAAGAAGCACAAGAAACTACAGTTCAATATTGTTTTTAGAACTGCCTTGTAAAATAAAGATTATAGATACTTTTTAATCTTACAAACATACCAATTTTGTCATCAGATACAGACCAACCAACTAGAGGTCTCAACTATTTAAATATTAAAGTATATTCCCTGTGGCTTTCTATGTTGCATTAGTGAAATGCTTTAAGCACTTTAGTCTAATAAAGTAAGAGAAAATTAGCCGAAGAAACCTATAGTGGAGAGAGTAGGCACTTATATTAGAATTTGAAATGAGAAAATGGGCTTCTCAAAGATCTTTGGGTTCTTTTATATTTCTAGCCTAAATGGTATTAGTGAATCATAATTAAATTTATTAATATTGAGGACAAGGAAATATACTGAGAAGATAGGGTGAACATAAAAGATGTAAGTGAGGAACAAATAGTTATTTTTTATTTAAACATACGTGATTGGATGTAAAGGACTTGACCTTGGGGGGATTAATCAAGGAGCAATTTTTGGAAAAGGGTTTTTTGACTAGTAACTAGAGATTTGAAGGCAAAGAAAAATATACTTGAGTGGAAAGGATTAAAGGAGGAAGGCTTCTTATTTAGATGCAAAGATAATATAGAATTTTAAGCAACATATATTAGTTAAATTTGTAGCTCTTTTTCAGAAAGAAGGCTTTCTATCAATCAGCTTACACTACTGACCTTTTATTTTTTATTTAATTTATTTATTGGGGTGACATTTGTTAGTAAAATTATATAGGTTTCAAGTATATATTTCTATAATACATCATCTATATATTGCATTGTGTGTTCACCACTCAGAGTGAGTTCTTCCATCACCATATATTTGATCCCCTTTTCCCTCTTCTACCACCCATCTCCCCCTTACCCTCTGGTAAACTATTGCCTGTGTCTATGAGTGTTTGTTTCTTTGTTTGTCTTGTTCCATTGTTGCTTTCACTTTTATATCCCACATATGAGTGAAGTCATATGGTTGTTAACTTTTTTTTGTCTCACTTATTTCACTCAGCATACTAATAATCTCAAGATCCATCCATATTGTTGCAAATGGCAGTATTTCATCTTTTCTTATAACCAAGTAGTATCCCATTATGTATATATACCACATCTTCTTTATCCAGTCATCTATCGAAGGACACTTTGGTTGTTTCCATGTCTTGGCCACTGTAAATAATGCTGACCTTTTAAGGTCAAAATTCCTGCTTCCTAAGCAACATTCCCAAATTGTTGTTTTTTAAGTCTTTATTTCCCTAATGATGACCCTATTAATATGTCGATGATATAATTTTTATTAGAAACAAAAAGAAAGCTATTTGGGACAGCTGGTGGTTCTTTTGGAATTCTAAATTACAGTGGAACCATCTTCTTTAGATCTGTATTGTATTTGTTTTATATACCAGAGGCCCATACGTAAAACTTAATTGACTCCTGGATTGTCAGTGCAAGTTTAACAGTTAAAATTTAGAATCCTTACTTACTTGCATAATCATATAAATTGGAAGGCCATCCTGGGAAACCTTTTTATACCCTAAAATCCCTAGTCACAGAAATAAATGAATATAAATTTGTTTTTCTAAACGTTTAATTCAAATAACATAAAGCTTATGTTGTAAATCCTTCTCTATGGACTCAACTGTGTGATGCTTAACAAAAGAATTCTGTGAAATTTAGACTGATATACCAACTTAATCATTTTCTTCAGTGTCTAAGGCCTTTTACATTGCATTGGCCATTAGGAGCATCTGTCTAATGTTTCTCAAGAGTCATTGAATGGTAAATGTTTGGGGTGAGGGTGGTTAGTTTCTATGGCAACTTCTTTATTGATCCTTTGCATGAATGCCAAGTACAGTAAGTCAGCTGAGTCTTCATCAGGACTTACAGGCATTACTGGGGGATATTATGGTAAGAAAAAGGATAAAAATGGGGAGTGGCAAGTAAATTGAGGTCTACCTCTTTTCTAAGATAAAGGGAAATCAAGTGTTTGCGTCAGTTTGTATCTCATTGAACTAGTTAGCAGCAGCAGGAGGGTGAAGCAGAATAGTAGTGGCTCTGAAGTTCTTAGTTCCCTAGACAGGAGAATATTAGACGAATCTCATAAGAGGGGAGAGTGTGTATAGCTACTTCTGTCCTGAAATCCCTCTGAAGAATAAAAGGGAAGTTCATGTATACATGGCTATTACACGGTTTAGGGCTGAGAAATTAGAGGGTCTTGTGAATAAGATACCATAATTTTTTCAACCTCCTTCATAGTCTGTTCCATTTGGCCAACGTAAGTTTGTTTCTTATATATATAGTTTCTTATATATATTTCGAATTTTTCTGAGAACAAGATAAAATCGTAATTTGTTAATTTTCTATGCTGCCGTGGAGGCCAATAGTATGGCATATAAGTGAAATTCATTTGACCTATTGGTTCTGAATTACTGTTTTAAAAATTGAGTTATTTGTCTCTCTTAGATAAATTCAGAGACCATCCAAAGATAAAGGTTTAAGTGAGAGAAATGACATAAGCTAAAATTATTTTCAATGAAAGGAAAAGTTGTAAAAGTACCAAAAAAAAAAACAACCTCATCACTAGAGGCCAGCCAAATTTGTTTAAATTAAAACATATGCCAAGAGAATAAACCTGAGTAGAGGTCAGCACACTTTTTTAAAATAAAGGGCCAGAGAGTAAATATAGACTTTGCAGTCCATGTGGTCTCTGTACTGGCCACCAGACTCTGCTGTTAAAGTGCGAAAGCAGCTTTAGACAATATGTGAATGAGCTTGGCTGTGTTCTAGTAATTCTTTCTTTATGATCACTGAAATTTGAATTTCACATTATTTTTACATGTTACAAAATATTCTGATTTTTATTTTAAACCATTTAAAAATGTATAAACCAAGAGCGGCCGGTTGGCTCAGTTGGTTAGAGTACATGCTCATGACACCAAGGTCGCCGGTTCGAGTCCCACATGGGCCAGTGAGCTGTGACCTCCACAACTAGATTGAAAACAACGACTTGACTTGGAGCTGATGGGTCCTGGAAAAACACACTGTTACCCAGTAAAAATTAAAAAAAAAAATGTATAAACCATTCATGATTTGCAGACTATACACAACAGGCGGTAGTAGGTTGCATCTGGCCCATGGGCCATACATACTATGCTGACTCTTGGTATAGAGGAAAGCTTACTGCTTAAATTAGGATTATAGAATAAAATCCCCTTTTTATCTAGAACCTCAGTATGGCGGCAGAGGTTGCTTGGTATGGTAGAAAAAAGCCTTTGGAGTCAAACTGACTTACTAGTTCTTGGAATTTTCTTTCCTAATCTATAAAATTGAAATAATATCTACATTTATATGGTGGTTGTATTAGTTAGCTTTTGCTGCATAACAAACCACCTCCAACACTTAGTGGCCTATAAACATTATTCTCACAATTCTGTGGTTGGCTGGAATGTTCCTAAGGTCTGGGCTGGCCTGTCTGGGGCTGGATTGTCTAGGGCTTCTATTTTAGGATAGCCTTACTCGCCTGTCTGGGGCCTCAGACGGGAGTGGCTACTTTCCTGTGGCCTCTCATCCTTCAGGAGGCTAGTCCAAACTTATTCCCAGGGTGGCAGCAGGGTTCCCAGCATCAAGAGAGGGCAAACTCCAATATGCAAGCACATTTCAAGCCTCAGCATGCTCCATGTTAGTTAGTGTTCCATGGATGGTCACATGAGCAAATCCAGAATTAACATGGGAGAGGATCAGGGACATGTGATTTAATGGGGCCATAACTGCAACAGTCCACCACGGTGGTCACTATTTGTTAGAAGCCCAGCATAGTGCCTGGCACAAAAAGCATTCAGGAAATACTAGATCCTTCCTGTACTTGACAGACAAGTAAAGAGTCTGCCAACTGTGATTACTCATCTTTTTTGTAGCCCATCCCTTATTTTCTCACACCATAATCACTGTTCTTAAGAGTCCACTACATGTCATTTTAGGGAGATGATGACATTACCAGTAAACTTTTGAGAGCTTACTCTCTGCCAAGCACTGTTCTAAGCTTTTTTACTTATACTATCTTATTTAATTCCCACAACAGCCGTATGTGATACGTGCTCACTTGCTCATTTTACAGTTGAGGAGTTCATACACAGGTTAATTAATTAAAACTTGCCCTAGGTCACAAGTGATGAAGTTTTCAAGCATAGGCAGTGTCAGAACCACTGTGCTTCTGTTTAGGAGGAATACATGAGTATTTAAAAAAATACTAAAGGATAGCACTTCGGCAGGATTAAAAGATAATAGGTGAATGTACTTACTGACCACCCACGATTTACTTCTCACGTTACTTGAGCATTTTATAACTTTTCTCAAAGCATCAAGAGACATAGGATTTTGTATATAGTTGGTTAGATTAAGCTTTTGATCGTACACCCTACGAGTGATCCAGCTCCTATTGTTGAGTGTCTGAAAAAATCAGCATTATCTTCTGATCATTGATTGAAAGAGGGAAAATCTCCAACATTTAAACAGGCTCTCCTGCTATTTAAATTTTTAACCATTGTACTTATCAGAAAGTACCTTAATTATTTTACTTCTGTACTCTAAGCTGTTTAAAACTATCTTCTTTTCAAATGTTTTGCTTGCAGATGAAAGAATGCTATCTAGTGGCAACAAAAGGTGACTGCGAGCATGGTTCGGGAAAATCGAATTTTCATTTATTTGTTGTTTTTCTATCTTTTGGCACAGTTTCCAGGGATGAAAATGCAATTATTTATGGTCTTTTTCTTGGAGATGGTAGGGAATATTTTAATTTTGTACTCAAAATATACACAAAGCCATATTTTATGTGATTCATTCAATAAACATTGTGTGCTCAGTATTGTTGTAGGTCTTGGGAAGATGGTAGTGAATAAAACAAGGAGTAGGGGCTTTCATTTAAGTGCAAGAGAAACACAAATCACGATCGTTTCAGATACTCATCAGTGCTGTAAAGAAAATGAAACTTGATGTGATAGAGTCTCAAGTCATGTTTTTTTGTTTCAGCCAGTTGAATTCAATAACTTCTGAAAACCACTGCGTTAGATGCAACAGGATAATCAAATATGAGTAAAGCATTCATACTTAACTGTTCTCAAGCATTGTATAAGCTATTGGTAGTAGGAATGGAGTTTCCTGGGCAAAGATAAGTGAAATACATATTAATGACTAATAAAGTACTTAATAAGATAAATGCATAAAGAGACATCAAGAGGAGAGGGAATAGAAGAAAGGTGGTTCAAAGGTATACATTTCAGGTATAAGATAAATAAATACTAGGGATATAATGTACACCATGGTAACTATAGTTAACACTGCTATATGGTATATAGGAAAGTTGTCAAAAGAATAAATCCTAAGAGTTCTCATCACAAGAAAAAATAGTTGTCTTCTTTCTGTTTTTTAATTGTTTCTATATGAGATAATGGATGTTAGCTAAGCCTAGTGTGGTAATCATTTTAAAATGTGTAAATCAAACCATCCTGCTGTACACCTTAAACTTATACAGTGATATATATCAATTATTTCTCAACAAAATTGGAATGGCAAAAGGACATAGATAAGTCTTATTGGCTAGTGATACATCACTAACATTCGAATAGAATGAATAAAAAGTACTGTAGTACCAAATGAATTTAGCACTCCATTAATAATTTGCTATGATTGGCCATTAGAATGGACTGAGGTTTACCTTTACCTAAGTTATCTTTTATAAAGACATACTTGCATCTTTCTTCATCTGCTTCCAGCCAATGAGTCAGCATGTTGATTTCATTGGTATATTAACAATGTTTATTGACCCTAAGGATAGTAAAAATATTTAGGTTATTTTCTTTGAGCTTCCAGCTAAAAGAATTTGAGAATGCAGAGTAATAAGTATAGTTTTGTCATCTTAATTTGTTAGTTGTGTATGTAATGATTTCTTTGTAAATTCGTAGTTACTTTTATGCACTGTATTTTTGTTGTATAGAAATCATCTGATTTTATTTGGTTTGACTAATAACTTAGGTTGTAAGAGGAAATACCAGTATATTGAACTTATTTCCATGAAAAATAGGGATTTTATGATGAATTTTTATAATGTTTATGGTTAACATGGAAACAAAATGTAGAATAAGACTCCCTTTACATAGTTTGTGCATTACACAGAACTTTCTGTGACTTTTCTTCTGATAAATGTAGAGGACCAGTCTATACTTCAATGAGATCTAGCAAGTGAACCCACTTCAGTTTGCCATTGTTATATGTATTAATGATTTTAGAAAAGCAATAAATGTTTTTCTTTTAAGTTAAAGAATAGTTTAATAACTTACTTTCCGTAAGCCTTTATCTTAAGTAGTCTAAACTAATAAAGCTTTATTAGAGTACATTACTTTCTTGTGAGAAAATTCACTCTTTTTAGTATATAGTTCTGACTTTTGACGCCTACAGTATGACATAGAACATTTTTTATGACCCCCAAAAGTTCTTTTGTGCCCTTTTGTAGTCAACCCTTGCCCCTACCCTCTAGCCTCTGGCAACCACTGATTGGTTTTCTGTGTCCTTATAATTTTGCCTTTTGCAGAATATAAATATAAATGGAATCTTGGGCCTATTTCTGGACTCTCTTCTCTCCCTTTTATCTTCCTTTTGCTAATACTACAGTGTCTTTATTTACTGTAGCTTTTAGTAATGCATATATTATACATTCATCTTTTATTGATTTCCTATGATGTGAAATGAGTGCTTTTAATTAGAATTAATACTTTCTTAATATTTATCATTAGCATTTTTTAATTTTAATTTAAAATTTATTGGAGTGACAATGGTTAGTAAAGTTACCTAAGTTTCAGGTGTACAATTCTGTAATACATCATCTATATCTCACATTGTGTGTTCATCACCCAGAGTCAGGTCTCCTTCCATCACCACATATTTGATCCCCCTTACCCTCATCTACCACCCTCCTCCCCCCTTACCCTCTGGTAACCACTAAACTATTGTCTATGTCTATGAATTAGATGGGCCTTGAGATTATTATGCTAAGCAAAATAAGTCAGACAGAAAAAGTAGAGAACCATGTGATTTCACTGATACGTGAGATATAAAACTGAAAACAAAGGAACCAGACAAATAAAGAAACAAAAAATATAATTAGCGTTTTTAATTAAACTTTCTATTTTGAGTAACTGTAGATTCAAATGCAGTTGTAAAATAATACAGAATTTCCCCCAATGGTACTATCTAGCAAAGTTACAGTACAGTGTCACACCCAGGATATTAACACTGACGTACTCATTGTTATGATGCACAACATTTCTGTCACTACAAGGATCCCTCCTGTTGCTCTCTTATAGCCACACCCAGAAACCATAGGTTGTTAAACTTATTTTCATTCTTCAGATTTTCAGCTTCCTGAAACAAATAGGACTTGAAATCTATATTGCCAATGACCAGGTATAACTTTGAAGTTTGAAAATCTTGTTCAGTTTTTATTGGCTGAATTGAAGAATACGACATTCTCACTCAAAATAAGTTTAACATAGACAAAATGTGTATAAACCAACTAATGTTTAGTAAAAGTACCTAGTACACCTAAAAGATTGTTTATTGCTTTTTCTTATCAGCTAGGATTTGACTTGGGTGCATATAATAGAAAAAATTTTAGTGGCATAAACAAAATCGAAATTTTTCTCTCATGCAAAATTAAGTGCAGGCATTGTAGTGTACGGCTGGGAATGCAGGTCCACAAAGTTGTCAGGAACCTAGGCTTTTTGCTGTTTTCTGCTCCATCATCCAATGTTTGTGACCATTACTTTCTTTGTTCAGGATGACAGCAAGATAGAAGAAAGGCAAGAAGCCTGCTTCTCTTCCTGTATCCATCCTTCACCCAGAAGCCTATTTAAGTGTTCTCAGATATTATCATGTTAAAAACAAAAGGTCACTTGCTGCTAAATGGATGGCGTTCATTTTATTTAATGTTTTGTTGTCTCTGATCTTCATATGTTGGTCTTACCTCCTCACAAGGTTATCATCTCTTTTTTTCTTAATAATTTTGTTTTGTTTTTTTCAATTACAGTTGACATACAATGAGTTTCAGGTGTACAACACAGTGATTAGACATTTATATAACTTACGAAATGATCACCACAATAAATCTGACACCATACCATCTGACACCATACATAGTTCTTAGAATATTATTGACTATATTCCCTATGCTGTACTATACATCCCCATGACTGTTTTGTAACTACCAATTTGTACTTTTTAAGATTTTATTGGGAAAGGGGAACAGGACTTTATTGGGAAACAGTGTGTACTTCCAGGACTTTTTTTTTTCCCAAGTGTTGTCCTTTCAATCTTAGTTGTGGAGGGTGCCGTTCAGCTTCAAGTTGTTGTCCTTTCAGTTTTAGTTGTGGAGGGCGCAGCTCAGCTCCAGGTCCAGTTGCCATTGCTAGTTGCAGGGGCACAGCCCACCATCCCTTGCGGGAGTCGAGGAATCGAACCGGCAACCTTGTGGTTGAGAGCCCGCGCTCCAACCAACTGAGCCATCCGGGAGCTCAGCGGCAGCTCAGCTCAAGGTGCCGTGTTCAATCTTAGTTGCAGGGGGCGCTGCCCACCATCCCTTGTGGGACTCGAGGAATTGAACTGGCAACCTTGTGGTTGAGAGCCCACTGGCCCATGTGGGAATCTAACCAGCAGCCTTCGGAGTTAGGAGTACCGGGCCAGCCCCTAATTTGTACTTCTTAATTCCTCCCCGTTTTCACTCACCTCCAACCCACCTCCCATATGGCTACCATCAAAATGTTCTCTGTATCTGAGTTTGCTTCTGTTTTGTTCGTTTCACATATAAGTGAAATCATGTGGTATTTGTCCTTCTCTGACTTATTTCATTTAGCATAATTCGCTCTAGGTTCATCCATGTTGTTGCAGATGGCAAGATTTCATTTTTTATGGCTGAGTAATATGCCAGTGTATATATGTACCACCTCTTCTTTATTCATTCATCCATTTATGGACACTTAGTGTGCTTCCATATCTTGGCTGTTGTAAATAATGCTTCAGTGAATATATGGATGCGTATGTCTTTTCAAGTTAGTGTTTCTTCTGGTAAATACCCAGAAGTGGAATTGCTGGGTCCTTCTTTGTCTCTTGCCGTAATCTTTCTTCTAAAGTCTCTTGTCTGGTATAAGTATCACTACCCGTGATTTTATTGTTTGCTTCCTTTTTCATGATTTTCATGATTTTTCATGATTCTTTTTGAATCCCTTTACTTTCAGTCTGTGCATGTCTTTCCATCTGAAGTGAGTCTCTTGTAGGCAGCATATGTAAGAGTCTTGTTTTCTTATCCATTTAACCACCCTATGTCTTTTGATTGGAGCATTTGGTGCATATACATGCGAAGTAATTGTTGATGGATATGCTCATAGTTATTGCCTTTGTATTACTCATATTTTTGTCTTTTTTCTTCTTCTTAAGGAAGTCCCTTTAACATTTCTTGTAATTCTGGTTTGGTGGTGAGGAGCTCCTTTAGCTTCTTCTTGTCTGGGAAACTCTTTATCTGTCCTTTGATTCTAAATGATAGTTTACTGGGTAGAGTAATCTTGGTTGTAAGTCCTAGCTTTTCATCACTTTGAATATTTCGTGCCAATCCCCTCTGGCCTGCAAAGTTTCTATTGCGAAATCAGCTGACAATCTTATGGGAGCTCCCTTGTAGGTTATTAACTGCCTTCTCTTGCTGCTTTTAAGATTCTTTCTTTATCTTTAACCTTCGGCATTTTAATTATGATGTGTCTTGGTGTGGGTCTCTTTGAGTTCATCTTGTTTGGGACTGTGTGTTTTCTGGGCTTGTATGTCTTTCTTTTTCCAGATTAGGGAAGTTTTACATCATTATTTCTTCAAATAGGTTTTCAATTCCTTCCTATCTTTAGGTTTTCAATTCCTTCCTATCTTCTCCTTCTGGTACCCCTAAGATGTGGGTGTTGGTACATTTGATGTTGTCCCCCTAAACTATCCTCATTTTTTTGAATTTTCTTTTTTTTTTCTTTTTCTGTTTCAATTGGGTGTTTTCTGCTACCTTGTCTTCCAAATCACTGATTCGATTCTCTGCTTCATGTAATTCACTGTTGATTCCCTCTAATGTATTCTTCATTTCAGTTATTATATTCTTCATCTGACTCGTTCTTTTTTTATGTTTTTTATCTGCATTTTTATGTTTCCTGTCTCTTTGTTGAAGTTCTCCCTGAGGTCATTGAGCTTCCTTATAAGCAGTGTTTTGAACTCTGCATCTGTTAGATTGCTTGTGTTCATTTTGTTTAGTTCTTTTTCTGGAGCTTTGTGCTGTTCTTTGATTTGGGATATGTTCAGTTGTCTCCCCATTTTGGCTGCCTCCCTGTATTTGTATATATATATAGATATAGATATAGATATAGATATAGATATAGATATAGATATAGATATAGATATTAAGTAGAGCTGCGATGTCTCCCAGTCTTGGTAGAGTGGCCTTATGCTGTAGGTGTCCTGTGGGGCCTGTTGGTCACCTGAGCTGTGTGCTCCAGGTGTGTCCCTTGTATGGGTTGTGTGTACCCTCCTGTTGTAGTTGAGCCTTGATTGGCACATCAGTGAGAAGGATTGACTCTCAGGCTGATTGGTTGTGAGGACTGGCCTTGACTACAGTGGAGGAGCTGTTGTGCAGGGGCTGACCCCACAGAGCAGGATTCGCTTTAGCAGGGCACTGGAGGGTTATCATACCTTCTTACGTGTTGGCATCAGTATGCTAGGCCAACATAAAACTGAGCCCACAAACAGTTTGCATACCTATTAATTTGAATACACTCGTTGGAATTTTAAAGTATTTTGGTAAAGCTTTAATTAATTTGGTTGATACTTCTGCCAAACTAACTTATGGTGGCTTTAAGATAATTTTGAATACTAAAGAGTTTTAGCAGCATGCTGATAATATCCAGGTGTTTGAAACTTATTAGAATATAAGTTTAATCCATATTTTATATCTAGAATTTTATTTCCAAAGATTTTTATTTCTACTATATGTTTTAATAATAGATTTAATCTTTAGTAAGAATCTAATACTTTTGTTATGATATTTAGGCTTATAATACCGTTTCCCCAAAAATAAGACCTAGCCAGACAATCAGCTCTAATGTGTCTTTTGGAGTGAAAATTAGTATAAGACCTAGTATTATTATATTATATTATATTATATTATATTATATTATATTATATTATATTATATTATATTATATTATATTATATTATATTAATTATATTATAAAGACCTGGTCTTATATGATAGTAAAATAAGACCGGGTCTTATATTAATTTTTGCTCCAAAAGATGCGTTAGAGCTGATTGTCCAGCTAGGTCTTATTTTCAGGGAAACACAGTAGTAGGTCAAATGCTAATTGGAGAAATAATAAGACCTGGTTCTCTGATCCATAAAGAGTCTTAGAACAGTTCAAAATAAAACATTCGTTGAGCTACTCTGATCAGTCTGTCTAAAAAGTGAGGAGTTACAAACGAAGCAACCATTTCTGACCTCCTCTTCCCCCCTCACAAGTAATGAACTTAATTCACTGTCTTGTTTGAAGTAGCAGACTTGTTGACCGGTCTAGTTTCCTCAACTTAAAATGAGGTATCACATAACCTCCTTAATTTGAGTTTTTTAAATTGAACTTCAAATTAAACCAGTTTACTCTATTTCTACCTATAATTATCCAAGCACAGCATTTTTTAATAAATGTTCTTGGCACCTGTATTACAAGAAAATAAGAGGTTAATGAGGTAGCACAGAAGAGTAAGTAAGAAGTACGCCAGAGACTCAACATTCTATTGTTAGAGACCCAAAGGGAGAGGGGCCTTCTTTTATGTCAAGTAGATCTCCCCAGGTTTCTAGTCTTTTCTTTCGCTGTTAATTGTTTGTCTTTACCCCAATGCCTTGTAAAAATTCTGCATATATTTCAATTCTAGAGTGTTTTATAATTTGCTTTTGCTTTAATGAATTTCTATTTTGGGATATAAACTATGACTGTTAAAACAAAATAAATGACTATTAAAACAAAAACTTTTTGGGGGAGAGGTATATACCATTCCAGAATACTCTCATAAAAGGCTGTTTCCTTATTTAGCTTGTCTCCGCTACAGATTTATGGCTAACTTCTGCCATGTCTTCATTCTGTGCTTGCTGGTGTTCCACAGACTTGATTTCACTCTGAAATGTTTTAAGTTGTTAACACTTCAGGAGCTTCTTGATTGCCTTGGTGTAAAGCTCTGAAATACCCTTGGGTCAATAAAGTGTTGCTGTTTCCCCTCAACTCCAGTAATAGAATGGGAAAATTAGAAAGTATATGGGCTTCAGAGTCAAACAACATTTTGGCTGTACCATTACCAGTTGTGTGACCATGAACAAATGATTTAACTTCTCTGACCCTGAATTTCATCTTCTGGAAAGTGTGTAACTTGCAGAATTGATAAGAGGAGAGAAATATGTATAATTTCCATACTTACCTGGCACTCAGGAACTCTAATACTACTAAGAACCATCTTATCAGCAACCTCCACTCTGTCCTCCTCCTAATGGAGCATAAGTTTAGTTTAGAGAGTTTCTGTGCTCTCAGAGACCCACTATCTGGGTTTATTTCGTGATTCTTTAACCTTTTTTAATACTCCAATCTTCTTTGGACTCCCTAGAACGAAGAAATTGTAGCAAGTGGATTTGAAAGACATCGTCTAAGTCTCTTTGGAAATCTATTAGGTGTTGACTTGACATCTTGAGTATTTAACTGAAATTTAAGTACCAACAAGAGATCTAGCCTTGATTAGATTAACAAGAAATGTGGCCTGTTGTTTAGGTGTGGTACAAAGCTAATAGTAGCATTGGTAGTAACTAGTATAATTTATATATAATTTATTACATTCTAGGCAATGTTCCTATGCTGTATGGATTTCCTACTCCCTTATTCCTGTGTCAGGGAATTGCATTTCTGTCAATTTTCTGTTGGTTTTAAATGTTAGTTCTTAAATTATTGTAGTTCTGTGAGCCTCACTGGGGTCATAAACTATTCCCTTCAAACAACTGTCAAACCATTTTAGGCACTACATCATCCATACCTGTGCCCAGAATACACCCATTTACTTTGTTTTTCCCTCATGACTGCCACCACCATCACCACTTAGAGGCACTCACCTGGGCTCTGCCAGTGAAAACCATCTCATTTTCTAACTTGAAGAACCTTATCAGAGGTTCACTGCAAAGCTTTCTTCATCACCTCCTGGAACCCTGAGCAATCTGATCCCTGGATGTGATACTCAGGCCCTTCAAAAGTGGGTCCATTTCATTCCTTGCATATTTTTGTGCAGTTCATGTCACTAAATTACAGAACCTTTTTATCATTAGACTACATAATTACCTAACAAGTTTTGATATGATTTCCTGTACAGTTGTTCCTCTTTAACTGGTTTAGTTCTGTCAGCCAGTAGTGAAAGTTAACCTTCAGTTCTTTTGACACCATTTCCGTTTGCTACCAATATAGGTTTGGTAACTGAGCCTTCTTAAGCTTTACTTTTAGGACACAAAAAAAGTCTCTTTTTAAAACAAAAAAATAGTGCTAAAAATAAACATAACAGAAAATTTACCGTTGTAATTATTTTTAAGGGTATAATTCAGTGGTGTTAAGTATATTCAGTGTTGTGTAACCATCCCTACTATTTCCAGAACTTTTTCATCATCCCAAACAGAAACTCTGTACCTATTAAGCAATAACTCCCCATTTCTCTCTCACTCCAGTAACCTTTATTCTACTTTCTGTCTATGCATTTGCCTATTCTAGATACTTCATATAAGTGGATTCATACAGTATTTGATCTTTTGTGTTTGGCTTATTTCACTGAGCATAATGCTTTAAAGGTTCATCCATGTTGTAGCATGTATCAAAATTTCATCCCTTTTATGGCTGAGTAATACTCTGTGGTATGTGTATATACCACATTTTGTTTATCCATTCATCTGTCGGTAGACATTTGAGTCATTTTCACCTTTTGGCTATTGTAAATAATGCTATTATGAACATTGTTGTACAAGTATCTGTTGAGTTCCCTTTTTAAATTCTTTTGGGTATATATATCCTAGAAGTGGAATTGCCAGGTCAGTGATAATTCTGTTTAATCTTTTTAGGAACCGCCATATTGTTTTTCACAACAGCTGCACCATTTTACATTCCCACCAGCAGTACACAAGTGTTACAATTTCTCTACATCTTCACCAATGCTGGACATTTTCCATTTTTTGTTTTTTTAAATAATAGCTATGTTAGTGGGTATGAAGTGGTATCTCATTGCAGTTTTGACTTTGCATTCCCTCTGTGAATAATGATGCTGAGAATCTTTTCATGTGTTTATTGCCATTTTATCTTTTGGGGAGAAATATTTGTTCAGGTTCTTTGCCCATTTTTGAAATGGATTATTTGTTTTTTGTTGCGTTATGAGCTCTTTACACATTCTGCCATGTCTTTGCCTGGTTATCAGGGTAATGCTGACCTTATAGAAAGAGTTAAGAAGTGTTCTCTTCAATTTTTTGGAAAATTTTGAGAAGAATTTGGTAGGATTCACCAGTGAAGCTATCTGGTCCTGGGCTTTTCTTTGTTGGGAGTTTTTTGATTACTGATTCAATCTTCTTGCTAGTTATAGATCTCTCTAGCTTTTCTATTTCTTTTTAGGTCAGTTTTGGTAGTTTGTGTGTTTCTAAGAATTTTTCCATTTCCTCTAGGTTATCCAGTTTGTCATCATGCAGTTATCCATAGTATTTTCTTATAATCTTTTATTTCTGTAAAATCTCTAGTAAAGTCCCTACTACACTTCTGGTTTTAGTCATTTGAGTCTCCTCTCTTTTTTCTCAAATTTTTTTAAGACAAAATTATAAAGGAACCATATATGATACTTTTAATTTAACCTGTGTAAGTCTCAGAGTGAGAGGAAATGAGTGAAGGTGGAAAATAAGATGTTTTGAGTGCTTTGAATTCACCCACATAGTCTACATTTTGATTCTTAAACATTGGGGTGCTGTAGAAACAGTTGCTTCCTTCTATTTGGGTCCAGTGCAAAGTTTCTAGCAGGAATCAACCATCCTGATTTTCTCTGTGCCTGATAGCAATATCACATATTGTAGGGAGAGCTAAAGATGTTTTCCTAAAGGAGTATATAAGCATATGCTAAAATGTAGACTAATGAAAATAAGTGCTCTTATGTTATAAACATCCATCCACCTGCTTCCAAAAATGAACCAGCTCTAGCTATACCGTTTTTGTCTTTCTAGAATTGTATAATTCTGTTAATTTTGGCTGTGACAAAAATTCATTTTAAAAAAACATATGCAGAAGGGCAAATTACCAGTTTATTGAATCAAAAGGAAGATTAAACACTTAAATCTGAGATGGGCAAGGTTCAGCTAAGTCTGAGGAAAGACAGGAATAAGAGAATTGATTGCTTCTGGTACCCCTGCCATCTCCTCTCTGTTTTAGGCCTTACCTTCTCTCACTGCACATTGTCCTGCTCCATGTGGCAGGAAACGTGGGTGCCAACAGTACCAGTATTTTATATCTTAGAGATTCCATGATAGGAGAGGAGCTGATTTTTACTTTCTAGATACCAGATTTTTAAATCTTGGAAAAGATGTATTCACTCAGCAAAAGGTGCCCACCCACAGTATCAACTAACTCTGGTCAGTCTTGTGGGAATATGACAGCTCTACTAGTAGCTATTTGGAAAAAGGTGGGGTGTGGGAAGAATGAAGTTCTTAGGAGAATGGGGCTGGTGAATAGACAGGCAGTCTTATGAATGTCCACAATATATTAAAACTTTTGTATGGTTTCATTTGGTCATTTGGTATGACCAAATGAATGATGCAGTGAACTAATTTGTCTAATCTTGAACCACTTTTTCTCTAGAGAATAGGGATTTACTCCCTGGTAGGTATATATGTGCTTAAAATAGTCTTACTTAATAAAACCTCCCCCCAGATTGCTTAAGAGTTACAGGGGTACCATAGGTATAATTTTAGCAATGCCCATCCTCCCTCCCTCCCTCTCTCTCTCTTTTTTTCCTCCCTACTCTATCCTGCTTTTACTTACACTGTCTTTAACAGCTTGGGATATATTTCACATACCATAAAATTCACCCGTTTAAAATGTGCAGTTCAGTGGTTTGTAGCATTTCCTAGAGCTGTACATCATTACAAACTAATTTTAGGACATTTCCTCCACCCCAAAAAGAAAGTCGGTGCCCATTAGCAAGCAGCCTGCCATTGCTCTCCTCTCTCACCCTCTCCCCGCATTCCCCCAAGTTCCTGACAACTACTCGTCTATTTTCTGTCTCTGTGGATTTGCTTATTCTTGTTTTTCATATAAATGGAATCATACACTATTATAGCCTTTCACATTTGCTTTCTTTCACTTAGAATGTTTTCAGGGTTTATCCATACTATAGCATGTATTCGTACTTCATTTCTGGTTTTTTTTGCTGAATGATACTCCATTGTATGGATATACCACATTTTAATTATTTCACTTGAAAATTGGCACAGTAAAATGGGATTGAGGAATATTTCGATTGTGGTGAATGAGTCTGAAATTGTACCCCATAAAATCCAGATAGAGTGAGCAGAATGAAAGAAACCAAAATAGGGATAATAGAGTTAGTAAATAGGAAGCTTTCCAGAGATTGGAAATTACAGTGAGAATAAAAGTGGTTATGATTAGGAGAAACTCAGAATTTAAAATATCAGAGGCTTTGAAAAACTGTAAGGCCTGATCTGTATAATGAGTTATTATTTCAGAATTTGATTTTCTAAATAGTAACTTCAGTTAAGAATACAATTGCCAAGGACCTTGATAAATTGACCTTTAAAATAGTTTTGTGTTATTTTAAATTACAGCTAAACTTTGCTAAAATTGGATGTTATAGATTTTCTTTTTTAGTAAATTGGTTACATCGAGCAACCATAGTCTCTATAAAAGAAAATAACTCTTCAGTTCAAAATAGATTGTTCTGAAATGTTTGATTTTAAAATATCAAATGATTTGCATTTTGACATGTATCATTTTCTTTCAGGTTACAGTGTAGGATTTTGGAAGTCCTCCCTCCATCACATCAAAATGGTTTTGCTAATGGACATGTCAGCAGTATAGATGGGGAAACTATTATTATCAGTGATAGTGATGATTCAGAAACACAGAATAGTTCTTTTCAAAATGGGTAAGTGATTTTTATTAATTTTTAAAATGTATATCAAATTGGCTAACAATATCCCACTGAAACAATTTTGTCTTTAATCCCTTCTTCCTTTCTAGTCATGCTGTGAAATACTGTTCATCTAGACAGTGTGGTTCAACAGTACATGTTAGAGTTTGCAGAATTGAAACTTACCCAGTTAATTCTTATCAGCAGCTTAAGAACAATTGAAGCTCACTTCATTCAATTACACTTACACATTCCACTTTTGTTTACTTGGGAAAATTCATTCTGTACTTTAATTATTATCCTTATTCACTTTATGGTGCATATGATGAAGAATATCTTTAACCTCCTGAAATTCAGTCAGAGCTCTTGGAGAAAAATCACACAAACACATGTAGATTGGCACTATCTGCAAGTAAATTTAAAATCTCAGCCGAGTCCTCAACTGATTAAAAGTCCATTTATATGTTTTAGCTCAGCTCCCTCCTGCCCTACACTTGAATTGTCTAAATCTTCACTGCTCCATTTTGTTTCCTCTCTGCCTTTTCGGCATCTCAGACTTAACAGTGTTTCCTAGCCTGTCGTATGTCTTTCTTTTTCTTCCCTATTTTTAGTGAACAGTACCATAATATTCAAATAAGAAACCTGAGGCCACTCTTACTTCCTTTAACTCCTTTGCTCCTGAAATACTAGTAACTATCAAGTTCTGTCCCTACGAACCTTATAATTCAAGTTCTCATTTTGTCTGATTTGAACTATTTTATCTGTAAGTAGCATTTGAGCATTTACTATGTCCAGGCACTGTGCTAAGTGCTTGGTATGCATAGTGTGTGTCAGTTCTGCAAGAGTATTGTTATTTTTGTTTAACAAGAGGAACCTGAGCTTTAGAAACATTCATTGGCTTTGCATGAGGACATCTAGCTAGTACACTGCCTGACAGAAAAATGATTTTGGGGCTAGTGAATGAAGCATGAAGTGGACCTGTATAAGTCCTTTGATACATCTCAGTTTTTCTTGAGTTGCTACTATTATGCAGAAAAAGAAATTAAAGTCACTTGTCTGTGTCTCTCACTGAATGAAGAGTTTAGGATACAAAATTAGTGGGTATTGCAGTAATGAAGGTACATATATCCTTTAGCAGCTCTGACAGTACTAGTTTGTGTGTTTTTATGGACTGTATCAAAGATCATGACCCTTAAATGGGGAGTTAGTTATATATTAGATGAGTCTTGAAGGGTGAAATACAGATTTGTATATAAAAGATATTTTTTAAATTGATGTTTAAATATGGTAAACATTTATCTAAATTTTTTTCATTTTAAAATGATTTCTTATTTCAGGTTACTTTGTAGTAACTTTTAATCTATTCTTCTAAATTTTTTAGGTGCTCTGAGGTGCTTTGAGATGAGGAGTGTCTAGATTCTTAGGTCTGACACTCTATTCAGCGCATTAATGTTCTGTCCCTTCCTTTTAGATTTAAATATAAGCTACCTGCATATTTTGTGGCTAATTTATACCTTGAGTACAAAGCAAATTAGTTAGAATCCCAATTAGTAATAGTAAATATTTTGCCTGTTATATGTAGCATTTAAAGGAAAATTTCCATTGGTAAATCCCACCTGCGCCACTTGTAACAAGCTCATCACAAAGTATAATTGAATTTGGCTATAGGCATAATTATTCATAATTTCCACCTATGTAGGCTGTGCCTTATCCCTTGAATATAGGTACTTGCAATAGACCCTTGATGTAGGAAAAGTGAGTAAACTGGGCAATTATTTTATTTATAGATACTTTCAATCTGTGTTTCTCAGAGAATCTGAGCCTTCATTATATATCAACGTCATAATGCCTAGTTGTTTATAGATTGCTACTGCTGTACCCTGAAATACCATGAAGGGTGAAACATAGTCATCTTTGAACTATTACTCTGAGTTATTTTTGTTAATTACTTAGGTGAGTAAGAAATTTATTTCTAGGTTGCTCCCTGCCGACAAAACATAATCTGGATTTTCTCATGTTTCAGTAGGTGGGTTGAATGGAAGGGAATGAAACAATTCTTTATTGGGCATTTTCCATATGAGTTAAACTTTATAACAGCACTCACATATATTGTTTTATTTATTCCTCAGAACCACTCTATAAGGGTAGATGGTCATAGTCATATTCTTATAATGAGGAGAAATAAAAGTTCAGAGTTAGAAAATTTGCCCAGCATCGTATAGTTCATTATATCTGCAAGATATACTAAGGCCGTATATTTAGAATTAAGCCTAGGTGCTCAAAGTGATCACCAGCTGTGTGTGTGTGTGTGTGTGTGTGTGTGTGTGTGTCTGTCTGTCTGTCTGTCTGTCTGTGTTAAAACACATATAACAATATTTACCATTTTAACCTTTTTAAATGTACAATTTAGTAGCATTCATTAATTGAATGTAAATTACATTCACAGTATTGTACAACTATCACCACTATTTTGAAAACTTTTTCATCACCCCAAACAGAAACTCTGTGCCCATTAAGTAATAATTTCCCATTTCCTCCTCCCCTTTCGTCCCCTAGTAATCTGCTTTCTGTCTCTGAATTTACCTATTCTAGATGTTTCATATAAGTGTATCATACAATATCTGTTCTTTTGTGTGGTACATCCATGTTTGTAGCATGTTGAACTTTATAACAGAATGAATGAATGAATGCTTCAAAGGGAAGGAAAAAAATGAGAAATTGGTTGGAGGTGGGGATTAAATGTGTAGCCTCCTTGCCAATTCTTAAAACAGGGTAAGCTACATTATCTCCACTTTTGCTCTTGGATTACATAGCTGTGAAGAAGAAAGTTTAAAAGCAAATCTAAGAGCTATTTGTTTATAAATTTATCTAACCTAAACTGGATACTCTGTGCCTGGTCATCTCTTGTTAATTTCTTCCCCTAAGGAAAATTTATTTATCAAACAAGAATTAAAGTACCTATCTAACATAAAATAGTGCTTTGTACTATTTTGGCTTATAGAATGGTGAGAAATATCAGTAACTTATAAAATCCTAGTTAAAATAAAAATGCATTAGATTCTGTTACAGTATGTTCTTAGAAACTAGATTTCCATTTAAAATCTCACATTTCCAAAAAAAAAAATTATATTAACTTATTTGTGTCTTTGCTTTGCTCTTTTTAGGAAGAAAAGAGATGCAGTTGATCCCTTATTATTCAAGTACAAGGTGCAACCCACTAAGAAAGAATTATATGAGTGTGCTATTGTTAAAGCAACACAAATCAGGTAAAATTCAATATCTTCCTCTATGCTGGTTTAAAGTAGTATAATTATGCTAAATTAAGACGATTTGATGTAGAACAAATGGGTAGTGTTACAAGTGATTGCTTCCCTTTTTAAAATAAATGTATGCTTGTATGCTCATAGACTGATAAAGTAAATCCTAATGGATTCCATGAGCCCTTTGTTTAGATCAATAACTAACCCCTAATAGTCTTCACATCTAAGAAATTAAGAAGGATCCTATTTATGAGAGAACTCAATTTTCAGAGCTGATGGTGCTTACAAATATGTGCTTACAAATATGTCACATTTGTAATATTTTATTCATTAGACACAAACATCTGGTCAGTCTCTTCTCATTCCTTAAGAAAGTTAAATAATAAAAAATGAGTATCTTTAAAAATTCCTCTTTGAGACCTAATCAAAAGAGAGAGGTGAGTGGTTGATATTGAAAAGAACTGTCTTTAGGATACATAGACATATTTTAGAAAAATCCCTATTGTTGCCCTTTGAAGTAAGGCTCTTGGTCATCTGAAAGTAAGTTAACATTAATCAGCCAACTATCAACTTGCCACGTAGGAGTCGATCTTGGCATTTCGTTTGATGTAAAATACTATTACTTACTCTCTCATCCCTGTTGCCCCATGTATACTCATGTGTCCAAAGAAAATTGATAATAATGTAAGTGTTGAGTGACTCCTGAGTTGAATATATTACTTTCTGTAATTCTATGGAGGTGTGTGTAGTTTTTTCTTTCGTTGTTCTTTTAAGTCCATCATTAAGATCTCTGAAGCATTCTACATTTAATAGTATATTAAAAAATAGTATTCCCAAGATAATGCTCGTGGATTATTCAAACTTTTTCATTTGTTCCCGTTTATGGACTAATAAATGGCATAGTTGAAACTACCAGTGTTTTCCTTATTCATAGTTGAGTTTTGTCTTTTTTTTTTTTTGCCTTTAGTTTAAGTTTGCCCTTAGTTTAGTTCTTTATATAATGTAATTCCCTATTTAATATTTTTCATTTTTCTACCTACTCTTTGACTTATACTTTACATACAATTCTGCTAAATCTTGGTCACAGTCTTATTAACTCATTTTCTACCTAATTGGTGAGCCAGAGAATTATAAGGTAAAAAAGTTATACTTGATAATAGAAGGCTTAAATGACTTGCAGCTCTTTGTTAGCATCAAAACGTAGTAGTACTATTCCTGTAAGGAAGACTTGATATGATAGAATAGCACTGACAAGTAGAACTTTCTGCAATGATGGACATGTTATATGTGTGCTGTCCAGTGGGTATTATAGCTATTGATCACTTGAAATGTGGCTAGTAATAGTGAGGAACTGAACTTTTAATTTTATTAAAAAACCACACGTGGCTAGTGGGTGCCATATAAGACAATACAGTTCTCAAGGACTGATATATTTACTCAATAATAAACAGATGATTAATTACATTCTTGTCAGCTCCTATATGGTGCTGGGACATAACAGTAAACTAGAATCCTTTCTCTCATGTCCTCCTTTCTATATTCTAGGAAAAGAATATACATTTTTGGGAGGGCCACGACTTAAAAACTCCTATATTGTTTATTCATTTATAGACGCTTTTAAACACTTTTTCTTGAAAGGAATACATTGAATTTAGAACATGTACTTTCTTTCCAGAACCTTTTCAGAAATACTTGTGTGTTGTTTATTGTTTTTGTTTTGTTTGTGGTGCTTGTTACTGTTGTGGTTGCTCTTTTTGAATTTGGGGGCAAGGGAGAATCAACAATAGTATATTCTTAGAATCTTAAGAATTCTAATTCTCTTTAATTTTAATCCCATCAATTTGTTGCCTGCCGCCATATGAAATTTAAATACAAATATTTTAGAATTTGATAAAAACCATGTTCAACTCTATTGACAGATCCATTTGAATGTTGATTTACTCAGTGTTATGTGACATCTGCCTACTGGCTTTAATTTTTTAAAGAATTTTAATGGTGATATTTGTAGGAATGAGCACCTAATTTTATAAGATTTGGTTTACTCTCTGTAGTATATTTTCCATGAGGTTTGATTTCTAAGTGGTTTCTAAGCAATAATGCATATACTATTTTAAATGGACTTTTATAAAAGATCTAATCAAGTAGATCTTTCAGCATTCTACATAAATACTCCTGTATAAAGTTTCTTGTTACTTCTACATAAATACTATTAGAAAATGAAATATCCTTTTCCTGGGCTTGAAATTGAGGTTATGGATTTATAGAGATTATGGACTTTGGATTGAATTCTTTAATACTAATACTTTCCTTTCTCCTTCTTTTTCCCCGTTAGCCGGAGAAAACACCTACTTTCTCGTGATAAACTAAAGCTTTTTCTAAAGCAACACTGTGAACCACAAGATGGAGTCATTAAAATTAAGGTAATTAGAACAGTGAAATTATTTGTTAGAAGAAAAAATAGAGAAATGGGTAGTAGTATAAAGTTGTAACATTGCAGAAATATTACTTCAAAGTTGGTTGAAAATAGCTCTCTTTTTATCTACAGCCAATTTTTAGTAATTTTCTTTATATTTATTGGATTAAATACTGTTTTCGCAATTTCTAGAATTGCTAGGTGGTTCAGGTACTACCACTTTTTTTTTTTGTAAAAAAGATCAATTAGGTGAGAATAGATGGAAAACTTGGGGAAAGCAAAGTTACGGGTGTGGGGCAACTATAATTTTCTAATAGTGTGGTTCTAGCTCATAAAAATAGATGCAAAGAACAATGCTAAAATAGATCTTACTAGATAGGAGAACAATATATATATTTAAAAAATCAGAGACCAATACTAAGCAGATAGATTATATTTTATTCATAACCATTAAGAAAGGGAAAAATCAAGTTTAGAAAACTCACATTGCACACTGAGAAAAATTTAAAAAGTAAAACTAAAATTATTCTTAAAAATGAGAAATATTTATCTCACATTGGGAGAAACATTAAATCTAAATAAAAAAGCAATAGAATGGGTTAGAGAGAATGGGTTAGAGAGATATATACATTTATCAGAAATCAGCTGTTGAATGTATTTCATTATTTGTAAATGTTACATCAAAAAAAAGAGAAATTTTAAAAAAGGGAATAGTCGAGTTTATTCTCTGTGAAAAGTAGCATTTTAAATCTCTTAGAGACCAAGGTAGATTATGTATTAAATAAAACTGCGACATTTAGTTAACTCTTCGGAAAAATTAAATTAGATCTAACTCAAAAAAGAAGGAAATGAAATGAAACAAATTGTAATGTTATGCATGTTGAAGTACTTAGGAGGAGCAATAGAAAAGAAATACCAAGGATGGGATTGATTTGACAGTATAAACTTAACATAGGTTTAAAATGTCATGAATAGATTTCAAGGGCAAGTGCTGGAGGAAAAATACTCTCAGTGAATATAATTAGGAGCTCAGATCAATTAGAACAACATAAGCACCCCAGTAAAAAACTAGACAACTAGACATCAAACTTCACAGTGGATGAAAATATAAAAACTTGAAAACATAAGAGAATCATCTGAAAGAAAGTTGTTTTTTAATGTGAGCATATTTATGTATTTGTCTTGATAAGGGGAGAATGCTTAAATTACCATGTATTCTGCCATGTATAATAAGCTCCCATGTATACTGCTCACCCACGTTTTTGGCCCAAACTTTCAGGGGAAAAAAAAATCTTTAATTTTAATTTTTTAATTCAAATTTTTATTTGTTTATATGTAGGTACTTGTATTTTGTATTTTAAAGGAATTTTAGCATTTATTTATTGCACTTTTAACTCATAAGCATAAATAAAAAAATTAAAAACATTTATATAGGTACAGAATTAGTACTACCCATGTATAACACACATCCATATTTTTCCCTCACAAATTTGGGCAAAAAAGTGTACATTATACACGGCAAAATACGGTATGCTTTATCTATAGCACTGATTGAATATCAGCCATGTGAAATGATGCTTACAAAAAGTTAACAATTTTGATACTTGTGATAAGTGGCTAGCATAGCGCCTGGCACTTGGTAGGCTGATGTATGAAAAGCTGTATATGTGTATCATAAATAGCCATTTGGCCAATTCCTATCTCTTACACCAATGAACAAAAACAACCCAATTGGAAAAAAGTGGTAAAGGACATCAGCAGTTATTTACCAAGGAAAATAAATAGTCAATAAACATGAAAAGAAGTTCAACTTAATAAATAAATGAAAATTAAGGAGACAGTAAACATTTTTCTCTTAGAGTATAATGAATGATTAGTGAATATCTGGTGCAAGCGTGTGTGCGCGCGCACACACACACACATCCCAAAACAACAAAGTTTGATACCCAGTGTAGTGAGTGTATATAGTCTGTTGTTAGGAGTACCTACAAGCACAGAAAGATGTGGGTATGGATCTTTATCTTTATTGTGTATTACGTATGTGTGAATAAAGAATGTTGGCAATTAAAACAATCTCTAACCACAAGATGGCCACGGGGTTTGAAAATTAATCTGGGGACGTAATTTAGTGGTTACCAGAGGGTAAGGGGGTTGGGGGGTGGGAGATAAGGGTAAGGGGGATCAAATATGTGGTGACGGAAGGAGAACTGACTCTGGATGGTGAACACATAATGTAATTTATAGATGATGTGATACAGAATCGCACACCTGAAATCTATGTAATTTTACTAACAATTGTCACCCCAATAAATTTTAAAAATAAATAAATAATTGCAAAAACCGCAAAAAAAAAAAAATGTTGGCAATTAATGTATTGAAGCGTATTTTGACTTTTCTTGAGTGTATATACATATTTGAGAGAAACCACTCATGTTCTTTATATTCATACTTAAAGGGCAATTCTGTATATCAGAGGTTATTTATGTGGGATAGTAGATGACCATCTTAATGAAATTTATGTAAAATCTTAATAGATTCTTAATTTATTATGATGACTAGAACTAATTGAATTTTAGATGCTAAAAGCTATGTTACACTAAAAATGAAAATATACAGAAAATTGAATTCCCAGAAGTATTCCTGTTTTGTTAATAATTTAAAATTGTATATCATTATTTTCTTATACATTCCCTGATATTTCTGTAAATGGCACATGTTTTCTTTGAGAGAAAGAATGATGATCTTGGCCATTAGACTAAAATAGTCTTCAGAATTGCTAATCAAAAGTTAAAAAGTCTAAAGTTGAACATGGATGAAAGATGAACAAGTTCTGAGTACAAAGTAAAAGAAGAGAAACTTTTGAATTTAGTAGTTATTCTAGCACCACACCACTTCTAATAAAAATAAGGTTGATTTCTCTGAACTTAAATTCTGAATGGAAACTTTATAGGAATTGGTCAATATTTCTGCTTTTATCCAGACCAATTTTAAATTCTGATACATAAAAATATTTGAGTTTAAAAATATTTATCTCCCCAAACTGGGTTGAAAATCTTAAACGTTCAGCAGTTAGGAAATGGTTAAGAAAAAATTACTGGTTGATACACTCGGTTCTAATGTTAAATATATGGATTATTTATTTACATAGAAAATCTCATACAAAATTGTCAAAAGCAAAGCAAACGAAAAAAGCTTATTGTAGAAACATAATTTTAGAATAGTTTTAGAATTGAGAAACTGTTAAAACATTCTTGAGTATTTTATGGTGAAGCAATCCTTTGTGGTCTTGCTTGGTCTATTTTTAGTTTCTGGTAAAGCTGATTAGTTATATACCATGTTTCCCCGAAAATAAGACCGAGCCAGACCATTAGCTCTAATGTGTCTTTTGGAGCAAAAATTAATATAAGACCCGGTCTTATTTTAATACAATATAAGACCGGGTATAGCATAATATTATATAGTATAATACCGGATATAACAAATGCCGGATATAATATAATGCCTGGTATAATATAATATAATACCAGGTCTTATATTAATTTTTGTTCCAAAAGACGCATTAGAGCTGATTGTCCAACTAGGTCTTATTTTCGGGGCAACATGGTAGGATATTACTACATAATAACACAAATTCTAATGTTTTTGACCTGGTCTTTAACAGCAGTCATATGACATATTAGAGCGTATATATATATATATGGTTTACTAATGTGTTATTATTGTACCCTATGTCTTTTTTATTAGGCATCATCTCTTTCAACATATAAAATAGCAGAACAAGATTTTTCTTATTTCTTCCCTGATGATCCACCCACCTTTATCTTCAGTCCTGCTAACAGAAGAAGAGGGAGACCTCCCAAACGAGGATCTGTTAGTCAGGTAGGTAGAGAACAGGTATTTAACAGGTATTTTTAAAAAATACCTTGTAAGCTCTTAATAAAACTATTCAAAATCAGTAGTAGTGTTTGGCTCCCCTGCCTCCGTAGCCAGTAGGAGAGAACACATTCCTTCACACACGAAACGTGTGTGCTATATGATAACTGCTCAGGGGTGAGGCTTGTAGAAGTTTCAAGTGTGAATTAGACATGGCTTTCATGCCACGGGGATTTTATACCACAGTGGAAGCAAGCATATAAGCAATTATTAAAAATGTAAAGCAGGATGAAATACAGGGAATAAATTATGGTATTGAAACATAAAGAGCATTTAAAACAAACTTTTGACATTGTTTAATTAACATTGGCCACAAGAATGTTTCTGGTAGGTCTTTTCTCTACTTCTTACATATTTAATGTCAATACCATCTAGTTTATAAGGTACCCTGGAAGATTTGTTTTGTTTTCTAGCACATATTTTTAAGTCCCTCTTTATATGTTACCAGTTGTTTTTCTGGGAGGTTTTAGTATTAATTTGTAGAGCTATAGAATTAACTCATTCGATATGTTACTATGATTAGAGTTATTAAGAGTTTGGTTATAAGTCAGACAGAAAAAAGAACCAAAAACTGGATGATTTCACGTACATATGGAATATAAAATAAAAGGTATCAGACAAACTAACAAAACAAACTCATAGATACAGACAACAGATGGTGGTTACCAGAGGGGAAGGGTATTGGGGGAGGGTGAATTGGGTAAAGGGGGTCAAATATATGGTAATAGAAGGAAACCGGACTTTAGGCGGTGAGCATGCAATAAAGTATACAGATGTCAAATTATAATGCTGTACCCCTGAAATGTATCTAATGTTATTAACCATTGTTACTTTAATAAATACCTTTTTTTTTTAATTCAGTTATGCTTTAGAATAAAACCTCATTTTGGTATTGTGTTTCCCCAAAAATAAGACCTAGTCGAACAATCAGCTCTAATGAGTCTTTTGGTGCAAAAATTAATATAAAATCCAGTCTTATTTTACTATAAGACCGGGTCTTAGCTAACAAAATACAATATAAGACCGGGTCTTACATTAATTTTTGCTTCAAAAGACGCATTAGAGCTGATTGTCTGGCTAGGTCTTATTTTCGGGGAAACACGGTATAAAGAAAGTATAATTGATGAGGGCTTTTAAATTTGGGGGTTTTTACTCTTATTGTAAGAATAAAGCAGACCATCTGTTCGTAAACGTTGTGAGTCTACAATTTTAGTTTCTTGGTCTATTTTTTAGGAGGACAGCATTGCTAATAAACAGACTATTGCAAGTTATAGGAACAAAGCCACTAAAGAAAAAGACAAAGTTTTGAAACAGGAAGAAGTGAAGTCACTGGGTGAGTTTTAAATTCTCTCCAAAAACTGTTTAAGTAGAGGAAAGAATATTTCTCTGTATATTTCTGGGTTTTTTGTTTTGTTTGTTTTTTTAAGCATAGTTTTTTCCACCTGATATCTATTGATTTTTATGATAAATGAGACCTCTTCTCATCTCTTCAAACAATATTTCAAGGTAGAGCATATATCCCCTGTTAAACTGACCAAATGCTAGATTAAACACAAGTTTGGAGTCTTTAGGGCTTTTTGGTCCATTTTGTTTGATTCACACAAACTTGACTGAATCATTTGGGAACCTTAATAAAACAAAATTTCTGTATTAGTGGGTCTGGATGAGAGAAGAGATTCTGCATTTTTAACAAGGTGATAACCTTGCTGCTGGTCTTAGGACCACACTCTGGCTTTCAAAGGCAGGTAAATGTTTGTCCCAGTGCAGTAGTTTGTCTTAAACTCAGCCAACTTGCTTTTCCCATTTTAATCACCTGCTGTCTTCCTCCAGGAATTGACAACGCCTGTGAGTCTCTACTGATCTCACTTAACCTTAAATTATTTCAGGAATCTTTTGTTACATTAAAAAATGTGTTGTTTTCCATCTGTATACAGTTCTAAGTATGACCTTCTCCACAGCTTTTGAAAAGGCTAAATTAAAAAGAGAAAAAGCAGATGCCCTAGAAGCAAAGAAAAAAGAAAAGGAAGATAAAGAGAAAAAGAAGGAAGAATTGAAAAAAATTGTTGAAGAAGAGAGACTAAAGAAGAAAGAAGAAAAAGAAAGGCTTAAAATAGAAAGAGAAAAGGTATTCATTGAAGTATATTAACTATGCTCGCTACATACAGTAAATAGTGCTTTACATATTTAAATTCACGGTTAATCTTCAAGTGCTTTTACCACGTTGATTCACATTCACATATAGGTGTGCACAGAGCACTGATAAACAGTATTGGTTTATCTCCCTTTTGCTTTGGAAAATTTAATGAGTGATTTAAGGTTCAACATATATATGCATTCCCATTCCTTTACACCTCAAAGCCTCTTCTAAAATGCAATTCTAAAGTTGATCTTCTTCATCATTTAGACTTACAGATTTAGGGAAGGTGATATGCGTAAAACCTTTAAGTAAAATACATAGTTAGAAAAATACAATAAAGTCAATGACTAATAAGAATTATTATAGTGTTCTTATTCTCCTTGAAGAATAAGGTATCTATGCTAATAGGGTAGATCAGCAAATCTTTATTATAATCTTTAATGGTAAATATTCCTTAGGGAATTCTATAGCTGTTTTTTCCAAAGACAGTCGTTGCCATTGGTTTTCTGAGATATGCACAAGTAGCATTAGATAATCATGTTATACACTGTGCTCATTTAATTTGCCTGAAGTTTTTTGAGTTATTTCAAATAGACCATTCGGTTTGGGGTGGAGATATCTAATATATGTTCATTCCAGAAAATGTAGAGAACAAAAAGAACACTTGTAATCCAAATGGTAACATTTAGAGGTAGCATTAACACTTTGATTTATTTATTTCTAGTCTTTACTCTGGGCCTTAAAGAGATCCACCATTTATCACTGTGTATACTTTTTTTGTTTAACATTATTATAAGCATGTCTTCATGTTATTAAACTAAGCTGGAATTTTTAGTAACTACGTAATAGTTAATCAGATAGGTGTAGGTAAGTGCTTTATAATTTTTTGCTCATAAATAATGATACTCTATTCAAGTTTGTGAATAAAAGTCTTTCCTATTTATGTATTATGTCCTTGAATAAATTTGTAGAAGCAGAAAAATAGGTCAAAGGGTGAGAAAATTTTTTTTAAAGTTTCTATGGATGTACTTTTTTTCAAAGTTTCAATAGGTATTTGTTTACCAAACGTGTTGTGCTTATTTACGCTGTTAGCTACAGTGAATGAAAATACCCATCTTACTCCATCCAACAAGAATTATGTTAGGGTGGGAGTATGACTTATTGCAGGAGACTACTTAAAGCACGGCTAGTAAGGTCTGTAACCATCTAGTCATATTATGTTGAAAATTTGTTAAGTGGACATTTACCTTTGGTGTTCATAAATTTCAAAGGAGAAGAATAATATTAACATTAAACATATTTATTGGAAAATAATTACAATAAGATATTTTAATTATGCTCCGCTTTATTAGAGACATTTTAGTGTCAGTATTTATCTTGCAGTTTCACATATCAGAACCAAGAAGTAAGGGTTTCAAAAGACCAAGTGAGCAAGAGAAATGGCCTGGATTAAAAAGCAAGAGAAGTTCACCAACTATATTCTAATATTGCTTTAAATTACTGCTCCCTCTGTGTGTCCCCAGAGTGGCAGTCAGGTTTAAATGAATCTTGAAAACAACAAGTGTATTGCAAATATAAGGGAAGGTTTCATTTTAGGTACTCTAATAATGTTACCAACGTTGTCAGGATCTAATTGATTTGAAGTAGGGGGAGACCCTGTAGGCAGGGTCAGATTGAATTAATATTTATCCAAGAGCTACTGTGTGTCGGACATTTTCCATCTGTCTTTGTAGCAGCTCTGTCAGATAGGCATTGTTTTAATCAGTGGTTCTAACACTTCAGTGTGCGTCAAAATTACTAGAAAGACTTCTGAAAACATCAGTTGTTGAGTCCCAACGCCAGAGTTCCTGATTCAGTAGAGCTGGGGTAGGGCTCAAGTTCCCAGATGATGCTGATGCTGTCTTATCAATTTCTTGTAAGAATTTTTATTAACCTTTTGTTTTAGGAAAGAGAGAAATTACGTGAAGAAAAGCGAAAATATATGGAATACTTAAAACAGTGGAGTAAACCAAGAGAAGATATGGAATGTGATGATCTTAAGGTATAAGCATATTTGATGTTTCACCCACCCATGTTCTATGTGCCCTGTGTGGCTTTGCTGAAGAAATCTTTCTCTTTTTTTAATAGTGGCCTCTTCATATTTAACTGAGAAGAAATAGCCAATTAAGCAAATTTATAGAGTTCCAAGGTAGCATTGTTACTATTTTATAACAAGTTTTGGTAATGACCTTGATTCTGCAGAAATAATTGCTTATATGTGCTTGATATATTCAAAAACCACTGGGGCCAGGCATGCTTTTAGCTTAATTGCTAGGTAAAGATTCTTCCCATCTCCAGAAACGATGAAAGTATCCAAATCAAACTCATTCATCACCATTTCTAAGCCAGTAGATGGTGGATTAATTCTGTTCCATATCCTAAGGAGATCCTGCATTCAAGATAATATTGGCACAGCTGATGCCTTACCCTCAGAATCTAGGATAAAAGACCCTCTTAATGAGGAGATGTAGTCAGAAGTGCATGCCAGCCTAAAGTTATGTTCTTAGTTTGATGAAGGAAAAGTCCCTAGAGACTGATTTAGTGAAGTTGTAGTAAGTCCAGGACATCTATAATTTTAAAAGTTCTAAAGATGATTGTGATAAACATCCCGGGTTGAGAAGCACTAGTCTACGTGAAGTAAGTTTTACTAGGAAAAAGGATATCATATCTACATTTTACAGTTTCCTGTACATGGTTCAAGTAGTTATGTAAATTGTTTAATCTTGCAGGAACTTCCAGAACCAACTCCAGTGAAAACTAGACTACCTCCTGAAATCTTTGGTGATGCTCTGATGGTTTTGGAATTCCTTAATGCATTTGGGGAACTTTTTGATCTTCAAGATGAATTTCCTGAAGGAGTAACCCTAGGCAAGTGATATTGCTGTATTACAGTTCACCTTAAAATTAATGGCTTAAAGGAACAAATCATTATCTCTGAGAGTTCTGTGGAGTCACTGGGCCTAGCTCTCTTGTCATCTCGTGGAGTTTACTGTCAGACAATGGCTGGAACTGGAGTCATCTGAAGGCTCACGTGGCTAGATGTTCAATACGGCTTCACACACCTGCCTGGTGCCTTAGTGCTTCCCACTCCATGAGAACAGCCTTCACTTCTTATGTGGCAGCTGAGGGCTCCAAGAGGCAGGAAATGAACTGCCAACCTTCTTCCAGGCAAGGCCTGGAACTGGCAGGCCTTATTTTTGCCGTATTCCATTGGTCAGGCCTATTGGGATTCAAGGGGTAAAAGAATAAATTTCCACTTCTTGAGGGTGGCATAATAGGTAAATGGAGGGAGGGAAGAAATTGATGTCAGCCGTATTTGGAAACAAATTGTTGCCTACCTTTCATTTGTGATTCTGTTTTGACTCTGTACTTAATACACTTTTACTTCGTGTAAACATCATTTTTAAGAGGTTAATTGGTATGAGGAGGGCCTTGGATCCCATTTTGGATTTTCAGCTGTCAAATAGTAAAATAATTTTCTTGAGATCCAAGTAAAGACCCTCAAAGACAGAATTATAATGCCACTCTTGTTTTAATAAGAGGGAATTCTTCAGGAGGGCTTTCATACTCCCTTAATTTCTCTTTATGAGCTGGTGAGGTATGAGTCATTGTGCCTTATAGATCAATGTCTAAACAATGCTGGTTTAGGTAAGATGAATTAGACAGGAAACATTTATTACTTGGACACGATAGTACACTTGACGCAGAGGATTACCTCCCAATGCACTATTTGTTAAACAGTAATGTCCCCATAGTTCTTAAGAACAGTGGGATAATAACAGATCTCTGCATTGTTGTTCAAATTAGAATAAAATTATAGTTCGTAATATGTACCTTAATTTGCACTTCAAATTTAAACTTATTTGAAATATTGTATTCATCTACTGAGGTTAATTTGGCTTTCTTGAATATAGTGATTTTCGCTTATGGTTTTATTAGAATTTATTGTAATCATTATAAAATTGTTTTTTGATTTTGCCTTGGGTAATACTTGGTTTTATTTTGATAAATGGGCACTTAAGAAAATAGTTACACAGCCTATTATTGATTGAAATGTTTATTATTCCATTGGAGTTGTTTTGTTAGTACTTGACCAGAACTTTCAATTCATTTTAAACATTTTATTCACAGAAGTGTTAGAGGAAGCTCTTGTAGGAAATGACAGTGAAGGCCCACTATGTGAATTGCTTTTTTTCTTCCTGACTGCCATCTTCCAGGCGATAGCGGAAGAAGAAGAGGAAGTAGCCAAAGAGCAAATAACTGATGCTGACACCAAAGGTCAGAACTCAGTGTTATTGATGATTGATAGTAACTTTGTAGTGAAACTCATTTTGAAGGTTATTTTAAAATTAACTTGCTTTTACAGTTATAAAGCATAGTTGTTCAAGTTACCCGATTCTTGAGTCGTATACTAACAGCACATTATCAGTTGCTTTATAAAAACTTTGTTTTAATGTATCCTGTTTCTGATGACCTTAAAAATATTTCCTCCCCAATCTATCTTGCTATTTACTCCTTTAGATTTCTCCTATAATTTAGGAGCATTGCAGATGTCATTGACCAGTGTCTGTAATTCCAAGAGATTCTGCTAAGTAGCACTGATTTTTTTGCCTCCATCTAAGGAAATATTTTAATTGTTGTTATTAATACTTTAAATTGAAAATATTACTGTGATTTCATTTTCAGATCTTATCCAACAGTTTTTAAATCAGGGTTAAGTAAAATTTATTTTGTTTTATTTCATTAATTAGTTTGAACTTGAAATTTTGCTCTTTAAATTCTATGCACTTAAGTATCTAGAGTCAGTGTGTGGTACACATTAATATATGAATGATTCTTGGAGAAAACCTTTTTTATTTTTAAAACGATATGTTCACTATTTTGTTTAGGATTTACCTCAATCACAGCAATTGTTAAGCATTTATATTAAGAGGTTAATTTGGCTTCCTAAACAACACTCTGTGAACTTTGCCACATGTGTGATTTAGGATCGAAAGCTTTATTAAACAATACTTTAGTGGATTGCATAAAAATTCACAATAAGAAATAACTGTTGGGAGACATCTTGATAGCAGAGTTCTGGTACAGAAAAGTGGGACATTTCTCCATCTGGATAGTATTTGTCGGCCTTAGATAATTTGAGCTCAGTTTTCTTTTAGGCCTCGTCCCTGGAGCAACAGGATAATGATGAATGTGCATCCAATGTTGGTTGCCTTTTGATTTTACAGCCTGAGTTCAAGGAAAATTCAGAGAGTGCCAAAAAATGTATACACATTTTAAGAAAGGAAAAAACTGTATTAAAATTGTAATACTCAATATATACCGATAAAAAATGAATACAAGTCATGTGTATACATATTTTTGGCACTACTGGTATATTCTCTAGCTTGAGTGCCAATCACCATAGGTCCCTTATCAAGGCCATTGTAGCAATATAGTCCCCATCTTCATCTCAGGTGACTTAGTCAATTAAATGAGATTCTGTTAAAGGGAAGACAGAAGGGAAAATCCATTTATAAAATGTCTAAAGATTATCTAAGATGACAAGTACCAGCACTAAAAATGGATTATCTAAGACCGATACACTGCAGCAAATATTCATTCTTGTAACCATTAGGTTATTGTAACGACCAATAACATCACAGGGTTATTGACCAAGTGATGTTGTTGGTCATTAACACAATATTTATGACCTTAATACAAGACATAAAACTGTCTTTAATTCAGGATTTGAAGCAGATGAGTATTGTAGTTTGGAAGTCTTGATGACAAAAAGTGGGGTGACAAGAAAATTGTGTTGAAAAAAACAACTTTACATTGTAAAGGCAAAATATATATGACTGTTGGTATTTTTGTATTGTTATTATATATTCTATTCATGATTTGTTTGACCTGTAATTTCTATAGTTCTAGTCCTACATCTATAAATATAAGGTCTACCTCTGAATAAAGTTTTTAATGCTCGTTTTGAAAATATTTAAATGTTAGGGAGGGAAAAAACATACTTTGGAATTTTTCACCTTTCTCTCACTTCCCTATTATTGGCCACATTTTACCTGGTTATTTCAGTTTTAATAAGGGCGTAGATTGTTCCCCCAGGTATTTTTCATACGTTCTCCCATCTCAGTAACAAGAAAGCTTTTCCACACTCTTCCTGAAAGCAATTGAATAGTCAGGTAGTAGTAAATATTCTCTGACTTCTTTAGCTGATGTTATTAGCTGGTGTTTCCTGCCATTTCTAGAAAGGGGGAAATTGTGCAGAAGGGAAAAGTATGAATTTATCTTAGTAATGAGAAATCTACGTAAGGTTCAATGAGGTTATTTACTGAAGATCACATAGCTAATAAGTGATATAAAACACTATATATGCATTGTTTCATTTACTCCTCATCTCACCCTTGTGAGGTAGATATAATTATTTTTGCCTTTCACATATAAAGAAACTTAGACTTGAGGAGTTTAATTAACTTGCCCAAAGACACACGGCTAATAAGAAAGTGATGGCATACAAACTCCGGCAGCCTGGTCTAGCCTCATAGTGACTGTGCTATTTGGCCTCATAATATGGCTAAGAAGTTGAAATTTTGAATATTTGTTCCCCTAGCATTGCCTATAAAATTAGCTGCAAGAAGATCTAATTCTTGGGCCTTAATCTCCCTGTTTTTATATCAAATCTTCGAAATTTTGACCAGCAACTTTTAAAATCTTATATTAAAAATATTTATTCCTCTCTTTAGTCTTACATCATAAATTTAAAAACCCTTCAAAGTATGGGGAAAAGAGTATCCTCCTTATATAGAATAGTTTTGTGTATTTGCCGCAACATCATTGTTTAATGTTGGAATTTTATGTACCTAATTTTAGATTACTATGATAATAAATGTGTCTTTTAACATGTTAGTTTAATACAATTAAAAGTAAACTGTTGTTTTGTTGGTTGTCCATTTCCTAAGGCCTTTATTAGCCTTTGTCTTAGGAAATTGTAACTTACAATAGATAAAATAGGTTGGATGTGGTGATTGCGGCAAAGGGAGAGAGCCAGTACACTTTCACAGCTCTTCAACTAGGACTGTTGTTAATTTTAGAGTGCCTATTAATTTTGTTTGTTCGGCTTTATATGTGAAATGAAAATTAAGAAAGTCTTAGGTCTAATATTTCCTTGGTGAGGAAGAATATAATTGTAATGTCTGTCTTTGAACTAGATTCACGGCTTGGTAGGAATAACCTCTGCATATATGTAATACTTAGTCAGATAATTTCTCCTGTGTGATATTGTTTATGCTTTAACTGCCATGAAGTTGTCACTGATTGTAATCAGACATGATCCTAGAGCTGCCTTTTTCCTGTAGTAAAGGACAGCAGTTCTGTTCTCTAAGGTTCATTTTGTGAGTTTGTGAACTTGGGGAGAGGAACCATATAGTTGTAGAAGGTTAATGAACCACGGGACCAGTTTCGCCCAGTGATTTTCCAAATTCTAATCCATAGAGCCCTACAAGTTGTACTGTGATTGCTCGGTGCCACTGCAGGAGAGTTGGAAAGATGAATGGGCAGGATTGTCATCTGCATACCCCACTTTAACAAGGGCACTTTTTATCTCTTTTATGTTGGGCTTCTAAGAAATATTTGAAGAATTTGAAAACTGCTCATCTAGACTCAGCCCTTTAAGAAAAATGAAGCCGATTAAATGATTTGTCTGAAGGCTACATAACTAAGAACTAGGGACTGGCAGAGCTAAGACCAGAATATACATTATCTGACTTTCAGTCTGAAGCTGTGTCCACTATACTATGATATAGCAGAAGGGTTTTTTGTAAGCTTAAAGTTTTTGAAGCTGACACTAATTTTTTTTGTCATCTATGCATTACAATTAGAAATAATTGTGTATACTAGTGCTTTAAATACATCTGTACTTATAGATTTGCTCTTTAGTCCTATTTGTACCCTAAGCACTGTTTTCAAAGCTAAAGCAATTTGCTTAGAAAATACAGGAAAATCTTCCTATTTCTTGGACTGGAGAGTTTTCAAATTAAAAACGGGCAATTTAAATGAAGAGGATAAATCAGTTCTTTTAGCTATTTTTCTGTGCTGGATTTGTGATGACTACAACCTATACTTTGTTATGATTCAATCTTAAAATATTTATAAAAGATTGGATATCTTCAAGTGGATTCTGATTTTCAGAGTAGATTTTTAAGTTATATTGAGCAAGGAGATTTGTTTTTCACTCTAAAGTACATTTTACCATTTTGGAATGTGTATATACATCTTGTTGGTAACTTGGAAATTGTCTTTTCTATGTTAGGTAAGGAGAATGTTAGCATTTGGTGCATGTCGTAGGATTTGTAGTTTCAGATGGAGACTAGCCAGAATGTGAATGATGCTTGTTGTACCTAGTGTTGGTCCTTTGAGGTTCGTGAATGTTAAGCTGTTTGCTGTGTCTTTCATCATTTTAAAAGGGCATTGTTCCCAAATATTCCAGCTTTGATTTGCACTAGAATAAAGTATTTATTTCCTTAAAGATTTAACAGAGGCTTTGGATGAAGATGCAGACCCCACAAAATCTGCACTGTCTGCAGTTGCATCTTTGGCAGCTGCATGGCCGCAGTTGCACCAGGGTATGTGTGGGCTTTATTTTTTTTTTTATTGGCTTTTTATTTTTAATTTTATAAAGGTACATTTTACATTGCTGAGAATTTGCTGTTTATATTCTAAATGACTATTTCATTTTTAACAACTATAGGCTGCAGTTTGAAAAGCTTGGATCTTGATAGCTGCACTCTTTCTGAAATCCTCAGACTACACATCTTAGCTTCAGGTGCTGATGTCACATCAGCAAATGCAAAGTACAGATACCAGAAACGAGGGGGGTTTGATGCTACAGACGATGCCTGTATGGAGCTTCGTTTAAGCAATCCCAGTCTGGTGAAGAAACTGTCAAGCACGTCAGTGTATGATTTGACACCAGGTAAACTTGGCAAGTTAGGGTCTGTATAACCTGCCCACTTTCTACCCTTTGAGGCCTCTTACATCCAGAAAACCTAGGTAGCTGATGAGAAATTTTAGATGATAATCAGTTTTAAAAAAGAAAGAGAGAAAAGTTTTATTTTTTTAAAAAAGTGTTGGTATACCAATAGTGACCTAAATTGAAACTACTGTTGTTGTTCATATTAGCTTTAATTATTTATGATTTTCTTTCCTTTTTTTTTGGATTTTCTATTGTTTTAAAAATTTATGGTAAATCTACTGAATCTAAGTTTAAAAGGATAAGTGAGAATTAACTAGCTTTCGTTTTTATTAATTAGTATATCAGAAGTGTAAGCTGTGGCTGCTAAATTTTAACATTTCCTTGAATAAGTATTTGAGGTATGAGAAACAGTATATAAAGTTAAGATGAAGTTCTTTTTCACTTTATTTTTTAAAAAGAAAATTATACAAATATATATAGTTTAATGTGCTTAAGAGAACATGTAATAGAAGTAGAGTACCTTAATTTTCAACATTCATATAGTTTTTATAATTTATGGTAGAGTTTTTATATAGTCTTTTCAGAGTAGCAATTTGCCTATTGCCATTTTTTAAAAATTTATGTGGTTATATTTTTGTTTTGATTTGAACTTCATTTGTGAGCCTAAAAATTGCAACTTGAAAAACAATGCTTTGTAGTTTGAAAATTTTTCATATCTATGTAACTAGTATGTAAGGTAGTCAATAGTATTTGAAATGCCTTTATATCACATAACTGTTCAGTTGGACTCAAAGGTGCTTTTTTCTGAAGACATGCCATTGGCATGTTTGATCTTAAGAGACTTTCCCCTATTCTTTATTAAGCATTTTTACATTGAGCCACAAATTAAAATTTTTCCAAAACAGTTTCTTTTTTGTCATTAATAATGTAGAAATTATTTATTGATTTTTAACAGGAGAAAAAATGAAGATACTTCATGCTCTCTGTGGGAAACTACTGACCCTAGTTTCTACTAGGGATTTTATTGAAGATTATGTTGATATATTACGACAGGCAAAACAGGAGTTCCGGGAATTAAAAGCAGAACAACATCGAAAAGAGAGGGAAGAAGCAGCTGCTAGGTAGGAGATAATTATAGTCAGTTGTGCTAATGAAAGCTGTTTATTTCTTTGCATCTAGAACCATTTTTCACATTGGACTATAATGTGACATTGGCTCACACTGATGTTTAATGGCTTTACCAAGAGGTTATGAATGGATTACTATATTATGGTTTTTAACTTTCAGAATTCGTAAAAGGAAGGAAGAAAAACTTAAGGAGCAAGAACAAAAAATGAAAGAGAAACAAGAAAAACTGAAGGAAGACGAGCAAAGAAATTCAGCTGCAGATATATCTATTGGGTATGGTTTGAATTATACTGTTCATTTGGCTTTCCATAAAGAATAAAAATCAAGACTTTATATTCTAAAATGCTTTCAAATTTTTAAAGAAAACTAGTTTTCTATAGGTACCTAATATGTTAGTGAGCCTATGAAATTTACATATAGACAGTCCTCAAGTATACATGTGTTGTGTTTTCAAAATACAGGGAATCTAGAATTCATTTTCTCATAGATAATTTCCCAGAAAACTTTTAATAGTCTGTTTTTAACCAGTAATATATTTCTAGTATTAATAGTAATATCTACCCCCTCTACTACCACCATCATTGCAGTTATACACTGTGCTTCCCAGAGCTCCTCTGAGCCTGTTGAAGAATAGGGATAAGATGGGCGGTTTTGGTAGACGGTATAAGGAAAGGTTGAAAGCGCCTTAAGCAATTTAGTGACTACCTAAGTATTTTATTGCATTTCAAAATATTTGGGATGAAGATTGATTGTGAAGATAAGTGGGAATATTGTAAATGGCAAACCATATTTAAAGTTAGCAGAAATAATCTTTTTTTAAAAAAAAAAAAAATCTGCAATGGAAGATTCCAAAATCCCCAATATTGCAAAATTAATACATTGACTTTTGATTAAACTTACGTGTAAAAATACGTATTAAGTTTTAAGATCATAGGTCACAGACTTGGAAAACTATACTTTATATATGTCCATCAACAATACTTTAAGAAATTGACTTGGGATACCTTAAGAAAGTTAATAGATAAGGCACCTAAAGTACAAGTAACCAAAGAAAAAGTCGATAATTGGACTTCATCAAAATTAAAAACTTGTGTTTCAAAGCACATTGTCAAGAAAATAAAAAGACAACCCAGTGAATGGGAAAAAATATTTGCAAATCATATATCTGATAGTGTAATATCTAGAATATATAAAGACTCATACAACTCAACAATAAAAAGGCAACCCAATTCAAAAAATGGACAAAGGATTTTAATAGGCATTTCTCCAAACAAGATATATAAGAAGCACATGAAAAGATGCTCAGTGTCATTAGTCATTGGGGAAATGCACATCAAAATCACAATGAGTTACTACTTCACACTGGTATGGCTATATAATCCAATTGAGAGACAATAACAAGTGCTGGTGAGAATGTGGAAAAAATTGGAACTTTCATATATTGATGGTGGGGATATAAAATGGTGCAGCCGTTGGATAATTTTGGCAGTTCCTCAGACAATTAAACCACCTGTTACCATATAGCACAGCAAGGGAATTACCATATAATTCCAAGAGAACTAAGAACATATGTTCACTCAAAAATGTATACATGAAAGTTCATAGCTGCATTATTCTTAATAGCCAAAAAATAGTAACAACCAAATGTCTGTCAATTGATGGATGATATATTCCTTTTGTAGTATATCCGTACAGCAGAATATTATTCAGCAATGAAAAGGAATGGAATTCTGTTACATGCTATTATACAATGTGGATGAACTTTGAAAACATTATGCTATAAGTGAAAGAAGCTAGTCCCAAAAAGTCATGTATTGTATGATTCCATTTATATGAAAAGTCCAGAATAGGCAAATCCATACCAGTGAGTAGATGATTGGTAACCAGGGGCAATGGGAAAGAAAAAATGGAAAGTGACTTCTATGGTGTTTTTCTTTTTGGGATGAAGAAAATGTTCTGGAATTAAATAGGGGTAATGATCACACAACCCTGTGAATATACTAAAAAATACTGAATCGTGCACTTTAAAATGGTGAATTATATCTCAATTTTTTTTACATTTTGTAAACTTTTTCCAGTTATACTGAGATGTAAATGACAGATAACATTGCATTAGTTTAAGGTGTGCAATGAAATGATTTGATTTATGCATATATTCCGACATGGTTACCACAGTAAGTTTAGTTAATATTCGTCACCTCATATGGTTACAAATTTTTTCCTTGTGATATCTCAGGTTTTTTTTTTTTTAAAGAAAATAAGCGTGTTATAGATCCCACTACTTTGTATTTTTTATATTCATCTAGCCGTACTCGTTTCCATTATCTCTGGCTCCTGAATGAATACATTGCAGGTTGCAAACCTCATTTTGTATATAGGACATATATGGTGGAATTTATTTCAAGGTTCATACAACTTTAGTTTTAATTTGGACAATATAATGGATTAGGTAAAACATCCAACTGTGTTTATTCTGCCTACTTAACTACATATAAAATTTATCTACTTCTCTCCTCCACTCTTTGTCTGTTTATCTCCTTTCTACTCTGAGCCACCATAACCTCCCAGCCAGCTACCTGCACTATTATAATGGCCTCTTTACTGGTTTCCCCTCATCTACCTTCTCTCCCAGATCATTTTCCACATAGCAGCCGAAGTGCTTTAATCATACTGCTTCCCTTTTCTAAACTCTTTTACTTTTTTACCATTGCTTTTTGAATAATGCCCTACAAGACCCACTATGATCTAACCCTGCCTTTTTCTCGTCCATATCTTGGATTACTTGTTTTTCTTTTACAGTCTTCTCAAAATTAAAAGCTCTTCCTTTTCTCTTCAGCTCAATGCCTTTGCATATATTATCACCTCTGCCAAAAATGGAGATTTCTTCTGCCACCTTACTCCTTCCCAGTCTCCAGTATTGCAGTTTAAATGTCACTTCTTCAAGCCTTTCTTGATCCCTGAAACTAGATCTAGAGCTCCTTGAAATGCTTCCATAGCACTTTGAACTTCTCCTTTCTTAGTACTTATTACATTTATTAATTTTACAATGGTTTATGTAATTATCTGTTTTCTCTGCAATACTATAAATGCTGTGTCATCTTGTTCACTGCTTCCTATGCATGATGCAGGGCACTTCATAGGCAGGCAATAAATTTTTCATGAATGGAATTATATATTCATTAATTAATATAATCTTTGTTTTTTTATCCTAAAGGGAGGAAGAAAGGGAAGATTTTGATACTAGCACTGAGAGCAAAGAAATAGAGCAAAAGGAACTAGATCAAGACACGGTCACTGAAGACGAAGATGACCCAGGATCACATAAAAGAGGCAGAAGGGGTAATACAGAAATTTCTTAAGGACATACTTGCTTATTTTTAATTGATAAGGCACTTTATTATTTCATTTATTCTGAAATATACATTAGATTACTTTCATTTGTGATTCAAAGATGTGTTTATATTTTAAATGCCCAACTCATAGCTGTGGTAAGTTTTTTCAATGACCATTTTGTTATAAAATGGTGTTATGAAGTTACATTAGTATATTTATGGTTAGGTCTTTATTCACATGTAACTTATACTTTAGGGAAGAGAGACAATATTCCTCTCTTTAATAGGTCAGTTACTTATAACTTCTACTTTTGGTTAGCGAGTTTTGTTGAGTTTTTTTATTAACTACATTACACTAGGCCATATAGAAATTTTAATTCTGTAATGTACTCATTCAACATACATTGAATGCCTCTTAAATAGAACAGTAAATGCTTGTGATTGGTGTCATATCGCTGAGAATGGAAGTCTCTACTGCCTTAAAATAATTTCTGGATCAATGAGAATACATGTTTGGAAAACTATAGATACAAATTACTTATGAGGATCTTTAACCATCTTCATTTGATAACTATTGAAGGAGAGCCTTATGTTTATTCTGTGCCTATAATTTGGATGGTATTTTTTTTTCTATATTAGTTTGTAAATGGTTATTATAAATAGGCAGACAATCACCTGTATCATAGAGGCTATATTCTCTGATTACAATGCAATTGATTTAGAAGTCCAAAACAAATAAACCTCATATGATTAGGGTTTTAAAACATACTTCCAAGCAATGGATCAAAAGAGAAACCCTAATGGAAACTAGGAAATATTTAAAATTAATCAGTACTGCATCTTAACACTTGTTGGATACAGTCCCTCTACTTAAAGGAAAATTTACAGCTTTAATACATATTTGGAATGGAGAAAGGCAATTTGATCTGGGCATTTATTTAAGAAGTTAGAGATAGAAAATAGAATAATCCACCCAAATACAAGGAAACAATAGATATGAGTAGAAATGAATAGAAAATAAAACCATAATAGAGAACAACAAAGCCAAAAGTTTGTTCTTTGAAAAAGACACAAATGAGACAAACTTTTGTTGCAATTCATTGTGGGGGGGGGGATCACAATAAACAAAATTGAGACTCAAAAGGGAAGTAACATAACTACAGATAAAGTAGAAGTTTAAAGATAAAGGGACAATATATACAATTTTATGACAGTAAATTTGAAAATGGAGGCAAAATGAGCAAAATCCTAGAAAAACATAAATTATGAAAAAGGATTCATGAAAAAATTAAAAATGTGAGTAATTCTAAACCATCAAAGATCTTGAATTAGTATTAAAAATCTTCCTACAAAGAAAATATCAGTCCAAGACAACTTCATAGGTTAGTTAATTCTGCCAGTTTTAAAGAAGCAGATAATTCCAATCTTATACAAACTCTTTTAAGCAAAAAAAGTAGAAAAAACACTCTTCAACCTTATTGAAGCAATTTGCTAGTGACTGAAATCAGAGAGAAGTTTAATTCTTCAATACATCATAAAAGGCCAGGCAGGTCACCAGAAATCAGGCTCTTTTCCATCTTATTGGTACTGCCATCCTTATATTTTTCTCCCATCCTCATATTCCGAAATGATTTATCATCATGTCTCCATTCTAGCTAGTTGGAAGAGGGTAAGAAGAAAGAGAGGCACAACTCTGAGGTTACATGTAATGCTTCTGCTACAGTCTCTGACCAGACGTTTCTCCTGGAGCAGTGCCTACTGGGGAAAGAGGGTCTGGGAAGCATTGTCCTTTGTTTGGATTTCTGTGTGCCCAACTAAAAGTTAGGGGTTCTTGTATCTTAAATCAGTGGTTAGTAAACTACAGCCCATTGGCCAAATCTGCCCTGCCCCCTGTTTTTATATACCCATAGGCTAAAAATGATTTCTACAGTTTAAAATAGTTGAAAATTTTTTAAAAGAATGTTTTGTGACATGTGGAAATTATAGAAAATTCAGATTTCAGTGATCATAAGTAAAGTTTTATTTAACATAGCCATGCTCATTCATTTACATAGTACCTATGGCTGCTTTCATGCTACAATGGCAGAGTTGAGTAGCTGTGACAGAAAGCATATGACCCACAAAGCTTAAAATATTTATTTACTAGCTAGCCCTTTGTAGAAGTAGTTGGCTGACTCCTTCCTTAGGAAGGACTGGATATGTTTTGTAGAATAACAGACTCTGCCACTCTCTCCAGTATGGAGATCACAGATTTTTATGTGTCCCTTTATATTTAAGTGTACCAGCTTCTTATTAACATAGTAGATTAGTCTGTTGTGCTGCCGTAACAAAATACCACAGACTAAGTGGCTTAAACAACAGAAATTTATTTTCTCACAGTTCTGGAGGCTGGAAGTCCAAGATCAAGGTACCCGCAGGGTTGATTTCTGGTGAGACCTCTCTCCTCAGCTTGCAGGATAGCACTTTCTCTCTGTCCTTGCACAACCTTTCCTCTGTGCCCACAAGCAGAAAGAGTACACTCTCTGGTCTCTCTTCCTTTTCTTATAAGGACACCAGTTCTCTTGGATTAGGGCCCCCTATTTTTATGACCTCATTTAACCTTAATTACCTCTTTAAAGGACCTGTCTCCAAATATAGTTACATTGGGGTTTACGATTTCAACCTGTAAATCTGGGAGCATACGTTTCAGTCCGTAACACATAATAACTTAGAGTACTTTATATTTTCCAGTGAAAATTTAAAATACGTTGATGATGATCAAATGTTGTTTCAACTATAGGGAAAAGGAGACAAAATGGATTTAAAGAATTTACAAGGCAAGAAGAGATCAACTGTGTAACAAGAGAGCCTTTCACTGCTGATGAGGAAGAAGCTTTAAAACAGGAACACCAACGAAAAGAGAAAGAGCTCTTAGAAAAAATCCAAAGTGCCATAGCATGCACCAACATCTTTCCCTTGGGCCGTGACCGCATGTATAGGCGATACTGGATTTTCCCTTCTGTTCCTGGATTGTTTATTGAAGAGGATTATTCTGGTCTCACTGAAGACATGCTGTTGCCTAGACCTTCATCCTTTCAGAATAATGTACAGTCTCAAAATCTTCAGATATCCACTAAAACTGGGGAGTCTTTGTTGTCTGAATCTACCTCCAACATTGACCAAGATCCATATGATTATTCTGTGCAGCTGCCAAAACCAGTGCGTAAGCCAAATCGGTGGTGCTTTTACAGTTCTTGTGAACAGCTTGACCAGCTTATCGAAGCTCTTAATTCTAGAGGACATAGAGAAAGTGCCTTAAAAGAAACTTTGTTGCAAGAGAAAAGCAGAATATGTGCACAGCTAGCCCATTTTTCTGAAGAGAAATTTCATTTTTCAGGTAAACTTGCAATAAAAACTATTGTCTTTATTTTTCTCTCCTTGTAAGCTCTGGTTAAAATTAAACATTTTTCAAACTATTAGAGCTGTATTTAAAACACCTTATCTTTCGTTTGGACCATGTTCTCGGTTTGAAAGAGAAAGTTCGCCACTTAGAGAAACAAGGTTCTCTAGGTTCCACTGAGTTCCATTTGGATTATGAGGAACACATCTAGCTATGTGAGAAGATACATAGTCTTCCTGATCTCATTCCTTTATCAGTAGACTCTGAACACCCCGGGCACTAAGGTTACCATCAGTTTCAGAGATCTAATAGTGAGTAAGGCCACTCATTAAGTGTTTTGGCTGAGAGTCCAGGGACAGGTTCCATTAGTGATCACTTCTTTGGAGATTGGCTACAAGGGCGGATCAGGTAGCAACATTTCCTATTTGATGGCTGGTCCATTGATGACAGATAAGAAAAAGCAATAAGGTGTGTTTAAGTGTAAGTTTTTATATTACTGAGATTGTCTAGGTAGAGAACTTAAATGTAGAGGCATATTACCATGACTACTTTAATTCTGTTTAGGATTAAAAACTGGATCACAATTTTTTTTAACAGCTTAATTGAGATTTAATTCATATACCATACAATTCACCATGAAAAATGTAAAATTCAGTGGTTTTAGTATATTCACAGATATTTGCAACCATCACAGTCAATTTTAGAACATTTTCATCACCTCATAAAGAAACACCTTTAGCTACCATCCCCCATAGACGTAAGCAACCACAAATCTATTTTCTGTCTCTGTGTTTGAACGTTTTATATGAGTGATATCATATAATACATGGTCTTTTGTGACTGACTTCTTTCACTTAGCATAATGTTTTCAAGATTCATCTAAGTTGTAGCATGTATCAGCACTTCATTCCTTTTTATGGCCAAATAATGTTCCATTGTATACCATATTTTATTTATCCATACATTAGTTGATGGACTTCCTGTTACCACCTTTGGCTATTAAGAATAATGCTGCTGTAAACATTTGCATACAAGTTTTTCTGTTGACATACATCATTTCTCTTGAGTATAAACCTAAGAGTGAAATTACTGGTTCATATGGTAATTCTATTTAATCCTTTGAGGAACTGCCAGACTGTTTCCCAAAGTGGCTACACCATTTTATACTCCTGCCAACAGTGTATGAGGATTAAGATTTCTCCATGTCTTTGCCAATGCTTGTTGTTTGACTTTTTTATTCTAGCCATCCTAGAAGTGTGAAGTAGTATCTCATTGTGGTTTTGACATTCATTTCCTGAATGACTAATGATGTTGAGCATTTTTTCATGGTCTTGTCAGCCATTTGTATATCTTCCTTAAAGAAAAGTCTATTCAGATCATTTGCCCATTTTAAAAATTGGATTATTTGTCTTTTTATTGAATTCCAACAGTTCTTTATATATTCTAGATACAAGTCTCTTATCAGATAAATAATGTGCAAACATTCCCCCCGCTTTTAATTGCACTTGAGGATTATCTAAGTGTTTTTATATCCATTATCTCACAATCATAATAGTCACATGGGGTAATTGTATTTTTTTAATAAGGAAATACTAATAAAGGTGTCGGATAACTATTTCAGACAAACCTCAAACTGATAGCAAACCTACATACAGTCGGGGAAGATCTTCCAATGCATATGATCCATCTCAGATGTCTGCAGAAAGGCAGCTTGAATTAAGGCTGAGAGATTTTCTTTTGGATATTGAAGACAGAATCTACCAAGGAACATTAGGAGCAATAAAGGTTTGTAACTGTTCCCATTTTTAGTTTACCTAGTTACCAGAATTTTGGTCATATCTGTTCATTTATTTGATATAAGCAAGGCATGTGTGTTTTGAATAAATACCAGGGGATGATTTTTTTTTTATAAAAACTAAGTTTATTCCCATCAAAATGTTTACATATGGATATAAATCTTTCTTAAATATGCTATATGACTATCCATTTTCCTAAACAGAATTTAATGAACATATTGACCTTTTTAATATTAATTTCTAATATTTTTTAAAATATCTGTTTTATGGTATTTTCCTCCGAGATATTGAAATGTGTAAGGATATTTTCTTCTTCCTTGACTAGCTCCTGCCTGCTCTGCTGAGTCTGGTTTGTTTATTGGTTTCTTTGTTACCTTTTTAAAATCTGTAAGTAATTCATGCTTGATATATGTGTTCTGTTCATTCCTTTGCTATCATCTGTCACTTTTTTTGCTACTATCAGGTGACCAATCTTAGAATTGTATATGACTTCCCTACGTAGAGAATAAGGTACCAAGTTTCCATCTATGAATGATACGAATTCCATTTTGACCACTTAGCAATCTTATTTTTAGATCCCTTTTTGATTCACAATCTGTTCTAGAATATTCATGAATTTTTCATATGTGCATTAAACCTCATACTTCTTAGGAGCAACATACGCCATTTTTCAGGATTAGTAAATTTGAGTTTTGTTACAGGTTGCAGATCGACACATCTGGAGATCAGCATTAGAAAATGGACGGTATGAGCTTTTAAGTGAGGAAAACAAGGAAAATGGGATAATTAAAACTGTGAATGAAAATGTGGAAGAGGTGGAAATTGATGAGCAAGCAAAGGTCATAGTAAAAGACAGGTATAAAATGAGTTTTTTAAAGGAACCATCACTTTTCCCTGCCACTCTAATTGTAAATTTTTCTGATGTAAATGTTTCTTCTTCAAAAAAAAATATTTTAAAATCTTATCGTGAAGGCTTTAATATTTATAACTACTGAAATGATGATTTTGCTAAACCTCAGGCTCTCTGTTACTCTATTTTGTACTGATACAGCCAAAAGGCAACTTCTTAGGATAATGGTAATTTCTCAAGTTTTAAAAAAAAGTCTTTGAACTTAACATTTGATTAATTTCAGAAAGTAACTTTATACTATTTATTTTACTTTTCTGTAGGAAAACTTAGTAAATTGTGGTAGACTTAAACATTATTTGAACTAGTTATCCGAACCTATATCTCTATAGATAAATATTTTTACTTTTTTGGAGTTATTCTGGATAATATCTGCCCTTAAAGGGAGTTTATTGTCTAGGAGGAAATGGTGGAAAGACATTAAGCTAGCGATTAGAGAATACAGTGAGCGTTCTGGTAGAAGTGAATACCCAGTGCAAATGTTTGTCTTGGTAGACAGACATGGAAGACAGCAAAGGAAATGCTAGAGGAAGTGACTCCAAACCTGAGACCTAAATGGGAAAGATCTGATACTAGGAGGGAAGACGTTGTACCAAAGGCTTTGAGTGGACGGGTTTGTGCTTTTAAATGACCGTTTCAGCTGCAGCATGGAGATTTATTGCCAAGGTAGTAAGATTGGAGACTAAGGGACTAGTAAGAAGGCACCTGTAAGTGTCCTACCCAGTAAAAGTAGAAGCAAGAGAAACAGAGATAAGCTGTGTGAGATACTTATCTTTCAGGCCCATCATTGTCACCTCACTAAAACTTTTTCCCTATGCCTTGTTTCATCCACTTTACTGACACCAAATATTTGCCCTTCTGACCACCTTAAATAATTTGATATTCAGTTTAGCTTTTGATTCATATATTTATCTGCCTTTCCTACTATCTTAAGAGAACTCCTTGAGTTTGAGGAAACTATTTCACTTATAGGTATAAGGAAGCATTTGGATGAATGAGTGGACTCAAGTTTCACCTAATAGTATTTTTAAGTACCCTAAACTCTTCATTGTTTTAATTGTAGACTTTTGGGCATAAAAACAGAAACTCCAAGTACTGTCTCAACTAATACAAGTACACCGCAATCAGTGAGCAACGTCGTTCATTACCTGGCAATGGCACTTTTTCAAATAGAGCAGGGCATTGAGCGGCGTTTTCTCAAAGCTCCACTTGGTAAGTATCTGCTTTTAATTCAAAATAGTAGTTATGTTTTAAATAATTTTGAAGTAGAACTTTATTGGCTGACATAATGAAATTGATTGGTTTGAAAAACTTGAGATTGTGTTTTCATTTTAATATATGAGCTCTTTCAGGTGAGATTTATTTTTAAATAATACTTAAATGCTATTTTAAAATTTTGTTCTAGATAGTCATTCATTTTAATAACTGTCTTTTTAACTATTTCTGTCAGTCTCTTCTTTTGTGAAAGCTTCATCAAAAGAAACATGACCAAAACCTGTGACTAGCCAGACCTTGAATAAACAAAGATTGTACATAAATTATTTTATTGTTATTTAAAACAGAACCCCAAAGAGTTACATAAATGTAACTACATACCACCATTAGGGGTATGGTTTGATAATGTGGGTCACTAACCTGAGAACTGTATGAGTGCTAAATCATAAATACCAAGTGTTAAATGCTACACAGATGAGAAAATACTCTATAATTTATGGCTAGGATGATAGAAATAATATTGTCTAGATCATGTTTCAGCAGCTTAGGAAATTAATATGCTTCTAGGGACTAATCCAAGAACATAATCATTATGTCTTTAGGAAAATATGTTTCAAGTTCTGAATCAATTTTTTTTTTTTTTTTTTAGTTTTAGGTATACAAAACAATGAAATAGTTAGACATTTCACTCCTCACAAAGTGATAACCCTCCTCTCCCAATCTATTGCCCCTCTGACATCATATGTATCTATTACAATTCCATTGACTCTATTTCCTATGCTGTACTCCATATCCCATGACTATATATATATTAAATTATAGTTGACATACAATATTATTCAGCTTCAGCTTCAGGTGTACAGTGCAGTAGTCAGGCATCTATACCATCCATGAAGTGGTCTCTCTAATAAGACATGTGCCCATCTGACACCCTACAAAATCTTTACATTATTGATTACATTCCCCTAACTGTCCTTCTGAATTAATTTTAATGTCGTAACTACCTCTGCTTTCCTGTGGTCTTTCTCAAATGTTGAATTAATTTATAATTCATCATATCAAGATAATTTATATCAATAACTGGGTACTAGAAAAACAATTTTTTAAAACCATACCATTTTGGTCTCATATAGACTAAAATCCTTTAAAAAATATTTGAATATTACCTATTGAGTAGTGAAAACAAAATTTTATAAATAGATGGTGTTATCAGAGCAATTTTGGAACATGAATATATTTGTAATGTGTCTATTTTTAATTGAAGAGCTCTGGCCAGTATCTCATTGTTCTAATAAGCCGATCCATATTTTTTTATAAGTTGATAATTCCACCATGAGCTTAATAACTCACTTTTCACATTGAAAGTAGCATTTTTAAGAAATAAAATGCATATGATCACAGCTCACAAAGATATCAGAGTTTGTATTTACTATATCACTCTTATTTCCCAGTTTTCAATATTTCTCAATATTTTTTGTGTCTAAATCAAATTACATGCACAAGGGATCTCTGTATTATTTCTTACAACCACATGTTGAGTCTACAATTATTTCAATTAAAATTTCAATTAAAAGTTACATGTAAATCACGTAGCTCATATAAATGTAACATATTACTAGTACACATCAGTCCTGTGATTTCAAAAGAGGTAAGTGATAAAACAGTTCTGATTTTTCCACTTCTGAAATTGCCATCTATTAAAGTTGTTTATAAGTTCAAGAGGAAAAAAAATCAAATTAATTGTTAGTGTGTCTGTGTTTCCATCAGTACATCTTATTAACCCTTTAGACAAAGGAAAAAAGTTAACATTGGGTGATGTTGCAACTTATATCTAATAGGTTGTATGACAGCTGAGTGCTATAGGATTCTTACGTACTATACAGCAGCATTATATACAGCAGTATTAGAACATTCATTTCATCCTGAAAGATATTTTTAAAAACTTTTAATTTGGATTCTTGTAAAATAGGAAAAGGTCAACTTACTTTGGTGGTATATATTGGTCAAAGTCAGTTGTTCATCATTTATAATACGGGGGTTACCATCTACCATTGCTGACCCATAAAGTGTTAATATTATAACTGATGTCAGTAGCTCTTTATGTTTAAGTCTTTGAAGGGTCTGTTTTGAATGGGATAGTAGGAGATGGAGGTGCCTGTGGGATTTCAAGATAGTCTAAATATTTAGAACAAGGTAATCAAGAATATCCTTAATCTGGGAGAGAAAAGAGGGTTCCGACTTTATAAATGATTGAGTAGAATATAAAATTTCCTCATTCTCAATAATTTTTCAACATAGCAAATTAACTATAGTAGGAATTTTTCCTGTTTAGGTTCAGAGATTATTTCAGTTTCTTGAGGAAACAAATAAGAAATAACAAATTCTACTATGTTCTACCTTCCCTAGTGTGGCCTTCTTATTCTAGTGATTCATCACATTGACAAAACTAGGATTTTTTTAAGTTGGGGAAGATAATCATATTTCAATTAATTATTTTAGATAAGATGTGAAAATTGCTTAGGTTGATAATTTCATCATTTATAAAGTCATGCTTATGGTTAAATCCTTAAGCTGTGAAAAAATCCTCAAACTAACTTTATCAATTTGAAATTAGGTAACACAGAAATTAATAAAGATCAAAAGGGAGATAGAAAAAAAAAGGACAAGACAAAGACAGAGGAAGATCAATCTAGTGTGAGAGATGGTAAATTTTTAACTTTTTAAAGAATTGTCTTTTTAAAGAATTATAATTTTACTTTCTATACTACTGAGTACTGGTTTACATATTTAGCTTTTGAAAGAAAACCTTGGATTTTTTTTTTTCTAATTGGGGAACGGTGTGTTTCTCCAGGGCCCATCAGTTCCAAGTCGTTGTCCTTCAATCTAGCTGTGGAGGGTGCAGCTCAGCTCCAAGTCCAGTCGCCGTTTTTCAGTCTTTAGTTGCAGGGAGCGCAGCCGGCAACCTTATTGTTGAGAGCTCGCACTCTAACCAACTGAGCCATCCGGCCACCCCAAAACCTTGGATTTTATATTTTGGAAGGGAATAGTTTTTTGGGCAAGCTTATAAAACAGTACCATCTTCCTAACATTTTCCGTTTTACATTTCACACCTGAGCTAATCACACTCTTTTGAATTGGTAGGTAAAAGGTTAACATTGGTGAATCTTAATATACTTAGATATTAGTGTTCATAAAAGAATGAACAGCTATGGAATGCATGTTTACTTATTTTGCATATAGTCTTTATTCACAGTATTTTTTTTTCTTTTACTCGCATAGGGAGAATTCAGAGTAGGCTTTTTTTATTGTTTTATCTCCTAGAGAAGCCTCCGTGGCATGGTCACATAGGTTACTGTACACTGGCAGTTAACAGTATGAAATCTCCCAGTGTAATATTTGATCATATGACTCTACCAATAGTAAAATGCTTTCATTTAGTAATTTCTTGAGGAATTTTTCTGTGCTAGCAGATAATGGAAAGTGAGAGAAACAAGACATTTCTGCCCGTGAGAGTTGGATTTAAGATTTAAAAAAAAAACAACAGAAAAATGGACTCAATTGTGTATACTGTTTTTTATCCTTATTTAAGTACTATATGAAAAATAGAAAAATGTGGACATCCATCTATTTTCATATTGTATATTTAGAATATTTTAAAGTGAGCAGGAATAGGTGGGCTAAAACTTGAACCTTGAGCTACCACTGTTTAATTTTCTTACAGCACCTCTTTGATCGAAACCTATAGTGTTTCACCAACCTTTGAGTTAAAAACCATTCAAACTGAATTTCAAGGTCCCAAAGGTTCTCCATAATTTACCTTTTTCTTCCCCTCTTCCACATTGGCCTCTGCAACTTTATTTTTTGCCATTACCAGTAAGAATGCCCTCTGATTTATCCAGAAAGATTTCTTCAGGATTTCTTCAGGAACTAGCAGTTCTTACTGTCTCCTTCCTTAGAGGTCCCCACTCAGGCCAGAACTTTTCATGAAGCCTTTTAGCAAAACCCCAGATAAATAAAAAGCACAAAATTAGAAGGGTAGACATAAATCAAATGGACTGTGTTACTGCATTTATTTCCCCCTTTGCTCAGATTACGCTTTAGCTTTGTCTGAGGAGCCATTTGACCTATCCATTTTTTCCTCTCTCCCATTGAGTAATTAATCTGTTTCATTTTCAGAAGTTCTGATGGTTTTTCAAACCTCTTTATTTACTCATTTTCAAACATTTCTTTCTTTTTTTTAATTAGTTCAGGTGTACAAAACAATGCAATAGACATTTCATCCCTCACAAAGTGATAAGCCTCCATACCCCAATATATTGCCCCTCTGACATCGTATATAATCTATTACAATTCCATTGACTCTATTCCCTAGCTATACTCCATATACCATGACTATATATATTAACTTATACTTGACATACAATATTGTTCAACTTCAGCACATTTATTTCTTAAAACATATTAAACATATTTTATATTCTGTGTCTAATTCTAGTATCTCAAGTTTCTGCTGACTCTTGCTTATAGTGTTTTATTTCCACATGAGCCTGGTGGGTTTTGACTATTAACTCATTCCTTAGAACTTGATCTATGGATATTTGTTCAGAGAGAATATGCAACAATTTGTACTTGTTTCTGTCATTCACCTGAGGTCACTACCAACTCTGGACCACTTAAAAATTTTAGCTTGTGGTTTTTCAGTTTTAAACGTGTTTAAGAATTTCTTTACAGTTATGTATTCTTAGAATACCTTTATTTCCCCATTCTACTCAACATCAAAATCTAGATGAGCAGATTTCCTTGCTACCTCTTTATTTCTTCATGGTACCCTTTCCATCTTGAAAGTATAGCCTTTTGGGGTCCTAGCTCTTTAGAGAGGACTCACTATATTGGGTGGGCCCTATGTTTCGTGTTCTCTCTCTCTCTTACCCTGCCCAGTAGTCAAAAGGGAGTTCAAGACCCACTAGTATTTGGCAGGTCTGTTGCTTTATGACTTCAACTCACTGTGTATATCTTCACCCTCCTGGCTATATTAAAAAAAATTTAAAGGTAGGGACTTGTGTCATATGTTCTAATGTGCTGCGCATAGAAACAGTATAATGCAAGAACAATGATAACAATAGCAGCATTTTCTCTATGACATTCAGTTTACATGTCTTATGTGTATTATCTCCTTTAATCTTCCCAACATTCCTCAGAGGTAGGTATCACCTACATAACTGTTGAAGAATCTCAGGCATAGAGGGCTTAAGGAACTCGCCCAAGCTCTCATAGGGGAGCTAGTACTCTGGAGCCCATTCTCTTAAACATATGCTACTGCCCAGGAGGTTTTATTTGAGGATAATAGGAAATACGGCGTGATAGGACCAACTCTTCATGGGGTCTTATCTGCCATGCAGAATTTTGACATAACGTGGTAGGCCCTTCATAATTAAGTATAATGTCTTAGGAAAACTAAGGTGGTAGCAATGTTGAAGATTAATTGAAGATAGAATCACATGCCAGTGGAGTAGACTGGCTAGATTAATGGCATCTAGCCAAATGTATTATTTAGCCCAGAAGACAAAGGGATGATGTTATTCATGACGGAAGGTTTCAAATGTTTCTATATAAATATTATATAGTGCTGAAAGTTCTTTTTGGGAGATTAACATTTTTTTATTTATGTCACTTTAAAAATAATATTTTCTTAGAGATAGAAGACAGTGTAGTTGACATTTATACATACTGATATTTTTAATAACAGCTATATTGAAGTATAATTTACATATATAAGATTCACCCTTTTAAAGTTTACAGTTCAGTGGTTTTTAGTATATTCACAGTTGTACAGCCATCCATTACTATCTAACTTAAGAACATTTTAATCAGCCCCAAAAGAAACCTCATATATGATTGATACTTAACTGAGAGAGCAGTCTTTCATCTGAAAATGAGGAAGTAACATCCTCAACTCCAATGAATAGTAGCTGACTTATAACCATATTTAGCCAGTTTTCTAAATTAGATCAAGATTTGATACAAAGATTAGATTGAGAACACATTGCCTAAGTTATTTTTCTCTTTTAACTATTGAAATCCCCAAGCATTTGATTTACAGATGTAAGAAGTAATTAATTCCTTATGTCATAAACAAGATGTGGCTCAGCAAATATTTTCTTTAACATGAGGTTTTTGCTTTTAATATCAGCATAGTCTTTTTGTTAAGTATTACAAGAGAAGAACTGTAAAATCTGTCCTGCTTAAACTACCAAGAAAATAGTTCTAGCAGATGTCTAGGGTTTAGCTAGAAACTTTATAATCACTTTTCCTTTTCATTTAAGATGCCAGTGACAGTGGGCGTTCTTATAAAACAGTCCTGGACCGTTGGAGAGAGTCTCTTCTTTCTTCTGCTAGTCTATCCCAAGTCTTTCTTCATCTCTCCACCTTGGATCGTAGTGTGATATGGTCTAAATCTATACTGAATGCTCGTTGTAAAATCTGCCGAAAGAAGGGTGATGCTGAAAACATGGTACTTTGTGATGGCTGTGATCGGGGTCATCATACCTACTGTGTTCGACCAAAGCTCAAGGTATTGTTTTCTTCTTCTACTTCTCAGATTAGAATTGAGATTTTGAGTGAGCGGTGATTAATAATCATTTATGTGATTTGTCAGACTGTGCCTGAAGGAGATTGGTTTTGTCCAGAGTGTCGGCCAAAGCAACGTTCTAGAAGACTCTCCTCTAGACAGAGACCATCCTTGGAAAGTGATGAAGAGATGGAAGACAGTATGGAAGGTGAAGATGATGAAGTTGACGGTGATGATGAGGAGGGTCAAAGTGAGGAGGAAGAGTATGAGATAGAAGAAGATGAAGACGACTCTCAAGAAGAAGAAGAAGTCAGGTAAGTCCTAACATAATAAATGAGGGTTCGAGTCTTAATTAGACAATCTCTTAACAATTCAAATACAAATAGAGTGGTTGGAGTCCATAATTTTTTTTAAGTAGTATATAATATAGTAGCCTGAAGTTATCCTTGCTTTGTGTATTATAAACATTTCAATTTTTCCCAAGCAAGTATAGTATCTGCGTGAGCTTAGCCAGATCATAAAATCAAGTATGAGTTCAACTTTGGACAGGAATGCCAGTTCAGACCCACATCAAGGTTGATTTTACTTAATTTTATGCCTAAAGAAGCAAATAAACAGTCCAGAGGGTATTCATGAGATAAACATGGATGCAGTTTCCCAATGTTTCTCTTGCTTTCTCAAGGAGTTATACCCAAATTTTGGTGATCTTGGCAGTCAGAGAGAGAGATACCAGGAAGCACATTACATTTTTATATTTTACCGCATCAGCACTCAGAAACAACTTCTGTAGCACCATAAAATCAAGTATGCTGCAAACTACTAAGCTATGCCACCCAGGCCGAATCAGTGGGTTTAGGGCCTGGTTACTCCTGCTGCGGCAGTGCTGGGGCAATCTCCCCATGTTTGTCCCTAAGACCTCCCCCTCTTTTAACATTTGAACTCCATTCATGTGGAATCAGGAAAGCGAATGTGAAGCAAGGGCAACCTAGAACTGACAAAGTACAGAAAGGCCGCAGTCTGAGGAGGGGAAGCAGAGAGAGCCACCCCATCGATTTTGATGGTTTTTAACAGTTCCAACTAGCGGGAGCCACATTCCCTTAGCTCCTAAGGGCAATATTGTGTTAAGCATGAAGAGGATAAAGAATTTGGAAAACTCTTGGAAATATTTTAGATAAGCTGCAAGTTCAGGTATGTGGGGAGATGGATAAAAGGAGGCTTAATGGGGTTGTTTCATCCTTGTCTACAACTTAAAGGCAATTAAAACATTGAGTGTAGTTTTGTATTTTACAGTAAGAATCGGAAGATGGCAGAGAGATTCTTGGCTTGGTATTCAGGAACCACAGGTTTAAGGCAGCCACTGGCCAAAACTGTGGGTTACCTCAGTATCGGTGATAATGAAAAGTGACAGTCATTTGTAGCATACATAAGGAGACAGAAGATTTGCATTTTAAGATTAATTCATCATTCTTTTAAGTTTTTCAATCTGATTAAGTCTATTTATTGGTTCTGTAGATTTTATTATAGTTTATCACAATTTGGGATTTGATTTTCATGACAATGTCCTGGAGTTACCAAAAAAATAATAAATAGTCTCTTTGCATTACAAAGAAATATATGAAAACATATTTTAGATCTCCATGAAAACTTTATTAACTGTAAATGGAAAGAATTGAGTATAGACTACGTCTCAGTAATATAGAAAAGTAATATATGTAGAACTCATTGGCTGAATACGAGAACAAGAAGAGTGGAAGTAATCATCTATTTATCATTGCTCTGGACAATAATTGTGTTTTCTAACAATATTTGTAGCCCACCAAAACGAGGAAGACCACAAGTTAGATTACCAATTAAAACAAGAGGGAGACTTAACTCTTCTTTCTCAAGTCGTGGCCAACGACAAGATCCTGGAAGATATACTTCAAGGAGTCAGCAGAGTACACCCAAAACAACTGTCTCTTCAAAACCTACTGGTAGAAGCCTAAGAAAAATAAAATCTGCTCCTCCTACAGAAATGAAATCTTTAAGAACTGCCAGTCGTTCTACTCGCCAGAGTCATGGCCCACTGCAAGCAGATGTATTTGTGGAACTACTTAGTCCTCGTAGAAAAGGCAGAGGCAGGAAAAGTGCTAATAATACACCAGAAAATAGTCCCAACTTCTCTAACTACAGAGTCATTGCCACAAAGTCGAGTGAGCAGTCAAGATCTCCAAATGTTGCTTCAAAACTTTCTCTCCAAGATAGTGACTACAAGAGAAGAGGCAGGAAAAGACAATGTACAGGTATGAAGAAGTCTAATTTAAACTATCCTTATCTAAGAAAATTGAATAATTTGGTGCAAAGATTGAGCATTGAGATATTTCTGATCATTTTTGTGAAGGCTGTCAGTAAGATATACAGAGTTTTTAGGGAGCAGCCTGACCTGCAGCATAATATTCATTGAATGGGCAGCTATTTGGGGAATAAAGGTAAACTATATTATTAGTATTTCTACTAGTGTAGCAGGGTAGTTGTAAGAAATTTGCAAACATTGTTCTGTTTTTAATGGAGAGATTTGGCCAATATTTGAACAGTCGCAGAATAACACATTATAACACATTTCATTCTCTTCCTTCAAAACACACATACTCATTATCATCTAGACAAGCTACATTGTATTGACATACCAAATTTGCGGACAATCTTCATCCATATAATAATCTCTTTATCCATTTTTCTCTTCAATCCTATTCTTTTTGTTGTTAATATCAGTAGTAAGAAACTTCAAAATTTCCAAAAAATGAAGTTAAACAAAAAAATGCTACTGTTCTTTGAAGAATTGTAGATAGGGTATATTGCATGATACAAACAATGACAGGATTAAGGAACTCATTGGTGAAAGAATGGAATATAATTTGTCTGTTTTTGAAGTTGTTTTGAAATATACATTAGATTACTTTCATGTGTGATTCCAAGATGTGTTTGTTTTTTTAAATACCCAACTCATAGCTGTGATAAGTTTTCTTAAATGGTGACAATTTTATTATAAAATAGTGTTATAAAGTTCCATTAGTATATTTATGATCAGGTCACGTTTGATGGGGAAGTGTCGGGTAACTTTGCACCAAGATGTAATTTAGCTTTTCTTATCCACTTATCTATTTTGCTTTTCCCTGAATCTGAACTCAAAACTGTTGGGGAAAATGGTACACCTGAAACATTTTTATTCAAAAACACTCTGCTTAAAAAAAAAAAAAAAAAAAGTGTTGTTTTTAACTAAATTGTGAAATGACTGACCTGGTTAGGGGGAAATGTGTGGATTAACATTTAAGTAGAGAATTAAAATTCCTGAATTCATATATGGATTATACTACCCTTTTCTACTAATTCATACATGTTAGATTTCATTATATACTGTAGATTTTATGAGAAAGCATTTTTTTTTTGAGAAAGCATTTTGCTTTGAGAAAATTCTCCAACTAAAATTAAGATTTATAAGAATAATCTTTTACTTTATCATTGAGAATTTTCTATTATGCAAGATAATTTTTAAATAGACCTGGTTTCAAGATCTGAAGAGAACTTTCCTAAGTAAGCAATACTGGAGAATTGCTTACTTTTATTTTACTGTACTTGAAAATGTATTTTTAATAAAATGGAGTAAAAAGTCCACCAACTTTGTGTTCTAGAATTTTCTCTTGTGTTACGCTCTTTTCATAATCTAGTCCCAATGAATGTTCAATTCAATAGGAAATTTTTAAGATCGCAAAGGAAATAATGAATATTGAATCCAGATTTTCATATATCTCAGAATGTTCGTTTAATATCTCATTGTATAGTGTCAAATTTGTTTGAATTTAGTTCCTATTTATATGCCCTAGTTAGCCTGTAGTGATCAAATATTTTGCTTTGTCGTCACCTAAAATTAATTATTTATTCAGAATCATCTCCCATGACACTGAATCGAAGGAGTTCAGGCCGACAGGGAGGAGTTCATGAATTGTCAGCTTTTGAACATCTTATTGTAGAATTGGTACGGCATGATGACAGCTGGCCTTTTTTGAAACTCGTTTCTAAAATCCAGGTAATGTTACTAGACTACATAAAATGTATTCATGTATATTATCTGATTTAGTCAAAATTGCATGGCAATTTTGAGATAGTCCAAACACCTGTTAGTCACTTTGTACTTTAAAAAAAAACCAAAAAAAAAGAACACTTGGAAACTTGGTTCCTATATTGAAAAAAATGGAGTTAGCAGTCTCCTCAGTCCCTTCTAATCATGTGACTGATTCTTGTAAGTGATGACATGTGTTGAAATAACCTCAAAGTTTTTATTCTATATAATGAATATGAATAGACTTGACTCAACTGAGTATCATTCTTGGTATTTCTATTATTGTAAAACAGTGGTTCTCAAGCTTCAGCATATACCAGAATCACCTGGAGGGCTTATTAGAGCACAGATTACTGGGTCCTACCCAAGAGTTCTTGATTCACTAGGGCTGGGATGATGCCCAACCATCTGCATTACTGACAAGTCTCCAGATGGTGCTGTTGGTGCTGATCCAAAGACCACAGTTTGAGAAACATTGATGTAAAAGATAGGTACTCTTAAATAACAGAGATGGCCTAACCCCCTAACTAAGGGGTTAGAGATGATGCTATAGTTATTTATACAGTTGACATGAACAACACAGGTTTGAACTGCACAGGTCCACTTATATGTGGATTTTTTTTCAATTAAATATAGTGAAAAAATTTTTGGAGACTTCTTAACTACCACGAAGCAATCATATATCAATTACACTAGGCTACCATAAAGCAATCATTATATCTGTAAATAAATATGAATTTCTTTTTCACATTATCTTCTCATTTTTGACATCTAGTGTTAGTAATAGGTGTAACATCCACAGTGTTCTGTATCCTATAAGACAGTATTGATGTAGGTATGAACAAACGATTCATCGTGTAAACAGATGACATAAACTTAGGTAAACTATGGTATCAATAAAGTACAGTACTGTATATTTTCTCTTATGATTTTTAAATAACATTTTCTTTAGCACATTTTATTGTGAGAATACAGTGCATAATACATATAACATAACAAAATAAGTGTTAATTGACTGTTTATGTTATCAGTAAGGTTTCCAGTCAACAGTAGGCTATTAGTAGTTAAGTTTTGGAGGAGTCAAAAGTTATACACAGATTTTCAACTGCACATGGGTCAGCACCCCCTAACCCTCTAACCATTGTTCAAGTGTCAACTGTGTGTGTACACACACACACACACACACACATGCACATACCTATATGGCAAAATGTGATATGCTACAGCAGCAATAGGACAGTGTTATAGTAATATAATAGAAGTTATATAATGGTCTTTCAGAAGTAGGGAAGCAAAGGAGATTGAGCATTTTAGAGGGAGGGAATAACAGAATTAGAAACTTTTATTGAAGCACTATTTGGTCTGGTCGTTGAAGTAAGATGGAATTTCAACAGTGAGAAATGGAATAAGACATTTCAGGAATCAGTGATGATAAGTTAAAAATCCAGAAATGAGAATATGGGGAATGTAGGTTTGTTTGAATGGAGCAGACTAGTTGGACACACTATATAAAGGGTCTCATTTGTCCATGTTTAGGTGAAGTTTCTAAGTGAAAAACTGACATCAGCAGAATTCTACTTCGAGATTTTGAGAGCAAGAATGTAAAGAATTAATGAACATTGAATAGCATCTTATAAAAATTAAATCTCAATTTGACTCATTTTTCCTGAGTTTTTGTGTTGAATTGTTTTCTTACGTACATTTTATTCTTCATTACAAATGCAATAATGCTCATTAAAGAAATTTTCATAGATACATATAAAGGCAGACAGAGCACAAACAAAACCATAATCTTTTTCTTGTTCACAGTGAATTGTTAATATTTTTTGTAGTATTAAATAGGCTTCTACAGCATTAAATAACTAAAACGTATTATGTGGTTTTAATGGAATAATAGTATTCAGAGGGTAATATGCAGTTGCTTTTAAATGCAAAACCTTCATGTATTTGACCACTTGTCTCTGATAAACTTCATGTAGGAGAGATAATATTTGAATTATTTTACAGGTCCCAGACTATTACGACATCATCAAAAAGCCCATTGCCTTAAATATAATTCGTGAAAAAGTGAACAAATGTGAATATAAATTAGCATGTAAGTAATTTTTCTCTGATAATTATTTTTTGTTTAAAGAGATAGAGGCTGTTTTCCAGATATACAAACAAAAGTTATATACTTCAGTACTTCCATTCTAATCTCATTTGTTTTTTTTCTTTCTAGCTGAGTTTATTGATGATATTGAGTTAATGTTTTCGAACTGCTTTGAATACAACCCTCGTAACACAAGTGAAGCAAAAGCTGGAACTAGGCTTCAAGCATTTTTTCATATTCAAGCTCAGAAACTTGGACTGCATGTCACACCTGGGAATGTGGATCAAGTTAGCGCACCACCGGCTGCAAAAAAGTCACGAATCTAATTTTGTCCTTCTAAAGGACATATTTAAGGAAAACAAATTGTTCATGAAAATGGAACATTAAATCATGCTATAAAGCACACATATATATAAAGCAATAACAACTGATTGACCACTTTGAAATGTGGCCTGCACTAGAGTCTCAATTTTAATATTAAGCACTCAGGAGAATGTAGGAAAGATTTCCTTTGCTACAGTTTTTTCAGTATCTAATAAGTTTGATAGATGTATTGGATACAGTACTGGTTTACAGAGGTTTTTGTACATTTTGAGATCATTCATGTGTCCCAATATCTTGGAAAATATTTTTTCACCTATGATTTATTTTGTCATTGATGATTTTTCTTAGAAGTGTGGTATTAAGGGAGATTTATCTGCACAGATAAATCTTCTGTTATAGCACAGGTTAGAAAAAGTATGTATGTCTAAGAATTGTTCAGTGAGCACATTCTTTCAACACTACACATGAATGAGTCCAATTTTATATCCTTGAAGTGCTGTACCAGTGCTGGCTGGAGGTATTAAGTCTGAGTTTATTAACTAGATATTTATTTAGCATTCAGAGTAATTTGTGAATTTGTTTTGTATTTATAAAATTTGTACCTGGAAAATGTTCTTTAATTTTTTAAACATTTTACTGTTTTTGTTTTATTTCTCTTAACTTCCTTAATGATCAGTCAATACAAGGTAACACCCTCCCTTTTCCCTTACAGTTCTTCCAGTTTTACAGAACTGTATTATAAGTTTCTATGTACAACTTTTTAAGTGTACAAATAAAATGATACATTTTTTCAAGTATTCTGAATTTCTGGAATTTTTACAAATCAGAATTGGCCTTCTACACCTGATACATACAGACCATAGGAACCGATGTTTTATTATACCTGAATCTCTAGACCAGTGGTTTGCATCTAATTTTGCCCACACCCTTGAAGAGTAGGAAACATCCCATCAGTAACATCTATGGAAAATAGGAAGTGCTATTTCTTAGGTGTCGAAGATATACAGGGGCCTCAGTTTGTAGGAGTCGCTGTTCCTTTTTAGGAGGCAAAAGGCAGGTGTCCTCTCTAGGGCTTTTTGGGTTCTCCCATCCCTCTATTTTCTCATCTAAAATCCTGAACACGCTGTATTCTCATTTAACTAGGCTCACTTATTTGGGAAGTTACCCCTCTTTCATTTCTTTCTCAGATACTTTGAGATTATCAATTCTCTGGATTCTTTGTGTGAATATGTTCATATCTATAAATTTTGGTAAATTTGTAATCATTTCATATGCCAATAGCCAAATTTCTTAGGAAATTTTACTTAATAGCATTTAAATATTCAGGAGGGAATTCTGAAATATTTAAAACATTTAAAAATATCTGATTAATATTCTTTTATTTTTTAGTGTTAACAAGTAACTTTTATATTTGTTTTTCTAGACAATAAGCACTAAGAAGGAACCATTTCTGCCCAACTACTTATTATTTAGTCTGAAAGTCAGTTTTAAAACTTGCAATTTATCATACACGTTGCCTTCTTAGACCCAGTTAAAATAAGACATTGCCTTTTAACGTGCCCAGCCAGATTGTCTTATACACAAAAATCATTTATTCCCATACATACCTGCAGTAATTGAAATTTTATACAGCAACAAAGTTAACACAAGGATGTATGGTAGTGGTTGACATGATCAGGAAAGCAGTCAGCATTATTTGACTTCTATTTGCTTTAATGTTCCTCTTCAAGGAAAAATGACTAATGGAATAAGTGGAACAAAGACATAAAGTCCAAGATAACGAAAGAGACATTTCAGTCAGGTGGGTACCTCTCACTGAGTTTAGTCCCTAAGCCCAGATAAATTCTATTTCTAAAAGTACTTGATTTGTAATTGCAAGAGAGTGCCAGAAGAGAAAGAAATTAACACATTGTGTTACATACCAAGCCCATTAATAGAAAAGTTTTTATCCTTTGTACCTAATAACTATGGAAAATGCTTTTTATGTTAATTAGGGCAATTCTGTAAGGTTTTTGTTGTTCTCTCCATTTTTCAAATGAGATTTAGACTCAGATGGATTTTTTTCTTAAATACTTGCCCAGTATTACAGAGTATATGATACTAGGCTGTTCCATCTTTCCATTACTAAGGTACATCCAGGAAGATGAGAAATAACGCAGGTTTTGGGTTTTTTTGTAGATTTATTTTTATGTACAATATAAAAGGGTGGACAAAAGGGAAAATGTGTATGTATATTATGTAGTCATGTCAGATCATAGTTTACATCACATTTTTTGGAGTGTTATTCCTTGTAAGCACATGATTTTTTTCCTTTTTTATCTATAGTTTTTGAAGATCTCTGTTCTCATACTCTTTAGCCATGTGCTCAGAATATGTGCTGAAGGGTGCATGAGTATTGAAAAACCTGCTGTCTTCCAAACTTTGAATTTAGTTCCCGTGTGTATTTGGCTACAGATCCTATTAATGTTGTCTGTAGGGTCCTTAGTACTATCTAAGCATATGCAGAAATGTGTTAGAAACAGAAATTTAATATGTATGGCAAGGTAGCAGTTCTTCCAACATAGTTCATTCTCTCACTTGTTTGCTTTTTACTCCTGTGTTAAAATATTAAAAATTTTTAGGCTTTTTCTTGAGAGAAGAGGAGGTTTGGTGAATTTCACACGTGGGTACATTGTTTGATTTCAAAAAAAAAAATGGGCCAAGTGCTCAGGTTAATTTTTCTAACACCAGGAAGACTGTGCTTACGTATTCCCTATTAGCCTTTATATGCACTGTTGAAGACAGCTCACAGTGTTCAGGTATCAAAGCAAACCTCTACATTGGAATTGATACGCAGGAACATCAGTGTATAAGTAACTTAAAGGTGTGCGAGTGACTGAGCAAGCCTTTAATCTTTCTAGTCATTCTTTTCTCATAAAAGTTTTGTCTTGGAAGTTTGAGGAAAAAGTTTTCTCAAGGAAGTTTGAGGAAAATATATTCAGAATATTGATGAACAAATCTGTAAAATGTAAGGTCGTTTAAGCCTTTGCTTTAGTCGGTATTAGAGGTATATTTAATACTTCGTTTCCCTAGTAAAATGAAAAATTGACTAAATTAATTAAATTAATGGTCATTAAATTAATGGTCATTGTCCAAAAGATAGAAAACACTAAATATATAAAATAGACATAAACTCAGCATATAATTTTTCAGATAATTTTCTTCAGCAAAAATGAGATCATGGTATACCAATCATTTTAAGCAGCTTTTTCACTTAGTGTGATACACTTAGCGTGGACACCTATATTCATTTATGTGCTGTCCAGTGATCCATTGTATCTGGGACTCCCTCGTTTAGAACCTTTCTCTCAGATATCCTAGTCCTGCATTTATTTAACCAGTGATCTGATAACAATTAGGTTATAAAATACAATTTCCTTGGGATATTCTGGCTAACTATAATTAACTCATGTTAGTAATCATTTTTAGGTATATAACAGCTGATCTAAAGGCCAGAAGAGTGACAAACTAAAAAATGGATAATGGGGCAGTATAGCATTTCTACAGCTAATAGGCATTTAATTTTTAATATTTTCCAGCCTTGGCTGCTTCTTGTGGTATTTCCTCTTTTGCCTTATCATATGCACTTTTTACTGTTTAGTCACCACAATCTTCTAGGACACGGTTTACCAGACTTTCTGTAAAGGTCCAAATAGGAAATATTTAAGACTTTACCAGCCATCCATCTGTGCCATAGCTATTCAACTCTGCCATTGTAGCACAAAAGCAGCCAGAGACAATGTATAAACTGAGGTGTAGCTGTGTTACAGTAAAACATTTTTTTTCTACACTAAAACTTTTATTTGCAAAAACAAGTGGTGGGCCAGATTTGGCCTGCGGGATGTAGTTTGCTGATCCGTGATCTGGAATAAATAATAACAGAATTTAAACAAAGGTATTTTACAAACAGGAAGAACTCTTTATTCCCTTCACTAGTCCTTATTCTGGTCACTCCTTCAAAGTAGAGATTCACCTGTACACTCATCGTTGGTTCTCTTTTATCCGAGGTCTGTACATCGTCCCTGAGCAATCCTATCCAGTCCTGTGCTGAGACAGCAGCTGCCTTACGCTGGTCCGCGGCATCTGTGTGTGAAGGAGGAATTGCTACTGGGTTTGACATCCTGCTGTAAACAACTAGAAAACTGGAAAAGCATTATCAACAAACTTTTCATACATTGGACAATAGTGTAGATCTATGCAAGATCTCCCTATAACTAGTTATCTTCCTAAATAACAAAATTTAGCAACTCAACTTCTTATTAATTTCCTTTCCCCATTAACCTACAATGGGATTGGCTTGGCCTGTGCAATCTGACACTATTTTGTCAGCCTCGTCTATCACTTCCCCACCACATCATCTATGTATTGGTTCCTGTCGCACTGGACTTCGTTGTTTCTCAGATATTAGGACTCTTCTAACACCATGCCTTTTAACTGGCTGTGCTTTCCGTCTTTCTACCATCATTTCACCAGCTGGTTTGGTTAAAAACACGCAGAACAGAGTTTCCTTTTGGGATGATGACAAGTTCTTGAAATGGAGAGTTGTGATGGTTGCATGAAAGTATGAATGTACTTAAAAATAGTTAAAATGGAAAGTTTTATGTTGTGTATATTTTACCACAATGAACTTTTAAATGGTAAATTTTATGTGTATTTTACCACGATAAAATATATAAATTTAAAACACCCAGAAATGCTAACTAAAAAACAACGAACATCTATTTAAATTCATAGCTAAGTGACCAAGACAGTGGTTGAAAAAAACATTGTGATAGTGACATGATCTGAAGCTGTAACTGTCCTGGTGAGAGTGGGCAGCAGGTAAAGATGGTCTTAATACTATGGGGGTTTTGTTAGAAAAACTACATGGCGAGAAGCGCTGGGGCTTATTCAAATCAGAGTTGAATTGGAAACCCATGTAAAATCAAATTTTGTTTTTCATACCTTTATTAAAAATGTAGACTGGAAAAAAATGTACGAATATGTGGTCCAAAATCTATAAGGAGAAAAAAAAACTATAAAAAGAGATGCTCAGGACTCTAAGATGGTTACTATGGCAACTATCAGGCATAGTTCCCTATTGTTACCTATGTTGACTAGTTCAGACAAATATAAAAATGGCCGTCTATAGTTATAATTCAGTCTTAGCTATTGCCCAAACAAGCTATTGAGGATTTGTGCTGATTTCTTTGATTCCATTTATGGTGTTCATAATTGGACCCTTCATGCCTTCTTGGAATTCTTTTTTTTTTACATTTGCAAACTTTATTTTTTGCTATGTCACATATAATTTTATTTTTCAATTACAGGTGACATTCAATATTATATTAGTTTCAGATGTACAACATAGTAGTTAGACATTTATATAATTTATGAAGTGATCCCCCAATTAGTCTAATACCCACCTAGCCTTTGTTTTAAAGCCTCTTTTGGCTGGTATAAGTATTGCTACCCCAGATTTTATTGTTGTTTGTTTCCTTTTTCATAAAATATCTTTCAATCCCTTTAATTTGGCTGGTATAAGTATTGCTACTCCAGATTTTATTGTTGTTTGTTTCCTTTTTCATAGTTATTACAGTATTATTGACTATATTCACTATGCTGTACTTTACATCCCCATATTTTGTAATTACCAATTTGTACTTATTAATCCCTTCCCCTTTTTCACCCATTCCCCCAACCGCCCTCTCACCTGGCAACCATCGAAATGTTCTCTGAGTTTCTTTCTGTTTTGTTTATTCATTTGTTTTGTTTTTTTTAGATTCTACATACCAATGAAGTCATATGGTGTTTGCCTCTCTCTCTCTGTCTGACTTATTTCACTTAGCGTAATATCCTCTACGTCCATCCATGTTGCAGATGGCAAGATTTCATTTGCTTTTCTGGCTGAGTAATACTTCATTGAATTTATGTACCACATCTTTATCCATTCACATGTTGATGGAAACATGAGTTGCTTCCATATCTTGGCTATATGGTAAATAATGTTGCAGTAAACATATGGATGCATATGACTTTTCAAATTAGTGTTTTGGGTTTTTCAGATAAATACCCAAAAATGGAATTACTAGGTCCTTCTTTGTACCTTGTCATAGCCTTTGTTTTAAAGTCTCTTTTGGCTGGTATAAGTATTGCTACTTCAGCTTTTATTGTTGTTTTTTTCCTTTTTCATAAAATATCTTTTTCAATCCCTTTAATTTCAGTCTGTATGTGCCTTTCAATCTGAAGTGAGTCTCTTGTATCCAGCATATGTAAAGGTCTTGTATTCCTATCCATTCAGACACCGTATGTCTTTTAATTGAAGCGTTTAGTTCATTTACATTTAAAGTAATTGTTAATAGATATGTAGTTCTTGCCTTTTTATTATTCATATTTTTTATCTTCTTAAGGAAGTCCCTTTAACATTTCTTGTAATATAAGTTTGGTGGTGATGAACTCCTTTAGCTTTTTCTTGTGTGGGAAGCTCTTTTTCTGTCCTTCAAATCTGAATGATAGCTTTGCCGGGTAGGGTAATCTTGGTTATAGGTCCTTTCATCATTTTGAATATTTGCCAGTCCCTTCTGGCCTGCAAAATTTCTGTTGTGAAATCAGCTGACAATTTATGGGAACTCCCTTGTAGGTTATTACCTGATTTTCTCTTGTTGCTTTTAAGATTCTGTCTGTCTTTAGCACTTGGCATTTTAATTATGATGTATCCTGGTGTGGGCCTGTTTGGGTTCATCTTGTTTGGGACTCTATACACTTTCTGGGCTCATATGTCTATTTTCTTCACCACGTTGGAAGTTTTCCATCATTTTTCTTTCAAATACATTTTCAGTTCCTTACTCTATCTCTTCTTCTGGTACGCTTATGATGGGAAGATTGGTCTGTTTGATGTTGTCCCAGAGGCCCCTTAAATTATCCTCATTTCTTTTGAATTGTTTTCTTTCTGTTGTCCTTGTTGGGTATTTCCTGCTACCTTATCTTCCAAATTGCTGATTCAATCCTCTGCTTCATCTAATCTATTGATTCCCTCCAATGCATTCTTCATTTCAGTTATTAGTAGTCCTCATTTCTGACTGGTTCTTTTTTATGTTTTATGTCTCCACTTTCATGTTTCCTATCTCTTTGTTGAGGTTCTCTGAGATCATTGAGCATCCCTTATAAAGAGTGTTTTGAACTGCTTCTCGTAGATTGATTGTCTCTATTTTGTTTAGTTCTTTTACTGGAGCTTTGTTCTGTTTTATCATTTGGGACATGTTTCTTTGTCTCCCCATTTTGGCTGCCTCTCTGTGTTTGTTTCTACGTATTAGGTAGATCTGCTATGTCTCCAGGTCTTTTCTTTTTTTTCAATTTTTTTTTATTGGGGAATATTGGGGAACAGTGTGTTTTTCCAGGAACCATAAGCTCCAAATCAAGTCATTGCTTTCAATCTAGTTGTGGATGGTGCAGCTCACTGGACCATGTGGGAATCGAACTGGCGATGTTGGTGTTATGAGCACTGGGCTCTAACCAACTGAGCCAACCAGCAGCCCCACCAGGTCTTGATAAAATGACCTTACATAGTAGGTGTCCTGTCAGGCCCAGTGATACAGCCTACCTGATCACCTGAGTCAGGTGCTCCAGATGTGTCCCTTGTTGGGTTGTCTGTGCCCTTCTGTTGTAGATGAGACTTAATTGCTGTTGGCATATCAGTGGGAGTGATTACCCTTGGGCTGACTAGGTGTTAGGAATGGCTGTGACTACAGGGGAGCTGTTGTACAGGGGCTGACCCTATGGAGCAGGATTCACTTTAGCAGGGCTCTGGTGCCTGCTGAGTCTACCCTTTGGGTGTGTCATGTGTGGAGGTGGTTGGATGGGGCTCTGGTGTGTTGTGAAGCTGGCCACTAGGTGTACTTGTTCTGGAGCCTCTTGGGAGGGGCTCTGATACAGGCCAAGTTCAGCCACAGCCTGTACCCTGCGTGGGGCCACTTGGTATGAACAGCAAAGTAATCTGCAGATAGTTCCCATTTGTGCTGGAGTTGTCTGGGAGAGGCTAAGCTGTGAATTGAGGCCGGCTCCCACTAGTGCCAGGCTTGGGGCTGCTCAGCAAGAGGTACAGGGCACATGAGGCCAGATGCTGCTTGTTTTGGGTTTTTGAAACTGAGAGATTTTAGGTAAGTCTGAAGCATGAGCCAAACCGTTTGTATGGAAAAGCCACTGGAAGTGGCTTGGGTGGGCCAGAAATTTGGGTAGGGTGGGTCTCAGGGAATTACCAGGGCAGGGCAAATGGTGTTAGCCAGGTTGATGGAGACACAGAGATGGCACCTGCCTGGCATGCTGGGTATGGGGAGGGCTCAACAAAAGAACACTGGCCTCTTCCAGCACTTCTGCCTGGGAGAAATCTGCCCCTCTAGCCCTCACCCTGAGGCCACACAACTCAGTTCCTCACCATATGTCTCTGGTGCCTTTCAAGTTGCTGCCTCAGCACTGGAGCTCAGAGTGAGTGAGACTGTCAGTGAATAAGTCCATGCCCAGGCCCTTTAAGAGAAACACCTGGGATCCCAGCAGCCATCTGTCTCACTCAGCTACAATCTCTACTGGTTTTCACAGCCAGAAGTTATGGGGACTTCTCTTCTCAACACTGGAACACTGGGTTGGGGAGCCTGATGTGTGGCTGAGACCCTTCGCTCCTCAGGGAGACCTCCACAGCCAAGGTATCCCTCCCAATTTTTAACCATTATAGGTTGGCATGGGACCAGCCCGTTCCTTGTTTCCGCCAGTCTCGATGTGGCTTCTTCTGTATTTCCTTAGTTATAAGACTTCTATTCAGCTAGATTTCAGGTGGTTCTCAATGACGGTTGTTTTGTAGTTTAGCTGTAATTTTGATGTGCTCATGGGAAGAGGCAAGCACAGCATTTACCCACTCCACCATCTTGACCAGCATTCCTTTCATGGAATTCTTATTACCAGTGTTTCTGAAACTCTTCCCAGAGATATTGTCATCAACTTTTGAAAGTGAATCTAAAAAGGAAGAAAAAAAAATAATAAAATGGCTTCAAAGTTGGAACTAGCAAAATTTCTTCACAAAATGATTACAGAAATGGCAAGGAAGAACAGTGCTAAACTGGGAGATGGCGCTACACAGTTGTCATCCTACATCAAATAGGTCCAGATTGGCACAAATGAGTAAGTTCATTTTTCCAAAGTATTTGAGGATCAGCTAACCCTGGAGCTGCTTGCCCTTTACAAACTGCTAGAATTGCAGTCCCTTGGAACCAACAGTTTGCTCCATTTTCAGCTCCTGATGAAATTAAAATCTATTAAAGCAGATGATGAAATAATTGCCAAAGAAGGAGTGAGTGCTTTGAGTGTGTCAGAACTATAAGCTTCCTATAGGGCCTAAGGAATAAGATCCCTGGGTCTCACTGAGAAATAACTAAGACAACAGCCAAGAGAGTGGCAGGACCTCCATCTGAAAGAGACTGTCCCTCCTCCTATGCTACTGTCAAGAACCTTCTACCTGATAAATGTGAAGCCAAAGCCAACTGAGATCTCAAAAGTGGGGAGGCTCCAAAGACAGATATTCCTGTGGAATCCCCTATTTCCCCTGAATCCAAAGAGAGCATGGTGGATTTGGCACCTCAACTGAAGGATACTAAGGATGAAAAATGTATGCAGGGGCCGGACCGGTGACTCAGGCGGTTGGAGCTCCATGCTCCTAACTCTGAAGGCTGCCGGTTCGATTCCCACATGGGCCAGTGGGCCCTCAACCACAAGGTTGCCAGTTTGATTCCTCAAGTCCCGCAAGGGATGGTGGGCAGTGCCTCCTGCAACTAAAGATTGAACATGGCACCTTGAGCTGAGCTGCCGCTGAGCTCCCGGATGGCTCAGTTGGTTGGAGCGCATCCTCTCAACCACAAGGTTGCCGGTTCGACGCCCGCAAGGGATGGTGGGCTGCGCCCCCTGCAACTAGCATCGGCAACTGGACCTGGAGCTGAGCTGCACCCTCCACAACTAACTGAAAGGACAACAACTTGACTTGGGGGAAAAAAAGTCCTGGAAATACACACTGTTCCCCAATAAAGTCCTGTTCCCTTTCCCCAATAAAATCTTAAAAAAAAAAAAGTATGCAGCTGCCACCAGTTGTATCATCACCCATAACACCATCAACACCTATTTCATTACCTAAAAGATTCATCACTTCTGCTAAATAAGGTATATTCCATGCCAAATCACAAAAGATAACCCAGAACAGCAAGGCGCATAAGGACTTGACCATAAGGACTACTAGAGAATGAAACGGTCCCTCTCCAGCTTCCTGCCCTCAGCAGTGGCATCCATATCAGACCTCCCAGCTAAGACTATCTGTCTGGTCTGGGTACAGGATCAGCCACTTTGTCCTTGGAGCAGTCTTTCGAGGCCTTGAAACCAGTCCAGATTACGTCAGCTGTGAGACCAAGTTCAGACCATTTAGAAAAATATAATTGTAAAACCCATTTCTTCTGTATCATCACGTCATCCCACAACACTTTGTGTAAACCACCCCCATGTTGTTTATAACACCTTCATATTTGTGCCCATGTTCTTTAAGGGAGGAAATCTTTTGCATAATGATATCAGCTTAGTGCCTGAGGTAACTCTGCCTCCTATAGCTTGCTAACATGAGTAAGAATTTGGGAACTCCAAAAAACACTGTAAGAGCACCCGACCAACTTTTTCAGAGTTATTTATCAGTAGGAATAGTCCCTGGAAACAAAGTATGAGATGGAATGGATATACTCTCCAGGAAGATCTTTCTGAATATAAAGAAAAAACTTCTTGGAAAACAAAATGGTGAGTTAAATAGAAAAAAAAGAAAAAAGTTATCCTTAGTCACACTTCCACTTCTAGGATGATAAAGTAAGCATCCTTTCCCATAATCCTCCCACTCATTATAACTGAAAACCCTGAACACTATATATTATATAAAGCAAACTTAAGACTGAAAGGTGGGGCAAAAGCAGACTGACTAGGGACCTTGGGATCCAAGGAAAGACACAGTGATGAGTTCCCTGGGTTTTCTTTTTGTCTCATATATCCAAAGAATGCTGAAGAAGCTGGCCACCAGAAATTCCAAATGAAAGAGAAAACCACAGCAAAAGCTTTCTCTAGCCAAAGGACCAGGAAAGGAGCTGCCTAGCAAGAAAAAACCATTTAGACAATGACTGCTCTATTTCAGCCAAACACCATAGAAAAAAAAAAAAATGACCTCACCTACACTCATACCAGCAAAGACTAGATGGGAGCCTAGACTTCCACCCTCATAGATAAAATGAGGTGTCCCAACACCCTCAATGGAGTGGTATTAGAGAAGACCAAGTAGAGAGTCTGGATTTTCATCCCCACCAGCCAGTAATGAGGTATCCCTTTCTTTCCCCACAGTGTCAGTGGAGACCATGTGAGGGACTGGGGACTCACACCACTACCCAGCAATAATGAGGAACACCCCTTTCTGGTGTCAGCAGAGGCTGAGTGGGAAACTTGGACTTCTACCTGCATTTGACAGTTACAAGGTAGTGCCTCTACTTCCCCTGTCAGTGAGGTCATAGAAAGCCAGCTAAAACAGAAAGTTTAAATATGATCCAATCATAATACGAAAATGTCCATGTTTAAATTGAAAATTACACAAATAACCAGGAAGATTTCAAACGGAATGAAAAAAAAAAAAAAAGATGTGAACATCAAGATGAGATGTTAGAATCATTTGACAAAGAATTTAAAGCAACCATAATAAAAATGCTTCAATTAGGGCCGGCCCAGTGGCTAAGGCGGTTAGAGCTCCATGCTCCTAACTTGAAGGCTGCCGGTTCAATTCCCACATGGGCCAGTGGGCTCTCAACCACAAGGTTGCCAGTTCAATTCCTTGACTCCCGCAAGGGATGGTGGCAGCGCCCCCTGCAATTAAGATTGAACACGGCACCTTGAGCTGAGCTGCCTCCCGGATGGCTCAGTTGGTTGGAGCGCAGACTCTCAACCACAAGGTTGCCAGTTCAATTCCTCGAGTCCTGCAAGGGATGGTGGGCTGTGCCCCCTGCAACTAGCAACCGCAACTAGTTGGACCTGGAGCTTAGCTGCGCCCTCCACAACTAAGACAGAAAGGGATAACTTGAAGCTGAACAGCACCCTCCACAACTAAGATTGAAAGGACAACAACTTGACTGGGAAAAAAGTCCTGGAAGTACACACTGTTTCCCAATAAAAAGTCCTGTTCTCCTTCCCCAATAAAATCTTTAAAAAAAAAAAAAAAGCTTCAGTTAGCAATTATAAACATACTTGAAACAAATGAAAAAATAGAAAGTTTCCATTGTACTAGTTTTCTATTGCTGCTATAACAAATTACCACAAATTTAGCAGCTTAGATGATACAAATTTATTAGTTGTAGGTCAAAGTCTGACGCGAGTTTCACTATGCTAAAATAAAGTTTCTAGAGTGCTGCTCTCCTTTCTGGGGGCTTTAGGGAAGAATCCATTTCCAGCTTCCAGCAGTCACCCATATTCCTTGGCTCATGGCCCCCTTCCTCCATCTTCAAAGATTTTACATTTCTCTGTATCTTTCTTCAATAGTGACATCTTCTTCTGACCACTGCCAGGAAAGACTCTGATTTTAAGGACCCATGTGATGAGATTACACTCACCCAGAGAATTGAGGATAATTTGAGGTCCTTAAATTAATCATATCTTAAAAGTATCAAGAGAAATTTAAAAGCTACATTGAACAGAATGAAAACGAAAAAAAACAATATATCGAAATATGTGGGACACAGCTAAAGCATAACTGAGAGGGAAATTTATAGCACTAAATGCATCCATCAGAAAAGAGGAAAAGTCTCAAATCAATAAGCTTCTACCTCAAGAACCTAGCAAAAGAAACCCTGGGAGCTAATCATACCAGATGGGCCTAACAGAAACAAACACAAAACTATTCTGGATGGACTATGCCTCAGTCCAGGCTGCAGAATATTGCCATGATAAAGCCCCATTGACAATGAACTCACCATCCAAACTACATAAATAATATACATGAGTGTCCACTGAGAGGCAGTGTGGTGTGACCAGCATAGTATAGGCTTTTAATTCAGAGATATCAGGGCTCAAAACTTGGCTGGTCAATATATAGATGATACAATCTATACACTTGTACACTTGAAACCTATATAATTTTACTAACCAATGTCACGCCAATAAATTAAAATAAAAACAAAAAACTTGGCTGGCTGTGTCTAGTCAACATAACTGCTGTGATCCTGTTTCCTCAGCTGTAGGACAAAGATGACACAATCTGTGTCACAGTACTTTTGTAAGGATTCAGTGAGAAAACACATGCAAAAACTGGCATCGAGCACCCAATTTTTAATTTTTTTTATTTCATTAATTTCTCTTAGAATTTAGTCCCAGGAAAAAAACTGTTTTTCCTTACAAACTTTATGCTTCTTTTTATTAGCTAACTAGAGCTATTTAATTGAAGGACTTTCCCTTTTGTCTTGACCATCAAAAAACTAAAGGCTAATTTTTAATGTTTCATCATCTCTGTGCCCTTTAAAAAACTGAAATATAATATACATATAGTAAAGTGCAATATCTCAACCCTGTGTCTTTTAAGCAACTTTAAACTCCTGTGTTGCTTTTTTTTTTTTTGGAGGAATTTACAGTGTAAATAAATAAACGGATGGAACGACACCCTAGTCATTTTCTCATTGTTTCACACTCTACTAAACTTTATTCAACTATCCCATCTCTGTTTCTCATCTACATTTATCCCACACTTGCAATTTTCTATTTGAAGGGTTAGAAAAGCAATATGACTCAGAATGATTCAGTCTGCAACATTATGGCAGCAAAGCAGCTCACGCTTTCAAAGTCCTTGGATGCTGATGCCAGGTTATGGATCAAATGATGCCAGTGGGTACTAAAAGTGACATAAACTCATTATGGGTTTTTCGTGTGTTTTTTGTTTTTTGCTTTTCTCAGGGCAAGGTGGAAGTTGCTGAGACATTTGAGTATTTGATGTTTTCTTTCTCATTTTATAATGGGTCTTATTTTTATGGTTATTAAAAGTTGAGTATTGGTAGAGATGAGAATATCTGTTTTCTGAGTCTCTTACAAGTAACTATTCTTAACCACAGGGACAGATAAGCAGAGACAACGAAAATGTACTTCTTGTATATCTGCTTGAAGAACTGTTCCTGAATTATCTGCTTAATTTACCATTAGGGTTAATAATTGGTTAGTTAAGCCTTTCTGTAGAAAGGCTTGGGCCAAGAGAATACCAGGCACACAGTAGATACTCGCTAAAATAATAAGGCTGTGAAACTTGCAGGAAAGAAACCCAAGAGATGTGTGTGCTAGGCTGTGTTACAATAGGATATTTACCTTCATCCTGAGATCTTCTGAATCTCATTGAGACTAGATTGTCTCATTAATTCTGAGCAAGAAAAAATAATTTTTTTCTCAAGCCATGTGCTTCTTTCTAATACTTCCTAATACTCTTCCTCCATTTCAACTCAGCTTTTTTTCTCTCTAAAGTCTAAACTAACTATGTCAGATTTGCAAAGTACTGTATTTGTTTAACTTACCGAGTGGCCTAACAATGCTGTCTCTTAGGCCAAACAGTCTACCAGTCCTGACCATCTCTTGACAATTTCTGGAGGGAAATGAGCAAACTACAAATCAGAAGAAAAAGAACAACAACAAAAAAAAGCCCTGAAAATCCATCCTGTGTAATAGAAAGCAAGAGATCTGTAACTAAAGTAAGTTATAAGTTGATGGACTCACTATGAACACTTTGGCTACATCTGGTAGAATTACAGAAAGTATGTTGAGAGTTCACATGTGTTAGAAATCCCAGCAGATCAAAGACTCTTAGCTTGAACTCTTTCCTAGTAGATCTAAAAACATCTGCCACTCCCCTCCAACATAAATGTAGAAGAAGCTCTTCACCTCTAAATATGCATGTTACTTTGAAGGTAGGAATTCCAAGCACAGGAGCTTAAAGAACTAACTTTTTGAGATGAAGTCTTCAGCAAAATTATTTTACTAGATAAATGCAGTTATCACATTTTAAAAAATATTTTGACCTATGGCCAAAGAAAGATAAATGGTCAAAAACAGAGCAAGGGTTTAAAATTTTTTTAATGAATGTCAATTACTTCCTTTGGTTATTCCTATTTCATAGAATATAATGGGCTTCTTTCTTCAAATTTGGATCAAAAAGTATGTTACTACATAGTCAAGACAAATTGTCCTCATTGGTTTGGAAAGGCCTTCATAGGACAAAGATTGTCAGAGGACCTGGCCAACCGCACAAGCATTCTGTCTTGACCATCTTTGAATAGCCCAATAAAAACCTGTTCTCTGGTCCTCTTCTATGGTGTTCCTTCTGAGTTACGCAGGGATTAGAGGCCTAAATGCAAAAAAACAAAACTTTAAAATTATTTGAAGAATATATAGGAAAATATTTTATATTAAGATTGGAAAGGATTTCCTCTTTCTCTCTCTCTCTCCCTCATGGTTTTTATTATAGAAAAATTTTAACATATACAAAATCAGAATAGTATGATGAACCCCCGTGTACTTATTGCTCAGCTTTGACAATTACCAACTCATGGCTAACTTTGCTTTATTTAGCCCCCTAACTCCCATCCCATAGTATTTTGAAGACAATTCCACTCATCGCATTATTTTATTGGTAAGTATTTCAGAATGTATCTCTAAAGGAAAAGGGACTCTAAACAAAAAGACCTCGATACAATTATTACACTAAAAAAAAAAACTTTAATACTAACTCCTTGAGCTCATCAAATACTTGATTAGGAAGGATTTCTTGAAAGAAAGGAAGAAGGGTGTGGGAGAAAGGAGGAAGAGAATGAGGAAGAGAATGAAGGAAAGACGGAAGAAAGGAGGGAGGAAAGAAGGAGGGAAGACCATAAACATAAAAGAAAAGGCACAAACCTAAAGGAATAACTTGATACATTCTATGACATACGTTTTTAACTTCTTTACTTAGGAGACACCATAAACAAAATTAAAAGATAGTCCACAGAATGGAAGAAGGTATTTGCAATGTATATAACAGACAAAGGGTTGGTATACTAAATATATAAAGAACTACTAAAAATAAGGAAAAGAAAAATGATTCTAAGAAAATGTTATAAAGTATATGAACTAGCATAGAATGGTCAACAGGACTAGTGATCAGACAAGTAAAAATTAAAATTGTAGTGAAATACCAGTTCACACAGTCAAACCAGCAAACAATACAGAATCAGACATATACTGTACCATTGTTGGCAAAAATGTGATCAATGGGGTTCATCCACCACTGGAATGAGAATAAATTCCCCTAATCTATATTAGAGCCCCGTTATTTGCTCACTAGACTACAAGCTCCATGAAGATAGGGACCATACGAGGTCAGAAAATTAAGTTTGCGAGTTCATCCTAGAAAAAGTGCTACATACCTCATTGCTGAATATCACTACAGTCACCTTTGAAGTACTCCCCTTGGGAAACTATGCACCGACGCCAGCGTCTTGTCCACACTTCAAAGCAGTTTTGAAACTCTTTTTCTGGAATGGCCATCAGAGCTGTTGTCCTATTACCCTTGATGTTCTGAATGTCATCAAAATGTCTTCCTTTCAATATTTCCTTTATCTGCCGGTAAAGAAGGAAGTCATTGGGGGCTAGATCAGGTGAGTAAGGAAGGTGTTCCAATACAGTTATTTGTTTACTGGCTAAAAACTCCCTTAAAGACAGTGTAGTGTGATCTGGTGCATTGTTGTGATGCAAGAGTCATGAATTGTTGGCGAAAAGTTCAAGTCGTCTAACTTTTTCACGCAGCCTTTCCAGCACTTCCAAATAGTAAACTTGGTTAACTGTTTGTCCAGTTGGTACAAATTCATAATGAATCCCTCTGATATCACAAAAGTTTAGCAACATCTTTGCAACAAGTTCGCAAATGAAATTTTTTGACCTTATATACTTGAAAATATTAGATTTGATAGAAACAAGAGAAAAGAAAATTGATAAAGCAGGTGCCATTATCAAAAATTTTTTCAGTAATGTACAGAAAAATTTAAATGTACAGAAAATTTTTAAATGTTTCACAAAATCAAATCTTTGATCACAAAATCAAATCTTTGTTGTAACATTCACAAGGGAAAAAACTCATCCTACTGAAACTAGTTTTGGAAAATCAGAATAAAGAACATGGAAGAAATTATCTAAACACAACGTATAGAAAAAATGTTTGAGAAATTGAACCATCTTAATGGAATTTCTTCAGCAAATAGTTTCTTTTCTTTTTTTTTTTAAAGACTTTTTTGGGGGAAGGGGAACAGGACTTTATTGGGGAACAGTGTGTATTTCCAGGCCTTTTTTCCAAGTCAAGTTGTTGTCCTTTCAATCTTAGTTGTGGAGGGTGCCATTCAGCTTCAAGTTGTTGTCCTTTCAGTCTTAGTTGTTGGAGGGCACAGCTCAGCTCCAGGTCCAGTTGCCGTTGCTAGCTGCAGGGGACACAGCCCACCATCTCTTGCGGGAGTCGAACCGGCAACCTTGTGGTTGAGAGGATGCACTCCAACCGACTGAGCCATCCCGGAGCTCGGCATCAGCTCAGCTCAAGGTGCTGTATTCAATCTTAGTTGCAGGGGGCAGAGCCCACCATCCCTTGCGGGACTTGAGGAAAGCAAATAGTGTCTTGATGAAAATTCATCTTATACCCAGAGTCCAGCACAGTTCCTGGCACATGGTAAAAACACAATACATACATATGTACATACATACATACATAAATACATTTCTATTGCTATATTACTAAGAAATTAGTTTTCAGACACATAAGTAATTTCTTGAAATACAAAAGAAATTCTTGTTATCAGTAAGCATAACAAGTAATTCATACTGTAATTCATCAGTAAGCAATTATAAATCTAAAAATTGATAGTATTTTTTTAATGTGATTGCTAGAGTACCTGTAATAGCATTTAAAAAACAAATTTGAGAGGAAGAATAATCTTTTCAACAAATGGTGCTGGGACAACTGAATGTCCACATGCAAAGGAATGAAGCTGGACCCTTACCTCACCATACTAAAAAAGTGACTCAAAACAGATCACAGATCTAAACTTAAAGCTGGAACTCTTAGAAAAAAGCATGGGAGTAAATTTTTATAAACATATATTAGGGAATGGTTTCTTAGCTATAACACCAAAAGCAGAAGCAACAAAGGAAAAACTAGACTTCATCAAAATTTCAAAGCTTTCTGCTTCGTAAGACACTGTCAAGAAAGTGAAAAGGCAACCCACAAGATGGAAGAAATTTTTTGCAAATCATATATTTAACAAGGGACTCATATCTAGAATATACAAAGAACTCTTACAACTTAATAAAAGACAACCAATGAAAGAATGGACTAAGGTAATTAATAGGCATTTCTCCAAAGAAGATATACAAATGGCCAATAAGCACATCAAAAGATTGCTCAATGTCATTGGCCACTAGGGAAATGCAAGTCAAAACCACAATGAGATACCACCTCGCACTCACTAGGATGGCTAAAATAAAAAAGACAGTGACAAATGTTGGTAAGGATGTGGAGAAATTGGAACCCTTGTACATTGTGGGTGAAACTGTAAAATGGTATGGCCACTTTGGGAAAGTTTGGCAGCGCCCCAAAATGTGAAACATGAAGTTACCGTAAGACCCAGTAATTCCACTCCTAGGTATAGACCCCAAATAAATGAAAATACATATTCACACAAAAATGTGTACATAAATGTTTACAGTAGCATTATTCACAATAGCGAAACAGAGCAAGCAACTGAAATGCCCATCAACTGATGAATGTATAAAGAAAAAGTAGTATATCCATGCAACAGAATATTATTTGACCATAAAAAAAAGAATGAAGTACTAACATATACTACAACATGGATGAACCTTGAAAATGTTAGACTAAGTGGAAGAAACCAGTCACAAAAGACTACATATTACATGATTCCATTCATATGAAATGTCCACAACAGGGAAATCTATAGCGATAGGAGGTTAGTGGTTGCTAGGGGTTAGGGGAAGGAGAAGATGTAGAGTGACTGCTAACCGATAGGGGGTTTTCTTTGGGGGATGATAAAAATATTCTAAAATTAGATAGTGATGATGGTTACACAACTGTGAACATACTAAAAAAACATTGAATGGTGCACTCTAAAAGGGTGAATTTTATGATATGTGAATAGATCCTCAGAATAGTTATTTTTTAAAAAACACATTTGAAAAATTTTTATTGACTCCCTCATCGCCTACAGAATAAAATGCTAACCATAGGATGGTATACAAGGCTCATAAGAGCTAGTACCTCCTACCACTCCGTCTATCTTCATTCCCTAGCAAGGGCAGAGAGAAGCTCCTTGAGCATAGCAAACTACTTGGGGTTTCTTGTGCTCTACGTACACTGCTGTGGCTTTGTACATTCGGTTCTCTCTGCTTTAAATGCCCTTTCTCTATCTGCCTGGTTAACCCCCACTGACTGAGCTGGTCGCCCTCCTTTGTGTTCCCAGGGCACCCTGTACAAATGCCATTGTACAACACATGGGATCGTTCTGTAAATGATTGGTTTCCTTGCTGTATTTTCATAGACCTAGCTTTCTTCAAGGCAGGGTCTTTTTATCTTTGCATTCCTAGCCCCCAGCAGAGGTGCTCGATAAATAAAATAAAGGAATAAAGGACTGAATGGAATGAATAAACTTTTCTTTCTTGAATTAGTTTGTGATCTCATGCCTTCTCTTACTCATGTCTGTTAACATAGAGTTTTCACATGTTACATTTTTCATGTCTGTATGATTTCTGTCTCATTTTAAAACCTACAGCTTTTGTAACAAAGTAAGCTAAACAAAGGATTTCCACCTTAAATAAATTACTAGCAAGTTTCTTCTTCTAGATGCTGTTTTCATATGGTTTATATAATTTAGGTAACTGATTGCTACTTATTATCACGATTGAATTAATATCACAAGTAACTGATAGTATATAAATGTATCTGTGAGTTAATAAGTTGAAACTGTCATTTATAAATATAGAATTTGAGACTGTTTTAAAGTATTTACTGCGTTTTACTGCTGCTGCCCTCTACCTCATTTCCTCTTCACGTGACAGACTGCTAAATTCCTTTATTGTGAGGTCATGTTCCTAAATTAGGAAGAACTAGAAATGAGACATGTTTAAGACCTAAAGTGAGTTTTGTGCTCAGAGAGTGAGTCACGGATTTCAGACTCCAACACAAATATCCCATTACGTTTATTTTCTAGTTCGAAGTTCAACCTTGGATTTAGAAAAGTACATGACTTGGCCTCCTTACCAGTCTTTCAGCTCAGGCGTGGGTTCGGAGGGATATGTCAGAGTAAAGACGGCATGTGGGCAGAAAGGTAGTTTTTTGAAGTTGTGAGCATCTTTATGCTTACATTGTCTTTGTCAGGAGTGGCTGTGGGAGCTGAGAATGATGTGTCTTGACAGGGAGTGGAGTTCAAACAGAATTTTTCTGCATAATTTTCCAAATGTATTATTTTAGATCAGACTTGAAAAGTGATTCTAAACTTTTACACACCACAGAAACTCCATCTGGATTGTTTCTTGGGAGAATATGCATTAGGAAGTATTCACTTTTCCAATTTCCTAAGGAATCTTAAGTAAACAAATTTAGCTGAGTCTTATAAATCATTACCAGTGAGGGTTGGGAGGCTTTATAACTGTTGCCTGTGAGTTGGTAAAAATCATACTCTCACCTTCACTCTGCCCTAGTGGTAACAAATAACCCCAGGGTTCCTTTCCTATTCCTGGGCTGGAAGGAGCTTTACATACATTATCTGACTTGACCCTAACCGCGATCTCAAAAGGGAGGAGGTAACATAATCCCCATTGTACACATGAGGAAACAGCCTTAGAGCATTTAAGTAAATGACACTTGCTGTGTCAGAGCTGAAATGCCATTCAGATCCATCCTCTTTGAGGTTACTCTCACTTAGTTCCTAAGTGGTTGTTTGTTGCTGCCATCCCTGTGTGGTCCAGCAAACAGAAAATTATAGCTTGGACGTGCATCCTAGTACTGGAGTGTTCAGAGTCTATCTGCCCACCTGTTGTTGGCTTGGGCTTGAAATTGCTGAAGAGAATAGATGTAGTGTGGTAGGCGAACAATGGACCCCAAAAGATGTTCCTGTCCTGAACTCCAGAACCCAGAACATAGCAAAAGGGACTTTGTTTGTGATTAAGTTAATGGTTTTGAAGTGGGAGATTATCCTAAATTATCTAATGGTTCCAAAGTAATCACAGTGGTCCTTAGAATTGAAAGAGGGAGGCAGTAGGAGAGTCAGAGATGTGATGACTGAAGCAGAGGTGGGAGTGATGCACTTGCTGGCTGGGAGCCACAAAACAAGGGATGTGAGCAAGCCTCTAAAAGGTAGAAAAGGCAAGAAAACATTCTCCTCCTACAGCTTCCAAAAGCAGTGAAGAAGTGCTGCTGACATCTTGTTTTTAGCCCCAGATGATTCATTTCTGACTTCTGGACTCCAGAATTGCAAGACAATAAATTTGTGTTGTTTTGAGCCACTCATTTGTGGTAATGTGTTATAGCAGCCACAGGAAATAAATATATATGTTGCCTGACACTCAGATCCCTTTACTACACAGGGGACAAAATTCAGGCAGCAATGCATGAAAATGCTGTCCCTTTACCAAGTGGTGATAGGTTCTGGTTATAAAAAACAGTTATGAAGACGAGTTGCTACTCAACTAAGAGCCAACCTCACAGGGGCATGCATTATAGAAAGGTTTCACAATCTTCAACAGCTTCCTTTTTGTTCTCTTTGTAGAAGTAAAGCATCTTAAATCAATTACATCATCTATTGAGCACCTACTATGTGCCAGGTTCCAGAAATTCAAAGATGGTAGGACTCAGATCCTTAAGGAGCTACAGTGTAATGGAATGGTAGAACATGTAAACAAGGTCTTTCAATGCAACAAGATATGTGCAAAGACAAACTATCTTCAGGAAAAGAATCCTGGAGCATAGCAAGTATGAACTCTGCCTGGGGAGGGCAAGAAGGACAGAGAAGTTTGGAGAGGGGTTGATGTCACAGCTCAGGGTGCCTACCATCTTTGGAATCCCCAGTTTTGGTAGGAGAGGTTGTGACACCTAATCTAGGTGTCCCTAGACCTGGTCTCTGCAGGGGCTATGGAATCTCTTTGCAGCAAATTTCAAGGCTGAGAAGGGAGGAAGACCCTGAGAAGAGTACTGGAAGGAGAAGAGTTGCTGATACCACACATAGCAGGTGTTTGGAGCCCAGGAGATCCATTCTTCATGATTTCCTTGGAATGTCAAGAGAGAGAAAGTGAAAGGTTTCATAAACTAATGTATCAACTAAATGTAAAGTATTATAATCTACTTACTTGGGATTCATGCTTAGACATTGAGAATTTGCTTCTCAATTTTTGTCTCTAAACTATATCAATCTTCCCATTAAGAAAATAAACACAAGCTATGGACATAAAAACTAAGTCTATGTTTCATGGGCAATACCTAACACGCTCCATATAAAATAGATTATGTTTTGGATACAAGAATTTATCACACAAAATAGGGCATAACCCCTTCTCATTATGATTTTCCATCCCTAAAGGTACTTAATCCTGAGAACGTACATGCACTATTTTCTGAGAAACAGTGGTATACTAGGAAACCAAATTTTGAAGCTGAAAATGACTTTAATTTAATCAAGTTTGTTTTACAGATGAAGCACCTGAGATCTGCAGGGGTGGAAAGCCCTTCGAAGTTAGAGAGATAGGACAGTGCCAAGATTAATACCCAAATCTCCCAACTCGCAGCCTAAAGTTTTTGCCCGTACACTGCATTTCTGGCTTAGTTTGCCTGAAGGTTTATCTGGACTTACTATTTTGTTCCCAACAGTTTGAGGCAACACAATTCTGTATTTTTAGTGCTAGTCTTTTTCACAAAATAAATTGAACTGTTGATCAGAACTTTAAATTCGTTTTACAAATGAAGAAAGTAAGGTAGAAATCGTAAACGGTTAGGAGAAAAGGTAGCATAAGTCAACCCGAAGAAATTAAACTTTATTAAGTATTCCTTTCATTATAGACAGCACATAGTGTTTCATTTATAACATTTTCATTATAAACTCATGAAGTGTTAAGTCTTTATGAAAATGTTCCTCAAATTATAAGTTGACATTTTTTCTATGATAAATGGGATATTTGTTAAGAATTAAAAAGGTTAGAGAAGAGCCATGGCTCAGTTATACAGGCTTTGCTAGCAGAGGTTGTGATTGCCAAGAGGGAGGAATCTCTCCTCTTGGGTCCATTTATTTGATGTCAGCTGTCATAGCTGGGGCTTCATGAAGAAAAGATTAGTAGCAGAGAGTACAATCCATTTCCGATGAAGTCTGATATATAAAAGGATATAACCAAGGGACGTTATCACCAGTTTTTTCCCCTATTATTATTTCAACCACAGACTTTTGGAAAATGATTTTCCACCTCTGTTTATCATTTTGCTTTTCCTAAGTATTTCAATCAACCTGGGGAAGCCCCTGGATGATTACATGATCTCATTTCATTGGAGGGAGGAGATCTAATAATTCACGCCATCTTTTATGGGGACTTTCCAAAGAGACGCTACACGTTGGAATCCAGGCCCTTTGGTGGAAACCAACAGCTGAATAAAAGAAAGACACCTTGGCGCACCATTCCCCTCACTCGCGCTCGACCCCGGGAGCAGCGCTCTCGCGGAGGCAGCGTGGAGACTCCCCTTCCCGGGCCAGCTGACCCGTGGTCCCCGGATACAAGCGTCTCACCAGGGCCCTGAGTTCCGGCCACCGCCGCGCAGCGACTGGGCCTGCAGGGCGCCCGCGCCGGGGTCATGTCGAGGACGCGGGCGGGGCCGGGAGGCGGAAGGGCCGGCCCGGGGCGTGCCACGTGACGGCCCGCCCTCTGCCGGCAGCCCCCCAAGCCGCCGACACCGCCTCTCCGCCTGCAGCTCCCAGCGTGCCCCGCACTCGCCACAGCCCGCCCGCCCCTCCTCCTCCTCCCAGTGCCACCGAGCAGGAGCCCGAGCCGCCGCCGCAGCCACAGCCGCGGGCACTATGGTAAGGCGGGAGCGCCAGCCGGGGGGCCGGGGACCGGGGCGCGGCGAGTCAGCGGTCCTGCCGGGCCCTGGGAGTGAGGCCGCCATTTTAACCTGATTGGGGCCTCAAAGGTGGGCATTCCTGTGCTGCGGCCCCGTTGCTGTGTCTCCAGCCGGCAGGCTTGCCCTCCTGCAGTCAGGACGGGCCCGGCCGCCCGCGGATTCCTGGGGGCGGGGAGGGCCCTGGCGCGGGTCGGGGGTCTGGGCCTACGCCGAGCGGGCGGCGGCCCGAGGCGTCGCGGGCGGGTCTGCGGAGCTCACCCCGCGCGTGCAGCGTTTGCTCTTCGCAGCCTAATTTTACTTAACACGCGCGATCTAAAATGTGTACGTGCTCTAAAAGCCCTTGCGGAAGGAAGGCTTGTGGTGAGATCTGGATGGCTTGTAATAAAAACCCTTGGGAGGAGATTAAGGAGGTGGGAAAAGTCTTTTAAAAATGCTTTCTCGTGGTAGAAAGCTTTGCACTAGATCCGTTAGTTTTGAAGTGTCCGCATTTGCGCTGTGAGGCAGTTAAGTTGTAGCTGTGGGCGGTTTGGAGTGCACACTTGATTCTCTTTCCTTATGAGGAAACGGCACTGGCTAGGATGACTTTAAAGAAAAAAATAGTAGAAGCATTAACTGAAATCCAAAAGTGTTTTTTTAAGGCCTGCAGAGTTGACACAATACAGAAGGTATTTTTGCTGCTGCTCCTGAAGCTCTGACATCACCCAGTGAAAGAGGAAACATTTCAGGGATGGGACAGCCTGTATTTGTCTCTTTCCCTCTACCTTCCATTTTCTTCAACCAGCAAACCAAACCACTTTAAAAAGGATGAATGGGGCCGCGTGAGTTAGAATCCTTAGGTTCTTCATTCACTGATAGTTAAAATGTGGCAGATCTGATTGGACTACTTGCATAGGAAGATGTGATTTTTGATATCCAGACTAAAGGGAATCCTCTCTAGGCAAACAGTAATTTTGGTTAAAACCAAAATGCTTGTTCTGAATTACTGTTCTTTTTGTTTTGTTTTGTTTCCCCCAGGCTTCTGGAGTTACAGTGAATGATGAAGTCATCAAAGTTTTTAATGATATGAAAGTAAGGAAATCATCTACACAAGAGGAGATCAAAAAAAGAAAGAAAGCAGTTCTCTTCTGTTTAAGCGATGACAAAAGACAAATAATTGTAGAGGAAGCCAAGCAGATCTTGGTGGGTGACATTGGTGATACTGTAGAAGACCCCTACACAGCTTTTGTGAAGTTGCTACCTCTGAATGATTGCCGATATGCTTTGTACGATGCCACATACGAAACAAAAGAGTCTAAGAAAGAAGACCTAGTATTTATATTCTGGTGTGTAACAACAAAAGAAAAACGTACTTTTAAAATGCAAGGATTATTATTAACACAGTCAGTTTTGCCTTTGTTTTCCTTTTAAAGTGGGATTCAACAATTGTGTTTTTTTGTTGTTTCTGTAGGGCTCCTGAAAGTGCACCTTTAAAAAGCAAGATGATTTATGCTAGCTCTAAAGATGCCATTAAAAAGAAATTTACAGGTACAGACATTGAATATTTTGTGCAGAGGAATTACTCTGTTAATTATAATAAGGTAATGGGATAATGTTTTTTTTTTCTTTTTAGGTATTAAACATGAGTGGCAAGTAAATGGCTTGGATGACATAAAGGACCGTTCGACACTTGGAGAGAAATTGGGAGGCAACGTAGTAGTTTCACTTGAAGGAAAACCCTTATAAAATGACAGTCAAGTGCCATCTGGATCTTAAGGAGCTTTCATATCTCCAGTTCAGTCAATTGGAATAGTATTAGGATTTTTGGTTTTTTGTTTTTCCTCTTCCCACTGGGTCCTTCCAACACAGTGAATGAAGGAAATATCATTCATGTAAGCAGCCTATCAGTGATTGCCATTAGACTGTTTAATACTGTTACCTTGATGTAAAACCCAAGGAATGCCTTTCCATCATTTTAGCCAAAACAACTGGTTATATGCCTCCCTTGCAGCAAGCACTACAACGAATGTGATTGTCAATGTGAATAGCTTAGAGTACTGCAAAGGGTAAGCTAATTGAATGCCTTGAAAGTATTATCCTCTGGTCAGATGGTAAACTTTATTCAGTATTATTTATAGTTGCACTCGATTGCAGTTCTGTGAGGCTCCAGCATTCATACACCTCACCTGCCTTGGCAAGCCTATTTTTGTGACATGGCAGCACAGATATAAGATATAACACTATGCATTGAAAGCACTTTTTTGTAATGAGTTTAACTCCTCACCCCCAAAAGGAATGCCAATTAAGTTGTGTTAACTGTGTCATCAACTTATCCTAGTACCTCAGTGTTCATTCCTGTTACCTGCATATCTTCTTAAAAGAAATAGCTGTTACTAATGCCTTTTTGTTTTCCATTGAGTGTACACTACTGAATAAGTGTAGGAGTTTTATGTTTACCATGTAAGTCTTGCAACACTAAAGATATTTTGAATATCAGTCATGATGGCAATTTCTGTATAAAAGAGCCTTAAATAGAACGTTGTTTTTGAGGTCAAACTTCCTACCCTTACAAAAATGGCCACGTTGCAATAAAAATTGTGGCATATTACAGAATGTTGCCTTGTTTTCCTTGGACATTTTGCAGATGTTATGTGAAGCAACTTCTAGAGTAAACAGCTATTATGAATCTCTGCACTGATCATTTAAGGGTTTTTTTGTACAACATTCATGCATGATATTTTCCAGTTTGTTGGGTTTATTTGGTTTAATAAATACACTATGCTAAAGCCAACTAATATAAAATATTATAGAGGGATACTTTTATAAACATTATTTATTTCCTTATGTGTTCTTATGGAGATCAGAAATTTTTTTTGCACTTTGACATAAATACTCTTCAATAGCTGATTTGTTCTCTGGATAAATTAGGCTAATTTTTTAATTCACGTTTACATTTCTAATTGAGTAGTGGAAGCAGTAAGCTCTTGTATATTTGGTCATAATGAAAATGTAAAATATCCTTTCAAAAGTTTAATAATACTTCTCAAATTTAGGAACTTTCATTTCAGCTACTATTTCTTAATATATTTTGCAAATTGGAAAAAAATAATTACTATAGTAGTTTTAAACAGTAGTGGGATTTGGCTGTGGTCCAGACTGCTCTCCTTATAGAGAATTTGATCTGCTCAGTGTGAGCAGTTTGCTGTTAGCCAGAGCTATTTATGGCAAACACATGCTTTTGTATCTTGTCATAGTTATCCACAAATGGCAAAACTGGACTTGATTCTACTGGTATGCAAAACAGGCAAGCTAGTAAGCAGTCAGTGGTAGCTTAGAACTTAAGCCCCTATCTCTGAAGAATGCTCTTGTCAGAAAACGGGAAATGAAAAATCCCCATTTCTTAATGTGGAAGTAATTTAAGTATAATTAGATAATTTTCTGTATTTTCAAAAGATTTTTCGTTTGAAAACAAAAGTCGGAGTTAAATGGCTAAGCTTCCATTTAAATGGCTTGGGATCTTTTGCACTGAGCAATTTTATTTCAGGCTTCCAGCTGTCCATGTGAGTTAACCTGGACTTTTTGATGACTTTTTGGTAAGGCCAAACTCATAAGTAAAGCATGAAGATACATATACCAAACCATATGTGTAACTAATACTTATACCATAGAATTGTCCTCATTCTTCTAAAAATTAAGGGACTCTAAGTTATGTAGTAACTTTTGTTTTTATAGCTGATTTCTCAACTTTCTTATATGCCTCTTTATATAATTTCAGAGATTAAATATTGCTTTAAACTGTGGTACTTTGATTTGTTAGATTGACAGAATTGATACTACTATTAAGTTCATTTTTGAAATACATCTTTGTGCATAAAGCCAAAAGTAATGATAAAATTAACAGTTCACATGTTACTTGAGATTAATTTGGCATTTGAAATGATCATTTTATTTTACAATCATTTACAATGAAACAGTGTTCCAATTAGCTTTAAAAAGGTATACGGTGCTAATTAGTAAAATATTGAGGACAATATTTTACTGCTAGCTTGCAAAATTATAAGTGTTTTAAAAAAATAAAATTATGAAAATATATAAAACTGTTGAGATGTGTTTACTTATACTTCAGAACATTAAAATTTTTTAAACTAATATTGCAAATCAGAGAGGCACCATTCTGTTTAGTCTGTTTTTTCGGATTTTAGTTGATTATGATTTCTCATTTAGAGATGATATTCTTTGAAAACTGAGTGTTGTAGCAATTAATTTTGACATTTTCAGACAAATGGGAACAGTTGGCATTTGTCCCAAACTGGCTATCAGCTGTTGTTTTCCACCATTATCTATAATGTGGCCAGCATTGTGTATTTAATGTACCTTTTGAGTAGATTGGAAGAAAAGCCTCTGATTAGGTTGGAGCTCTGATACAGATTCTTTGTAGTAGCAAATTTGTGTAATCTAGCAAATGCGTTTTGGGAGAAAATTGTTTTAAAAGTTTCTGTGTTAAGGAATAATCTCAGCATTGGTAAATCACAGAAGAGTTGGGAACACCTTTCATTACATTTGCCACTCTGAAAAAACAATGTGGTTCTTTTCATAGGTCCTATTTTTGCTTGCAAATTTAATAATAGCTTGAGATCCAGAACAAACGAGTGTTCATTTTTCTATGAATATTGAAACTATTAGAGATGTGCAGTCAGGCTCCAGTAAATATTGCTTTTCAGACAGCATGAATTTATAGATGTTCTGTTTCATCTTGGCCAATAAGGAAGTCTGAGGCTTTTATTTTGCTCTAGAGCATTGAAATAATTGCTTTCTTTTGCATGTAGAGTTGGGAGTCATCCCTCCACTTCAGTTCCTGTCATAAAACAGTTGGGCACATTAATCTCTCAGAGCCTTGGTTTCATTCATAAATGAGAATGATAACATCTGTCTACCATACCTGGTTGCTAAGGATCAAATATGGAAATGCTTTATGGAAAACGGGAAAATGCTATGTAAATATAATAATTTGTCTAAACTATTCTAAATAAATAACTGCAGTTAAGTAGATAAAGAACCATGTTAAAAATAGGAATTGTAAGTCTTTGAACCTCTTTAACCTACTTAATCTCACAGTTTAAAGACTAATTAGCTGATATATAGCATCTTTTTTTAGAATGAAATACAAAGTATAGTCTCTGAGTGGATATTTGTGACTACTCTTTTTAGTGTAGTTTTCTTTTTCACATGTGACCAGTAGATACTATTTTTTTCCCCAAATAATTTTGAAATAAAGAGGAAATAAAGCTAGAGAAATATTGTTTTGGAATTTTTGTTTCCTAAGAAAGACCATGCTCAAAAATTTGAACTATTTTTACCCTTGAAAGCTTTTCTTAGCTGTTTCAGTATTGTAAGTTTATATAAACTATAAGGATTGTATAGACATTTTACAGAAAACTGATGCCTTTTTTTTTTTTGTTACCTCTTCTGAAAACTTGGATATTTCCCTCCCCTAGTTCCTCTACCCATCTTTCTAAGAAGAGATAGTATTGTGTATTAATAGTGGTTAAGTACTAGGACTTTGGTATCAGACTCTACGGGTTGTTCACATATAGGCCTTTAACACTTATTAATTGAATGATCTTAGGAAAATCTGTTAACCTCTCAAGAGTCTTAGTTTGTCTATAAAAAGGGGATAATAGTACTCCATCTCATAGGATTCTGAGGATAAATGAAAGCACCTGTAATAAATAGTTCCTGGCGCATAGTAAACACTCAATAAGATGACTCTAAAATTTACAGTTCAAACCAGTACACTTTAAGAGTGAAAGAGAGCTATTAATAATTATGAGTATGCCAGGACAACAGGCTTAAGCTAGGACAATCCCAAGCAAACCAGATGTGGTCACCCTATCAAAAAGTAGGCTGCTATCAAAATGTAATACTTAAAGAGAAGGAACTGTATTAAAGACTCAAGGTCATCAATTTAAATTATATAATGTGCTAGCATGCTGATTTGAGAGTCTCCTGAAATACATACATGATTGCTCTTAAGTAACCTCAGAAGGGTTACTGGCTTTTTTTTTTTTTTTTATAGCTTTCCTTTTGACTTGCATACTTGTAAACTCTCAGATAATTGCATGTTGCTGTTATCAGTATGTTTTACCTGTAGTAGCTTCTCAAAATTGTTGCTTTCCAACTCGTGTGGATTTGGAAAGCCAAGTCAGAATTTTGTATAAGACTCAGAGTCAGTTGGCTTGAGAGCAAAATGCCTGAGCACAAGAACCTTCTAACATTCCTTTTGGCCGTTTAAAGAAGTTTGGTGTACTTTCTGGGTTTTGGTTTTATTTTTTTTATGTGGTATGTAAGATAGCTGAGCTATAGATAAAGGAGGCATCACTGTATCCCAGCAAGGTGTCTATTAATATTTAAAGAAGTCATATTTGCCTTTCACTACCTGTCTCATTAAAGGCACACAAAGGAATTTGTTCCCCTTATTAAAAGAAAGAAGGTTTATTCTTAATCAACTTTTTTTAATTATTGAAAGATAAGCAAAGTAATCTTTAAAAATAAAAAAAGTCAGATGACTTCTTTTCAGCCTATTCGATTTAGCCTTACATGTATTCTAGACAATTTCATTTGGAAGTGGCTGTGATTACACTTTATCTAGATAAATAAGTACTTTTCATTTATTCTTGACTTCTGATAGCTAATTCGATTATGCACACACAACATTTTAGTAGTTGATGTAGTATACCATAAAAATTTGGAATAGATATTTGTTCAAATGTATTTTTCTCACAGAAATGAAAAAGCACTTAGGTTAATGGTATACTATTTTCTTGTAACACTTTTGTCTTGCTTTATATATATATATATATATATATATATTTTTTTTTTTTTAATAGTGGAATTTCAAGTATTTCCTTCGGGACGTGGATAGTTAGTTACTAAGTGAATCAGAAAATTCCTGGGCATACGGCCCAAAGCCTGCTATGTGTTCTTATGAGCTGATGGAACCTTTTTTTCTTTCTTTTTTTTTTTAATTAGCGCAAAATAATAATCACCAGATAAAAAGAAAGGCAATTCCCAAATTGGCATAATTAGACAGTTTTATAGAAGATAAAAATGGCAGCAGAGTATTTTGTTCTAGAAATCATAAAACTTAGCTATACCACACAAATAAGTTATGAAAGAGATGTAGACTTCATGAAATAAGTGGAAAAGAATTTTGTGTGAGGATTAAATTAATGTTTATACCTCTTTTTGTAAAATAGCTATGGATCAAAGATTGAGAGAAAGTGACATTGCTCATTACTGCTTATTGATAATTGTATTATGAAGAAATATATAGAAATTTTATATAGTTTCCATTTCAAAAAGTTTAATTTATATAAAGGGAGGGGATGAGGAGTTAGCAAAACTGGTGTTAGCTATTTTCCTAATTTGAAATATATTTAGATTTTAGAATGTGTCTGGTTTTTCTTAGGCTTAACTGATTTTTTTTAAGTTGAAAAAAATTGTTGATTTACAGTGTTTAATACTATTACGTATTGAGTAATGTGTACACTTTGAAATTGCTGCATTAGAATTATATTTGTTATGAAGTTGATTTAGTAGTACTTCCCTCCTTATTTTGGTTTTGTTTTTATCTGCCTGCTAAAGGAAAATGCTTTATAGTTTTCATAGCATAGCAGTTCTTAAGAAATACCAGATGACTGAATTAGATAGACATCTTGTATCCTGGCTAGAGAAAAAAGTTTTGGGATTAGTTGAAGTGTCATTCAGTGTCATTGCCCCTGCAACAAAAAAGTTTCCTGCTCTGAGCTGGATATTTTATTTCATTCAGATTTTCTCTTCTAAATACAGCTTATATTCTTCTGGGTAACTTTTAAAAACTTTTTAAATTAGTTTTGGTGTACAAAACAACATAGTGATTTGACATTTATGTACCTCAGAAAATGATAACCCCAATAAGTCTATTATCCATCTGACACTGTACATAGTTATTACAATATTGTTGGCTATCTTCCCTATGCTGTACTTTACATCCTGTGACTGTTTTAAAAATTATAGTTTTCATTCAGTATTATTTTAGTTTCAGGTGTACAGCATAGTGGTTAGACATGTATATAAATTATGAAGTGATACCCCAATAAGTCTAGTACTCACCTGACACTATACATAGTTTTTACAATATTATTAACTATATTCCCCATATTGTACTTTACATCCCCGTGACTGTTTCGTAACTATCAAGTTGTACCTCTTCATCCCTTCACCTTTCTCACCCAGCCTACCAACCCCCCTTCCCATCTAGTAAGCATCAGTTCTCTGTATCTATGAGTCCATTCCTGTTTTGTTTGTGCGTTTATTTTGTTCTTTGTAAGCCTCTATAACTGAGATCATATGGTATGTGTCTTTCTCAGTCTGACTTATTTCACTTAACATAATACCCTGTAGATCTACCCATGTTTTCGTAAATGGCATTTCATTCTTTTTAATGGTAGAGTAATAGACCATGGTATACGTGTACCACCTCTTTTTTATCCAAGAGGTGGGCGTTTTGGTTGTTTCCATTTCTTGACTATTGTAAATAACACTACAGTGAACACAGGGATGCATATGTCTTCTTGAATTAGTGTTTTGGATTTTTTTTAAAGATTTTAATTATAGCTAACATACAATATTAGTTTTAGGGGTACACTATAGTTCAACATTTATATACCTAAACAAGTGATCTTCATAAGTCCAGCAACCATCTGACACTGTACCACGCTATCTCAATATTACTGACCGTATTTCCCATACTGTACATTACATCTTCATGACTTATTTGTTTGATACCTGGAAATTTGAATCTCTTATTCCCCTTCATCTTTTCACCTCTTCTAAAATTTTTCAATTACAGTTGACATTCAATGTTATTTTATATTAATTTCAGGTGTACAGCATATGGTTCGACATTTATGTAATTTAAGAAATGATCCCCTGACTAGTCTGGTACTCACCTGGCACTATACATAGTTATTACCATATGATTGACTATATTCCTTGTGCTTTACATCCCCATTACTGTTTTGTAACTGCCAGTTTGTACTTCTTGAGCCCTTCACCTTTTTCACCCTACCCCCCAAGCCCCTCCCATCTATCACCCCAACAAATCTAGTACCCATCTGATGCCATACATAGTTATTACAATATTATTGACAATATTCCTTATGCTGTACTTTACATCCCCATGATTACTGTGTAACAACCAATTAGTACTTCTTAATCCTGTCCCCTTTTTCACCCATTCCCAACTGCCGTCTCGTCAGGCAACCATCAAAATGTTCTCTGCATCTATGAGTTTGTTTTATTTGTTTATTTTGTTCTTTAGATTCCATATGTAAGTGGAATCACATTGCATCTGTCTTTTGCTGTCTGACATACTTCACTCAGCACAATACCCTTCAGGCCCATCCATGCTGCTGCAGATGGCGAGAACCCATTCCTTTCCATAGCTGAGCAATATTCCATTGTATATATGTCCGACCTCCTCTTTATCCATTCTTCCATGACACACCCAAGCTGCTTCCACATCTAGGCCATTGTAAATAATGCAGCAATGAACATATGCATGAGCACATCTCCTTGAAGTAGCATTTTGGGTTTCTTCAGATAATTACCCAGAAGTATTATTGGGTCCTTCTTTAAAGGTCACTTGTTATGGCCTTTGTTTTAAAGTCTATTTTGTCTAGTGTAACTATTGCTACCACAGCCTTTTTTTCTTTTTTTTTTTTTTCCATTTTCATGAAATACCTTTTTTCCATCCCTTTCAGTCTGTGCGTCTTTTGATCTGAAGTGAGTCTCTGGTAGACAGCATATGTGAGGGTCTTGTTTTCTTACCCATTTAGCCACCCTATCTTTTTATTGGAACATTTAATCCATTTACATTGAAAGTAATTGTTGATAGATATGTAGTTATTGCCTTTTTAGTCCTATTTTTTATCTTTTTTCTTTTGTCTTGAAGTCTCTCTAATCTTTGTAATAATGGTTTTGTGGTGAAGAACTCCTATAGCTTTTTCTTGTCTGGGAAACTCTTTATCTGTCCTTCAATTCTAAATGATAGCTTTGCTGGGTAGAGTAATCTTGATTGTAGGGTCTTGCTTTTCATTACTTTGAATATTTCCTGCCAGTCCCTTCTGCTCTGCAAAGGTTCTGTTGAGAAATCAGCTGACAATCTTAGGGGAGCTCCCTTGTAGGTATTTAATTGCTTTTCTCTTGCTGCTTTTAAGATTCTCTCTTTGTTTTTAAACTTAGGCATTTTAATTATGATGTGTCTTGGTGTGGGCCTCTTTGGGTTCATCTTGCTTGGGACTCTCTGTGCTTCCTGGGCTTGTATATCTATTTCCTTTACTAGGTTAGGAAAGTTTTGAGTTATTATTTTTTCAGATAGGTATTCCTTGCTCTCTCACTTCTCCTTCTGGTACCTCTATGATGCAAATGTTGATACACTTAATGTTATCCCAGAGGCCCCTTAAATGCCCCTCATTTATTTGGATTTTTTTTCTTTTTGTTGTTCTGATTGGATGTTTTCTACTTTATCTTCTAAATCGTTGATACAGTCCTCTACTTCATCTTAAATCATCCTTTATAGACGATTCCTTCTAATGTGTTTGCAAGGTGGCCAGTTAGCTCGGTTTGTTAGAGCACAGTGCTCTTAACAACAAGGTTGCTGGTTCGATTCCCCACATGAGCCACTGTGAGCTGCGCCCTCTACAACTAGAGTGAAACTACTTGACTTGGAGCTGATGGGTCCTGAAAAAACACACTTAAATAACTAAAAGTTTAATGTATTTTACATTTCAGTTATTGTAGTCTTTATTTCTCACTGTTTTTTTGTTGTTTTGTTTTATGTTTATATCCCCATTTGCAGGTTTTCCACCTTTTTGCTGAAGTTATCCCTGCAATCATTGAGCATCCTTATAAGCAGTGTTTTGAACTCTGCATCTGTTAGATCGCTTGTCTCCATTTTGTTTAGTTCTTTGTCCAGAGCTTTGTTCTGTTCTTTCATTTGGGACATGTTTCTTTGTCTCCCCACTTTGGCTGCCTCCCTGTGTTTGTTTCTATATACCATGTTTCCCTGAAAATAAGACCTAGCTGGACAATCAGATCTAATGCATCTTTTCTTTTGGAGCAAAAATTAATATAAGACCCAGTCTCATTTTACTATAATATATGACCCGGTCTATGATATAATATAACATCATATCATATAATATCATATAATATAAAAATAAGCTAGGTCTTATTTTTGGGAAAACACGGTATGGCTGCTATGCCTCCTGGTCTTAGTGGCCTTATGTAGTAAATGTCCTGTGGGACGCAGTGGTGCAGTCTCCCTGGTCACCAGAGCCAGGTGCTCCAGATGTGTCCCTTGTATGGGTTGTGTGTGCATTCCTTTTGTAGTTGAGACTTGACTGCTGCTTGTGCATCAGTAGGAAGGATTGACCCTCAGGCTAATTGGTTGTGAAGATTGGCCGTGACTGTAGTAGAGGAGCTGTGGTGCAAGGGCTGACTCTACAGAGCAGAGTTCGCTTTAGTGGGGGTCTGGTGCCTGCCCAATCTGTGTTTTGAATGTGTCATCCTTGGAGGTAGCTGGGTGATGCTCCAGCCAGTCCAAAGCTGGCCACTGGGAGTGCCAATCCCAGGGACTCCTGTTAGGGGACCCGCTGCAGGTTCAGCTGCAGTCTGTGCCCCGGCTGGGGCCACCTGGCATGAGCCACAAAGCAATCCAGAGGTGGCCACCACCCACATTGTGCTTGGAGGTACCTTGAGAGGCCAAGCCACAAACCATGGCCGGCTGTCACTAGTGCTGGGCTTAGGGCTGCTCAATTAGAAGTGCAGGACAGGCCGAAGCCAGATGCTGCTTGTTTGGATTTTGTGAACCTTTGAGAGATTTTAGGAAAGTCCGCAGCATGAGCCAAGGTAGGCCGTTTACATGGACAAGCCACTGGAAGTGGCTTGGATGTGCTCGAAAGTTGGGTGGAACATGGTCTCAGAGAATCACTAGGGTGGGGCAGACAAAAGGGACAGTTTGGTGGAGACTCAGATATGGCATCTGCCTGTGTCTGCACGCAGGGAGGGGGGAGGGCTCAACAAAGAAACAGTAGCTTCTGCCAGCTCCTCAGTCCGGGAGAAACTGCTCCTCCAGCCCTCTCCCTGGAGCCAGACGATTCAGTTCCTCCCCGTATATCCCTGATGTCTTTCAAGCTGCTGCTCCAGTACTGGAGCTCAGAGTGAGTGAGTCCATCAGCAAGTAAGGCCATTTGTGGTCCCTTTAAAGAAGAGCACCTGGGACTCCAGCTGCCCTCCTTCTTGCTCAGCCACAATCTCTGCTGGTTTTCACAGCCGAAAGGTATGGGGACTTCTCTCCCCAGCACTGAAATCCTGGGCTGGGGAGGAGTTGAGACCACTCACTCCGTAGGGGGTGACCTCTGCAGGCAAGATATTCCTCCCAATTTTTAATGGATGTGGAACCAGCCCACTCTGTGTCTCTGCCCCTACCAGTCTTGAGGTGGCTTCTTCTGTATGTCCGTAGTTGTGGGGCTTCAGTTCAGTTAGACATCAGGCAATTCTCAATGGTGGTTGTTTTGTAATTTAGTTGTATTTAATGTGGTCGTGAGAGGAAGTGAGCACAGCATTTACCTCCTCTGCCATCTTGACTGGCTCTCAAACTAGTGTTTTGGATTTCTTTGGATAAATACCCAACAATGGAGTTTCTGGGTCATAAGATAGTTCCATTTTTAATTTTTTGAGAAACCTCCATACTGTTTTCAATAGTGGCTGCACTAATTCACAATCCCACCAACAGTGCACAAGTCCTTTTTCTCCACATCCTTGCCAACACTTCTTTTTTGTTGACTTTTTGATGATGGCCATTCTGACAAGTGTGTGGTATCTCATTGCGGTTTTTATTTGCATTTCTCTGATGTTTAGTGACATTGAGCATCTTTTCATATGTCTATTGGCCATCTCTATGTCCTCATTGGAGAAATGTCTAGTTAGGTCCTCTGCCCTGAATTGCTAATTGGATTGTTTGGTTTTGGGGGTGTTGACGTGCATGAGTTTTTTTAGAAATTTTGGATATTAGCCCCTTATCAGATGTATCATTGGGAAATAACTTCTCCCATTCAGTAGGATGTCTTTTCATTTTGTTGATGATTTCCTTTGCTGTGCAAAAACTTATTAGTTTGATGTAGACCCGGTTGTTCATTTTTTCTTTTATTTCCCTTGCCAAAGGGGAAAAGATCAGAAAAAATATTACTAAGAGCAGTGTCAGAGTTTACTGCCTGTGTTTTCTTCTAGGAGTTTTATAGTTTAAGGTCTTACATTTAAGTCTTTAATCAATTTTGAGGGGTGACCAGTTAGCTCAGTTGGTTAGAGTGTGGTGCTAATAATCAATTTTGAATTTGTTCTTGTATATGGAGTAAGAAGGTGGTCCAGTTTCTTTTTCTTTTTTCCTTTTCTTTTTTCTTTTTTTTGCATGTATCTGTACAGTTTTTCCAACACCATTTATTGAATAGACTGTCTTTACTGGATAACTCTTTAAAATAATTGTAATTTTATTTCAAAAATAACATGTTCACTGTGGAACCTCTGCAAAATACAGAAAAGAACAAATGAGAAAGTTAAATCATGAGCTAATTTTAAATACTGTAGACAAGTTATTTGTGTTAAACTCTTATGACTGTTAGGGAGATTCCTTCAGTTAAAACTAGTCTTAAGTTATTTGTATATGCTGGTAAGAGGAGAGACTGTATCCTTAAATATTGTCTCTGCAAATTCTTTAGTATTTTTCATATACTAAAGAGAACCGTGTTGTGGCCCTAGTTACAGAGGAGCAGATTTGGATCTTGAAAATTATACACCTGAATGCTTGCTGCATGACTTGGTGCCATCTACCATAAATATTTGAAGCCACAAAGTTTCCCTGTATTTCTCCTCCCACCTACTTTTGTTCCATTGGGATTTTTTTTTAAATTTTTATTGGGGAATATTGGGGAACAGTGTGTTTCTCCAGGGCCCATCAGCTCCAAGTCGTTGTCCTTCAATCTAGTTGTGGAGAGTGCAGCTCAGCTCCAAGTCCAGTCGCCGTTTTTCAATCTTTAGTTGCAGGGGGCACAGCCGGCAACCTTGTTGTTGAGAGCTCGCGCTCTAACAAACTGAGCCATCCGGCTGCTCTCCGGAAGCTCAGAGGCAGCTCGTTGTCTTCAATCTAGTTATGGAGGGCGCAGCTCATTGGCCCGTGTGGGAATCGAACCGGCAACCCTGTTGTTAAGAGTTTGCACTCTAACCAACTGAGCTATCTGGCTGCCCCCACTGGGATTTGATAATAGGCAACTCTTGCATAATTTTTACTGTTCCTCAAAGGAATTATTTTACATAATAGTTTCCAATGTATCAGGACTACTTTTCATGGTATGTGGATGATAATACTTAATACATGTTAGCTAGTTCCAGGTGCACACTGTAAATAAACCATCTTTTAATCTACTTTATACCATGCTAAAATATTTATGATAAAATATAATGTATATATTTTTGCACTAAGTCAGAAACCATCTATATTTAAGAGTTTATATTGTGTGTGCTATTCCAAGAGAGTCTGATAATCCCTGTTATTAAAGAAACATAAGATTTAGGTTTATTGTGGAGAAACTTGAAGGCTATGGTTCATCCTAGCCATAATGAATCAATCACTCTGGAAATTTATCTGTTTCTCAATTACTCAGATCATTAGGTCAAATTCAGTTCAGTTCAACAAACATGAAGCACCTTTCATGGTCTCATAAAGTTTACAGTGATATAGGAAAGGCAACCAAATAAACTAATAATTGTAATGTAACATGATAAGAGGAAATGATTAATTTTGGAGTTGGATAGGCTTCAAGAAGACCTCATAATAGAAGTAATGTTTGAGCTGGGCTGTGAAGGATGATGGAGTTCACAGAACTTGGTATGAAATATTGTCCTGGAGAAAGAAACACTGTGCAGCGGCCCTACAAATACCGTAATTCATTACAGCAAATTAGTCTAATGTGATGCCCTGTGATGAGAGAAGTGCAGGAGAGGTGGGAACGAGCCAGATAATTGAGGGCCGTGGATACCGTGCTAGCGAACATGAAACCTGTGCATGATGAGGAGCCAGAGCAGGGTTATAAGCAGAGGAGTGGCGTGATCTTTCTGAACCACAAATATGATCTTTTTATGACCATGCTGAGAATGCATGGGGGGGTGAGGAACTTGGAGGCCGTTAAGAGGCCTGAATTAAGGCAGTGGCAAGTGTCTTTAGGATGATTATTTGAGATGGATGTAGGAGAATTGACAGGACTTGATTAATTTCATAATTATACGGAAGGATGTAAGGCTTTAATCATTATTTAGAAAATGTTAGCTATATTTTAAATATTATTGACATTTAAGATCATGTAAGCATCAGATTGGTTCAGAAAAGATTTAACAGGAAATCTGTAAAATGTGAATGGAAAAAAATTAAACACATTTTTAATGCAGGTTAAATTTTGACAGCATGAAATAAAATCATTGACTAAAAAGTTATAGATCTGCTATTTGAATTTATAAGCCTGATTTGCAGTAATTTTCATATAACAGTGGTTTCAATAGATAGGAAAAATTTTAAATTACCATAGCTTCTTTGAAATGGAATATCCTATAGTTTTAAAAATCAAAGTTATGTTTTTCTATTATTCTGCCTGTGAGCTTTCATTGCAAAATTCTTGTCTGTCCACATATAAGCCATGACTGAATTCCTGGATCAAGGATTTTTAGAAGGAATTTAGCAATGTTTTTCCTCACGTAATCTGCTCATTTGAGAAAGTCTGGCCCATTCTGCTGGTGATAGAAGATGGAATTTTCAGGTCATCTGAAAGATCACTTTCTATTAAAGAAGATTTTTAATCCTTACTAGTAAATAAAAGCTATTTATAAACATAGTGTCTTAATTCCTTTCACAGATACTATCCAGAATCAAAGATTCCTCTTTTTTCACCAACTTGTAATAAAATTACTTAACCATATTAATTTTTAATATTGGTTTTATGGTAAAAAAAAATTCACTTTTCTAAAATGCCTTACACTCGTCAGGAAACATTTATTGAGTGTCTATTTGTAGAACATTATTCTGGCCATCCTGAGAAACAAACTTCTCAAGGGCACTTTTATAATCCAGTTGGAGAGACAAAATAGACCTGTAAACTAATAAGTATTCAGTGATAAGTAAATGAATAAGTACTATGGGAATGAAGGAAAAAGAAGAATCCAATAGAGTTCCTAGAAGTGAGTACAGACCTGAGAGAAAAATAAATGTTTTTTAAAAATCAGACTTTTTCCTTCACATATAGAATTATTATTTGAAATGAGGTTCCAACAGGCTCTTTCTTCACTGAGTATATATCCTTAACATCAAGAACAAAAAGGGCCTTCTTATCACCCCTTCCATTAAATCATTTAGGGAAAAAAGACTAAGGCCAAAGTAGGGACTACTTTGTGAGCTCTTTGTTCCACTCCACGTGGGTATTTGTCACGGAGCCCTGAGTTTCCACAGGGGTTTTTTAACCTTTTCTCGTGCCATGGATTCCTTTGGCAGTCTGGCAAAACCTATGAATTTCTTCTCAGAATAATGTTTTAATAATAATATATGTATTTGTCAATCAAAATTATGATATCTTAATATGTATGCTTCTTTATTGACCATACCTAGTGGCAGTTTAACAAGTACCATAATATATAGCAATGAATGTAAATGATACTTTGAGATAGCTGCGGTAACATGAAAGTGTCTGAGATTTCTCTTGGTGATGACCCCATCCATACTGCTACTACTGCAGTTTATGGCCTATATTCATATTTAGAGGAACTGGTAGATTTCAAGTAGTGGTTAGTTAAAATAAAGATGTAATTTTTCATGAGTCCCCTGAATTCTCAAAGGCCCCAGATTAAGAAATCCTGTGGTTTAGCAATTACCTGAGAAGCCCCAGGAAGTAACAGACTGAATGGATAGAGCTCACATCCACTTCAAAGAAACTTTCAGTTTGTTTTATATATTGGAATTCCATATAAGATTTCATTTGGAATAAAAATGCTTTCTGGAGCTAAATAATGTGTAAGTTTGAAAACAATTGTAAATGAAAAAAATTGACTCTCTGTTTATCTTTTTTGAACTTAAAACAGATTTCTCTTGTAAATAGTCTAAGCACATTAGTGTACCAGCAAGTGTATAACCCTGGAAATAGAGATTTAGGAGTCAACAGTATATAGTTGAAGGCATAGAACATCAATAAGATTGTCCAGCAATAATCTGTGTGAGTGTAGCATGAAAAAAGAAGGACCCCAAGGAGTAGGCAGAAGAAGAAAAGCCTGGAAAGAAGGAGTTGTCAGGTAGATCAGGGAACACAACTTCCTTAATGTTACAGAAGCAAAGGGTGTCAAGTGCTGCAGAGATGTCACATACGATAAGAACAAAAAAAAAAAATCTACTGAATTTAGCCATAAGGAGGTCAGTGACCTTTTCTATGGCATTTTCAGCAGAGTGGGAAGGACAGATGCCAGGTTGAAATGGCTTGAAGCCTGAACAAGAGATGGGGTGGAGGCCGTATGGTATACACCAGTGCTTTTCAAACGTCTGTGGTGAAGTACGGTATGTGTGATTTCCAGTCTGCTGCGGACTGACAACAGCCCTGCTATGAGTGACTAGCGTGCCGCTTATGCCAGGGGGAAGGTACCCTGAGAGTTGGATGACAACCACGCTGGTCTATACTCTCTGTTCAATGAGACAAGCCCACTGATGACAAGCTTGGATGTCGTGGCCATGTCAAATTGCTATAAAAGTTTCTAACGTCTTATTTTTTATTCTATACAGTGGCAAAGGTATAGATTATTTTTTCAGGAAGATTATCTGTCAACGAAGAGAGCGAATAGCCAGTACACTCTATGGGGCCTTGTTGGGTTGAGAGAAGATTTCTACCAATATTATTTCTTACAAGTTTCTCCTCTGAATATCTCCTAATGTTCTTCATGCTTCATATTCTTTTTAGCCTCTAATTTGGATCTCCAGCACCTCAAATAATTCCTGGTACATAGACAACATTTCAATTCAAAGATTGTCGAACACATGAATGAACTTTCATGTGAACTGTGGAGGATCTAAGTGGTCCTATGTTTCCAGATTTTAAAGTAGAATATCCTGCCTCATTTAATTTCTGGGTATTTATTTTGCCTATAGTTGGGGAATTATCAGCGTGACCCATAACCTTCAGTCTGAGCTCATTCAAGTGTTTCTCTCTGTTTTCAAAGATGACATCACTGACTTTTACTCAGTAGGACTTGTGCTTTAAGTTTTGTTTGTTTGTTTTCTCAAAATCGGTAGTGGATTTGCCTCCTGCTTTGCTGTCCCTTCCCTCTTCAAGGACATACATTAACAAAAGACTAAGCAGATCTGGAGCCATACTGTGGCCACAGTATACAGAGCACTGAATTGACCTGCACAGAGCTCAAACCCTAAGACAATACTTTAGCACAAAAGACCTCTGGCTTCTCATAAATCTCTTCACTTTCCTTTTTCTCTAATTGGACTGATTTCCAAACATGCCTCTTACATTCTCATCTAAAGCTTTGTCCCTCGCCCCACACAGTGGAACTCAAATCTGTACCTGGAAGAATGAAAACGTTAATATCAAATGTGGGCAACATGAACAGGAGCCAAAGAAAAGCGGACAATTTCAGTCATTCACGCAGCAGACGTTTACTGAATGCTTGGGGTATGCCAGACGCAGCACTGAATGCCAGGCATGTGATTTCCCTCTGGGGAGATGTAAAACTGAGGTCCAGCTGGGTGTGGCAGGCTAGGCTTCTATATTTACTTATTCAGCCAGACTTGTTTCCTACGGCAGCTGTGAAGCTTTTCACATTTGTATGGCTTATGCAGCTCCAATACATCCTATACTAGTAAACTGTTAACCTTAACAGGCATTGTTTAACAGGTTTAAGGAAGAAGCAGGAGAATCCCAACTGTGTATGTGTGTGAGGTTTGCAGAGTGAGATAGAGAAGGAGATGATGAAATGGAAACTTTCAGTACTTTGTGGGAATAAGTGGTAATTGAATTTATAACTTAATAAGGGTTATGATGCCTTTTTGCCCAATTCTGGGATGAGTAGGACCTTAACTCTTTCATTGTAAATCTTATTTTTCATCTGGTCCTTAGCATGAAGTACATCTGTAGGAAAATCTATTGCCACATGAGAGCCAATGACTTTGAAGTGTGTGGCTTGCATGTATTTGTTCATTCATTCATTCATTCAAAAACAATTTAGTGAATACATTCTATGTTTAGAATCCTTAACTGCCCTAAAGCAGCTGTCAGAGCAAGAAGAAATGTATGTCAATAGCCATAACACAAGATGGAAAATGTTCAATACTATACTTAGATAATTCATAATTAATTCCATTAACCTGACTGTAGAAACAGCCCAGGGCCATACAGAAATACCATATGATTAGAAGGAAAGTTCACTTGTTTCTCACAAAGCCAACTTGTGACCTTATTTATTTGATCCCCTTTACATCTGATGATCAAGCTAGAGAAGTTTGGTGAATATTAATAAGTAATGTCACTTTGGCATAAAAGCCTATATAAATATTAGGTGTGTTTTTAGCATATTGATTTCTCACATGCAGTTACATGATTCTTTTCTTTCCCCCGTCTTCTGCTTCCCCCAACCCCCACCCCGCCCCTTCAAGCCGTTGTTTCTCAGTCTAGTTGTGTAGGACACAGCTCCCTGGCCCAGGCTGGTATTACGAGCCGTGCGCTCCCCATGGCTGAGGCAGTCGGTCGAGTTACATGATTCTTAAAGCACCTTTTCAAATTATGCCACAAAAGATCCATCTACTCTGGCAGGCAAAATTACATAATGGAAAATCCTGGCTTTTGCAGTCATGTGTCATCAGAATGTCCACTCCTCCTTTCCACTAGGTTCATGACCTTGGACAAAGTATTCACTTTCGTGGGCCTCAGAGTCCTCATCTGAAAAATGGGAATAGTACCAAACTCTAGAGTTGTTGGCTAATCAATAACAATAACGATAATAATAAAAGCTAACACTTATTGAGCATTTACTATGGGCACTTCACATAGATTGTCTCACAGATTCACCCTCAAAGGCTAGTAGTAGTGGTGGTACTGCTCTTCCTCTATTTACATAGTAGAAACTGTAGCTTAGAGGTTAAATAACTTGTCCAAATTTGCATGAGAAAGAAAGTGGTAGAGACACAATCCAAACCCAGGAAATCTTGACTCCGGACTTGTCATTGTTTTTCTTTTTTAAAAACAGCTTTATTGAGATATAATCCACATGTCATACAATTCACCCATTTAAAGTATACAATTGTTCAGTGGTTTTTAGTATATTCACGTTTGTGCACCCATCACCACACTCTAATTTTAGAACATTTTTATTCCCTGTAAAAGAAACCCCATACCCATTAACAATTACACCGTTCCCAGCCCTGTACTCCCAGTCCTAAGTAGTTACTAATCTACTTTCTGTTTCATTAGATTTGCCTGTTTGGAACATTTTACATCAATGGAATCATAAAATATGTAGGTTTTTACAACTGGCTTCTTTTACATTTTATCCACGTTGTTGCATATATCAGAACTTTTTATTGCTAAATGCTATTCCATCATGGATATACTACTTTTGTTTATCCATCATTAATTGATGGGCTTCTGGGTTGTTTCTACTTTTTGGCTATCATGAATAATGGGGCTATATGAACATTTGTGTATAATTTTTGTGTGCAGATTTAAGTTTTCATTTCTCGGTTATATATCTAGCCATCATATGCTAGGTCATATGATAACTCTGTTTAACTATTTGAGGAAATTCTTTTTCTTAATTGTGAAAAATTTCAAAAGTTGATAGTGCAGAGTATATGTATACCCTCCATTTAGATTCAATAATTGTTAATATTTTGCCAGTTTTTCACCCCCATTTCTTTCCCCCACCCACCTTTCTCTCTGTCTCTGTCTCTCTGTCTCTGTCTCTCTTTCTCTCTCTCTCTCTCTTTGTCTCCCACCCCCCCGCTACATTTTTAGAGTCAGCCTTCTTAACTACTACTTTATATCCATCCCCAATTCAATGAGTGAACATAAGTGAAATAGTATAATGCCTGGCCAATAATAGCTACCCAACAAATATAAATTCCCTCTTTTCCTCTTTCCTCCAATCTTTAAGAAATGTTGTATACAATCTGAGGCTGCAAGCTCTATATCAAGAGAACTGAGATCTAAATTAAGATTCATGGACCTTACTTTCTGCAGTATTCCTGGACCAAAATCGTAGAACTAGGTAGGTGGCCATCCAAACTGTGGTGATCCAGCTGTCCAATTTCTGGTTGATTTTATTAGGGTGACAATTAGCAAGAGCAACCTGGATTTTATGAATAAATTAACAGAAAACAAAATAGGCAAAATCCAAACCATCAACACTGTTTTTCGTTTGTTTGTTTTTTAAGATAACAGGAACTTCAACTCATATGACACACAAACAAGCCTATTCTAATGCAAAATAAAAGATCCCATTTATTAATTCAGGCTTTTTCTTCACATCCCCACATTTTGTGTGTGGACATGAGGAGGAGCTATGACAGAGAACTGACCAAAGCTGAAGTTTTACCAAACATGCCAACAGAAAGGGTCAGTTTCTTTCTGGACAGTGACATAGAGGAGGTGAAAAGTAGGCTCATGTGTGGACTGGTCTGCTTCCTGAGTCCCACTGGGCCTGGACCTGAGATTCTGAGCCCTGGCTGCACATCAGAGAGAGACCGCTAGCACACCTAACAAATTAACAATTCCTTCATATAATCTAATACCTGACCTATATGAAAATTTTCCCAATTGTCCTCAAAATGTCTTTTTTACAGCTGGTGTGTTCAAACCATGGTCCAACGAAGTCCATACATTGCATTTGGTTTTATTCTCCATAAGTCTCTTATAATCTAGGATAGTCTCCAACACACCTTTTTTTTTTTTAATACCATTGTTGGTATTTTAATACCACTGTTGAAGAAACTCAGTGTTATGCAGGGTGTCATGCGGGGTCTCTATTCCCACTCCCCACATAAGAGTGCAGGACATGGTGAGGCCAAAAAGGAACACCCACGGAACCATAGATAGGGGAATCATACCACTATATTCTTGCTGCTGGCTGGGTTGGAGACACAGGAAGCAGGAGCCACATGATCTGCAACCTGCCGTCCACTTCTCTGCCAACCAACCAACCCCACTTGCTAACTGCAATCTGCTGTGCTAACTGCAATCCGCACTTGCTAGCTCAGCCACCATCTTCTTGCTAGCCCCCATTTTCTGCTAGCATAGCCACAGCAGTTATATTAGTGGCCAATGGCTCACTGGTTACAGCTGACAGCCAACTAGCCACAGCTGATGGCCATCCAATCACAGTTGATGGCCATTTACTACCTGAGCCAGCACCTTTCCATGTGAGGCCGAGAGCCTGGAAACTGCACTCCTGGCTCTGTCCCCACACTCAGTATGTCCTGTAGAATGTCTCACCTTCTGGATTTGTCTGATTGTTTCCTTGTGATATCATTTCCCTTATTCCTCTATTCCCTGTAAGCTGGCAGTCAGTTCTAAAAGGTTGATTAGATTCAGGTTAAACATTTTGGTAAGAATGCTTCATAAGTGATGCTGTGTCCTTCGTACTGCATCACAGCAGGTACACACAATATCTGGTTGCCCCACCGACTGGGAGGCCAAGATTGAGCCCTATCATTACAAAGTTGGTTTCTCCTGTGACCAATAAACCAATGGGTGGGGTGATACTCAAGTTCTTCTACTTATCCCCACCATGTGCTATAATCTTCCAAGTCCTGGAAGATGAAAGGAAATACAAAATAAATAAAGAATTGTCTTTGCTTTTCTCATTTGAATCAGTGGATTGAAAAAAGTATGTTTTCTGATCACAATGGAGTGAAATTAGAAATTCATAATAGAAAGAAATTTAGATAAGTCACAAATTATGTGGAATTAAACAACCCCTAAATTTTTTTCAATTAAGCCAAGATTGTAAAAATGTGTTCTTTACAAAAGAAAAATAGAAAAGATGATCTCACCCAGCTTCATGATTGTAGCCCCTCCCTGAAACTTGCTTCTTTGCCAGTATTATAGGAAATATGCCTCCAGTTCTGCAAGTCAGAAACCAGACAGCATCATGACACCTCCTTTTCCCTCATCCTTCCTTAACCAATCCATCACCAGTCCTCCAAAACTTATGTGGGGACAGAGTCCCAGAGAGCAGTTTCCAGGCTCTCAGCCTCACGTGGAAAGGTGCTGGCCGCCAGCTCTGGCTAATTGACCATCAGCTGTAACCAGTTAGCCAATTAGCCACTGATATAACTGCTGCGACTGCGCTGGTTGGTCACTCAGTTGGTTGGGTGGCAGGCAGAGAAGCGGACAGCAGGTTGCAGGTCGTGTGGATCCAGCCTCCAGTGAAACTATTGTGGTCTGATTCCCCTATTTATGGCTCCATGGGTGTTTTGGCCTCACCATATCCTGTGTTCTTATGTGGGGAGTGGGACTAGAGGCCCCGCAGGCCGCCTAGCAGGACAAATGGCGCAGTGATCAGGGTCTTCCTCATGACATGTTATCTTCTAAAAGATCTCAGATTTGTTCACTTCTCTCCATGTCCCCTGGCCCAGGCTGCTGCCATCATCTCTCATCAGGATTACTGTTCAATTCCCTCAGAGTCCCACCCCATCTCCTCCTCCACCGCAGGCAGAGGAATCTTTCCCAAGCTCAGAGCTCATCCTGTGTACAATCCTTCAATCTCTTCTCATTTTAGGATAAAGATCAAGATCTTCCATGATGCCTGCGGGACCAACTCCTACCCTCTTGCTACCACCTCCACCTCTCTAGCTCCTACACCTTCTTGCTTCCCGGGCTACAGCTACTCCAGACTGTTCCTCAAATGCTCCCGTTTAAATGCCCTCAAATGCTTCCTCTCACAGGGCTTCTGCATTTACTGTTCCCACTGCCTAGAATGCTCTTGTCCAGTCTCATTGCTCAACTGACTTCTACTTTGCACTCAGATCTCAAGCCCAATATTACTTCTTCCAAGAGATCTTCCATAATCCCCAGACTGGGGCAGGTCTCTGGTGGTGTGTGCTGTCCGCAACATGTGCCTTCCCTTTTTATCATAGTATGTGTTTACAATTCTGGGGGGGCGGGATCAGTGGATTAATGTGGATTGATATCCCCCATTAGATTGCCAACTCCCTAAAGGATGGGACCATGCCTCTTTTGATCACCACTGTCTCCCTTGTGCCGAGCGCAGTAGCTGGCACCTAGTAGGAACTCAATATAGTATATATTTGATCGTTCATAAGAATAGAACAAAATTTAAGTAGATGTTCACCGCAATTTTATGATAGGAAAAAAGAACCAATATAGAGGTTAAATTATAGGAAATTTACACAAGGAAATATGTAGCCATTTAAAAAATCATATTTCTGGGTGGAGGGTGGATAAAAAGGGTAGGGGGTCAAATATATTAACCAATGTCACCCCAATAAATTTAATAGAAAACTAAAATAAATAAAAATCATATTTCTGAATAACATTTAATGATATTGAAAAACACTAATTATGCAATGTTAGATTTTAAAAATGATGAATGTGGTGTAAGAGCTCTATTGATTTATCATTTCTACATATTTTTAAAAAGTAGGGTTATTCAGTGTAATTTGGTTTCTGCTTTTCACTTCACATTATATGCAAATATGTATAGTACATGTGGGGACAGAGCCCCAGAGAACAGTTTCCAGCCTCTCGGCCTCATATGGAAAGGTGCTGGCTCAGGTAGTAGATGGCCATCAGCTGTGACTAGTTGGTCATCAGCTGTTATCGGTTAGCCATTAGCCACTGATATAACTGCCGTGGCTAAGCCAGCAAGTGCAGATTGCAGTTAGCAAGCGGGGTTTGTTGGCAGAGAAGAGGTCGGCAGATTGCAGATCGTGTGGCTCCTGTTTCCTGTGTCTCCAACCCAGCCACCAGGGAGAATATAACGATATGACTCCCCTATCTATGGCTCCGTTGGTGTTCCTTTTTGGCCTCACCATATCCTGCATTATTATGCGGGGAGCGAGACCAGAGACCCCACATGACATCCCGCATGACACTATATATAAATGTAAAAGATACTTAATAGTCCACCCTTATTCAAGGTTTCGCTTTCTTCGGTTTCAGTTACCCCCCAGTCAACCTTGGTCCAAAAATATTAAATGAAAAATCCCAGAAATAAACAATTCGTAAGTTTTCAATTGTGCACTATTCTGAGTTGTGCAATGAAATCTCGCGAGTCCTGCTCTGTTCCACCTGGACGTGAATCATCCCTTTATCCTGCGTATTTATGTTGTATATGCTACAGACACTACCAGCCTCTCCATTATCAGATGACTGTTGTGGTATCGCAGTGCTAGTGTTCCAGTAACCCTTACAGTAGCTTAACACTATGTCACAATTCCTACATCATTCAGCTCACTTCATCTCATCACACAGGCATTGTATCATCTCACATCATCCCAGGAAGAAAGGTGAGTACAGTACAATAAGATACTTTGAGAAAGATCACATTCTTACAACATATATTACCGTATATTGTTTTAATTGTTCTATTTTATTATTTATTATTGTTAACCTCTTATTGTACCTAATTTATAAATTAAACTTTATCACAGGTATGTATGTATAGGAAGAATCATAGTATATATGGGGTTTGGTATTATCCCTAGTTTCAGGCATCCACTAGGGCTCTTGGAAAGTATCCCCTGTGGATAAGAGGGGATGGCTATATGTGCAGAGAAAAAGGCTGAAGACAACGTTACTGGAGATTTATTTTGGTAGACAGGATTTCAGGGGAATTTATTTATTCTCTAGACTTTATATTTTTCCAAATATTTTTACAATACACACATATTCTTTTATAATTAGGAGGCAGCTATAATTAAAAACATGGACTTTGGTGTTAGCTAGATGTAAGTTCCAGTTTCAGCTCCGCCTCTACCACCAAGTAGCTGAGTGACCCAGGCAAGTCACTTAACCTCCCCTAAGGCTCAGGAGAATACCTACTGACAGGGTTGCTGCATGAAGCCAATGATCTAATACACATAAACCACGTAGCACAATTTCTGCCATGTCAATAAACAGCAGCTCTTTTTATAGATTTTGATCTGATAAAAATGTTGCTTTCAAAATTTAAAAAAAAAAAAAAACACCTTCCCTTGGGAAAGAAAAAAAAAATAAAACCAATATCTAGTTTCAATTATGTTTTCAAAGACTACAACAAAATATATTAATTTAAAGTCATACCCAAAACGTTAAAAATGTGAAGAACTACTGGACCTGGAAGATCAGCTGTAGGATGGAAGATAGTTGAAAGTCAGGAAATTAATTCCTGAGTCACTTTCTATAGAAAAAACGAAAACAAAACTCTAAGGTTGTCAGCTTAAGAGAGGTGAGAAAACAAGCATTAAATGGACTCATATACTGAAGTGCAGCTGCTGAGCAGAGCCCCTCAGAGCTATTAATACCATGGTTGACAGCAGAAAATAATTCAGTCAAACTGACTTGTGTCAACAACAGAGTGGCCAGCTTTGAAATCCGGATAACCCTCTACTGGCCGGGCACAGACTTACATGACCTAGGCTTCCCCAGAGCAAATTGGCTCCACAATCAGGTTGATGATTTGCACAGCATCAAGTTATTGTGGAGGCAGAGAGACTAACTTTGTATCAATCATTAGGTTTTCTCTAGTGGAAAGACCTGCTTTCAATCTCAGCGGCACTGCTTATGCTGCTTTATGATGTGGGGCTAAAACTTAATCACTCATGAGCTTTGTTTTTTCACTTGTAACTGCGAATGATAATTCCTACCTCACCAGGAGGCTGTGCAAATGGAAGGAGATGATGTGTGTGAAAACCTAGAACACAGCCTTCCAACTGGTAGGATCAGTGAATTATTTCCCACCTCCCGTGGCAACCCAATCCTCAGCACGGAACCAAGCACACTGTGCCTGTATCTGAGCATGGCTACTGCAGTAGACACGCAGCCCACATCCTCCATGGGGCATGTAGCCAGTGAACAAGGTTTTCTGCCAAGTGGTTGAGGCCTTCAGGGAGCGGATTGACGCAACCCTTGCCTTCAGGAAGCGGCATTCCTAAGCAGCCCTTCCACCGGTTAGGACAGTTCAAACCATTAATGGTTTTAAATAGACAATGATCACATTTGCTTTCTTGAATGATTATACCTCTGAAATTTCTAAATACAGAGGATGTCAAAAATATGTATACACATTTTAAGAAAGGAAAAAAGCTATTAACATTGTAATACTCAATATATACCAATAACAAAAGATGCATACAAGACATGTTTGACTTCTGCAATTACAAGAGGTACTCAAAGTGGTTACCATCAGTGTCCAGACACTTCTGATTATGGCAAACTACTGCTTGAGCAATGCTGACAAAAGTGTCCACTCGTGTACATTTTTTTGGTACCCCCGGTTTATACTTAAACCATGATACCCCCTACACACACACACACACACACACACACAAATCAGAAGAGTGATGCCTTTTCCTGAACTTTTTATTTTGAAAAACTTCAAACATATAGAAATGTTACAAGTAGTACAATGAACCTCACGTGCTGTTTATTTATATTTATCAATTGAATATCATTGCATTTGCTTTTTCCCTTTCTGTTCTTTTATTTTTTATTTGTTGCTGAACCATCGAAGAGTTCATTATGGACACTGTCACCCTTCATCCCAAATACTTCAGCATGTATTTCCTAAGAACAAGGACGTTCCTCCTACATAACCATAGAATAGGTGTCTCACGCGGGAAATTTAACATTCATGCACTTGTACTAATAATATACAGCCCATGTTCAAACATTCCCAGTTGTCCCAAAAATATCTTGTGTAGGTTGTTTTTTAAAATCCAGACTTTAAAGGGAAAAAAGTAAAAAAAAATCATACATTGGCATTAATTGTCATGTCTCATCCACTCACTCTCAAATTCAGCCCTTCTCCCTTTGGGGCTAGAACTTTTGTTTTCCTCTTAATTTGTATTTACATCAATGGACCTTGTAACTAAATGCAAGCGCCAGCAATTTCTCATCTTCATTTTTGATCCATGTACTTAAAAAAAAAAAAAAAGGTGGCTCGTACTGAATATAATCCCACTATTTTTTCGTTCTTAGCTTTACATTATATTTAAATAGAGTAACAAATGTTAACAGCATCTACACAATGACAAATCTGGGCAGGGAAAGAGCAGGGCATTCAGATTGGGACACGTCCAAGTCAAAACAATGACAGAATATCCAAGTGACAAGCCCACTAGGTGATGATTGGAGATGGGAACCTGAATCTCTCCCTAGGTAAGCGAAAGAAAGTCACCTACAGAGAGGTGAGGGGGATGCCACAGAATGGGGGACTTTGCTGGGGAAGGGATGATTCTGTGAGGAGGGCCAGTCGGAGCCTTGGGAGACTTCCAGGCCACAGGCGAAGCAGCAGGGCATGCTGGAGACCCAGAAAACCCGAGGAGGTGGGGTGTCCTAGGAGGCAAGGAAGGAGATGGGTACACTGGTAATGAGGAAGAAACAACCCATCCCTGAGTTATTTATGGTTTTTAGTTCCAGATGCAATTAATTCTCAGGACCAGGCAAGGAGAGGGGCCCTGGGACCCGTAGCTGTGCCAGCTGGAGTCAGATCAGATAACATTCTTGAGGGGCAGGGTGGAGGCAGACTAGAGGTGCAAAGCCCCAGACCTCAGATCTCCTGAGGCAAAACTCCTTCAGGTAAAACCTGAGACAGAATCCAAGAATAATCATCAGGAAGTGAAGTTGCTGAGGAGACTAAAGGGACAAGCTGGGGACAAAAGCCAATTCAGTTGGGATGGCCAGGGAACAAGTGGAAAGAATCTCTGTCCTTGACAACACTGAGCCACTGAGTCAACCAGCTCCAAAATCGCTCCACCTTTGAACTTCTTGTTATGTAAAATAATAAATTCCCATGCTATTAAAAAACAACCTAAATCAATGAATTCAGAAACTCCCTTAAAAAGCATATTTACCAAGAAGTTTTAAGACCCAAGAGAATGAAGTAAAAATATCAAGTAGGTGAACATAACATAGTCACAAAGACTGCAGCAAATTCACTAAACTTGTTAAATAGATCTTATACAGATGATTATATTTAGAAGTTTGTGGAGAATAAGCCTATCAGCCACTACCTCAGTGATTAAAAAGGATCAGCGAGAAAACCAGAAAGACAGACAAAAAGATCTGCTATATAGGCCCTCAGTTTCTTAAGACAAATGAATATGTACACACACATATACATATTATACATGTGTATATACATATGTGTGCATATTGTGTGTATACATACACAATACACAACACATATATATGTATGTATATATACATCTATGTACATAATATGTGAGGTCTGACAGTTGTTTGTGAACTTGTTGCAACAATATTGCTAACCTTTTTTGCTATCAGAGGGATTATTCATTATGAATTTGTACCAACTGGACAAACAGTTAACCAAGTTTACTATTTGGAAGTGCTGAAAAGGCTGTGTGAAAAAGTTAGACGACCTGAACTTTTCACCAACAATTCACGGCTCTTGCATCAAAACAATGCACCAGCTCACACGGCACTATCTGTGAGGGAGTTTTTAACCAGTAAACAAATAACTGTATTGGAACACCCTCCCTACTCACCTGATCTGGCCCCCAATGACTTCTTTCTTTACCTGAAGATAAAGGAAATATTGAAAGGAAGACATTTTGATGACATTCAGGACATCAAGGGTAATACGACGACAGCTCTGATGGCCATTCCAGTAAAAGAGTTCCAAAATTGCTTTGAAGGGTGGACTAAGCACTGGCGTGGGTGCATAGCTTCCTAAGGAGAGTACTCCGAAGGTGACCATAGTGATATTCAGCAATGAGGCATGCAGCACTTTTGCTAGGATGAGTTCGTGAACTTAAGTGTCCGATCGCATATAATATATATGTATATATACACAAAATTTGTTCCATGCAAGAAGCGCTGATGAACACATAAGCATTCCTTATTACTCAGGTGGTGAGAGCAAGGGAAAGCAGGGTTCAGACCATTAAAGACTGAAAAGAGGTTTGAGGTGCCCTTACCACCTAACCTAAGGGCATTTTGCCAGAGTAACTAGAATTAATAGAGCTTTCACAATGCACCAGTTTTAATAAGGTTTCCGAGCAGTGTGAGTAATAGAGGAGGGGAAGTGTCGTGACTCTGTTCCTATTGTCGGGCTTCTTTGTGTAAACTCTTCCCAGCAGATACTGAATCATCGTGGGGAGATTAAACCCTATTTGTATCTAAAAAATTAGCACTTCAGTTTATCGGTACAAACTTAACGTTAGAGTTGTTTGCAGGACTGTGAATGGATTTAACAGGCTCTAGTTCACAAATTTAACCCTAGAACTTTTAAACACATTTCTTTCAATTTAATAAGAAAACAGTCTGTGCTGGAGTTATGAAGAAGAGAGGGGGAAGCATATTTTCACCCTCAAATTAATGGTATAACTGTTGAAATGAAACATCCATCGTTTCATTTAGACACTGTGGTATTGACTACTTCTTTCTTATTCCTCAGGTCCTCTAATCCTGGGGGTGGTGCTGGTAGGGATTTGAACAGCTGCACATTTCCAACATAGTATTCCCTAAATGGTGTCAAGTGACTAGGAATGAAGTTTTGGTGAGTGGATGATTTATTCACTTAGTCATCGTTGTTCCATCAGGGGAAACAATAAGAGGCTTTTGTTTGTGTTTCTGTGTGTAGGGCGTGAGGGAAGAAGAGAAGAAAATAGCTATATAATGAAACCTTGGTCCTTTTTTTTCCTGTCTCAAAAGAGGTCTTTATCTTTAAATTACTATAAATATATCATAAAAATAGACTATCTATTGAATTATGGCTCTTTCTGCATTGTTTTTCATATGTTTCTGGAGAGGTTCTTTTTTTCCTTCTCTATAAAAAAAGTAATGCATGAATATGTTCTGATCATAAAATATTCAAATACTACAGAAATATACAGAGTGGAACACAAAAGTCTCCCTTCACTGCCTTTGCCCAACCCCCCCCCACCACCACCACCACCATTCAGACCTGACAAAAAAGGTTTTTTGTTTTAAACCTTTATTACCCTGGTTTAGGGCAGTTTCATAACAACAGATGGCATATTGCAAGTAAGAGGCAAATTCCAAAATATAGACAATCCGGAATCACTGAAAATGAAACTCACTGTGGAGTGCATTCCCAGAAAGTGCCAGGGAAAATTGTGACAAAGTGACTGAATACAGATCAGGGTGGCTCCCCTGAAAAAAGGGCAAACAGAGCCAGAAATACCTGGGTTTGCTTCTAGCCTACCCCTAGCTAGTTGGATGTCCTCAAGCAACTTTTGTTTCCCCTGCTGTAATGTTAGGCATGGTAATAGCAGCATGAAAGAGATCGTGTGTATGAAACACCTCAGAGGTTCCTAATTTATGCTAGATCTTTGGCAAATAAGATCTAGATCTTTCCAGGGGAACTTTGTTGCATCTAAAGCACACATTGATTTGTTTCTGGTGAAGTTCCAATTATGTCTGCGTGTTTATGGGGAAATTTATAATTATGTTTTATACAGTTTATCAATGGTGAAAAAGAGCGTGCATGCTTTGCTCTCCTGACAAGCTGCTCAATGCACGTCAGTGTTTTACAAATTAATTTAAAGGCTGACGTAGAAATAGATCTGCATTGAATTTTGGTTCAGGCAATGTGTGTGGATTCAGGCAAGAGTGTTCAGGATTAAGAAATCCTGATAATCGTGGGTGTTATTTGTCGGAATCCTGTGTCATTAAATGTCTGATTCAAAGATCAAGTTGAATAGTTGGGGAACAGTAATGCAAGAACATCGGATTATTTTTAAATCATTTGTGTAATATTAACATGACTATTTGGGAGTTCAGAAGGTTTGGTTTTTGTCACCAGGAAAACTACTCTGCAATTATCCAACAGGCAAGCTCATAGTAAGGTGAAAGTATCTTGCATGAGGTAAAAGATTAAGGCTTCTGAAGGGATCCAAGAGCATTTTCCCCGCAGTCTATGAAGCCAAGAGTTCCCCCTACTGGTTACCTTCCAGAAAGCCAGACAGCTAATGCTTTCAGAAGACTCTATCTAATTTGTGAAACACGGTAAATATAACCCTTTATCTCTGTACCTTCCCTATTGAGTGACCCTTTTCTGAAGGCTTATCATCTGAAAGAGAGAGCAGCGATTTTTTTGTACCAATTTGATCTCTTAATCAGAAGTGTGTCTGAGACACCATTTTAAATGTGATCAGTTATGTCTGTTGGATCCTGAGTTCGAAAATAATCAGCATTTCAGAAGAATAATTAAATGGAAAAAAGTGGCCCAAAAATATTTAACTGAATTTTACATTTGAAAAACACTTTTTGTTGTACGCTACAGTAGTCTCTGTGTACTAGGTTTTTAAACTTCCTATAAATCTAACTGAAACAAAAATCCAGTGACTTCTCCGCAGCTTTAAATCATTTAATTCTTTGAGCTTGTTGAATCATGAAGGAAAGAAAATGCCAAATGATGAATAAAAATTTGCATCATTTGAAATTTGTATTTTCTATTCTTTTTCTTTCCCTGCTTCTCCTTTTTGCTGGTAGCCAGTAGACTCTCCTGATACTCCTTGAGGGACCTGCACGGATCCAGCTAGAACAAGACTGCCCACACTTATCAGCAATCAGAGCTAACTGGACTACTAATGTGAACTAACTCACAGCTTTTCATACATGTGTTTAAAAGCAGGGTCCTTATCTTTTAATGCAGGGTTACCCATAATTCATCCACTTTTCATTCATCCATGTATTCATTCATTTATTCCACAGTTATTGAGCGCCCATTATGTGCTACACGCTGTCTATATGTCATGATTAAGTGTTGCTTCTACCAGATAGGGGTCCAAACTATAATCACATTCCTTTTAATATTAAAACTAAAAAACTCTCTCTCTGTCTGTCGTGCAGGGTGACAGGTGAGGTCTCTGGTCCCGCTCCCCACATAAGAACATAGGATATGGTGAGGCCAAAAAGGAACACCCACGGAGCCATAGGAAGGGGAGTCACACCACTATAGTCTCACTGGAGGCTGGGTTCACACGACATGCGACCTGCTGTCTGCTTTTCTGCCAACTGACCGACTCCCTGACTTCCCTCAACTCTCCTCGACTCCCCAATGTAGCCGCGACAGTTATATTAGTGGCCAGTGGCTCAATGGTTACAGCTGATGGCCAACTAGCCGCAGCTGACGGCCATCTACTACCGGAGCCAGCACCTTTCCACATGAGGCCGAGAGCCTGGAAATTGCTCTCTGGGACTCTGTCCTCTCTCTCTCTGTCTCTCTGTCTCTCTGTCTCTCTCTCTGTCTCTCTCTCTCTCACACACACACACACACACACACACACACACCCCAATCCCAGAAGCATGTCTTTTTCTTCCCTGCCTAGAATTCCTCTCTGTAATAAATCATGAACTCCAGAAAACAGACTCAGGCTGGGACCCAGTGCTCCTCTTGGCTTGTCTATTGGCCTCTGAAGGAAGTGTGGGGACTCAGATTTCAACTAGTCTCTGTTGCCCTCAGCGTGGCCCGGGATTGTTTCCCCCACTGATACCTACAATGGGGCCTAGAAGAGGGAGGGATGATGTTCTACCCCACCCAGTGTTAATGCACACAAAGGGCAGAAATCCCAAACAGCTCTTTCAACACATGCACAGCCCAAAGCCCACCTTCCCCGAGAGGACTGGCAGCTGGGATATCCAGTCTTACATCCATGACCTCAGAAATCTCCAAAACAAAGTAGCCTGTCCTTGATCTGGACTCCTCAGTCACACCCTTGGTTATCTTGTTCCATATAAATCAGACAGCAGAGCTGCCCTGGTTGAAATAGGGATGGTGCTCTGTCTCTTTCATCCTGTCCTTCCTCTGCCCTCCCAGGTTGGTGGACATTGGGGTGCCTCTGTGGAACGGTGGAGTTTTGTGAAATACAGATTGAAAGCCACTGATCTATTTAAAACCCCTTATTTTACAGATGAGGCCCAGAGGTGTTGTATACTGCTGATCTGGAATTTGTTGGGGAGGGAGAAAATTTACCCCCCTCTTTAGATCTTGAGATCTTTAGATCTTTAGATCTTGATGGCTGGACTAATAAAAAATAATAAAATTGACACAAGACTAGATAAACAGGAGAAAAACTCATTTAATATGTGCGCATGGGAGAATCACAATAGGATGCTGATATCATAAAATGAGGCTCAAAGAAATGATCCAACCAGGCACCTTTTTATACTTTTTAGACAAAGCAACAATACATTTGTGAGACACTGACAGAACAAAGACAGCTAGTGTTCACTAAAAAGCAATCTAATCAAGGTTTAGGTATTCGTTAGTGAGGAATCTAAACAAAGTTTGGGCTTGGGTAGTAAATTAGTAAAGGCGGTACAAGGTTTGATGACACATGCTTTCTACTTTGGGTTATTTTAACTCTTGTGATAAGGCTGTCTCTTAGCTCTCTGGAGCAGGGAGGGCACCTATCACATGGGAGATTCATCTTCTGCTTTCAGGGGACAGAGAGGTCTTCTTGCATGGGCAGTTTCTTAAGTAACTTTAATTCAAGATGATCAATGTGCCATTGTAGGCTATCTTGGGGTAGCCTGCCATGAGCCCCAACAAACTTGAACTGAGATCTCCTGGTTTCAAACCACTTTCTCTTTCTGTTGCATTGTGTTGTTTCTCTTATCTCTAGGAAGATTTATTTCTCTTGTGGTCCATTCCCTCTGAGCACAACTTGAGGTAGTTATATAAAACCTTGATAAGCGATCTCATAAACTAATTTATAGTTGGATGTTTATAGCCAATAATTGCTTGGTAAATTGTTTCTGTCAAGGTATATCTGTCAAAGTCCCAGAAGGAAACAGATGGTGCACTCAAATTAGGATAATTCAAGGCATGTTTAATAAAGGGACAATTTACACAGCATACGCAGTGTGTAGGAAGACCAGAAGAGATAGCAATATCCAGGGCTATTTCCACCCTTAGGCCTGGAAGGATGAAGAGAGGGAGCAGACTCTCCAGAGAGACATGGGGACCGCCAGAAGAGGACCTGTGACTTTTGCTCAAGGGACCCAGGCAATCCAAGGTGACCTTTCAGGGAAGAAGTTGGGCGTTTATTATACCACCCTGACTGTCCTCTCTTCCTCTGATCTCTGCTGGGATCTTCATTGGTTAGACCCAACTGGAAGTCAGGCATTGAACTAGTCTAGATGGGTCAGTCACCCTACAGAGCAGGGTAAAGAAGGGTGGAGAGTGGATCTGGAGGGCAAGTGGAAAATATCCTTTTGACAAAGTTAGATATAATTTAGTAAGTGAATCCTGAGGTCATCTAATGATGGCTCATTGTGATATTGTGATTTATAATAAATATATATTTGGTCTTAGTTCCTGTTTCTAGCACAGAGTTTCTGAAACCCTTGGAATTTTCCCAGTGGTGACAGTGATAAAGGTGTCATTTGTTATGTTAATAAGGTAACTTTTGGACCCTTCTCAGGAAGGTGGCTGATTGCCAAAAAAACCAACCCTGTGATTAGAGAGTTGAAACTTTCAGTCCCACCCCCCTAACCTCCAGGGTGGGGAAAAGGACTGGAGTAGAATCACTCACCTACGGACAATGATTTAATCCATCGTGTTTATGTAATGGAGCCTCCATAAAAACCCAAAAGATCAGGGTTCTGAGAGCATCTAAGTTGCTGAACCACAATGTTTCCATGTGCATTGTGCCAGGCTCCAAACTCCATGGGGACAGAAGCTCTTTTGTTCAGGCCCTTTTAAAATAGCTTTTAGAATCAACTGGTAATTTAGTGAGTAAACCAGTTTCCTGAGTTCTGTGAGCTGCTCTAGCAAATTAATTGAGCCCAGGGAAGGGGTCGTGGGAACCTCTGATTTATAGCCAGCAGGTCAGAAGAGTAGGTAACAATCTGGATTTAACTACTGGCATCTGAAGTGCGGGCAGTCTTGCAGGACTGAGCCCTTCACCTGTGGAATCTGATGCTAACTCCAGGTAGACAGTGTCAGAATGAAGATGAATTGCAGGACACCCAGCAGGTGTTGGAGAACAGCTTGGTGTTGGGGGAAAAAACACATACATACATCAGAATTGGTGACAGAATCATACTCATCTAAGGATGTTGTCGATGTAAGAAATGTCCAAACCTGTGGAGTATTTTTATGAGTTTATTTGAGCCAAACTGACAATTGCTGGCAAGCAAAATCTCAGTGAACTGAGAAAATGCTCTGGAGAATGGCAGTTTTGCAGCTTGTTTTATACATTAGAATATAGGAGGAGATGTAAGGAGGGTTACAAGAAATCGATTGGTGGTAGATTAAGGGGGCCTGAGGGGGAAAGCAAAGCACCTGGGAGGGGGAGGGGATCTCTGGGATTGGATAAAAAGTAAAACAGAGAGACACATGCTTCTTTTACATTGGTGGGTTCCAGATAATTAACATTTTAACATTTACAGCACATTTAATAATTAATTAATAACATTTAATAATTAACATTTACAACACATAGAGATAGTATGTGGGGAAAAAGATACCAATGAGGGTGTGGGGACAGAGCCCCAAAAAGCAGTTTCCAGGCTCTCGGCCTTACATAGAAAGGTGCTGGCTCAGGTAGTAAATGGCCATCGACTGTGATCAAATGGCCATCACCTGTGGCTAGTTGGCCGTCAGCTGTAACCAGTGAGCCATTGGGCACTAATATAACTGCTGTGGCTACGCTAGCAGGAAATGGGGGCTAGCAAGAAGATGGTGGCTGAGCTAGCAAGCGGCGCAGTGAGGGTTGAGAATTGTGTGGCGCCTGTTTCCTGTTTCTCCAACCCAGCCGCCAGTGAGAGTATAGTGGTATGACTTTCCTACTTATGGCCCCGTGGGTGTTCCTTTTTGGCCTCACCATGTCCTGCGTTCTTGTGTGGGGAGCAGGACCAGAGACCCCGTGGGACACCCCGCATGACACATGGCGTAGTTGGCAGGATCCCCTGCACTACAGAGGGATTTTGTGGTCTCAGGCTCTGGGCCAGCAGTTATGTCTTGAGGGGTACTCTAACATTTCATAAGTATGTTATCTTAGAAACAAAAAGACAATAGCCTCACTTAAGGTAAAGATTGATCTTTGTCAAGGAGGCTACAGGCCTAGGTCGTGACTACCCACCATGACCCGCTTTTAATTAGGGATTTTTATATTCAGACCATCCTATGTGATTACCTTCGGTCTCTGAGTTTGCAAGGCCCACCATGCAGTCCTCCCCTGAGCTTGTCAGGTTTAGCAGTCCCCTTCATTGTCCACAGTGAGTTCTCACGTTCTGTGGGAAAACAAAGTGAAAGGTGTTTGGGAGGGAGCTTTCCCAAATAACCTCAACTCATACCACACAGCCTATTGTGACCTGTTGTTCCATATATTATACCTTCGGCACGATTCACATGGAGGGATGTTTGGATGAAAGTGTTATAGTTTTTTAGGTCCACATGGGTGGCTGGGAAACCCCTCAAAGTATTGCCCAAGCAAAGAAGGAGAGCCTTGCTTAGAGTCAAAGTCATAACAGGGGTCCAGAGTCATGCATGGTGCACTGGTTCCAAGAAGAGAGCTGAGGTAAAATGGAAGGAATTGCTGAACTTCAGATAAATGTTTTTTTAAAGTAGCTGGTAGTTCCCAAAAGAGTTTTTTCCAAAGTAAAAAAGAAAACATTGGGGCTGGCCTGGTGGCTCAGGCGGTTAGAGCTCCATGCTCTTAACTCCGAAGGCTGCCGGTTCGATTCCCACATGGGCCAGTGGGCTCTCAACCACAAGGTTGCCGGTTCAACTCCTGGAGTCCCACAAGGGATGGTGGGCAGCGCCCCCTGCAACTAAGATTGAACACGGCACCTGGAGCTGAGCTGCCTCCAGGATGGCTCAGTTGGTTGGAGCACTCACTCAGTTGGTTGGTCCTCTCAACCACAAGGTTGCCAGTTCGACTCCCGCAAGGGATGGTGGGCTGTGCCCCCTGCAACTAGAAACGGCAACTGGACCTGGAGCTGAGCTGCGCCTCCACAACTAAGATTAAAAGGACAACAACTTGACTTGGAAAAAAGTCCTGGAAGTACACACTGTTCCCCAATAGAGTTCTGTTCCCCTTCCCCAATAAAATCTTTTAAAAAAATAAAGAAAACATTAAAAAAAAAAAACACCTTAGGAGATTAATGTTACTATTTTTTCTTGGCTAATTTCTTAATAGGTGAATGTTTAAGTTTTGATTTAGGGGTGGCCAGTTAGCTCAGTTGGTTAGAGCGCTATGCTCATAACACCAGGGTTGCCGGTGCGATCCCCGCATCCAGTGTGAGCTGTGCCCTCCACAACTAAATTGAAACAACTTGACTTGGAGCTTATGGGTCTTGGAAAAACATACTTAAAATAAGTAAAAGTTTAAAAGATACATATTGTTCAAATAGATTAAAAGATCATTTAAAATGCAAACTACATTTTTAGTTTTTCTTTAAATAAATTAATAGAAACAGGCTGATGTGAAAAAAATCTTGAAGAACAAAATATTTTAAAGAGCCTTTACTTTAAGGAAAACACCCACCCACCCCCAAATTATGGGAAGATAGTTATAGCTAGTACCGATTATAACTCCACGAAGTCAAACTAGGTAAATGAATTTATCTTGAATTAGGAGTGAGAACTTCAAATGGAGATATCTGAGATACGATGGAGAAGTAGGATGGGAATTGGACTGAATCTTTTGTTAGCAAGCAGTCAGACCTGGGGAACCTATACATACAGCAAGTTTCTAGAAGAAGAAAAAAATGAACATAGAAATAATTATAGTTTCTACCTTTCCTACCACAGCCAATCCAGTCACTTAATGGAGGCAGCTCGATCTTTTATAAACACTTCTTGATCCAGTTCTCTAACCTCCAGCTTGAGTGCCACTCAGCTCATTTTGGTCCCTACCACATCATACCTGGACAGTGTGATAGCTTCCTAACTAGTGTCCTGTCTTTAGTTCCCCAACTTCTACCCCCTTTATCCAACTTCCACAACACAGGCAGAATTATTTATAAAATGCAAGTCTGACCATTTACTCCTCTGCTTAATACCCTTCAATGATTTAACATCAACTCAATACATCCTATATCAGTAATAATTATTCTAAAATGTAGTGGTTTAAAACAATAATAATCACATATTCTTTCTCGTGGTTTCTATGGGTCAAGAATTTGGAAAGAGATTGGCCAGGAAGTTCTTGCTTGGATCTTTCATAAAGTTGCAATCAGATTTTGTCTGGGGCTGTAGTTATCTAAGCAAGGATAACTGGGAGCCATCTTGGAGACTGGCTAGGATATTGTCTAATCTTAAAGTGTCCCCAGGCTATTCACCCTCAGGAACAAGGACCTGCTATGTACATCTCTAAGTTTGCTATTTCAGAAGTCAGGGTACTTCTTGATTTATTTACTCCCAAGGTCCAGTAATTAGAGATGAGGGCTCTACCTAAGTTGGCTCACGTATTTTTATTTTCTTGGGGAGGCATTTCATACTTAAAAATGAAACATTCTTGGGTTAGCATTACTGACAAATACAAAATTGTCTCTAGGTCATGTATTTAAAATAGTATACATTAAACTAAATACATATTTAGAGCAACATAACATGCTCAATACTTAAAGTTTAATATGTTTGATAATGTAAGTATGGCATACTCAACATTCAAAAATAACATTCAGTTAATGAAATATAATATACCCAATATTTCTCATCTTCTCTCTCTTCCTAAGATAATCACAGCACTCTATTACCTTTTATAGAAATCCCCAGCCCAATTCTTTAGCATAAAGTAGATAGATGATTGTTAAATATTTGTTGAATTGGATTGAATAATACCAGGAATAAATAATTCCCCAGCCTTCTCTCTGTAGTTCCTTCTGAAATTCTGCAGAGCAGTAGACAGTATTATGTTCTAGGCACCATGTTAATCACTTTGCATGTATTATCTCATTTCATCTTCATAGCAATTTTATGAGGGTGGCATTTTATTTTACCGTTATTATAGAGGAGAAAACTGAGGCTTAGAGAAGTTGGTCTCTACTATTCATATCCTCTCCAAATTCTTCATATTCCTAGTCTGAGTCCAGAAAAAAGACTATTCAGTTAACCTTATGCCTAGTTATGAATATACTGATTCTATGGTTTCTATCTGAAAGACTATTGTGTATGTATTTAGCAACAATATTATTGAAATTGCTTTTTCTTCAGGATGTAGAGGAATGTGCTATAGAGGACCTAAACTCCTTGCTTCTGAGATACATTTTTATTGTTCTCACATTAAAGTTTTGAAAGCAAGATGTAGCTTATCATTGGTATGAACGTTTAATACGCTGCCTTTTTTTGTTTCCCCAAATGCTGTTGGCACATCTTAGAATTGTAGAAACATATTATGTCAAAGATGTGACCCGTCTCTTGCTTCCCCATGGTCTGTCAAAGAATGTGATGACTATGACAATACGTATGTTTCATAAAGCTGTGCTGACATCCTGTTGTCTTCCAGGAACTTGCTGACTTTCTTCCGTACATATACATTTACAAAATGCATCTGCAGAGTCAAGCATTTTTAATTTTTAATTAAATAGGGAAGCATGGGGGTTAAATCAAAATGAGTGGGCACTGGGGCTGAGATCTGGCCCACTTTCTGCTGTCACGCCGTGCATTGCAAAAACTCCTGAAGGAGAGCGGCCTTTTTCTAAATGTGCAGAAAGTTGTCATATAGGCCAGTAGTGACCCCAAGAGGGACCCAGCACAATGCCAAGAAACTACAACCTAGGTGGAAGACATACAGGGTGATTTCTCCATAGGAAGGGATGGGCAAGGGATATTTGAGCTCAGAAACGTTAAAATCCAATTTAGGTCATTCTTTCATGGAACATCATCTCCTCCATGGCTCTCTTTCTTTGATAATAGCTGTTCACACATAGTGTGAATGAGTGGTGCTTCAGGCAGAAGAGATTGGGTGGTCTCCAGTGAGGGGACGAGGTGGGAAAAAAAGAAACACTGAGTAGATGGGCTATACTGTTGCTGGAAGCAAGACCTCAACCAGAGGACACCAAGAGACTAAGCCCCAGATTATCCTCAGAGACACTGGAATGAGTTTTTGATCTAAATGTTATTTGAATTACAAAGGGCTTACAGACATCCATTCAACTGACATTTGTATTATACATATATAAATATCATTTAAAATCATTTGAGTTTTCAACAAATGGTGCTGGAACAACTAGACATCCACTTACACCCTTCACAAAAAATAACTTAAAATGGACCATCTATCTAAATGTAAATAAAATACAAAAATATAAAACTTTTAGATGGTAACATAGGAGGAAATGCAAATGACATTGGATTTGCTGATGACTTTTTAGATACAACACTGAAGGCATGATCCATGAAAGAAAGAATTGATAAGCTGAACTTCATTAAAATTAAATTTTTCTGCTCTGTGAAAGACACAGTCAAGAAAATAAAAAGACAAGCCAGAGACTGAGAGAAAATATTTGCAAAAGACATAGTTGATAAAGGACTGTTATCCAAAATACACAAAGAACTCTTAAAACTCAACAATAAGAAAACAAACATTCCAATCAAAACATAGGCCAAAGACCTTAACAGACACCTCACCAAACAAGACATACAGATGGCAAATAAGTATATGAAAAGATGCTCCACACCATATGTCATCAGAGAAATGCAAATTAAAACAATGTGAGATACCACTACAAAACTATTAGAAGGTACAAAATCCAGAACACTGACAATGCCATGTGCTAGTAAGAATGTGGATCAACAGGAACTCTCATTCATTACTTGTGGGAATGCAAAATGGTACAGCTGTTTTTGAAGACAATTTGGTAGTTTCTTACAAAACTACCAAAACTTACAAAAATACTCAGGCCACACTATCCAGTAATTATGCACCTTGGTTTTTACGCAAAGGAGTTGAAAAACTCATGTCTACACAAAAACCTACACACAGATATATGCGAAAGGTCTGACAATTACATTCACGAACTTTTCACCATGCACTCACACAGTGGAAAGTTCATGAACTTCATTGTCCATCTTTCCCTATAGCAGCTTTATTCATAACTGCCAAAATCTGGAAGAAACCAAGATGTCCTTCAGTAGGTGAATGGATAAATAAACTGATACATCCACAACAGAATATTATTCAGTGCTGAAAAGAAATGATCTATCAAGCCATGAAAAGACATGGAGGAATCTTAAATGCAGAATACTAAGTGAAAGAAGCCAGTCTGAAAAGGCATGATTCCAATTATATGACATTCTGAAAAAGGCAAAACTATGGAAACCATAAAAAGATCAGTGGTTGCCAGGAGTTGAAGTAGCAGAAGAGATGAATAGGTGGAGTACAGAGGATTTTTAGGACAGAAACTACTCTATATGATACTATAATGGCAGATACATGTTATTGTGTATTTACCCGAAACCAAAGAATGCCCAACACCAAGAGTGAACCCTAGTGTAAACTATGGAATCTCAGTGATAACGAAGAGTCAATGTAGGTTCATCAGTTGTAACAAATATACCACTCTGGTGGGGAATGGTGATAATGGGGGAGGCTCTGCATGTGTTGGGCAAGTGGTCTGTGGGAAATCTTTGTACACTCCACTTAATTTTGCTGTGAACCTAGAACTGCTCTTAAAAAATAGTCTATGTTTTAAAAAATTATTTGAGGAAGTGAGTTCTGAGAGGCTACTAACTTGCTCCGGAAAAAAATCGCACATCTGAAAAAAAAAAATCGCACATCTATAGTCCTCTTTCATGAGTGTCTTTGAAACATGGCTCCTGCGACTTCCACTTTCTGCCATTGTCGAGTAGAGCAAATTCAGGAACTGAATTTGCTGCCTTCCTTAAAAAACTGGACAAAATATTTGAAACAGCAGTTTCAGACATCGAACAACAGGCAGCAAACGGATGATCCCTGAAAGGAAACAAAAGAGATGAGCTCCATGGTTGTCTCAACTTACTGCCTGGAGAGAATTTCCTGTCAGTAGCACAGAGGGGTGGAAACTAGGTAGAGCCCTGTGGTCTCCCTGAGTTGAGAGACAGAGTTGAGAATTTGAGAAAACTCAGTGGCTGGAATTTGCAGAGTAGAGTACCATAGAGATTAATGGAGAGAGAGAGAGAGAGAGAGAGAGAGAGAGAGAGAGAGAGATCCAGAGATCTGAAGAGGGTTCCCCTCAAGTCTTCAGCTGAGTACTGATAAGCACTTACTACCAAGCCTGGAGGTATGAGCCACCAAAAAAATAATTGTTGAAGCTCACACAGGATTGATAATAGTTTACAGTCTCAAAAAACAGAGTAAAGAAACCTCAAAATCAGGGCATCAAGCAGAGTACTCAGAAGGCTATTGCCTCAGTAATAATGGGATCAAATTAAAGGCTGCTCTGGTCTCATCTAACAAAGCTTAAAAACAAGCCTCAGATGAATCAAATTAGTTTCTTAGCTGTACCAAAACAAAGCTCAACATTGTTTTTCTGAGTTGATTGCTATGGACAGATAAGCAGTAAGTATATCTTAACATATCTCTCAACCTAAAAGTGTTACTAATTTTAAAAATTAGACATATGAGGTGTGATCAAACAATACAATGAATGTTTAAATTTTAAAAAATGTATTACAGTAAGAGATACATTGCCATCAATCCCCCTCAAAATACTCCTCACTTCAAACACTCTTATTCCATCATTCTTGCCACTTTCTGAAGCAGTTCTGGAAGTCCTCTTTCATGAGTGTCTTTACTTGCACTGTCGTGGCTGCCTCAATGTCCTGAATTGACTCAAAATGTTTTCCTTTAATGGTCATTTTGACTTTGGGGAAGAGCCAGAAGTCACATGGTGCCAGATCTGGTGAATAAGGTGGACAAGGATACACCATAATGTTTTTATTTGACAGAAATTGCCGTACTAGAAGCAACGTGTGACATGGAGCATTGTCATGATAGAGGACGAAGTAAAGACACTCACGAAAAAGGACTTCCATAACCACTTCAGAAAGTGGCAAGAATGACAGGATAAGTGTGTTTGAAGTGAAGGGGAGTTTTTTGAGGGGGATTCATGGCAATGTGTCTCTTACTGTAATAAATTTTTAAATTTAAATTCACTGTATTTTTTATCACACCTTGTACATCTATCAGTGAAACAGTGAGATGCAATTTAGCATCCACAATATCTAATGTTTTGCAGACAGCAATGTAGAAGAGATATATTAATATTTTAAATCATGTTTTCATTTGAATCACCTTATGTAAAAAAATCAAACTTAGATGTTCTAAGTCTCTAAAGGAGATTTTCCAATGCACTCACAGAAATGATTACAGACAGTTAAGATTTTCATAAACAACTTCCACGTCCACATCCTGTTGTAATTTCTGCACCATTTTGTTTTCCAGTTGCTTTCCTTGGCATGCAAAGTGGGTCCGGATGAGATGAATGTTTTGCTTGACTTCTTTGATGTCCTGACCTTTCGGTAGTTCTTTATTTTTCTTCAACCTGCTCATTATAAATTTAGCTTGGTGTTTCTGTTTGATCTCGTCAACTCCCTTCATTGTATTGATCGTTTTATTCCACAACTCTCACTGGTACTTGACAGGTTCATTTCTATGTTTTTAAAATTCAAACGAATTATCCACTGTCCAATCTTTACCAGCTGCTTTATGGAATGCTTTAGTCCATCTAAACTTGCTAGGATTGTGCTTCTTTTTAAAGCTTTTATGACACTTGGATTTATAGAATCTAAACACCTTATAGTAGTTGCAGATGAACAGCATGCCATGGCTGGGGTATATGGGCCCGGAACAAAAATAACACTTCTCAATATGCATGAATGCACATGGGAACCCACCACCCAAATGCTGGGCTTGAAAGGAAGTCCACATTCTTTCTTGTCTTGGCGTAGAACTAACCCATGGTCGTTCACAGAACGTGAAAACATTCACAAAACTCTACAAGAGTAAGAACAGATTTATTAAAAGTTAAAAAGAGAGAGAGTTCTGTTTGGAACTGGCAAAAGGAGTTTTGCCGGGGCAGTCTGATAGAAAGAGCTGCGGCGGGTTTCTGCTTAGAGTTTTATGTTTTTCTAAGCATGATGTACCTTGCTTGTCAGCTTGCAGGAGGGCTGCCATTACAATTGTTTTCTCCTGGGAACTGTTCCCTTCTATGATGGATGTCAGCTTGTGGAGTATTGCCCTTGCGATTGGGAACTGTTGTGTTCCCACTTACGATGGATGTAAGGTTCTTGTCAGCTTGCAGGTGCAGTGCTAGCCAGGGGATTCAGAGCCAAGCAGTTAATGTTTAAGCACATTCTTGCTAACTCACAAGCTTGCTCCTGTTAACTCTTTGCCTGTCCCATCCTGCCAGCTCACAAGCCCTCTCTGTTAGGCACGGCCGGAGGAATGAGTCTCAGGAGACCAAAGTTGGTCTATTAGAATTTATTTGGCGTGTTTGAGCTGTGGGAGGTCAGGCTAGAAAAAACCGTAACCTCCCTGAGCAGAAAGGGGTATGGGGTTTTATAGGAGGGGGTAAACAAGGTTATTCCCCCTTCAGTGCTTCAGGGGGTTTTCGTTGCATTGTCCCTTACAACAAAGGGTTTTGGGGCATGACCAAGCCCTCTGGCTCCACACCCTGGCCCCCATCTGGACAACCCAGCCCCCCCAGGCCCACCTAGGCATGCTGATCACAAGCCCTTAGGATATAGACAAAGTGGAAAGCCAAACAGGATAAGATGGTTTCTACATTCCAGGCAGCTTCTCCAGGCCTAAGGCAAACACAAGCCAACAGGTATAGGGTACAAAGCAAGACAAGATGGCTTTTAAGATAAGAAGGTTCCTGTTCCTGGCCTAAATATGGCCGAACATTCCTAACTCCTGTTATATGGAAAAAAGGGAAGGGTGAAATAGCAATGGGAGGTGAGATCTTTACTTGGAAAGATAAGCTGTCCTTGATCTCAGTTGTCTGATTCTGTTCCCCAGAAGGAGCAGGAAGGCAGTGAGGATGGGAAGCCTTCATTAAACCATAGATGTTGTATAACTGTAAGGAAGCTTTTCTCGAGTGGACCAAAGAACTGTGGCGCTGGCTGGATATCTCAACAAGGCCCGAATTAAATGCAAGTGCAAAAGTGTTTTCCACCAGCACATTTATTTGAAAATTGCTATTAAGACCCGGTCTTATTTTACTATAACATAAGACCGGGTCTTACATAACATAAGACCGGGTCTTAATATTCATTTTTGCTTCAAAAGATGCATTAGAGCTGATTGTCTAGCTAGGTCTTAATTTCGGGGATACAGGGTAGGTACCTTACATGTGGAAGACTTGCTGGCTTCTGACTTTGAGGAAGGGCTGGGGTTTGGGGAAACTTCTGGGCCTTGATCATACCCCAAAGAAAGCTAAACCTCAAGACTTCTGTCTGACCGATTGGGCTGAACTGCTAGGTTAGCAAGTGGCAGCCCTCTGGACAATTCATCGCAGAGTCCTAAAACTGAGAAACAAGTGTGTCTCCCTATCATTAGCATATGCCTCAATGCATCTAATGCCACAGTCCCCTCGAGACCTAACTTCTAAAGAGAGGAAATCAAGATCCATGTGTCTGTCCGTGCCCCCCTCTTTTCTCTCTTACCCTTCTCCCCACAGCCCATCAGGGCTGAAAGGAGCTGGCACTACTGTCTCCCTCTCCAGGTCCTAGCGGCAGGCAAGTATATCTTGTTTACATTGTCAGGGGACCTCTACCTACTATGTTCTAACTACTCCACCAGCCACATGTCCTGCAAACAAGGCCAAGTGCCTGCTCTCTCTTGCTCTGGGGTAGTAAATCTCTAGACTCAGGCCAGGGATGGAAAGCTAGGGAACACAATTTGGGGACGTATTTATATTCAGACTTTTAATATTTACAAAAACAAGTCTTATTTCACTAATGGCAAAGGCAGGAACTCAAATGCAGTTCTGTCTGACTCATGTATTTGCACTGGAAGAAGTCATTCTTTAACTTTTCTGCTCAAGGTCAACCTTGCTTTATAATATATTTTCCAGCTTTTAAATTCCATTTTATTGCAATTCAATTAAAAATTTATTGAGGATCCGTTAAGGACTCCTTACTATGCATATGTTCCTGCTATGGTGGACTTATCCCTGCCCTCAAGAAGATATACATTTTGGGGGGATTCTGCTGGCCTTAGTCCTATATTATCTCCACCCTCAACGCTGAACTCTTTCCCTTGCAAATGAACCCTCCTCAAATCTCTTAATTTGAGTGTGATACATGTTTCCTACTAGAATCCTGACTGATAGACAGGAAGTATGCGACTCTACTGCTTGAACTCATTTGGTGGGTGGCTAGCTGAGTTGGGCCACCCTTCCATAGTGCAGCGTTATTGCTGCCCAGTTCAGGGGGAACTGTCATTTCCCAGCTCCCCTAGTGTCAGGACAGGCCATGTGACTGGATGTGGGCAGAGGAGATATTCCGGCTAACAGGCCTGGACCACAAAAACCTCCCAACTTGATCCTTGCGCTCTCGCTCTGCCCTTGTTCTCAACGAGCATCTGAGGCTCTAGGACAGGCATTCTTAACCATTTTGTGCCATGGATGCCTGAATCCTGTCTCAAAGTCTCTTTTTTTTTTTTAATAACCTTTTGATTTTGGAATAAATTTAGAGAAGTTGCAAAGATAATGTCTTAGTCCATTTGGGCCGTTATAACAAAATATCATAGACTGGGTGGCTTACAAACAACAGAAATTTATTTCTCACAGTTTTGAAGGTTGGCAAGTTTAATATCAAGGCATGGGCAGATTCAGTGTTTGGTGCGGGCCTGCTTCCTCATAGACAGCTGTTTTCTTACTGTAACCATACAGGAAAGGGTGAGGAATTTCTCTAGGGCCTCTTTTACAAGGGCGCTAATCCCAATGGGAAGCATAATTGCCTCTCAAGGAACCCACCTCTTCATACCATCGCCTTAAGGGTTAGGATTTCAACATGTGCATTTTGGGGGGGATAGAAACATTCAGTCCATTGCAATAATAGAAAAAAATTCCATATACTCCCTACTCAGTTTCAGTCTCCTCTAATGTTATCATCTCACATTGCCGTGGTACATTTGCCAAAATTAAGAAACCATCACTGGTACATTATTATTAACTAAACTCCAGACTTTATTCACATTTCACCAATTTTTCCATTAATATCCTTTTTCTGTTCCAGGTTCTTGTCCAGGCTACCACATTGCATCTAGTTGGTATGTCTCCCCAGTCTCCTTTGGTCTGGGACAGTTTCAGTCTTTCCTTTTTTTCATGACTTTGACAGGTACTTTTTTTTTTTTTTTTTTTTTTAGTTTCAAGCATACAAAGCAATGTAATAGACATTTATACCCCTCACAAAGTGATAACTCCCCTCCCCCAATTTCTACCCCTCTGACATTGTATATAGCTGTCACAATTCCATTGACTCTATTCCCTATGCTGTACTCCACATCCTGCGACTATATATATATTAAATTATAGTTGACATTTATTATTTTTCAGCTTCAGTTGTACACTGCAGTGGTCAGGCATCTACACTGTCCATGGAGTGGACTCCCTAATAAGACAAGTGACAGGTACTTTTGAAGAGTACTGGTCAGGTCTCATGTAGAATTTCAGAATAATGTTATAAATGTGTAATATAAAATAGTACTATAAAGAATGCAAATCATATTGAAATATAAGTATTATAATTTTTTAAATTGTGATACAATAATGGATGTGCTCTTTTATTAACAGATAAATAACTAGATCTAGTGATGGGTCTAGTAACTATCTTAATTTTGAAATAGTGGGGAGTATAAACATAATTTGGTGATTCCTTAACAACCATAATGTATAACATGAAAATATCCGTGATTTCTTTTGGTGGCAAAGTCATGGGTACTGCTAATAAATACTACTATGGTTTGTTGCCTAAGTAAAACCTAGAGAAAATAAATATATACATGTTTTTTCCCATTCAAATTTATAGATTCTCTGAATTCTGTGGCCTCCATGACTGTCCCAAAAGGAATGGCAGAATCACAAGATGGGAGGAGACTGAGTTCCTGAATATCTGCATATAGCAGTGACTCCACTCCCAAACTATCCCCCACTGCCAATACATTTTGCATAAGCAAGAAATAAATTATATGGGGTTATACCATTGAGGTTTTGAGTTTATCTCATAAAGCAGCTAGCATTATCTTAACTAACATGGCTCTTCATCACTAAATTACACATATATACAGAGGGTACTGAGAAAATGTATACACATTTTAAAAAAGGAAAAAACTATTAAAATTGTAATACTCAATATATACCAATAACAAAAGGTGAATACAAGTCACATTTGACTCTGTAATTACAAGAAGTGCTCAAAGTGGTTACCATCAGCGTCCAGACACTTCTGATTACAGCAAACTATAGCCTGAGCAGCATTGACCAGTGTCCACATGTATACATTTCTTTGGCATGCTCGGTATATGTATATGTATATGTGTATGTATACATACACACATATATAATAGCTAACAATACAAAAGTACATATATTTTTATTAATTGAAACTTCTTTATCTTACAAGTAATCAAAGCTTAACCAAAAAAAGGAGACATTACTGCAAGTGTACTGGGGTGTCTCACTGCATACAAGGAGAAGTTAAATTATGAGGCTTCTTAAAGGACTGGGGTTAAAGCAGCTCTAGGGACTTCAGCAGGAGTATTCGGGGGTGCTTACCTCTTATGATAGGCCCTGCCATTAAAGTAATTCAGCTTCCTATTCTGTCTCTGCATATCTCTGCTGAAATTCTTAAGCAAAAGAATCTGATTTGCCCAGCTAGCTTGGGTTAGATGTCCTCCTTGGGTCCAATCAACCATGGCCAGGAGTTTACTGTCCATAATAGAAACATGGCTATTGGGGCCCCACTATCTCTTGGCTTGGACAGGTAGTTCTAAGATGATGGTAACAATATCATTATAACAAACATCTGAGGTTTTGCCACATGCCAGATACTCTCCTATGTGCTTTATATGGATTACTTTAAAACTCCTCAAACCCTTTGAGATAGGTACATGCCATTATCCCCAATTTAAAGAAGAAATTAAAAAACAAGAAAGTTTAGAAAAAATATTCAAGGCTCCACAATAATTAAATGGCAAAGCCAAGGTTTACGTTAAGGCAGTCTAACTCCGGAGTCTACATTATTGTTGGCATATTATATATGAGGACAAGGGCTCAGAAAGACAACATGGCTCACCCCTAGTGACAAGTTGCAGGGCCAAGATTTGAACACAGAAGACTATCTGTCCCCAGAGCTCCTGTCCTTTCTTAATCTTGAAGGATGGATAAATCAGGAGAGGCGGAGATGAGAAGGGAAGTCAGTGCAGGAAGTGAGAACAGAAAAGGACCTTATACTACGTACACATACCAAATGTGGGCAGCTTCCCTTTCTGGGCCATACTTTGATTCTTTTTACTATAGTGAGAGGGCAAGTTTAGCACCATAAATCAAAGGGTTTCCTAGACCTGCCATTTTATTTCCTACTGAATGCAATTTCCAAACACTGTTTCAAAGCCACTCCTAAACTGGAGAACTTCGTGTATCTGGACACTGTTGGTCCCAGTGTGTGATGAGCAACAGTACCAAAGAGACAAACAGAAGGGGGTGCCCAGGGCCTATGGCTGGTCATCCATGGGGGCATTTCCAGGCCTTTTGCTCCAGGAGCTGGAAGGGTTCCCTGATTCCTGACTGAATGTTTCCTTTCTAGGGACTCCTCTGGCAGAGGTTGAGGCCACTTCTCAGGGTTCCTGGGGCTTAACCCCACTAATCTACAGGAAGAATGGTTCTCACCCAGCTGCTCTTAGATCTTAAACAAAGGGAAAGCTATTCCTGGAAAGATTAAAGCAATAGGGAGAAGCAGAAGGTTTTCCAAACAAAGCATGGGGTATACATGACTCATTCTCCTTTATGCAAACATGCAGCTATCTTTTCAGAAAAGAATGCAGTGACCTTTTGGGATATGTTCCTTAAAAACTCTGGTATGTGTAAGATCCTAAGAAAGAAATTCCTAAAAGTCACTTCATTTTTTCTTTAAATTGACATATAATTTATATAACATAAAATTCACCCTTTTAAAGTGTACAATTCAGTAGTGTTTAGTATATTCACCATATGCCACCATCACCAGTATCTAATTCTAGAACATTTTCTTCACACTAAACAGAAACCACATACTCGTTAGCAATCACTCCCTATTTGCTCCACCTCCCAACCCCTGGTAGTCACTGTGTGCTTTTAGAGATGTATGTATATGAAGGGACAGTTTTCGATTTATTTTCTGATTTTTCCCCTTAAAAAACACATCAGTTAATATTTGACACTTCAATAAATGGTGTTGGGAAAACAGGACAGCTGCATGCAAAAGAATGAAACTGGGCGATCTATTATCTTACACCACACACAAAAATTAACTCAAAATGGATTAAAGACGTGGACATAAGACCTGAAACCATAAAACTCCTAGAAGTAAACACACGTGGTACACTCCTTGATATCAATCTTGGTGATGATTTTAGAGATCTGACACCAAAAGCAGAGGCAACAAAAGCAAAAATAAATAGTTGGGACTACGTCAAACTAAAAAGTTTCTATACAACAAAGGAAACAATAATGAAAAGGCAACCTACGGAATGGGAGAAAATATTTGCAAATTATATATCTGATAAAGGGTTAATATCCCAAGTATGTGAAGAATTCATATACCTTAATAACAACAAACAAACAAACAAATAGACATTTCTCCAAAGAGGACATACAGTTGACCAACATATACATGAAAAGATGCTCAACATCACTAGTAATCAGGGAAATGCAAACACAAACCATGACGAGATTATCACCTCACACCTGTTAGAATGATAATTATAAAAAAAGAAACAAGTGTTGGCAAGGATGTGGAGAAAAGGGAATCCTTGTGCCCTGTTGGTGGGAATGTGAATTGGTGCAGCCACCGTGGTAAACAGTATGAAGATTCCTTAACATATAAAAAATAGAACTACCATATGATCCAGCAATTCCACTTCTGAGTATTCATCCAAAGAAATCAAAAACACTAACTGGAAAAGATATGTGCACCCTCTGTTCATTATGGCATTATTTATAATAGCCAAGAAACGGAAACAACCTCAGTGTCCACAGATGAATGAACGAATAAAGAAAATGTGGTATATGTGACACATGTATGAATATTATTCAGCCATAAAAAAATGAAATCTTGCCACTTATAACAAAGATGGAACTGGAGGTTATTATGCTAAGTGAAATAAGTCAGGCAGAGAAAGACAAATACCATATAGTCTCACTTAAATGTGGAATCTTAAAAAAAAAAATAGTGTTCATAGATACAGAGAACAGCAGATTGGTGGTTGCTAGAGTTGGGGGTGGTGATTGGCAGAATGGGTGTCAAAAAAAAAAACCTGGCAGAGCACATTTGTAACAAATACTTTAGAAGGCATGTTTATAAAAACCTGTTAATAGTCCTACAGAAGTTTTATTGTGTTAAGTTACAGTGCCTCATTCAGTGTTACACAAAGTATTGCACAATCCAATTACTAATCTGAAATTTTATCCAGGAGAACTCGTCTGATGTTGAAAAATTATAGAAGCCGTATTTGTCAGCATAGTGAATGTAATTGTCATTATTATGGTTAATTACCTGTTAATTGACCAAAAGAATAAAAGGATAAGTCGTTACACTAGCTCTAAAAGTTAATGTGATTTGATTAAGAGAAGACAAGGAAGTTCTCAACTCCCAAATTCAATCTTCAAAAGATGAAAACATACAGTGTTGATGACAGTGCACTATAAGTAGAAAGAGTATCCAAAAATGATTTGAAGTTGCTATGTTTTTGTGGTTTTGGATTAATCACTTTTTCTGGAGACATCTTGAGTCATTAGTGTTCTCTGCAGACAAGGACTTTAAGTTACATACTGCATAGAGTCCAATAATTTTGTAAAATCTTTCAAAATCTTCGTATTTTGTGACCTAAAAAACCACAGCTGTGTCTCATGTTGCACAAAAGGTGTGTTCTTGAAAATTTGAGTAACAGTGTAATTTTTTGAAATTCAATATTTTAGATGTTTGAAACTTTTCTGACTTAAAAAAAAATCAGAATGATCTCTGGGTAGAAGTCTTCTGACAGATAACAGACAGTAGGGTTCTTAGCCTGTCCCACTGTCCCCAGAATGCCAATTAAGTCATTACATCTGATATTTTATTTCAAATAATTGTTTGAAAGATTTGCTCTCTTGTTGTTGCTTTTTCTGTATAGCCTGAATCCTCAAGTGAAATAATGGAATGTGACAAAAGATGAGAGAAAATAAATCTAAATAGAGCTTGGTTTCCCTTCTCCTAAAGTATTTTACATCTGGACTTATGGAGTTGGGGAATCTTAAATTTGAGCCCTTATCTTAATTTTTCTGATTTGTAAGTGTCATATGTCAGGCACTTTCCCATATTTCCTCCAGGTTTTATGTCTTGTGCCTTCACTGAAGCTCTTTGAGAAATGAGGTTACCAAGTCATCGATATCGAAATGTAACTTAGAGATAATTTAATATATGTGCCGCTACTGTTCTAAGCATGGAGCAAAATTAAACTGTCCTCTGTTACTTTCCCTTTAGGATCTCAGGTTAAAAATAAGTAAGAGGAGATGTGCTAGATTTAGTTCAATAGTCTTTGACTTCCAAATAGAATACTTCCAAATAGAATTAGAGGTACTGACATTAATCAATTAATCTGCATGTGTCTAGGGATCTGGGTTCTGTAAAGATCATGTCACTTCTCTTGGTCCTCAGGCACCAAGGTCAAGATTAGCTGATTCACCACTGGGGCTGAGTCCCAGGTCTGAATCCCAAGGGAGTGCGAGTTGATTGTTTCTCTAAAAGTAATTTTAATCTTTGGAACATTAACCTTTTCATCCTTAATCTGTTGAGACATGACTTTTATTTTTTTTGCCTTTTATACTGTCTGTGTTGCTTGTTTACTTATTGGTTTATTTAAATAAAGTATGGCTTGCTTTTTTTTTTAACGCCTAAATTATGAGGGAGGATCAAGGAGCAATGAGATTGACAAATTTATTTTATGGTTTTAGTCCATTAACTAAAGTAAAAAACTTTCAGTTTAATAACTTGCTAGAAAAAAATTTTTGTGGGTATTTATGTAATCTTGGGGTAGTCTGGATCAATCTTGGGATTATCACTAAAATAGGAGCCTAAAAGGAGAAGGAGACTGATGGATCTAAGTACATTAAATTTAAAAACTTGTGCATGTCAACAACATCATAACCTAAAATTAAAAGACAAAGTTAATTTTAAAATATATCTTTAGCATACCTAAGAAAGGGCTTTTATCCCTAATATATAAAGAGCTTTCGAAAACATGTATTTAGCTTACACTAAGAACAGGAATAGGTAATTCACAAAAGAAGAAATACAAATATCAAATTAATGAACAAATAAAAGTTCAAAGCCACTTTCAAGAAACACGTTAAAACAATGAGATTGCATTTTTAATTTGTGAATAAATTATTCAGTGAATGTTTTCTTTCATGTCTGCTGTATAGTAGGCACCGTACTAGGTACAGAATATCCACAGAGGAAAACGGTGTGAGGGAAAACGGACTTCATACAGTATTGGTGGGAGTGTAAATTAGGACAACATTTCTAGAGAATAATTTGGGAAAGTGTATTTAATACTTTTTTTTTTTTTAAAAGATTTCATTGGGGAAAGGGAGCAGTCCTTTATTGGGGAACAGTGTGTACTTCCAGGACTTTTTTCCAAGTCAAGTTCTTGTCCTTTCAATCTTAGTTGTGGAGGGTGCCGTTCAGCTTCAAGTTGTTGTCCTTTCAGTCTTAGTTGTGTCGGGCGCAGCTCAGCTCCAGGTCCAGTTGCCGTTGCTAGTTGCAGGGGGCACAACCCACCATCCCTTGCGGGAGTTGAACCGGCAACCTTGTGGCCGAGAGGACGCACTCCAGCCAACTGAACCATCCGGGAGCTCAGCGGCAGCTCAGCTCAAGGTGCCGTGATCAATCTTAGTTGCAGGGGGTGGAGCCCACCATCCCTTGTGGGACTCTAGAAATTGAACTGGCAACCTTGTGGTCGCCTACTGGCCCATGTGGGAATCGAACCGGCAGCCTTCAGAGTTAAGAGCATGGAGCCACCGGGCTGGCCCAATACTTTTGACCTAATAATTACACATCTAAAAAATAATCAGGGATATTTACAAAAATTTAACTACTAGGATGTGCTTTACGAGGTGTGATCAAACACTATGGTGAATGTTTAAATTTTTAAAAGTTACAGTAGGGTGGCCAGATGGCTCAGTTGGTTAGAGCGTGAGCTCTTAACAACAGGGTTGCCAGTTCGATTCCTGCATGGGCCAGTGAGCTGCACCCTCCACAACTAGATTGAAGACAACAAGCTGCCGCTGTGTTGCCAGAGGGGCAGCCAGATGGCTCAGTTGGTTAGAGCATGAGCTCATAACAACAAGGTTGCCGGTTCAATTCCTGCATGGGCTGCCCCCCCTACATCTAAAGACCGAAGGCGGCAAATGGACTCAGAGCTGAGCTGCAACCTCCACAACTAGATTGAAGGACACCAACTTGACTTGGAGCTGATGGGCACTGGAAGAACACACTGTTCCCCAACATTCCCCAATTAAAAAAAAGGTTCCCCTCAAAATATTTTTTTAAAAATTACAGTAAAAGACACATTGCCATTAATCCCCCTCAAAATACTCCCCCTCCCTTTAAACATACTTATTCCATCGTTCTTGCCACATTCAGAAGCAATTCTGGAAGTCCTCTTTTATGAATGTCTTTAGTTGTGTTGTCATGGCTGCCTTGATGTCCTGAATCGATTCAAAATGTTTACCTTTCATGGTCATTTTGACGTTGGGGAAGAGCCAGAAGTCACACGGAGTCAGAACTGGTGAATAAGGTGGCTGAGGACACACCATAATGTTTTTATTATTTTATTTTTTAAACTTTTATTTATTTTAAGTGTGTTTTTCCAGGACCTACCAGTTCCAAGTCAAGCAGCTGATTCAATCTAGTTGTGGAGGGTGCAGCTCATAGTGGCCCATGTGGGGATGGAACCAGCAACTCCTCCACTACGAGCATCGTGTTCTAACCAACTGAGCCAACCAACCATCCCCCCCATCCCCCGTAATGTTTTTACTTGACAGAAATTGCCACATACCAGAAGTGATGTGTGACACGGGAGCATTGTCACGATGGAGGATAATTTATGGCACACTTTAAAACACACTTTCTCTCAACCATAGCTCACACGCAAGTGACTGCGCAGAACAAGTTGAAACTTGTCAAGCACTGTTAGTAAGGTTTGAAGCTCCACTGCCCATATTAAAGATCCCTGCCTTTCTGTTGGATGGCACTCAGCATCCAAAGTATTGCATGATCACAACAGAAATGTTCCATATCACACATCGTTTATGGTACAGCAATTTCTGTCAAATAAAAACATTACGGTGTGTCCTCATCCACCTTATTCACTGGATCTAGCACCATGTGACTTCTGGCTCTTCCCCAAAGTCAAAATGACCGTGAAAGGTAAACATTTTGAATCAATTCAGGACATCAAGGCAGCCATGACAGCACAACTAAAGACATGAAAAAGGACTTCCAGAACTGCTTCAGAAAGTGGCAAGAATGATGGAATAAGTATGTTTGAAGCAAGGGGGAGTATTTTGAGGAGGATTTAGGGCAATGTGTCTTTTACTGTAATAATTTTTGTATTTAAACATTCACCGTATTTTGTGATCACACCTCATACACTATTTAAAAACAAAACAAAATAAAACATAAACAATGTCAATTTCAAACAATGGGGATTGATTAAATACATTGATACATCTAGCTGATTAAATATTATATAGTTACTAAACTATATTTAATAGTATGACATAATATATTATCTTGATCATATCAATAAAAATACTGTTATATGAGGCATATACACGGGAACATATTTAAAAGGATATTTACCAAAATATGAATAGTAATTATCTCCAAGTGGATTATAAAAGATTCATTTTGTCAGAGCTAGCCTTGCACCTAACAGATAAGGACTGTGTCAGAGAACAAATATGTCTTTGTTTAATGCTTTCTTGATTGCTATTATAGGAGACACTTATGACTTTCTCTTTTCTTTTTCTCTCCTTCCTGGAAACTTCAGTTTTTTTCAGGTGCTCACATTCTTCTAAGAAGACGTATGGTTTGGGGAGACTAGCACCAGTCCCATCGCCAGCAGTAATTCCTGATTAGAATAAGGCTTAGACTCTAAGCTAATCATAGTTACACCTTTAAAAGTGGGCATGTGTTCCCACTTTTAGTCTGAGATATGAGAGGTCTACAGGAGAAAGGAGAGGTTTCTAAGCAAATTTTTTCTGCCTGTGGATGTTGTTATGTCAGGATGTGAAACCTAAAATTGCCAGTCATCTTGGGTCATGAGGAGAACCAGTCTTAGAATGAGGTCACTGAAGATGGCAGAGTGAAGAGTTGGAAGGCATCTAGGTCTTTGATGGTACCATTAAGCAACTGACTATATACTATTCCCGGAGACTCCTTATTTCTTGATTTCTGTTGTTGTTGTTGTAAGATAATAAACTTCCTTACTGCTCAAGTTTATTTGACATTTTCTGTTACTTGCAGCTAAAGGCATCCTAACTGATATAGTAGGCACTGAAAAAAATGGAGTTCGGCAATCTTCCTGTACAGAATTTTGTTGTAGCATAACTCCCAGGGAGAAGGAGGGGAAAATTAGGATCCAAGAGTTGTCCAAAACAGGATCTCTTAGAATTTGAATAAGTGAGGAATTGATAAAAATATGTTTTGTTGAAACCTTCTTTCATCAGAACATGATAAGAGGAATTAAAGTTCTATTCTCCATCTAATTAAATAACTACTATTTCATATAGTTAAAGTTTTTCTTTTAGAAAAAACTGGAGTTTTGTTCAAAGCAAATACAATTTTTTATTGTATTTTTGATTTCCAAAATTTAAAAGTAACTCACTAATTATTCTCTAATATTTTACTCTAAAATCTTCCAGTACATTTGTTTTGAAGCACACTGTTAGGAAACTATCCACAATTATAACATTTTACTTTCATGTAGCTAAATCTTTAAAGTAACCAGATTGTGATTCAACATAATTTGCTCATGAAATTTATGTAGAAGTAGGTAATTTCATAGAAATCTATCAAAACCAGATGAAAAATTGATTATTTGGCTAAATGTATTAGAGGAGTGGTTCAGCTTTGATATATTCTTGATTTACTTTTATAAGTAGTATAAAAATCTGTTATGTGAGCTTACCTTAATTTTTCTCTTGGTGTTTCTTAACTTTTAAAATTGGCTTTTTGATAACTGTTAGTATCAGTTACTGATAATTCTTTTTCATCATTCATAAATATCACTTGAGACTTTTGCTCAGAAAGGAAGGCTCGGGCATTAATGAACAACTTAGTTATTTCAAAGTTGTGTTCTCTACTCATCTGAGTTTTCAGCTATTGATTTTAACTAGAGTAATTATTATATATCTTTTTTTTTTTAAAGTTTTATTGGGGAATATTCTCCAGGGCCCATCAGCTCCAAGTAGTTGTCCTTCAGTCTAGTTGCAGAAGACACAGCTCACTGGCCCATGTGGGAATTGAACCTGCAACCCTGTTGTTCAGAGCTCACGCTCTAACCAACTGAGCCATCTGGCCACCCCTATATATTTTTTTTGATAACTCTAGTTTGCTACTCATTTTAAATCCTGTCTTTTTTTAATAACTAATGATTTTGAAGTCTGGCATTTGAGAATTTCAATGTTCCTGTACAATGTTTCTGAACTTGGCTTAAATATTGAAATTTAAAACCCTTGGCTAACAATCAGAGGCATTTGAGGTAATCCTATGTGGTACTTCTTGACTCTTGTCCACAGAGACACACCTGACCTCCTATCAATTGTACACAAATCCCACTCATTAATTGTAGCTCCACTCTTCCTCTCCATCTAGAGAGTGGAGTTTTATAGGCATTCCCGACAATTCACAAACAAATCATTAGGAAATACTGGCACTTTTTATCAGCAAATATTACTGGAACATTCCTCCTGACATTTCATCACACTATCCTGACACCGCATGATGCCTCATGACTCCCAGTGAAAAACAATACTCTAGTACTTATTACAATGCACTGGGAAACAAGAAACAAAGGACAAAAAATAAAGTCATCTCCCTCATATTGGAAAATAACACTTGTTGGGGCAGCGACTTAACCTCTCTATGCCTCAGTTCTTCTTACATAAAAATGAAAGCTACTAGTTCTCATGAAAATATTAGCAAGTTTAACATGATTGTTTTGAGAGCTTCCACTCAATAAGATAGGACAATGAGCTTGGTTAAATATGGAGGGAATTAAATGTGGAGGACCTGGAATCATTGGCTGAGAAATTGGATCTCTGTGTATGGAGACGTGTAAAGATTATTGAACAGGGTAGTAGCATAATCATTAATAGTATCTGTGTCTTCAACAGAATACTACTTGGCCATAAGAAAAGATGAAATACTGCCATATGCAACAACATGGATGGATCTTGAGATTATGCTAAGTGAAATAACTCAGACAGAAAAAGTAAAGAACCATATGACTTCACTCATATGTGGGACATAAAACTGAAAGCAATAAAGGAACAATACAAAGAAAAACTCAGACACAGACAACAGTTTAGTGGTTACTGGAGGGTAAGGGGGGAAGGAGGGTAGTAGGAGAGCGAAAAGGGGGTCAAATATATGGTGATGTTTTGTAGAAATGTACAATTGAAACCTATATAATTTCAGTAACCAATGTTGCCCCAATAAATTTAATAAATAAAAAATAGTATCTGTATCTTAGGATGAAAACTGGCAAAAGAGGGTAGAGTGGAGTTGAGAAATATGGAAATAAGGAAAATTAAGAGAACATTGCAAAGATCCAGAGGAGAGATGCTGAGGATAACTGCTGCGGAAGAGCATTGGGGAGAGGAATGAGACCAATTTAAGAATAAGAGCAGATTATAGAAGCAATAGGATTTGGTTACTAAATGGTGTGAAGAGGATGGAAGGCTTTGAATAGGACACTGAGGTTTATGGCCTGAACATCTGAAGATGCCATTAGTTGAATGGAAGCATAAGGATTGTGTGTGTGTGTGTGTGTGTGTGTGTGTGTGTGTGTGTGTGAGAGAGAGATAGATGAAGTTGGGTAGGTGTTAAGGTATGGTTTTGTCTTGTTTGAAGTGCCTGTGGACACCGGTGCGGTGCTATACAGCTGTACAGTTAGAGTATGCCTTGGGACATTTCTTGGTATAAAAGAAAGGAAAACTTGTAATACTAACAGCTCATTTTTACGGTGCTCAACCATTAGCGCCCCAAACCCTAAGGTAGTTATTACCTCGCCAGCAGTAAAAACTTGATTACAGCCCCTGACTGCTGACTGTGTGAATGCCCTTGGTTCCCACAATTTCTACGGGCAAAATATTAATTGTAATTAACTACTGTGTGGCACAGTACAAAGATTAGATGATTTATTGTGGCTTCTGGAAGGCGCTTGCTTGGTTTTTCCTTGCAGCCCTCGGGGAAAGGGAACTGGACAGCTCCCGGAGCAGCCTTGAGCCCTTCCTGAGTCAGAGCTGGCCAGCTGTTAAGTGTCCCCAGCCAAGTGGGTCCGGCCTTCGGGCCCTCTCTGACTGGGCTGCTTCGACCTTGAGCAGTGGGCCCTGTCTTCCCTTTTCTTGGCTCCGGGGCCCAGGCCCCCTGCGTCGGGGCGGGGCGGGGCTGCTTCGAGGCCCCGCCCCCCGCTGCCGCCGACTCCCTCTGGCCCTCAGTGCGGTGCGCGCTTGCGCTGGCCCTCAGCTCCGAGCAGCCATGATGGTGGGTGTTCTCTAGTGGCGCCGAGTCCCGACCGGGCGGTGGGGTCGGCGGGCGCAGGGAGGGCGTGGGGGGCCGCGCTGCCCTGGCACTAATGTTTCCCTTTATGTCTCCCCCATTCTGTCCTCTCCCCCGTCGCCCCGGGCCCCGCCAATCTCGCAGGAAGGCCTGGACGACGGCCCCGACTTCCTCTCAGAGGAGGACCGCGGAGTAAGTTCTACCTCCTTGTCGCTCACGGGACCCTCCCTCCCCGCCTTGGCCTTGGGTTGTGGTACGCGGAAGGGTCCCCGCCGTGCGGCACCCCCTCCTCGCCGACCTCCTTTCGGTTTCCTCCCCGCACCGCGCCCAGCCCTCCTGCAGCCCCTCCTCCCTCGGGGCCGCTCCGTTCTGATTTCCCGGAGACCCGCGGCCGCTTTCCTGACCCCAGCCCCGGCTTGGACCCTGCGGTGGACCTCCCCGCCCTGGGTCGGGTGCAAGTGGGGAAGTGGAGGCCGGATCTGGAACCCCCTCCCCTCGCCACTTTGGGGGCTATGAAAACCCATCCTCAGACCTTCTTGGCTTCACCCTCAATTTCCCCTGTGGACTTCTTCAACGCGCCCTCGCCCACCCTTTTCTCTCGAAAACAAGTAATAGTACAGACTTGTTCTAAATTTTCCTTTGCAAGGTATTTTACAGTCACCAAATCTTAGCTCTTATCCAGTATCCTATTGGATTTTGGAAAGTGCTGGTAGTCCTGGGTACCTTGACCTTTTTATTTTTTTGTAATTTTTCAATTGCAGTTGACATACAATGTTAGTTTCAGATGTACAACATAGTGATTAGACATTTATATAGCCTTTATTTTTCCTAATGTCCAAAAATGCATCTTTTGCATATTTCCCTTGGCAGTTGTTTTGAGGTGAATTGCATTCCATTTCAGAAAGGACCTTCAGGGTCTTCCATGGTTCCTTCACGTTTAGCAGTGTGCACTTTTGTTTTCCATTTTGCTTTTACTTATTTTAGGTAATGTGAGAAACACATCTACCGTATTAGTTGATTTTTGGCAAGTAATAAAATATCTTTGTAGGATATTACTGCTTTTTTAAATAAGAGATAAAGTAGTTAATATTAGCTGATGAACTTTATGAAGCTTTCAAATGGTAAGAAAGATGCAGAGGATGCATACTTTAATAAATAGTGAATGCAGTTTCTGATTAACTTTAAAACGTATGTGTATATGTATCTTCTGGGATAAGAATAGAATTACATGACCACTTATAGATTATATTTTGGGTTTTAAAATAGGGGAAACCAGCGGAATTCTTTAGTGAAATTGATTAGCATGGACTGATTTTTCTAAATATAAAGCATATGGCCTTCGTAATTTGATAATACCTTTGTGTCTTATTTTTGTGTTCTACCAGGAAAAGCAAACAGGATTTATTCCCTTGTAAAATCTCACGAACATTAAGTAAAAGTGTTAATTTGTTTATGTTGATGTGAAAAGTAGAGTATTTTCTGGTGAATATATGTGTTACTGGCTTTATGCCTTTGGTAAAATTTGCTTATGGAACTGGAGCCACTTAAGTAAAAAGTGCCCAGAAACTTTTTTCATATATTACAAAATTAAAAGGAGAGGAAGACAAAGAGCATGCCTCACCTGGAGGTTCTTGCAGAATCTTGTAGGTGAAAATTTTAATATGAAAGTGGAAAAATATTACTATTAAAGAGCATTTATAATGCCAAGATGAATATATTATATGTATATGTCCAGTTCTTCCTTATTTTTGTCTTGTGGAACTGGGTGAATCATAATAATATCAAATATGTACTGGGTACTGTGTTAAGTGCTATCTAAGCATTGTTTCTTTATATTGTCTGATCATCCTTGTGAAGCTTTTAGTATTCCCCATTTATAGATGAGAAATTTGAACCTTAGAGAAAGTTAAGTTGTCTGAGGTCACACAGCCATTGTAGGAGTGGGAGAGGAGAGGTGGACTTCAAACCATGATTCTGACATCAGAGCCAGCGCAGTATTTTTCAAAGTGGCATTAAAACACTTGAATCAGACCAGGGATGTTTGAAAAACAAAAGTTTCTGGGTCTGCACCTTAGTAAATCAATCTCTTGAAGGGGGAGGATAAATAACTACTTTTTAAACAAAAAGATTCTGTTGTACACTGAAGTTTGATTACAGATGCACAAAGTTATTCTGTTGTTTCCTTATTTCAGGAACAGAAATATCTGGCCTTTAAAATTTCCTTACATTGTGCTTATCCTGACAGAAATAGATTGCCATAATCAGAACTTTTAGGTATTGCACTTTTAGTTTAGACTATCTTGTTCAGCCTTTTAATAAAGAGAGCCTTGATAAAGAAAAAGCCTGAAGAACATATTTGATATGAATTGCAGAGGGAACATCACAGATTCAAAAATAATAATGCAAGTATTGCATACAAAGCAGCAAGTAAGCAAAATTAAATTCAATATTTTAAAATAAAATTGTAAGCAGCCTTAAATTTTCATCATGATATTTTGAGATAGAAAATCTTGTAGCCTTAAAAAAATATCGCTTTGTGGGAAACTTGAAAAGCAGACTTTAAGAATACACAATATAAAAAATTATTGACGGGCCAGCCCGGTGGTTGGAGCCCCATTCTCCTAACGCTGAGGTCGCAGGTTCGATTCCCACATGGGCCAGTGAGCTGCGCCCTCTACAGCTAAGATTATGAACAACAGCTCCCCCTGGAGCTGGGTTGCCATGAGCTGCTGTGTGCTGCTGTGAGTGGCGGCAGCCAGCATGAGCTGCTGCTGACCCTTAGATTCGCGACCAACTGCCCCAGCTCGGGGCAATTGCAAGGCTCATAATACCAGCATGGGCCAGGGAGCTGTGTCCTACACAACTAGGCTGAGGAACAGCGGCTTGTACCAGAGTGTGGGGAGGGGGAATTATTGGCCACTTTTTCACTTGTTGATCTTTCAGCCACACCCCTGCAAAATAGGGTTCCTTTGTTTTTTCCCCCCTCTCTCTCCTCCCTCCTTCCCTCCCTCCCTCCCTCTCTCCATCCCTCCATATCCTAGTCTACTTGTCACTGCCCAGGCACTTATGTCTGCACCTTATTGTCTGCTTTATGCATGCTTTTCAGTGTTGTGCAGTGCTTTATTTTTTTCTTACCCTTTTTTTTAGTTGAAATTTGACTTATCTTTCAACAGTTAGCCCAGATGTTTGCATTTTCTTTTGTATCTATATATCATTTAGCTTAAACACATTCCACATTCATTGATAGTTATTTCAGATAAAAATGTGACATAGATTGTGTTGGCAGAGGTAAAAGGGAAAGTCCTGCTCTGAGACCGTCACAGTATAGTGAGAGACTTATGATAAAGTGCCAGAGTACAAAGGAGAGTGTGTTTAACTTTGGGGGAAGGGGAGTAGTGAAAACAATGATACCTACACACTGATATAGCATTTACTGCATGCCAGGGACTTTCCATATATTAACTCAATTCTCAAATTGTGAAGTAGCTACTACTATTATTCCTACTTTTGAAGGGAAAGCTGGGGTTCAGAGAGATTAACTTGCCCAAGGTCATATAGCCAGTATGAGTTGGATTCAGATTCAGGCAGTTTAACTCTAGGTCCTGGGCTCTTAACCACTATGCTGTCACCTTAAGGAGCTAAACCTTGAATGTTGGTGAGAAATTTTGTGGGTTCTCAGGGAAGGGGGATGCTTGCCAGCAGAAAGGATAGCCTGTTTAGGTAATTTGGCCCCATCTGGAGCACTTGTTCTCACCGGACGCAGGGATAGATATGGAAACTATAGATAGAATAGTTGTAAAGTGCCCAATGATAAAGACTCCAGTCAATGGGAAGTCCTCAAGGATTTTAACCTGGGAACGACTTATGTATGCCCATGTGAAATTAGCATTATAGATTACTCTCATGTGGAGGGTGGATTGATTCTTCCTTTCAGATAGGAGAGAAACCAGTTAACAGGCTGTTTTCAACAGTCTAGATGTGGCAGAACTAAGGCAGTGGAAGAGGGACTGGAGGGGACATAGGAAAGCGATATGTAGGAGGTAGAATTGACAGGACATAGTGATTGAATAAGTACATGTGCTGGGCAGATGAGAAAATGAGGAATATAGAAGAACAGAGTTAGAAAGTAGGTAAGTTTGGTTTCAAATATATTGGATTTTTAGTGCCTATGAGGCATCTAATCCCTTCCCTGCCAAACTAGAATGTCAGATCTGTAAGGGTGAGGATTGTGTCTTTTCATTGCTTTATCCGTAGCACCTAGGACAGTGGCTGGCACATTGAAGGCACTCAGTTGTTTAATTGAATGTATGTGGATATGTCTAGTTGGTAACTTGAAATTTTGATTGGGAACTTAGAATGAGAGGTCTGCGTTTCAGATCCAAATTTAGGAATTATTAGTCAAAAACAGCAGAGATTGCCAAGGCTAGATAGCACCGAGGGGAAAACAACATTTAAGGCCCAAGGGGAAGAAATGGACTAATTGAAGGGGCTGAGAGGAATAGGAGGAGAATGAGAGGAGTCCCCAAAGTTAAGAGAATTTTTAAGGAAGTGGCCAGAACGATCACTGAGGCAAAATACTGCAAAGAGGTCAAGATTGAAAAGTATTGGATTTGGAGATTAGGTATTCACTATGTGAAAGTTCTGTGAGACCAAGGCGAACTTGACTCGTAGAGCAGTGTATGAGCAGATCCTGGGACAGACAGGAAGATTCAATGCTCAGGTGGACAGACAACTCAGCCTTCCACAGGACACCACTTCTGAGAATGCAGAGGTGGTGAGGCTAGATTTATTCGTACAAAGGTTTATTGATGGGTCTGAGGGGAAAACAGATGCTAGTATTTATTTCTTTGGGATGTGGGAGGCAAGGTCACTTGTTGAGAGTGGGAGTGGAAATGTGGTAGAGGTTTAAGATAATAAAAGTTTGGAGTAGTTACTAAAGGAAATCAGAAGGGTAGCTGAGCAGATCTGCTCAGGATTGTTTTAAGATCCTAATGCAATTTGGAGACCATTAGTTTGTATAAAACAGTTAGGAATTTTCTGTAGCCACACTCAGCAGCTCAAAAAGCAAAAAGAAAGTTAATGGTTGACTGATACTGAATGGGAATTTGCAAGCCAGGTATGGCAAAAGAGCCATGGGACTTGACAGGACCAGGAGGAAAGGTTTTGGAATGGATTGGAAAAGGAGGGAAGCAGAGAGGGGTCTAACAGACTGGAGATATATGGATAGGTCACAAGACTGGATGGATTGATAAGGTCAAATTGTACACATAGTAAAAGTGGTGGAGGAGTATTTTAGTACATAAAAGTGATTGTCTTCCTTACTACAAATAGATTTCTTGAAGGCACATTTTTTGTTCATGGCATATCCTTCACAATGCCTAAGACAGTTGTTTGCATATAAGTGCTTTAAAAAGTTTATTAAATAAATGCATGTTAGTGTATTGCATAAGAGTAAAGGGTTATATTTATGTTTGTACTCCCGGTGACATAACTTTGACTTGTAAGGAATGCATAGGTAGACACCATTAGTACTACCCTCGTAATATTTTACGATTTCTGGTATGGTCCCTGAGAGGAAATCTTGTTGCAAATGCCAGTTGTAACTTTTCTCTAGCCACCTTCAGCAGCTCAAAATGAAAACAAAGAAAGTTGATGGTTAAATTGATCCTAGAGGTGGGAATTTGTAAGTCAGGTGTGGCAAGAGAGCAATGGGAGTTGACGAGACCAGCAATAAAGACATTGGAGAGACATATCATGTGACCCTAGTAATGTTCTTTCTGGGATGGTATACAAAAGGAAATATGGTTGCAAATGCCAGTTTCCAGAATGTGTATGTATAATCAACCATTGATTTGACTGCTAGGTATACAGGGCATAGAGTAATAATGGAAATGATGTGTTATAGGACTTCCAAAATCATAACTGGGCTAGGAGTTAAATAGATTTAAAACTTGACCTGAATTAGTGAACTTAACAGAATTTACTTCTGTCTTGTGGGGTTTTTATTATTGTACTGTAATTACTTTGTTTTAAAATAGTTTCTTAGCCCAGTTATGGTTGCCACCTTTCTTTCTACTCCTTTCGCTTTCATTCAACAAATATTTGTTGAGAGCTGTCCCTGAGAGTATAGCAATGAATAAAACAAAATCTATGTCCTCATATAGCTGACGTTCTAGTCAGGGAAGACCATTAAAATAAATAAAATGTAGTAGATGGTGAACAACTGCAATGAAAAAAATGAGGGAAGGATAGGGATTGTTGGGGGTGGGGGTTGATTTGCAGTTTTAGATTAGGGTACCCAGGCAAGGCCTTCATGAGCGGTTGACATTTCAGTAAAAACTTGAAGGAAATGACGGAGTGAGCCATGTAGATAGGTATCTGGGGGCAGGATGTTCCAGGTAGAGGGAACAGTAAGTGCAAAGATTCCTGAGCTGACAGCATGCCTGTGTGTTCAAGGAACAACAAGGAGGCCATGTGGCAGGGCTGCAGTGAGCCAGAGGAATAGTAGGTTAGTCAGAGACGCTATCAGGTCAGATTATATTGGGCCTGGGGAGCCACTGTAAGGACTTTGGCTTTTCTCCAAATGGAAACTCCTTAGGTTTTGAGAAGGATGATTTCTAGTTTAACAGGATCATTCTGGAGGCTCTATAAGGAGTAGATTGAAGAGGGGAAAGGGCAGAAGCAAGAGACCAGTCAGGAGGCTATTGGAATAAACAAAGTTATTTTCCTTCTTTTCTTCCTCCTTCACCCATCCATCTTTATGCATTTGCTTTTCTGGCAACAGATAACAACTGATATTTTGGGAATGTTCTAAGGTAGATACTTTATAATAAATTATAATAAATGAGTCAGTGTAGTAAACTAGTAGTGAAATTTCTTCTTTTTTAAAAAAAGATTTTATTGGGGAAGGAGAACAGGACTTTTTTGGGGAACAGTGTGTACTTCCAGGACTTTTTCCAAGTCAAGTTGTTGTCCTTTCAATCTTAGTTGTGGAGGGCACAGCTCAGCTCCAGGTCCAGTTGCCATTGTTAGTTGCAGGGGGCACAGCCCACCATCCCTTGTAGGACTCCAGGAATCAAACTGGCAACCTTGTGGTTGAGAGCCCACTGGCCCATGTGGGAATTGAACCGGCAGCCTTCGGAGTTAGGAGCATGGAACTCCCAACTGCCTGAGCCACCAGGCCAGCCCTGAAGTTTCTTTATTAAATGATTATATATGGAGATCTAATCTACCAACAATAGGGCAGTGTCTCTAAATTATTTTTCTATTGATATTGTATTTGTGTTACTTAATCCATTTTCTCTGTCCAGTCTTTCTCTTGACCATGACACAAATATTTAACCTAGTCAGTCTCTGGCAAAACAAAGTACAATATTTATTGGCCTGGATAAGGATTAAACCAGTGAAGGTAGTCTAGTTAGAATTTCCTCAGACACACTGACCTCACTAGTTGCAGAAAGTTAATTAAATGTTGATCACAAGTTGTTTGTTTTGACTCTTTCCCTTAATAAAAACTGTAAAATTGACTTTTCTGTAAACAAAGAAGAAAATCCAAACATTTTATGTAATTAAAACTAAATTTACAATATGATATTTTATCAAATCTGGGGTGCAATTGATTAGAAGATATATTTTCTTTTATATACCACTAAGAAAGAAAAAATATTACCAATTAAGCTGTAATTTATCATCATTTTCAAGGCATCCCTGTTTCAGATATGTTAAAATGTGAAAATATGCATCTAGAATTGAAGAAATATATCAGGTTAGCTTTCAGTGAAATTTTTGTATTGATGTGGGGCGTAATTTCATTTTACTGGCTGGCTTTATAATAATTCAGAATAATCTCCCCATCTCAGAATTCTTAATTTAATCTCACCTGCAAAAGTTCTTTTTTATCACATTAGGAAAATCCACAGGTTCCAGGGATTTGGATGTGGATATCTTTTGGTGAGCCATTATTCAGCCTACTACAGTAAACATCTTAAAAGTGGCCTGAATGTGAGTAAAGAGAAAAAAGGAAACAGATTTCTTAAACTAAAACTACAGTGAGGGGTTGGTGAAGAGGTAGGAAAGACGATATGAAGACCTAATAAAACTAAAGAGAAGCAAGAAAACCAAAGAACAGGGTATTTTGTAATGTTTCCAATATTGCAGAGGCAATGAGATAGTTGAAAAATGAAAAAGAAAACTGTTATTCCAGCCAACTTTTTTTTTTCCCCAAAGGTTTTATGGGGAAAGGGGAACAGGACTTTATTGGGGAATAGTGTGTACTTCCAGGACATTTTTTTTTTCCAATCAAGTTGTGGAAGGTGCCGTTCAGCTTCAAGTTGTCCTTTCAGTCTTAGTTGTGGAGGGCGCAGCTCAGCTCCAGGTCCAGTTGCTGTTGCTAGTTGCAGGGGGCGCAGCCCACCATCCCTTACAGGACTGGAGGAATCGAACTGGCAACTTTGTGGTTGAGAGCTCACTAGCCTATGTGGGAATCGAACTGGCAGCCTTCGGAATTAGGAGCATAGAGCTCTAACCGCCTGAGCCACTGGGCCGGCCCCTCCAGGCAACCTTTCATTTCATTTCTTTTATCAGACAATGGGCTACATGTAGCATTGAGTACAATAACAATTTTTAAACATTTTAATATTGTTTTACGTAAGTTTATAGTATAAACTTCTAAAAATATGATTGATTGAAATTTATAAACTATTTAAATTATCAGTAAATTTTTATTAAATGCCATCGTAGATCATATGCAATTTGATTAATTTCTTTTGTGAATCTTCAGTTTGATTTTGTTATGGTTTTTCTAAAAAAAAACAACATGTCTACTCAGTCTAGAACCAATAGTGCAAAAAATGAAATAGTATGTTACTTTTTTCATTACTAATAAAGTTAAATAACCCTATTTAGTGAAAAACCACAAAATTCATCTTTTAATAAATCACGAGATTTCCGTTTAAAGAAGGCTTACTTTTTTCCTATTTATAAAAGTAATACATTCAAATTTTGGAAAATAGGGGGAATAAAATAATGTATAAAGGAGAAAATCCACTGCTATTCACATTTTGTTTCTATTTCCTATAAACCTTTTATGTATGCATTTTTTAAAATGTAATTGAGATCATAGAGTATAAACAATTTTGCTTCCATTTACATTAGACGTGAAATTTGAAATGTTAGTGACCAAGTGAGATTGGCAAAGTAAATTCTTTTACTGGGTTTTACAACTGGAGAATTTGAAGCAGGCTAGTTAATTAGACTAAAGATTTTATATCTTTGCAGCTGGCCAAGACTTTATCTTTTAGTGTATTTGATTCTCTTATAAGCCTCCAAATTAGCCGTACATATTAGAGTTGTTTAAAGGGTAAGAAAAGTGGATAAAATTTAAGGATTATAAGTAGAATTAATGATAAGAATTATAAGTGGAAAAGTCCCTTCATAGACAAGTAAATGGAAGCACTAATAGAGAACATATCCAGTTCTTCTACTGTATTAAAGCTTATAGAATAAAAAGTGAAATTTATTTCATATCACAGGAGTTGAGTACTGTAGCATTTTTCTTAGCACTTAACATATATGTAATTAACTATAATTAATAGTTTAATTGTATATTCTTGAATTAAAATAAGTAATAGTTAGAATTATTGACCAATATTCTTTTTATTATTTTTCTTGTTCTTAAAGGTAGATACATTCCTTAATTTTAGAACATTTTAATGGACTATCTTCTTGGAAAATAGTTTAATTTGGGGGTGAAACTAATGAATCGTGGTTAATACGTTGTATCATGCAAAGCATAGTTGAATAGTGTAGAATGAAAATTGGGTAAGATAATGACAAAACCAAAGCACTTGCCCCAAAATATATATGTAGATTAAATGAACTTAAGTACTTCTTTAAGATTTAAGATTCTTTTGTTATTTTAGTTTTGTTTTTGCATTGTCTTATTATGTGGAATAAGAATGAAATTATATAAAAGCCCACAGAATTTTCATTTGTGTATTATTTTCTAGCTTAAAGCAATAAATGTAGATCTTCAAAGTGATGCTGCTCTGCAGGTGGACATTTCTGATGCTCTTAGTGAACGAGATAAAGTAAAATTCACTGTTCACACAAAGGTAAATGTGATTTTGTACTTGTATTATTTTAGCTATCGTAGTAATGTTACATATGTAATAATATATTGACTAGAACTTTGGAACATAATTAGAAACTTTTTTTAGTTTATAATTCACTGCTATTTTAACAAATATTTTAGGGAAATGAACTTTTTAAAGGTTAACTTTTATTTATTATTAGTTTCATATGTGCAAAACAAGGTACTTTTAGCCATTTATACCCCTTACAAAGTGATAACCCCAACAAGTCTACTACCCATCTGATACTGTACATAGCTGTTATAGTACCATTGACTATACTCCCTAAAGGTTAACATTTAATAATTAATCAGAGAACCTAGACATAAAGCAAATTTAATTTTCTCTAGACTTTTATTAATATCTTTTACCATTGTTTTCAATTTTGTTGTATTCAGTTAATCAAATTGCTGTCTTACAAATTATTTTCTTTTTAGAGTTCAGCTCTCAGGCACATTTTCAGATAGTAGATCTATCTATTTTCCTTTCTTTGAATAGTTGAGCTTGATATATATTAATAGGATAATTTTTAAGTAATAGTAGCAGTACAGTATAATAAGAGGTGTCTACCTGTATTAGTCTTTTCTTAATAGAGTTTTAAAGCACTGATAATCTTTCATATGACTCATTTTTAAAAATAAGATATAAAATGTTTATTAAAAGTTTTTAGTGTAATTTTAATTTTTATTAAAGAAAATCTCTATCTTTGCAGAGTTCATTGCCAAATTTTAAACAAAATGAGTTTTCCGTTGTTCGACAGCATGAGGAATTTATCTGGCTTCATGATTCCTTCGTTGAAAATGAAGACTATGCAGGTTACATTGTAAGTGTTGAGGTTCCATTTTGATCCCATTTTTAGGAGCTTTTTAGATATTTTATTATGTGTTGAAATCTTGTTTAGGATTTTTTAGTGAACTGATATAATTTTCAAAAATTGCCAGTTACAAAACATAATTGGCTACCACCTTTTATCCTGAATTGTCTTGTTTGGGAGTTTGTGGGTATGGATTGTTATGCTCCCTCATTTAAATTTAAATTCTTACTGTGTTAGAGTTGCACAGGCTTGCCCTGGGGATTAATTAATAGGATGTTATAAACCTTACTGGAAGGCTGCTTAAGAGGTTATCTAATCTAAATATGCACGAAATGTTGTGCCTCAGCTGTTGACCACACTAGATTTCTGAAATTTAGTTTCATTTGATTTCTTTGAAATCATCCTGATCTGATTCCATCTCCATCCTTGTGGCCATTCCTTCTCAGTCAGTTGCTTCTATTTTTTCCTACAATTCAGAGTTTAGTGGACAACTGGCAATACATTTTTTTTCTTCTTTTTTTTACAAATACTAGCTTATATAAAGGATACAACTCAGGAACACCCAAATGGAAGAGGTGCATAGGATAAGGTATGGGGGGGAATTGGCGCAGAGCTTTCACACCCTCCCCAGACGCACCCTTTTCCCCTTTCCCAGCCTGTCAGTATTTTCACCAACCTGGAAGCTCCTTTTCCTCTTCACGTCCTATTTCCACCTTTTTTCATTCATCTTCTCGTCTGGTGGCATTTTCTTACTACTTTCTCCTCCCATTGATTAAGCACTCCTCAAAGATCTAGACCAGTCTTATTTATCTCTGTATGCCCATTGCTCAGCATCACGCCTGGCACATAGTAGATGCCATGTGCGAGCATCAGTGCATGTTTGCCGGACTATACTTGATGCTTCCTACCCTCTTGTTTTCATTGGTATGACCCTTGTTGTTTTTATTTAATTATTTAACTTTTCCCTTACTTATCCTGTCTTCCTCTTATCTTACCTGCTGTCTTTAATGTCCGTCATTTCCCCTTAACAGTTCTTACTTATAGGCCCTTCCTCCTAAGATAATTTTTTTTCTTATATCCCTCCTTTGAATATTTCTCTTCTAGATCTTCTTTTTTCTTTTTTAAGGTAAGTGCTTACTTATCCCCTTACTGTGGGTGAAAAGAGTAAGATTAGTCATTAATCTGTGTCTTGTTCTTGTTTTTAAGTAAATAGTTTCTGTCATTAATCTGTGTCTTCTCTTGTTTCTAAGTAAATAGTTTCTGCTTCTGGTATACTTTTCCAATCCAGGAACCCTTTTTAACATCCCTTGCTTGATCATTTTGTTAGCATTCACTAATTTAAAAAAAAAAGCACACACAGGATAGCATAAAGGTACTGTGAATTCATTAATTTAAAAAATACATTTGTATTTAATCATACAATTTACATACTTTTGAAAATGGTATGCGCATTTGCTATACATATTTATTTAGTGTATAGTCAGATCTTAATGGCGTATGTATTTGAGGACTCTAGGTTGCCACGGAGGAATCTACAGATTAAATTTTGGGAACTATTGTTCTAATACTAGAAAATAGTACTCTATTATAATAATTTCTTCCTTAATGTAAAGGATTTCAATTTCTAGACCTAATCAAATTCTCTAACTTGACTTGGGGTATTACTGGTGCCCAGTTCTCATTCACACAGTCTTTTATGGTGGCTGTAACACTGCAAGAAATAAAACAGTCTTTAAGATTAGTGCTTTGTTTCTGTTACAGATCCCACCAGCACCACCAAGACCTGATTTTGATGCTTCAAGGGAAAAACTACAGAAGCTGGGAGAAGGAGAAGGGTCCATGACAAAGGAGGAATTCACAAAGATGAAACAGGAACTGGAAGCGTATGTGATTTTTGTTGTTGCTTTTGTTAATTATGCTTGTTCTAATGCCCTTTTTTTTTTCTGAGCTCTCTGATATCCTATCCTTTTAATCGTTTCACCACAGTGACCCTTTCTGGATGATGCAAGTTTTAAGTCACACAACCAGTGTTAATGATCATGATCAGAGCCTACAGGAAAATTATAGAATAATTATCTGCATTGTAAAGTCCTTTAAATTAAGGTTTTAAATAGACTGAAAATTTGTAATGGAGGATCCAAAAGTTTATAAAAAATAGTAGAAAGGGAAATACTTTTTAAGGCAGAATAAATTATTTTGTTGTTTATTTACAAGTTCTTAGTCATTGCCAACCTGGTTCTCTTTTTCCAAATGTGCATACTACCATAACTTCTTTTTCTCATAGAAGTGTGTGCTGAGCAACTCTGCATATACTGGGGGTTTTTTGATTTTTGTTTTTTGGGGTGTGTGTGTGTGTGTGTATGTGTGTGTTTGTGTGTGTGTGTGTAATTTTCCCCCCCTTTTCTCTGCCTATGGCTTCTAGCTGAAGGGAAAAGAATAGGAGCAAAGTGACAAGAGAATACCTTTAAAATGTTTGTCATTATATGATAATTAGTTTCATGTATACTAGAAATGTATTAAATCTTTGAAAAATTGAGATATTTCATCTTCATTTTTAGTGTACTTGCTGAAAATACAGAATCTTTTCCCCTTTTACTAAAAACATTTGAAGTAATTTTGGATTTGGTATATGTCGTTTTTCTGTATTTTGAGAGTTATGCAAGGAAATAACTTTCCTTGCATTGTCATCACCTCCATCACTCTTTTTCTGGTCATTTCTCTCCTTCATGCATTTCCTTTTCTCCTCTTCCATTTAGTTTCAGTTTTTAAGCATATATTCACACTTTCACTTAGACTCCTCTTCAGAATGCTAAACTCTTGACAAGATAAATTAGCAAAGTAGATCTTTATCAAACTGTAAGGTGACAGATATTTTAAGAATTCTGTCAATGCTGGGTGCAAGCAGTAGTCTGATAGCAGATACACACTTTTATAGTTTATAAGACTGAAAACTGGAAATTAGCAGAGCACATTAATATTGAAGGATCTGTGGTTTTCCAGTGGCCCTGATCATGATTCTTTTGTGGTCTGGTTAGGGGTTGGATAACAGAGAACCTTGGGTTTATTCTACTGCTACCTCCATCCTCTGCATCCTTCTTTTTTGTCTTCACTGAATGACTACCCTCACAGAGATCAAACTTCTCCCAACATTGGTCCTGCTGGTTTGCTGGTATGTAAAACTTATCCTCCTTGCACGTAGTTGAAGCAAGAATATTGGGCCTTTTCCTTGAGTGCTTTTTTTTCAAACTGACATGTATTACTGTATGATTGCTGTGATTCACTGATATTAAAATATTTTAAACACAGTTCTTCAATGTAATGGCAAAAATTAGTCTCTCCATGGTGTGTTTCTGGGTCATTAGATGAAAATATTTATTAATGTTGAAAATATGCTTACTTAGGTTTGGGTTTCCTACGAAGATGTTTAAAAGCAGTAATTATGTAGAAATTGAATCATTACAATTATATCAAATAATTTGTATAAAAACAAACACCCCTATAGTTACCTTTAACATCAACTTGCATAGGATGAAAGGTTCATAAAACCTAAAAATATTAACATTTAACTATAATAAGTACTATTAACTAGCATGAAGTCTTTTCAGAGCTGGGTTTTATATGTTTTATTAACAGTTCGACTAAAATCTTTGTTTACATGGATTATATCTTTGTTTCTCTAATTTTGCATTTAGAATAATTCAAGGAGTATTTGCTGAAAATATTGTTGCAGATGATTTTCTAGTTGATGCAGTGTTTTACCTTTAATTTTGTGTATTGTTTTTAGTGAATATTTGGCAATATTCAAGAAGACTGTTGCAATGCATGAGGTATTCCTGTGTCGTGTGGCAGCACATCCTATTTTGAGGAAAGATTTAAATTTCCATGTCTTCTTGGAATATAATCAAGATGTGAGTATTAAATTGAATAAAATAGTAATCAAGGCTTATTTTTAAAGAGTCGTTGGAAAAGGCAGGGAGTAGTTAGAAAAGGCTTAAGGCTTTCTTTTATGTTATTATTTTTCAAGGCAGTTTAAAATGATGCTTTTTCAGTGACAGTGCAGTATTTCAGTAGAACTTGAGTAGATTAATTGAAGAAATGATGGCAAATCATGTCACCACATAGGACATTGATTTTCATACTGTACTGGGAACTTTTTAAGAAATATAATTGTAAAATTGATTAATGTTTCTTAAATTTGAGTTTGGAGTTTTCTGAATCCTTATGGAGCATTCTAGGGAGGTGTTTGAGCTAAAGAATTCCAGATTTCTTCTGGGTTAATCATTGGCTCTTGATCTGTTGAACTCACCTTCTTCAGTGCCGATGTTCCCTTTTTTTTTTTAATTAGAGCATAAAAAACATTTAATAGAGTCCAGAGTACAAGAAAACACTTCAAACTTTAAATGATTGTTTTATAGACACCACATAAACATGCACTCTCCGTGTCAAAACTATTTCTATGGCAACTGAAATAAGAACAGGATAAATCTAAGATGATGTTTGAAATGCATAAACAAATACTTTCTTCTAAAATAAGATTTATTAGAGAAACGGTACTAAAAATAACAAAGATTCAAACATTTGCTCTATTCTACTTACATATAAATAAGATAGCTGTTGATGCAAGACACACACTCCTTTACCATCTTTCCATATGCACCAAGCATTCTTATATCAGAATAAGCTGTTTACCATCTATACTTTACATAGTAAAGCATTTCCAAAAATTGTAATGTATACAGTGACAAAAAGGAAAAAAATTACCACAGTAATTCTGGACATATGAAGAGTAATTAAGCAGCTTCATAATCAAACCAGGCTTCTTTACTTGCAATAAGGGCAATTCTTTTCATTCTCCACCAAATACTTAAGTTTCAATATATGAACATGAAATGACTCTTACTTTTCCTTCCTCCCTCCCTGCCTAAAATCTCTGTTACAGTACCGAAAAAGAAATTGAGGTGGTTGAGCTTTAAAGGGTTTCTTTTTCATTCATGGTGCTGGCACAAAAGTTTTCAGTGGGTGGGTGATACAGATCTTGGGATCTATCTTTGGACAAGATTAACTCATAATTTTAGCAGAATACAAATATAGAGAGCGTAGTGCTCGTTTACTTACCAGTCAACATCAAGATCAAAGAATTTTCTGTATATGAATTTGCTCTTTTGATTTGGATTTAGTAGATATGACAATAAAATGTCTAAGCAGTAGAAAAAACAATTTTTTAAGTCTAGCAGTAGAAAAAACAATTTTTTTAGACATTTTGACAATAAAATGTCTAAGCAGTAGAAAAAACAATTTTTAAAAAAAGGATATGAAGGAAACTCAGGATCACAGAAGTATAGCAGTTTAAGCATGGGTACTTTCACAAGCATACATGTGGTATGTGGTCTTTTTAAATAGGAATAGTAAAGAATGCTGGCCATGTCATGAATTATAAGAAGCTAAAAATGATTCGTGAGTAGGATTGCTAAAGAACCCGTGGAAAGAACTCATGATAATGCTGCCGTCACTTTTTTCCCTCTATGAGTTTGTTTTTGCCGGACCTTATTTATGGTGTGGCCTAAAACCTTAGTAATAATTTGGTAGAGCAGCATAGGCATAACGTGAGGCATGGTAGTGTCAGTGCAAGGTCGCTGGAGCCAGAGAAGCCGTAGCCTTATGTTCCAAGTACTCTATTCCATTGCCACAGCCATAGCACTATTTGAAATTATATACCTGTGTTTTAAAAATGTGTTTATATATTTATTACCTATCTCCCTCTACTACAGAGGAATTCTCTGAGAGGAAGACTGTAATTTTTCACCACTGTATCCTCACTATCTTAAAATTGTACCTGGCAATTAAGATGTAAAATAACTGAGAAACAACAGCTTGAAACGGTGTTGGGGGGGAGGCGGGAAAAGGGAGGGAAGGATGTAAAGTAAGTATTTGTTAAAATGATAAGTGAAAGGTTGTTAAATGTTTAGATCAGCTTTGTAAATGACTTCCAAAATCTTAGGATTTCATAAATTTTCTCCCACCAAAGTAGATTTATTTTTCTTCCTTACAAACTATGCTTAACAGAGATGATGATGATGCATTATAATAACCCTTTTAATATCAATAAATGGTGTTTTGGGGAAAGCCTAAAAAGATGAACTGGAAGGTATTTTGCAAATACTTTTTAATTACCTAATAGGAAGTATATTAATAGGTTGTAGATTATAGGCCCCAAAATAAAAGGTTTGTCTCAATCTTGTTTCAAATGCTATTTCTCAGATTGTTATTCAGTTCAGTGATGTTGGAAAAGAAATTTGTATGTGCTATTCTGTTGTGTGAGTTTCAGAGGGTCATGGGACTGATGAGCTACTAAAGTAAGGCTAGGGTATCTCGAAGGCTAAAAAAGGTCATGAAGCATCTGTGAAGCCTAGAAAAGCTTGTGTCAGTATTTAGTTTTATGAGAAATGATTGTGCAATGAGGAATGATTGCCTTTAGTATTGCTTTACTTTACTTTCATAGTTGTGCACCTTTTCTGTTTCTAGTAGGTATGGTTTGAGTCCACTTCACAGTAGATTAAATGTGTAACCTATTTAATACTCCGTCCTTAGATTCTTGCTAACTCCTCCATGGCCACACCCAGGACCTTGCCTCACTTCTGAGTTCTTAAACCTTAGTATTATGAACTCCAAACTTAGCCTTTTGTCTTACGGCTCTTTCTCCCCTATCCCATTATAGTTCTTTGACCTCTCCTGCATTTTGACTTTGTTAGCAGCCCTTTTATCCTTACTTCTTTCTCATCCAGCCCAGAGTGCTTGCTCCATCATTTATAACAAGGTTGTGACATTAGACAGCTCTCTCCCATTTTCCATAAAAGCATATTTCAACCCAGAGTAGTTCCTTTTGATCAGATTCTCATCTTGTTCACAGGGAAGTGGAAGCCAGTCAGTAATCAAATCCCTGAACTTCCTGTATCCCCCACAACCCTCAACCACCTTGGCAGCCACACTCGTTTATTAGCTTGCTTGCTTTTTTCTTTTTTTCCTTCTTCCTCCCCAGTCTGGGTGCCTTTTATTTATTTTGCTTGCCTAACTACCCTGGCTAGAACCTCCAGTACAATGTTAAATACGTGGGGCGAGAGTAGATATCCTTGTTTTGTCCCTGATCTTAGGAGGAAAGCATTCACTGTTTCGCTACTATGTAAGTAGGATGTTAGCTGTGGATTTTCACAAATACCCTTTAGCAAGTTGTGGGGACAGAGTCCCAGAGGAGCAGTTTCCAGGCTCTCGGCCTCACGTGGGGAGGTGCTGCTTTTGGTAGTGAATGACCATCAGCTGTGATTGGTTGGCCATCGGCTGTGACCGGTTAGCCAATTGGCTACTGATGTAACTGTGGGCTGCGTTGATTGGTTGGTTGGTTGGCAGGCAGAGAAGTGAATGGCGGACTGTGGATCGTGTGGCTACTACTGCGTGTGTCTCGCCAGGCTGCCAGAGAGAATATAGTGGTATGACTCTCTTACCTTTGGCTCTGTGGGTGTTTCTTTTTGGCCTAGCCACATCTTGCATTCTTACGTGGGGAGCGGGAGCTGAGACCTCAGCAGGCCGCCCTGCACGACACATGGCACAACACATGGCGCAGCGAGCAGGGTCTCCCGCACAACACAAGTTGAAGAAGCTCCCTTCTGTTTCTAGTTTGTTGAGTGTTTTTATCGTGGAAAAAAATGCATCTATTGAGATGATTATGTGGTTTTTGTCCTATATTCTGTTAAAATGGTGCATTACACTGTGCCTTTCCATTTCTAGCTATGCTAGGTCCCATGTACTTCTGGATCTTTGGGATCTCTTCAGAGATTTTTCCTCTTAACTCTGTGGCTACTTCCCAGTATCCTTCATAGTCTTTTTCCTCCATATAGTCATTCATTTAAGTCTGATTCTTCCTAGGTTCCTCATTGAGTTCTCTAGGTGTCGAGAAGTTCTTCTAGATTTCTAATTCCATAACTTATCCCTCTGTGATCTGCTCTACTCCTGTGGCTTCACATACTCTACTATGCTGTTAACTTATAAATCTTTATCTCTCCTGAGTCCCAGCTCTGTTTATTAGACAGCGTCCTAAAAACCTCCATTTAGATGTCCCCTTAGCATTTTGCTCTCACTTGAACTCTTCTTTCATATTTTCTGTTTCAAAGAAGGAACCTCCCGGTTCCTTAAAACCTGCAAATTACCCATGACTCCTTCTACTCCCCATTCCTATTAGGAGTCACCAAATCCTGTCTGTTTTATTCGCTTACTATATTAGGAATGTGTCCTCTTCCTTCTACCACTAGACCTAAAGATTAGTTTTGACTTCCATAGCCCTTGTCTGGATTATTGAATCTGGTTATTCAACCTTTAGGCAGTCTTTCCTTTCTCATCCCCTAGTCTGTATTAAGTTCCTTGGGTGTTCCCCTAGTGCCCCGTGGGCACCTCTAACATTATACTCCTCACACTGTATTTAATCATTTACTTACTTCTCTGTATCCTCCTCTGCACCATGAGTTTCTTTAAGAGCAGGGACCACCTCTTAATCATCTTTATATTCTTAACACCTAGCCCAATGCATGACTGTAATATATATTTGTTATTGGTTTGTTAAATAAGTAAATTAATCACTACCAAAAACTTGAGTAAAAAACAAAAACATTGTGTGTTGGGAGACCTAAAGACAGAGCAGTGAATTCTAACTTGGAAGGGTTACATGAAGAGATAGATGCCTTTTAACTTGAATTCTAACTTGGAAGGGTTACATGAAGAGATAGATGCCTTTTAACTTGAATGTTTAATTAAGTCTGAATAGCATTTTCCGTGGGAGGGGAGGTACCATTTTAGGTATAGAGGAACCTAAAAGTTCAGAGTTTCTTTTGAGAACTGTTCGGAACATATGGTTCTGTGGGGGTAGGTTGGTAGATGGAAAGTTAAGATGAACCAGATTGTTGAAAGTCTTGAACACCATGCTAAGAAGATTGGCCTTAATTTCTCTGAACATTGTGAAACTCTGTGAAAGTTACTGAGTAAGGAAGAGATGCTCAAAATTTGATTTTGGGAAATTATCCCAAGCAGTCGAATGGATTGGATCAAGATGAGGAATGTTAACTAGTAGTCCAATGTAGTGGTCTAAGCAAAAGGTAATGAGGACTTTTGAATAGCACAGTGGGAATGTAAAGAGACAGACTTCAGACATTTGCTGGTAGGATTTGAGCTGTGAGAGAAAGAAAAGAAGTTGTAGATCATTTCAAGATTTTTTAATGAGAGGTATGAGATTTTAAGGAATAATGTGGGAGACTGGTTGGATGGAAGGGCCATAAAAAGGGAACCAGGAAGAGGAAAAATTTGGAATTTAGATTATAATACGTACTGTTTTAGACACATCTAACGTGAGGTTAGCAGAATCTCCACGTAAGGATAGGATATCGGCAGTTGGATCTAAGATTCAGGAAAGAACTTAGGGGTAGCAATAGAGATTTGTGAGTCATTTACATAAAGATGAACATTGAAGCCATGCCAGTAGATAAGTAAATTAGATCGGATGTTCCTTTATCGGACACCCTGATGCAGCAAATGGGAAAGGCAGAGTTAGCTGCTTCTTAGTGTTACCTTTAGAGAACGATTCATGCCGCTCAAAATCATCTTTTGTGTCCCTTGTACTAGAAGTTGCCGACCCCAAAAACAGGACAGGAGATGATGTTTGAATGATTTCAGAATGAAGAATTTGCAGAATGTATTTTCAGAGCATTTAAAGAATCATATGATAGTATATTGTATACCATTAAATTTTATGTTTAAAGGAACTCCTGAATTAAAATTTTAGTTGTCTTTGTGTTATATAGTAGTGCTTGACAGAGTATGATGAGAGGGCTACTTGCAACAGAATTATCAAATATACTTATAACAGTTGAGGTATCTAAGCCTTATTGTAGATCAGCTGAATCTGAATCTTTAGGGTAAGGCCAAACTTCTCTTTATAATGCCCTCAAGTTTGAAAATCACTTATATACATGATGAAATTGCTACTTTATTGAGTTTAAAAATTGGGATCCTTTTGAGATTGCCATTTTGATGTCAGAGAATAAAGGAGTCGTTACTTTCCATTTGTGTTCTTAAAAAAATGCTAACTTATATTTACCTTTCTTTCAGTTGAGTGTGCGAGGGAAAAATAAAAAAGAGAAACTTGAAGATTTCTTTAAAAACATGGTTAAATCAGCAGATGGAGTAATTGTTTCAGGAGTAAAGGTAAGATTTTATCTGATTAACAGGAGTACTCGATTGAGAATTTGCCCCTTTTAAGAGGGAGCTAGATTGAGATTTCAGATGTGCAGAAGATTATACTGGAGTAAAAGAGAAGACTTTATACTGATGTGCAGAAGATTATACTGGAGTAAAAGAGAAACTCTTCAGAGAGCTCCCTTCTCCAGGGGTGAGGTGTCTGCAGGTCCAAGGGGATTTGCCCACTTGGAGCCCAAGCTCCTTCCCTCCAGACCAGACCGTGTTCCAGTTATCTATTATAAAACCCCATATTTCCTTGGCCAAATCCTGAGCCTTTTTCCAGGTCCTGTGTGGGCTTTTTCCCTGAGTTCATCCTCCTGTGGGTAGACTATGCCACTGGTTTGTGCGTTCCATGGGTGATGAAGGGGTGACGATGAGAAAGCTGGGTAGAGGGAAGGAAGGGACAGGGAGAAGATCAGTGTGCAGGATGGAATGTCCAGCCACATGCATATGAGGTCCCTCTGGGTGCCCTACAGAGCTGCAGGGTAGACACAAAGAGGGACTGTCTCCATCTGTACACTTGCCCTTGGCCTTACAAACGTTAGGGGCAGAACTGAATTTAGATTGGGAATTAAAAGAACTCAGTTGAGTTTTTCGTCTTGTCTCGTAGTATCTTTATGACCTTGAGAAGAATCACTTTCTTGCTCTGAATCGATTTTCAAAATGTGGTTAATAATACTGCGTGGTTCACAGGATTGTTTGAAAGATTGAATGAGACAATATGTGTGAAAATATTTAGAAAATTAATTAATTTACCTAAATAACACCTAAAAGTTTCTTAATGATGTTTTAAAAATGGTACAGAATTGATTTATCTGAAAACTTTTATTAGAATATAAGGGGAAAATGTTTATATCACATTATCAAGCAAAAACTAAGAGATAAATAATGCTACTTTGTAATCATTACCTATATTTAGATAAACATCTGCAATAAAACTTAGGTGTGAAGTACTATTTATTTTATTTTACTTTGATTTTTTCAGAGACAGGTCAATTCGTATGTTGACTATGCATGTGCTGTTGCTACTTTCTAATAAGGACTCAGCTTACTTCCATTTAATGCTGCTTATGCACTAATAGTGAACATTTTTCTTAGCATTTAGTGTAAACCACTATATTGATTATGCTTTTCATAATATTATTAGTTATGGCATGACTAACATTTTTTGAATGTTTACGTGTTTGGTAGCCCACATTTTTTTTATTTAGTCTTTACTACAACCCTGCGGGTTAGATAGTGTTATCCCCATTTTTACAGTTAAGAAAACTCATATACATGATTTACAGATTTTAAATGACATTTTGTTGGTACTAACTTTTGCTTGTTGTGTTCTATTGATGTGGGTCTTGAATTACATCATTTCAACTGGTGCTTTTTCAGTAAACAATTGGTATTTTAGAAGGGAGGAAAGTACTGTTAATAATTTTTATTTTTAATGTTTATCTGGCTTTGTTCCAAAAAAGAGTGAAGACAGTGGTGAAGGCAATAATTGCCCCAGACAGCAGTGAGGGCCCTCATGACTAAGGCCTGGCAACCTTTAGGAATGGCGCATAGAATACATGAAAGACCAAGAGAAGCAGACTTTTACTTGTCTATCAGAATTTTTTTCTCAAAAGCAATTGGTCACTCCCACCGGCAGCAGTGTATTTGTTGGAGTGTAGAGCAGAGCAGAGCAGGAACACGTTTCAGAGTGCAACATATGAGTGTGAACCATATGGGGAGCTGCAGAACCATAGATTTCTTACTTGATATATCGATAAAAATGCATGAATGTTAAAGTCTGAACTTGGTGAAATCAGTATAACATCTGATCATTAAAGGATAGAGGTGCTGTTTTACTGATCATCTTTTATGATGGTAACGTGAACATAGTGGTTTACATATCCCACTAAAGCAAATAAGTGAAAAAAATTCCTGTTTTCTTTTGATCCTATAGGATGTGGATGATTTCTTTGAGCATGAACGAACATTCCTTCTAGAATATCATAACCGAGTTAAGGATGCCTCTGCTAAATCTGATAGGATGACAAGATCCCACAAAAGTAAGGTTTTTCTCTGTGGCTAAAGCTTATATTTTTTTGATGGAATAATTACATATAAAGTTATTATGTTATTTACAGGTTGTAAAAATCTTTATATATATAGTGGTGTTTCTTAAACTGTGGTCTATGGAGCCTTGACTCCGAGGCCCTTTTTAGCAAGTCTGTGAGGTCAGAACTATTTTCATAATCATGTTATGCTTTTGCCTTTTTCACCATGTTGACATTTATACTGATGATGCAAAAGCCGTGGTGGACAAAATTGCTGGTGCCTTAGCACAAATCAAGGCAGTGGCACCAGACTGTACTAATCGTCACTGTATGCTTCCCCTCGGTGCATTTGCAATTTAAAAAATGTTTAATTAAGAATGTCCTTGATGAATCAGTAAAAATTATTAATTGTATTAGCTCTCCCTTGAGTACACTTTTTATATTCTGAGTAATGAAATGGGAAGGTATATATAAAGCACTTTGTATACTGAAATATGATGGTTCTCTCTAGAAAGGCGTTTTAGTGAACTGGCTGCTTTTTCAAAAAACGCCATTTTTACTTGAAAGAGTGGCTGACAGACAAACTGTCATTATTCAGACTTCAATATTTGGTAGACATTTTCTTAAAAATTAACTAAGCAAACCTGTCACTTCAAGGAAAACAAAACACAGTATTTGTTAACAATGATAAAAAAATCAAGCTTTCCAGCAGTAATTAGAATTTTGGAAACTTGTCTCCAATACTATGAACTTGCTTTCCAATAATTAAAGACTTGTCTAAGGACATTGATGATATTATGAATGTGATATTTTTGATATTGTATACGAAAATGTGTTAACATTTCATAAGTGTGCCAAGATTTGCATAATTCATTGAAACAATATTTTCTAAATGGTCAAGTGCATGGTGTTACAAAATCATGTATGTAAAAGATTCATTCAAAGTGCAAAATAGGGTAAGGGTTTTTTTAAGCAGCTTTATTGAGGTATATTTGATATAAATAAGATGCAATGTTCAGAGTATACTATTTGATAAGTTTTGGCATATGTGTAGAATCATCATTACAGTTAAATTAACGTATCCATAACCACCAAAAGTTTCCTTGTGGTCCTTTGTAATCCCTCCCTCCCACCTGTAACCCCAGGCTACCACTGATCTGAGTTATGTCTTTATAGATTAGTTTGCATTTCCTAGATTTTATAAGAATGGAATTATATAGTCTGTATACTTTATTGTCTGGCTTTGAAATTCAACAAATTTATTTTGAAATTCATCCATGTTGTATGTATCAATAGTTAATTCCTTTTTATTGCTAAGTGCTACTTCATTTTATGGATATACCACAGTTTATTCAGCTGTTGGACATTTGGGTTGTTGCTAGCTTTTGGGAATTACAAATAAAGCTTACTTACATGAGCCATCTATATGTAAGTCTTTGTATGGACATATGCTTTCATTTCTCTTGGGTAATACTTAGCAGTCGAATGACTGGGTCATGTGATAAGTGTGTATAATTAACTTTTTAAAAAGTTGCCAGACATTTTTCCAAAATGATTGTACCATTTTACATTCCTACCAGTTGTGCAGAGTTGCTCTTCATCCCTATCAACAGTGATAACCTGTCTTTAATATTAGCCATTCTAATAGGTCAGGAGTGGTATCATGGTGTGGTTTTAGTTTGCACTTCCCTAATGACTAATGATGTTGAACGTCTTTTCTTGTGTAAAACCTCCAACTTGATTCTTTATCTAAGTTTTTTTGGCCCCTCTAGGTTCTTTACATTTTCATATGGATTTTAGAATCAGCTTGTCACTTTCTACAAAAATACCTGCTGGGATTTTTTATTGGGAGTGTGTAGAATCTATAGGTCAGTTTGGGGAGGATTGACATTTTAAATTGATCTTCTGATATATGAATATGGTATACTCTCATTTAGTTAGGTCTTTAAATTCTCTCAGCAGTGTTTTATAGTTTCCGTATACAAATGTTATTCATCTTTAGTTAGATTGATTCCTAATTATTTTTTGATGCTATTGTAAATAATGTGTTTTTTACATTTCAATTTCCAGTTCTTTGCTAATGTATAGAAATACCGTGTATTTTCAATACTGAACTTACATCTTGCAACCTTACTAAATAAACTCTCTAATTCTAGTAATTATTTTGTAGATTCCATAGGATTTTCTACATAGATGATAATCTGCTAATAAAAACAGTTATACTTCTTGTTTTCCAATTTGGATGCCATTTATTTCTTTTCCTTGCCCCCATTGTACTATAGCTCTACCCTCCACTGCGGTGCTGATGGAAGTGGTGAGAGCAGGCACCTTTGCCTTGTTCTTATGGGAAAAGCATTCGGTCTTAAACCATTAATTATGATGTTAGGTGTAGGTTTTATCCCTAGATGCCTTTTATTAGGTTGAGAAAATTCTCTTACATTCCTAGTTTTCTGAGAGGGTTTTTCAAGTCAGGAGTGAATGTTAGATTTTGTCAAGTGCTCTTTTTACAACTACTGAGATAGTCATCTAGTTTTTCTTTTTTAGTCAATATGGTTAATTGCATTGATCGGTTTTTCAAAGGTTAAATCAACCTTATATTCTTGGGATAATTATCACTTATACCAGTGGAGTTTAATGTAATAGAATACAAAAAGTTTATAATTTTAGATTGCATTAACCCTTAAAGAACCTCCTTGTTGAATTTTGATGTGGTGTCAAAGAATATCAACAATTATCTGAAAATATTAGTAAAATACTCCTTCCTTTTCCAGCTACATAACTGTTTGAGGCTAGATTTTTCTCCACATACTGAACAAAAAAGCATTGTATCACAGTAGGTTGAATGCAGAAGCAGAGGGAAGAATCCAGTTGTCTTCTATTAAGCCAGACACAAAAGAGATTCACAAAAATGTAACAATGTCACTCTGTTCACTAATTTTAAAATAGTTATTTTTTATTTTGAAATGTTATTTATGTTAACATATCATGGTTTTAATACTGATATTTTAAAATGAAATAGTAAATACAAACAATTTTTTTACTTAAAAAAATACCATGCATATTGATAGACATAAACCACATAAACAGAAGCTCTTTGGGGTTCTCAGTAATTTGTAAGAGTAGAAAAGAGTGCTAAGACCAAAAAATATGAAATCCTCCGATACAGAGCCAAGTCTGTAGATACCTAGAAGTATGAACCTCCATTTTGGAGAATTATTACATGCTGTAATAGAAAGGAGGAAATAAAGAAGTCTCTGGCTTGGTAACTTCTATTCTTATGTCATTCTTTTGGGAGGGTTAAGAGTTATTTTTATATTTTATTTTTTTATACCTTTGTGATTTGCAGATTTCTTCTAATGAAGTAGTATTTTATACTTGCCTGTTCAGTAATTAAGAACTATCAAGTAAAAATGTGGGAAACTTTAATTCCTTCCTAGATTCATTACTCATTTGCTTCAGAGCCTTGGACAAGTCACGTAATTGGTCTGGAGTTGGTTTCCTTATGACATTAAGGATAAAATACCTCATAACTTTTACCCCTCTGTTAAAAGAAACTTTTTCCCAGCCCATCTGCTCCCAGCTCCTCCATCAGGATCTGCGTTTACTTCCCTATTCCCTAATAACCCCAAGTCACATAGTGCACCCTATGGACTCCAGATGTGCCCTGTTTGCCTACCTGGGAAACCCCACAGTCCTCCCACCTGGACCAGACCCTGGCCTCAGCCCATGAGTGTTCATTCCTCCCAAAACAGAAAAATTTTGTAAACCTGAAATGGTACATGTTAGTGTTGATTGTAATAATTAGGAATACCTTTATGTTTAGATTTGATCATTTAAAATACAATCCTACTATATTAATTTCTTAAAAAATTATTTTGTTCATAAACATTGACATACAGTATCTATCATGTGCCAGCCATCAGTGATTTCAAGATGAAGAAAATATTGTCTTTGCCTTTAAGGAGTTAATAATTTTGCAGGCAAGATAAACATGAAAAACAAAAGCTTACAATATATTGTAATCAGTTCTATCGTAGAAGTGCATATTAGTGCTATGGAAGCATAAAGAACTACAAAGGTAGAGAATCATCTGTTAAGAAAACTAAAGAAAATATTTGTGTCTTATTAATTCTATTATTTAGCCGAATGGAATGGTTCTTTAAGAGAGATGAAAGTAAAACTATTTTACAAAATTACAAAGTAAAAACTTTTTTCATATTGAATGAACTTACCTTGGACTATGAAAAATTAAGCTTTTAACATCAGTGTAATGTATAAAATCAGGGTCGTTGCATGTTTTTGTGATCATATAATAATAGCTAAAGAGGGCAGTGTTCTCAGAGTCAGATATCATTATAATCCAGGAATTTCTTGCTCTAAAAAAAAACAATTTCATGGTCAGTTTAAGCATAAAATACTAATGTATTTGATATTAAAAATAATTTTTCATTCCTACTTCAATAAACCTTCAAAGTGATTTTTAAGTTTTGGGGTTTTTTTAACTTAAACTTTTTTAAAACTTAAACAGGTGGAATCATCTGTTTACCCTGTCCCCAAAGTAATTTGTACCTACTACTAATATAATACTCATATTATAGTTTTTCTAATTTCCTTCACTAGACATTGGGTATCTCATATTACATACACATTGTTTGGCAGGTAGGTGTTCAGTAAGTATTTTTGAATCACTGAATAAATATATTCTTAAAACTTTTTCCATAGGTGCTGCAGATGATTACAATAGAATTGGTTCTTCACTATATGCTTTAGGAACTCAGGATTCTACAGATATATGCAAGTAAGGATTCTGATTAAAAAACATTAAATATAAAGAAAACAAAAATTTTGTTGGTAGCCTGGGCGTACATAATACTTAAGACCCAGCTGACATTTTAGAATATTTTTGTCAAAACACATTGATAATAAAGAGCTTCTTCATAAACTTAGGTCGGTGTCAGTTTTTATGTTCCATTTTTTATTTTTTAAATCTGAGGAATAAAAGTAGACCTTAATATAATATTTTGACCTTTACAAAGGTTTTTTTTTTAATGAAAATGGGCTGATTTGTGTGTGAGACAGAAGGAGAGACAGAATTTGTGTCAAAATGTTGTTTTGATAAAGTTTATTATAAATTAAAAATTCTGTTTAGAATTAGAATGTATATGTATGTATTTCATTGGAAGCCAAATTGATTAAAGTAAAATTTGATGCTATCAGTTTGCACTTTCTAAAGAGACTGGCTGACTTTCTAGTTTTTATAGTTTCGTGAATGTTGGAGCAACTGGATGGGGGTGGTGTGTTGTGCATGTAAGTGTAGAAATGCTTCCCGGAAGTTAGGTTGCACAGCTCTCCTTTACTTGCTTTATGCTGGTTTTTCACTTTAATTGTAATCTAACCATAGGTGATTTTAGTTGCTCCTATAATATTGTTTAAACCCAACTCTTCATTGAAAAATAATTCAAACTTTTTAAAAAATGTTAAGTGGAAAAACTATTTTCATAGTTTATGCCTACCTTTAAACCACATCCTTGAACTTTTCTCTAGTATATCTTCTCATTAGACATGTAAGATGCAAGTTTATGGTCCGACAAAGCAAGGTGCCGTAGCTTACACTAATGAACATGCTGCCTTCCCAAAGAGTTAGTTAAGTCTTTGATAAGAAGGAAAAAAGTGACCCTTGCCATGTGTTATCTTGCATAAACCTGTCAAAGCAAGTTCTTTTTAGTAAAACAAAGTTCATAAAATTGTGTTTTAACTTTCAGTAGTATTTGCCCTAATCCAATTACGTCATCTATAATTACATGTTTTACAGAATACCTTATAATAGTTTGGCATTGGGATATTTTTTTAGCTGGTTGTCAGCATTTGAGAAAGAGGCTGTTTAGTTAAAAGTGAAAGTGAATTGTGAGAAGTTGGTTGTTCATTTTTGTTGTTTTCCAAAACAAAGCAACTCTATCTGAAAATGTTTAAAACGTAACTATCAGTTATCTTCAAGAACTGCGCCAACTTCAATATTTTCCTTTTAAATCAGCCTTTTGTCTCTTTTGTGATTGTTCTGTAAGAATTTTGAAAGTATAGGCTTTATTTAGTATTATGTGGCATATTACTGAAGAATATCAAGACAATTTTTTTAGAGTTTTAATGTATGGCTTAGACTGTTACCCTGAAATGGGAAATTTTTCTGTAACAAATTTGAAATATGTTGTGGATAGAAGTACAGAGAAATTTTTGTTGAACTAAATGAAATAAACAAGACCATTAAATATTATTGTAATGAAATAAGAATGTTCATTATTAATATGTTTTGGCGGTATTATGTGTTTTCTGAATATTTCAAATGGAAAATTATTTAAAGGTAGCTTGTAATGAAATATTTTTCTCTTCCAGGTTTTTTCTCAAAGTTTCAGAACTGTTTGATAAAACGAGAGTAAGTACTGTTAATTAAACTTTGGTAATCTAAAGCTGTGCATACAGTAGTGTTTTAACTGGCGGCAGTGTTTCACTTAATTGAGGAAGATGAGTTATACTTCTGAAGGAAGAAGAAACATTAAGATTTGAAAATTTGAGAATTTTTCAAGAAATTCCGTTTTTATTATGACCTTTTGGTATTTATGTAGATGTTCATATTCTTGATCAGAAAACATGCTCATTATGAATACTGGGTTTATTTTTATGAAGAATGTTCTTTTCCTGGGTCTTTGTAAGCTAGAACAAAGTCTTAGGTTCATTATAACGTTACCAAGACTATATTATTTTTGATTCCCCTTGACAGACTGGTTTAAAAGTGAATTGTATCAATATGAGGCAAGTATACAACTGCAGATAGGTTTCATTCATAGTAGTAATAATTTAATATTGACAATCTTAGTTTTCAGGGATCGGTCCTAGATATCCTAGATACGATAATATTTAACATTTTAATCACTTGATAGAATAGTGAAAATGTTTTTTAGATGTTCAGTGGTACTTAGATGAGAGTGGTAGTGTCTAGTCCATTGTAAAAACCTGATTTCACCATGACCTTTTCAACTGAGTGATGTGTAGTAGAAACAAGTAAAAGAAAAAGAGATATTCTCACACAAAGGAAAAAGTCCTTAATTATATAAATATTGTTATAGAGGGGTCCATATAGCCCATTATTCTGCCTTTGATATTTGTACCAATGAGCATTTTCTGGGAATAGAGTTTTGAGTGTGTGTGTACATTTACATCATAAGAATAGAGATATATAACAAAATAACCTTATGTGTAAGTTTTTTCCAAAGCAAATGTCATGATAGGATTAGGTGTGCAAGATAAGTTATTTTGAGGAACAAAGGAAGGAGCAGGAGTAGATAGGAAGAGCCTTCAGACCATGATGCAGGTCTACACCTGTGAAAGGACAGGGCAGAAGAAGGAGTACTGGGTAGGAAGAGTTTCAGACTGTATCACAGTTCTAAGAAAGTTTTGTCTGGGGTGGACAGGTGGCTCAGTTGGTTAGAGCGCGAGCTCTGGGCAACAGGGCTGCCAGTTCGATTCCCACATGGGCCAGCGAGCTGCGCCCTCTGCAACTAGAATGAAGACAACAAGTTGCAGCTGAGCTGCTGCTGAGCTCCCAGGTGGCTGGGTCGTTCCTTTGGTTGGAGCACATCCTCTCAACCACAAGGTTGCTGGTTTAACTCCCGCAAGGGATGAACTGCGCCCTCTGCAACTAAGATTGAACAACAGTGACTTGACTTGGAGCTGAGCTGCACCCTCCACAACTAAGATTGTAAGGACAACAACTTGACTTGGAGCTGATAGGTCTTGGGAAAAACACCCTGTTCCCCAATAGAGTCCTGGAAATACACACTGTTCCCCAATAAAGTCCTGTTAAAAAAAAGAGAGAGAAAAAGGAAAAAAAGTTTTGTCTGAGTCAAAGGAGCGTCCCTGAGCCACAGTTACCCATTAGAGAAGTTGTGCATCAGGCAGGAATGGGCTGGCACTACTACCCACTGTGCTCTGTGATTGGCTGGGTACAGTCAAGGCAGGGGGGAGGATGGAATATAATCTTGGTACAAACACGATTCTGGATCCAGAGAGATGGCACTGGGGGCTATCAAATAACTGTGCTCCTGGCAGCATGCAATCTCTCTCTCTCTCTCTCTCTCTCTCTCTCTCTCTCTCTCTCTCTCCCTCTCTCCCTCTCTCTCCCTCTCCCTCTCCCCCTCCCCCTCTCCCTCTCCCTCCCCCTCTCCCTCTCTCCCACTCTCCCACTCTCCCACTCTCCCCCTCCCCCCCTTTTCCCAGGGGTGTCTGCTTCTTTTTGCTTCTGCCTCATTTCTTCACTTGTGCCTAGTATGAGTGACTGGCCCCCTCCCCCTCCCTTTGACCCCTTTCCTTTAAGAGGGCCCTCAGCCCAATGGGGCAGAGAGAGGGTCTTGTCCTGTGTCTGGTACCCTTCTGGGACCATTTGGATTGGCTCAAGTGATAACCTAGCAACCTAGGCCACCTCCCTCTTCCTATGGCCTGATGTTAGTCCTTTTCTTCAGCTCAGTTTATTTTATACTCCATAAGCTGGGGCCTGGCTAGGGAAAATCACCAAAGTAAGTGTTTTTTTGTTTTGTTTTTTTGTAAGTGGTTTTTAAAAATGATAATTTTCTCTCCTGCCTTGGTGATGTTAAAGAACAGTAGTGCTTTCAATAATTCAAAAAGTATTTGTTAGTTTTGAGAATCCATTCTAAAAATCACTTGCTGTTCTTAGGTGATAGGTTTTATTTTATTTTTTAATATTTTTTTATTTTTTAATTACAGTTGACATACAGTATTATATTAGTTTCAGGTGTGAAATGTAGTAATTAAGCATTTATGTAACTTTACAAGTGATCACCATGATAAATCTAGTACCCATCTGATATCATACATAGTTATTACAATATTATTGACTGTATTTCCTATGCTGTGTACTTTACATCCCCATGACTATTTTGTAACTACCAAATTCTTCTTTTTTTTTTTTGTAATTAAAGTTTATTGGGGTGACAATTGTTAGTCAAGTACAATTCGAAAATACAGGTGTACAATTCTGTAATACATCATCTGTATATCACATTGTGTGTTCCCCACCCAGAGTTTTCTTTCCATCACCATATATTGGCTAAATTCTACTTCTTAATCCCTTCCCCTTTTCTACCCATACCCCTCCCACCTGGCTACCGTCAAAATGTTAATCTATATCTATGAGTTTGTTTTGTTTTTCAGATTTCACGTGTAAGTGAAATCACATGGTATTTGTCTTTCTCTGTCTGATCTATTTCACTTAACATAATACCTTCCAGGTCTGTCCATGTTTTTGCAGATGACAAGATTGCATTCTTTTTTATAGCTGAGTATTATTCCGTTGTATATATGTTCCACTTCTTTATCCATTCATCTGTTGATAGAAACTTGGGTTGCTTCCATATCTTGGCTATTATAAATAATGCTACAATGAACATATGACTGCATATGTCTTTTCAAGTTAGTGTTTTGGGTTTCTTTGATTAAATACCCAGAAGTGGAGTTACTGGCTCCTTCTTTATCTCTTGTTACAGCCTTTTGTTTTAAAATCTAATATAAGTATTACTACCCTGGCTTTTTTTTTTCTTTTCATTTCCATTTTCATGAAATATCTTTTCCTATCCCTATACTTTCAGTCTGTGTGTGTCTTTCAATCTGAAATTGAGTGTCATGTAGGCAACACATATAAGTGTCTTGTTTTGTTACCCATTCAGCCACCCTGTCTTTTTTTTTTTTTCTTTATTGGGGAACAGTGTGTTTCTCCAGGGCCCATCAGCTCCAAGTCGTTGTCCTAAAATCTAGTTGTGAAGGGCGCAGCTCAGCTCCTAGTCCACTTGCCCTTTTCAATCTTTAGTTGCAGGGGGCGCAGCCCACCATCCCATGGGGGAATCGAATCTGCAACCTTGTTGTTGAGAGCTTGGGCTCTAATCAACTGAGCCATCCAGCCACCCTTCCAGAAGCTCAACAGCAGCTCATTGTCTTTAATCTAGTTGTGGAGGGCGCAGCTCACTGATCCATGTGGGAATCGAACCGGCAACCTTGTTGTTCAGAGCTCGCACTCTTAACCAACCGAGCTATCTGGCCGCCCCAACCACCCTATGTCTTTTTCTTTTTTTTAAAGATTTCATTGGGGAAGGGGAACAGGACTTTATTGGGGAATAGTGTGTACTTCCATGACTTTTTCCAGATCAAGTTGTTGTCTTAGTTGTGGAGGGCACAGCTCAGCTCCAGGTCCAGTTGCCGTTGTTAGTTGCAGGGGGAGCAGCCCACCATCCCTTGCGGGAGTCAAACCGGCAATCTTGTGGTTGAGAAGATGCGCTCCAACCAACTGAGCCATCCGGGAGCTCAGTGGCAGCTCAGCTTAAGGTGCTGTATTCAATTTTAGTTGCAGGGGGCGCAGCCCACCATCCCTTGTGGGAGTCGAGGAATCAAACAGCAACCTTGTGGTTGAGAACCCACTGGTCCATGTGGGAATTGAACTGCAACTGTCGGGGTTAGGAGCATGGAGCTCCAACAGCCTGAGCCACCGGCCGGACCCACCCTATGTCTTTTGATTGGAGCATTTAGTCCATTTACATTCAAAGTAATTGTTGATAATAATGTAGTTATTGCCTTTTTATCATTCATATTTTTTATTGTCTTCTTCTTAAAGTCCCTTTAACATTTCTTGTAATGCTGGTTTGGTGGTGATGAACTCCTTTAGCTTACTCTTGTCTGGGGAGCTCTTTGTCTGTCCTTCGATTCTAAATGATAGCTTTGCTGGAAAGAGTAATCTTGATTGTAAGTCCTTGCTTTTCATCAATTTGAATATTTTATGCCAGTCCCTTCTGGCCTATGAAGTTTCTGTTGAGAAATCAGCTGATAGTCTTATGGGAGCTCCCTTGTAAGTAACTAACTGCTTTTCTCTAGCTGCTCTTAAGAGCCTCTCTTTGTCTTTAAAGTTTAGCATTTTAATTTTGATGTGTCTCGGTCTGGGCCTCTGGGTTTATCTTGTTTGGGACTCTTTACACTTCCTGGGTTTGTATGTATATTTCCTTTGCCAGATTAGAGAAGTTTTCCATCATTATTTTTTCAAATAGGTTTTCAATTCCTTGCTCTCTCTTCTAGTACCACTATGATGCAGATGTTGTCCTAGAAGCCCCTTAAACTGTCCTCATTTTTTGGATTCTTTTTCTTTTTGCTGTTCTGACGGTGTTTTCTGCTACCTTATCTTCCAGATCACTGATTTGATCCTCTGTTTCACCTATTCTGTTGATTCCTTCTAATATATTTTTCATTTCACTTATTGTATTCTTCATTTCTGACTGGTTCTTTTTTATGTTTTCTATCTCCATTTTTATGTTTCCTATCTCTTGTTTGTTCTACCTGAGATCATTGAGCATCCATATAAGCAGTGTTTTGAGCTCTGCTTTTGTCTCCATTTTGTTTAGTTCTTTTCCTGGAGCTTCGTTCTGTTCTTTCATTTGGAACATGTTTCTTTGTCTCCTCATTTTGGCTGCCTTCCTGTGTTTGTTTCTATGTAATAGGTAGAACTGCTATGTTTTCCAGTCTTAGTAGAGTGGCGTTTTGTAGTAGTTGTGCTGTGGGGTTCAGTGGCACGGTCTCCCTGCACACACACTAAGCCAGTTGCTGCAGATGTTTTCTTTGTGTGGGTTGTGTGTGCCCTCCTGTTGTAGTTGAGCCTTGATTGCTGTTGGCATTTCAGTGGCAGGGATTGATTCTTCGACTGATTGGTTATGAGGACTGGCTGTGGCTACAGTGGAGGAGCTTTGGTGCAGGGGCTGACCCTATGGAGCAGGATTTGCTTTAGCAGGGCTCTGGTGCCTGCCCAGTTTGCCCTTTGGGTGTGTCATCTGTAGAGGTGGTTGTGTGGTGCTCTGGTATGGTTTGAAGCAAGCCACCAGGTGTGTTTGTTGTTGAGCCTCTTGGGAGAGGCGCTAGTGCAGTCCAAGATCAGCCACTACCTTTGACCTGCCCAGGGCCACTTGATATGAGCTACAAAGTAATCTGCGATGGTTGCCACTTGTGCTGTGCTTGGAGGTGCCTGGGAAAGGGTAAGCTGCAACCTGAGGCCAGCTGCTGCTAGTGCCAGTTGGGGCTGCTTAGCAAGCAGTATGGGACACACTGAGGCCAGACTCTGTTTGCTTGGGGGCTTGTGAACCTTTGAGAGATTTTAGGAAAGTCTGTAGCATGGAAAAGATACTGGAAGCAACTTTGGTGAGCCTGCAAGTTGGGTGGGGTGGGATCTCAGGGAATCACCAGGGCAGGGCAAACAATGTTAGCTAGGTTAATGGAGCCTGCTTGCACAGGCTAGATTGGGGGAGATGTCAACAAAGGAACAGTGGCTTCTGCTGGCACTTCTGTCTGGGAGAAAGCTGCCCCTCGAGTCCTCACTCTGAAGCCAGACAATTCACTTCCTCCCCATATGTCTCTGGTGCCTTTTGAGCTCCCGCCCTAACGCTGGAGCTCAGAGCAAGTGAGTTTGTCAGCAAGTAAGTCCATGTATGGGGCTGTTAAGAGGAGTACCTGGGACTCCAGCAACCCTCCATCTTACTCAGCCACAATCTCTGCTGGTTTTCACAGCTAGAAGTTATGGGGGGCTTCTATTCTCATTATTGGAACCCTGGACTGGGGAGCCTATTGTGGGATTGGAACCCCTCACTCCTTGAGGGTGGAGCCTCCATAGCCAAGATATCCCTCCCAATTTTTAACTGCCACACGTGAGTGTGGGCCCAGCCCTTTCCATGTCTCTATATCTCCTACCAGCCTCAACATGGTTTCTGTATATCCTTAGTTATAGAACTTATGTTCTCAATGATGGTTTTTCTGTAGTTTAGTGTAATTATGATGTGGTCGTGGGAGGAGGTGAGCACAGCGTTTGTTGACTTATTCTGCCATCTTGACTGGAAGCCAGCAAGCAATTTCTCTTGAAGGGGATTGGAGTGGCATATTTCCATAGCCACTACAATCCTTATTTCCTTCAGTGTTTGCATGTTGTTCTGGTTATTCTTGCTGTGTAACAAACCATCCTAAAATCAGTAGCTTAAAACAATAGCCATTTTATCATGCTAATGAATTATTTGGGTCAGGAATTTAGAAAGGGCACATCATTAACTCTGCTCCCTGATGATCTCAACAGGGAAGATATGAAGGCTGGGGCTGGAATCATCTGAATCACGCATATGTCTGGGGTTCATACTGGCTGTCAGCTGGGACTTTTGCTGGGGCTGTTGACTGTAACACCTACACGTGGCTTTTCTATGGAGCCACTTAGACTTCTTCACAACATGGTGGTTAGATTCCAAAAGTGAGCGTCCCAGAAGATGGCAAGTGGAAGCTGCTACTTTATAAGGCCTGAGCCTGGAAACTGGCATAACATCACTTTTGTATTGGTCAAGCAGTCTTAGAGCTCAGATTCAAGGGGAGGGGCACATACCATAATATAAGGAGAGGAGCCATATTTAAAATCACCCAACATCCATGTAGCATGTTATCTAAATTTATCTAAGTCAATTTTTAATCTGTTAGGTTAAGAAGTTCCATAAGTTTATTTCTCCATAAAGTAATATTTTTTAAGAAGCGTCAAGTTTTTTCTGACTTTGTATTGAAGTATATTATACATATAGGAAAGAGCACATAGCAGAAGTGTACATCTCAGTGAACTTTTACAAATTTAACACATCCATGTAATGAACACCCAGATCAAGAAACAGAACATTACCAGCAACCCAGATGCCTTGCCCCACCTTCAGCTGCCTTCTGAGTCACCACCTCCTGCAATGGTAACCATTATCCTAGCTTCTAACAGCATAGATTAGTTCTGTTTTCTTATTTTACATAAAGCATTATGCAATATGCATTCTTTTATGCCTGGTTTCATTTACTCAATATTATGTATATAAGATTCACCCATGTTGTTACATGTAGGTATGTTTCCTTCATTTTTTTTTAATTATATCGGGGAATAGTGTGTTTCTCCAGGGCCCATCAGCTCCAATTAGTTGTCCTTCAATCTAGTGGAGGGCGCAGCTCACTATCCCATGGGAGAATTGAACCGGCAACCCTGTTGTTCAGAGCTCGCACTCTAACCAACTGAGCCATCCGGCTACCTGTTTCCTTCATTCTTATTGCTGTATAGTATTCCATTGCAAGAATACACCTAAATTTATTTATTTTTTCTACTGTCAGTAGGCATTTGGGTAGTTTATAGTTTGGAGCTCTTTGCAAATAGTACTGCCAAAACGATTCTTGTATACCTTCAGCTGAACATAAGTATATATTTCTGTTGGGTATAGATAACGAGGAGGGGAATTGGTGGATCATAGGGTATCCATGTGAAAAGCTTTCATAGATACTGCCAAACTGTTTCCCAAAATAATTGTACCAATTTACATTCCCATCAAAATGAATGTGAGCATTGGGTTGCTGCACAAGCTTGTAATACTTGGTATCTTTTTTATTTTAGCCATTCTGGTAGATGCATAGGGTTTTTTTTTTTTTAACTTTATTTTGACAATAATTTTAGACTTACAGAAAAGTTGTAGGAATAGTACAAAGAATTTACGTACATGCATCACCCAGATTTCCTGAATATTAACATTTTCTACATTGCTTAAAGTTCTTGTATACCAAAAAGTCCATATTCATTCTGTTTTTTGCCCTTTGTGCACATCTCTTTTTTTAAAGATATGAATTAATTTTTATACATAATACGATTATTAATGATTCCCCTTAATGTCATCAAATATCCAGTACACAGATGTTCCCAGTTGTCTCATAAGTGACTTTTACAGTGGAGTTTGAGTCAGGATCCAAACAAGGTCTCACTGTTGTATTTGTATTTCCCAGTGTTGTATTTGGTTGACATAGTACATCTATTTTTATCAAACTGTCTCTCCAGACTGAATGAAGAGTTCTCATCTTTTTAGCCTGACATGGCTACTTCCCATTTAATCTCAACTCAAACTAACCACATCTGTTTATTAGGTGTCTTCGGGCACATTTTGTTAACATTTTGACTATGTTTTCTGGTTGTCCTCAGCAGGAGGATTGGTTTGAATTACTTAGTCTACCATTGTCAACCTGTATTATTTTAAAATCATGTGTACATATCAGTTGCCATTGAAATGAATAGAGAGAAAATATAAGTGAAGCTGAAAGGTGATACTGAAATTCATTATAGCCAAGAAATTGAGTGAAATATAGTCCTTCCATAAATTCACTAATCTCATTTGATCTTCTTATCAGAGTTACAAAGAAAAGTAACAGACGAGCAGAAAAAGGTTATTTATCACTTTAAATTTTTATAGTAATTAAGAAAGAAAACACTGAGTGTAGACTGTAAGTGCTGATTAAATGCCCAATTTTTTTCCCTTTTTCCAGAAAATAGAAGCACGAGTATCTGCTGATGAAGACCTCAAACTTTCTGATCTTTTAAAATATTACTTAAGAGAATCTCAAGCTGCTAAGGTAACTGTTGTTCAAATAGACTGTTTTACAAAAAGTCATCTCTTTAGAGGTTGTTAAACTTAAGGTTATTTAAGATGATTTATCTCTTGATTTTAAATTATATTTTCAAGTGAAATTTTTTTTCTCATTTTAAAAATTGTAGATTAGGGAACCCCACATAAAAGTTTTCTCAGTAAACTTCTGATACAATATAGTATGGAACTTTTTTTAAAAAAAATGAATTGGGTGTATTAATTCAAGTAAAATGCCTGCGAAAACAAAAGTAAAACCCCCAAATATTAATTGTATAGCTAAAGGATTCCTAATTTGATCTATATAAGTCCTCTGTTGCGGGTGAGAGAACTATAAAACAAGGATATTTTTTACTTTAAGGCAACTCAAATTTCCTTTTGGAAATCTGTCTTTGTGCAAGACTAAAACTCTTACTAATCAAAAAAATGTTTAAAAATAACATCTTGAAAGCACTGAAAACTGGGTGGCTTGGATACTTCAAAATCTGTGTTAATTTATGGATTGAGACATTGTACAGAAAATTCCCATTTGATCAGTGGTGAACACCTAACCCTTTTAACTTTGAGGACTTGGATACTTGCAAATATACCATCCATATCAAATTACTTTAAATCGGATGGTATCTTATAAACTATTTACATTGGATGGCCAGGATAAAATGAATTGTTCACTTTTGAAGACTTTAAATTCATTATTTTATTATAATATGTAGTTGTTAATAGATAACTTTTTAGAACAGGACATGACTGAAAGTAAATCTAATTTTTTTTGGTAACCACCAGAATGAATTAAAATTTAATTATAAGAATAAAACTACAATGAGGTATCACTACACAACTTAATTAGAATGGCTAAAATGAAAAAATTCTGACAAAAATTACAGCAATTGGAACTTTGATAGTATTGGGACTGTGATACAGTACTTTGGGAAAGTGTTGCAGTTTCTTTAAAAATTAAACATAGGCTACCCTGTGTTCCAGTAATTCCAGTTTCAGGTATTTGAAAGCATATGTCCCCACAGATGTTCACAGCAGCTTTATTTGTAATATCCAAAAACTGGCAACAACCCACATGCCCACCAAAAAGTGAGTGGATAAACAAATTGTGGTACAGCCATACAATGAAATGTCACTCAGCAATAAAAAGGAATTAACTACTCATACATGCAACAACATGGATGAATCCCAAAATAATTTTGCTGAGTGAAAGACGCCAAATAGTAAAAACCATAGTTTATATACTAGAGTTCACTCTTAGTGTTGTTGTACATTCTGTAGGTTTCAACAAATATGTAATGACATGTATCCACCGTCATAAGTATCATAAAGAGTAGTTTCACTGCCCTAAAAATCCTGTGCTCCATTCATCCTCCTTCCCTCCAACCCCTTTTGATTTTTTTTATTATTATTATCTCCATAGTTTTGTTTTTTCCAGAATGTCATATAGTTCAGCTTTTTCAGATTGGCTTTTTTTCATTTAGTAATATGCATGTCCTCTATGTCTTTTCATGGCTTGATAACACTTTTTAGCATGGAATAATATTCCCTTGTCTGGTTGTACTAAATTTATCCACTCACCTATTGAAGGACATCTTGGTGGTTTCCAAGTCTTGGCAGTTATGAATAAAGCTGCTATAAACATCCCCATGCAAGTTTTTGGGTGAACATAAGTTTTCAGTTCCTTTGAGTAAATACAAAGGAGCTCAATTGCTGAATCATATGCAGAGTATGTTTAGTTCTGCCAAACTGTCTCCCAAAGTGGCTGTACCATTTTGCATTCCCATCAGCAATGAATGAGAGTTCTTGTTGCTTCACATCCTCACGAACATTTGGTGTTGTCAGTGTTGTGAATTTTGGCCATTCTAACAGATGTGTAGTGGTATCTCTTTGTTTTAATTTGCATTTCCCTGATGACATGATGTGAAGCATATTTTGACATACTTGTTTGCCCTCTATGTATCTTCTTTCGTGAGGTGTCTATTAAAAAAATTGGTCTTTATATAGTCAATAATGTTGTAAAGATTTTGTAGGGTGTCAGATGGGCACATGTCTTATTAGGGAGACCACTTCATGGACAGTGTAGATACTTGACCACTGCACTGTACACCTGAAGCTGAAGCTGAATAATACTCTTTGTCAACTATAATTTTATATAGTCACGGGATATGGAATCCAGCACAGGAAATAGAGTCAATGGAATTATAATAGATATATATGATGTCATAGGGGCAATAGATTGGGGGAGGGGAGTTATCTCTTTGTGAGAGGTGAAATGTCTAACTATTGTTTTGTACACCTGAAGCTAATAATAAAAAACTTAAAAAAATTGGTCTTTAGCCCATTTTTTTAATTGAGTTGTTCATTTTCCTATTGTTGAGTTATAAGAGTTCTTTGTATATTTTGGATAACAATCCTTTATCAGATATATCTTTTATAAATATTTTCTCTTGGTCTGTGGCTTGTCTTCTCATCCTCTGGAGAGTGTCTTGCCTAGCAGGAAATTTTAATTTTAATGAAGTCCATCTTATCAATTATTTCTTTCATAGATCATGCCTTTAGTGTTGTATCTAAAAAGTCATCATCAAACCCAAGGTCATCTAGATTTTCTCTTATGTTATCTTCTAGGTGTTTTATAGTTTTGCATTTTATATTTAGGCCTATAAACCATTTTAGGGTAATTTTTGTAAAAGGTGTAAGGTCTGTGTATCAATTCATCTCTTTGCACGTGAATGTCCAGTTTTCCCGGCACCATTTGTTGAAAAGACTTTTTTTTTCCCTTGTATTGCCTTTGCTCCTTTATCATAGGTCAGTTGACTGACTATATTTGTGTGAGTCTAGTTCTAGGATCTATTCTGTTCTGTTGATCCAATACCATACCATCTGGATTGCTGTAGCTTTGTAGTAAGGCTTAAAGTAGTGTCAGTTCTCTGACCTTGTTATTCTTCTTTAATATTGTGTTGATTATTCTGTGTCTTTTGCCTGTCTGCATAAACTTTGGGATTAGTTTGTCAGTATCTACAAAACAACTTGCTGGGATTTTTATTGAGATTGTGTGGAATCTAAAGGTCAAGTTGAACTGATTTTTACAATATTGAGTACCCCTATCCATGATCATAAAATACCTATTTATTTAGTTCTTTGATTGCTTTTTTCAGAGTTTTGTGGTTACCTCATACAGATTTTGTGCATATTTTGTTAGATTAATACTTAAGTATTTCATTTTATGGGGTGCTAATGTAATATTGTGTTTTTAATTTCAAATTTCACTTGTTCATTGCTGGTATATAAGAAAGAAAGCCGTTGACTTTTGTGTTTTAATGTTGTATACTACAGCCTTGTTACACTCATTTATTAGTTCCAGGAGGTTTTTTGTAGATTCTTTCAGATTTCTACATGAACAGTCATATGTCATCTGTGAACAAAGATAGTTTTATTTCTTTCTTCCCAATCTGTATACTTCGTATTTCCTTTTCTTATTGCATTATCTAGGACTTCTAGTACTATGTTGAGAAGGAGTGGTGAAATGGGACATCCTTGTGTTGTTCCTAATGTTAGTGGGAAAGCTTCTAGTTTCTCATTATAATAATTGTGATGTTAGCTATAGGTTTTTTGTAGATGTTCTTTATCAAGTTGAGGAGGTTCCTTCTATTCGTAGTTTGCTGATACAGTCAATTAATTGTTGACAAACGTATTAAGACAGGTTAGTGGGGAACAGAATAGACTTTTCAACAAATGGTGCTGGGACAACTGAAAAGTCACGTGAGAAAGAATAATATAATGTTGGACCCTTCTTACATCATATATAAAAATTTACTCAAAGTGGATTAGAGACTTAATTAAATATAAGACCTAAAACTACGTGTAACATTTTCTTTTACCCTTCTTCCGCCCCCGCTCCCCGTCCTTCAAGCCGCTGTTTCTCAGTCTAGTTGTGTAAACACAGCTCCCTGGCCCACGCTGGTATTATGAGCCTTGCGCTCCCCGCACTGAGGTAGTCGGTTGCTGTTCGTTGGTAAGCTGACCGCTCACAGCAGCTCACGGCAGCTCTCGCCGGCTGCCAGATGCTCACGCTGGCTGCCGGCCAGCGCTGGCCACTCATGACAGCACTCAGTAGCCCAGTCCGACCTCTGGCTGTTCACGGCAGCCCAGCTCCAGGGAGAGCCCTTGTTCACAGTCTTAGCTGTAGAAGGTGCAGCTCATTGGCCCATGTGGGAATCAAACCGGCCACCTGGGCGTTAGGAGCATGGCGCCCCAACCCCCTGAACCACCAGGCCGCCAGTTGTATAACATTTTTAGAAGAAAACATAAACAAATCTTTGTGACCTCGATTAGGCATTGGTTTCTTAGATATGACACCGAAACACAGCAAACAAACAAAAAAATAAATAAATTAGACTTTTATTAAAATTAAAAACTTCTGTGTGTCTGAGGACATTATCAAGAAAAGTGAGGGGCGACCAGAGAAGTGAGGGGCGACCAGATGGCTCAGTTGGTTAGAGCGCGAGCTCTCAACAACAAGGTTGCCGGTTCAATTCCCGCATGGGATGGTGGGCTGCACCCCCTGCAACTAAGATTGAAAACAGCGACTGGACTTGGAGCTGAGCTGCGCCCTCCACAACTAGATTGAAGGACAACTTGACTTGGAGCTGATGGGTCCTGGAAAAACACGGTTCCCCAATAAAAATTTTTAAAAAGAAAAGTGAAAAAAACCCACACTAGGAGAAAATATTTATAAATCATGTAATTCTGTATAAGATGGCATCCAGAATATATAAAGAACTCATAACTCCATAAAAAGACAAATAGCCCAATTTGAAAATGTGTAAAGGACTAAAATAAACGTATATACAAATGGCTAATGAATACATTAAAAAAAGTTTCAACATTAGCCATCAGGGAAATGCAAATCCAAACCACGATGAGATTTCACCTCACACCCACTAGGTAGTTTTAATCAGAAAGATAGCAAGTGTTGACAAGGATGTGGAGAAACGGGAGCACGCACAGTGCAGCCAGCCCCTTTGGAAATCAGTCTGGTGGTTTCTCAATAGGTTCAATGTAGAGTACCAGGTGACTCAGTAATTCCACACCTAAGTAATGAGATACAAAAGAGAAATGAAAACCAAGTGTCTATCAACTGATGATAAATCAATGTGTAATATTTGTACAATGAAATATTTAGAAATAAAAAGGAGTGAAGTACTGATTGATTCGTGCTGTAACAAGGATGAACTTGAAACTTTATGTTAGGTGGAACAGCCATACACAAAAGGCTACTTTTTATATGATTCCATATAATGAAATGTCCAGAGTAGGCAACTCTGTAGAGACAGAAAGCAGATCAATGGTGGGGGGAGGGAGAGGAATGGATGGAGAGCAACTGCTAATGGATATGGGGTTTCTTTTTGGGTGATGAAATTGTTCTAAAATTAATTGTAGTGATGGTTACACAACTCTGGGAGCATCCTAAAAACCATTGAATTGTATACATTGAATGCGTGAACTATATGGTATGTGAATTATATCTCAGTAAAGCTGTTATTAAAAAAAATTTAACTGGAATGTGGCATTCACTGTACAAGTGTTAGCTCTGGTGGTGATGATTGGGTGGTGGTGGTGGTGGTGGTGGAGTGTAACTACCAGAAAGGAAACATGCAGCATATATTATTGTGAAGCATTCTGTTTTATAGGATCTCCTTTATCGAAGATCTAGGTCATTAGTGGATTATGAAAATGCTAATAAAGCATTGGATAAAGCAAGAGCAAAAAATAAAGATGTTCTGCAGGCTGAAACATCCCAACAATTATGTTGTCAGAAATTTGAAAAAATATCTGAATCTGCGAAACAAGGTACTGTTATAATAACCTTTAATCATAAGGTATGCTTTATACTAGTATATAAATTAAAGCTTATCCTAATGTCTTTTGTTCACAGAACTCATAGATTTTAAGACAAGAAGAGTTGCTGCATTCAGAAAAAATTTAGTGGAACTGGCAGAGTTAGAACTGAAGCATGCAAAGGTAGTGTCATATTAAAGATTTAATAATTTAAGGAATTTATAACTTAGAATGGAATCATTTATGAAATTGATTCTAAGGGATACTGTAAGAACTATTTCTGAATTGGAATTATGTTATCCAAGATTATTTCACGCCTTAAAAATATTTAGTTTTAGTAGATAAATATCTTTATAGAGTTTTTATAAAGTGTTTACTTTGAAGTAAGCCCTTTCTTGTAGTTAACATAAAGATAAAGCTTGGCCCAAACCTTACGGTAATTTTTTAAATGGAGAATCTTAGAATTGAGAGGGATTTTGAAGATCATCTAATTCAAACAAGAATAATATCTATGTCTCTGATGATCAGCTCTGCAAGACTGTAGTAACTAATATGGAAACCAGTATCATTTTTTGATTAGTTGTTTACAAAAATACATCTTTCTTAATATAAACATTCCTTAAAAATTTATTTAATATTGCTGTCTTCAGAGGGACTGAAAATTAAAAATGTATTCAAAATTCCCAAAACTATAAATAAATATTAAAGAAATTTAAATAAACTTTTAAATGTTATTTTTTTGATACACTTTATAGCATTTACACTTCTGAAGTTACTAAAGCCTAAACACAAATCTGCTTCTTTGTAACTGACATATTGGTGAAAGTTTTGTCATGTAAAATACAAGAAAGATAAGCTTTCATTCCACTTTTACAGTTTACCCTTCAGATATTTGAATAGTTTGTATTATCTATGTATCTTCTGTCCTCCAGGCTAGACATCCTTGGGCTAAATATTTTTCATCCCATAACACCTCAACAAGGTTTTTATATTATCACCCTCTTGTCATTGCTTTTTAAAATATTACACCTGGAAATAAAAACATTTTTCTCTACGTGGACGGATTATTGTGCACATTTCTTCTTAAACAACATGTTTTATATATATAAGTGTTTTTTTAACTTTCATATTGCACTAGATTTATTTGGCTTATAATCACACCCTTTTTTTTTCATTTTTGTAGTAAACAAAATTTACCATCTTAACCATTTTTAAATGTTATGGTTCAGTAGTGTTAGGTAGTGTTAGGTACATTCACATTGTGCTAAAGATCTCTAGAATTTTTTTCATTTATTGAGCCTATAGTATTTAAAATGTAATTGCAGGTCACATTTATGTCTTAAATGTTAGCTTGCTACTTTTATCCCAATGTATCCCAGTCTTTTGGAAACGTGGATTTGCTCGTATAGTACTTCACTGTTATACTAGTTAATCCTCCCAAGTGATGGACATTTGTAATTTGTATGAACTTAACCTTTTATGTCTTCGTCTAAATTTTTATTTAAAAGATTGATCAGGACGCAAGGAATCAACATTTGTTAATCTAATTGTAAAAGTATGTGGCACCAAAAAAGTCTCAATTATCAGTTTCTCCCTTTATTTCTATACTAATTGATATTAACTTATTTTCTGTGGTTGTAGTTATTTATATAGTTATGAATTCACCTATTTATATTATCATCAACCATTATTTCTCCATTTTATCTATTAAGGATATAAGAAGTGTCAAATTCTTCATTAAAATCAAGATATATATTGTCTGATTTCTTGGTCTAATAACCTTGTCAGAAGAAAATGCTTTGAGAAGCTTGGCATGGTTTATATTTACTAAACCTTTGTTGGTTTCTAATGTTCATTGTTTCTTTTTAAAGAGGTTATAAACTAGGATTTTGTTACAGATGGAGGAGGGGTTGGCAAACTGCAGCCTGTGAGCCAGGAATGGCATTTATGTTTTTAAATGGTTATTTTAAAAAAGCAAAAGAATAATATTTCATGGCATGTGATAATTCTATGAAATTCAAATTTAATCTGTAAATAAAATTCTATTGGAATATAGCCAAGCTCATTCATTCATGCTTTGTCTATGATTGCTTTCACAGAACTACAGCAAAGTTGAATAGCTGAAACAGAGACCGAATGTCTCTCAAAGTCTAAAATGTTTATGATTTAGCCCTTTACGGAAAGAGTTTGCTGACCCCTACTACAGACTGATGTCAGCCTCTGATTTCCAGATTTTATATTTTTTCAAATCCTTTCTGAAATGTGTTCTCTGTGTTGAACTTTCTGATAGCTCTTCTAGTCCAATGGCTCTTAACTGGAGGCAGTTTTGCTTCCCAGGAGACATTTAGCAGTTTCTAGAGACATTTGTGTTTGTCACAATGCAGGGGAATGGTTACTGGCATGTAGTGGGTAGAGGCCAGGGATGCTGCTAAACATCCTAGAATACACAGGACAGCCCCCAAAAGGCAGGGATTATATGGCCCAAAATGTCCGGATTGCCAAGGCTGAGAAACCCTGCTCTGTTGTCTAAGATTTCTTAATGATTTTGTATATCTGAACAGAGGCCCATTTTGGTCCCACAATCCACATAAATTGTTCCATAAAGACTAGATATTAGTTAAATTTACAACAAGATGCTTTGAAAGTACTTTGGATTTCACTTATTATAACTGGGATACATGTTGCCACATAGTTGAAATCTGGTTATAACAGAAAACTAAGTAGTTCAATCACTTTTGTGTCCTTGCAAATGGTTTCAGATTCTTTATTAATGAAGTATGATAAGGACAGTAAAAAAAAAAAAAAGTGATGATGCTCATGACGAGGGTTTGAAATGAGTCCTCATGTGCCCTGTTGGAAAGTTGTGGGTTAGGGCACACCCTTTAGGAGGGCAGTTTGGCGGGGTGTCAGTGCAGGGTGTGTGTCTTTTTGACTCAGCAGTCCCACTTGAGAAATAATACCTTTAAGAAGATAATTTTACAAATATAGACAGGATCAAAGTTATTTGTCACTATCCTGTTGTTATACTGGCAAAAAATTGACATTAACCTGAACAGCCAAAATTTTTAAATGTTTATTTTCACTTAATTTCAGACGTTCAGAAAGTTTTAAGAAAAGTACAAAAAATTCCTGGATACTCTTCACCCAGATTCTCTAAATGTGCATATTACCACATTTGCTTTGTCCTCCTCTTCCTGCCCTCCCCACCTTTATACACATACTCACACATATCCGTACACATTTATTGTTGTCGTAAGCCATTTGAGTAAGTTGCCTCTTCACTCTTAAACACTTCAGTGTGAGTTTCCTAAAATCAAGTAATTCTCCTAAATCCTCATTATAATAATAAAGATCAGGAATTTATACTGATACAATGCTTATCTAATCCATAGGCCTTTATTCACATTCCACCAGTTGTCTCAATAATGTCCTTAATGTCAAAAGGATGATGTGTTGCATTCAGTGCACATATTTTATACTGTGGAATTAAGAAGTATTTTGCAGGGATTCTTAAATATCCCATCACTCAACCAGCACTATCAAATAGAACTTTGTGCAATGATGGAAGTGTTCTATAATCACCACTATCCAGTATGGTAACCACTAGCGTCATGTGGCTATCGAACATTTGAAATGTGGGTAGTGCAACTGAGGAACTGAGTTTTTATTTTCTTTCAATTAAAATAAGTTTAAACTGTAGATAGCTGTACATAGCTAATGGCTACAGTATTGGCATTTTAGCCTCACACTGCTTTTTAGCCTCTATTCATGAATTTTGTCTGAATCAGTTATTATGATGGTTGCCAAATGGTCATTTTCTAATTCCATCATTCTTTATACATTATAGTTGACTTTCTACTCATAAGGAAGAGGTTTTCCTTCACCCCCATTTATATAGTAATGTAATCTAAATATACTTAAATTTGTCTTTATACATGTCTAAATTTAGATGCCAGTTTATGTTTTTTACAAATGGGTGCTTAGGTATGAATTTTATAGAATACTTTTGTATGTAATCTTACTGTTTTTATAAAAACTGCTATAAATCTATGCTGATGAATATTTTAATGGCTAAAGGAAAGTGATAACCTATCTTACAGTCAGAAAATGTTCAGTAGTTTAATTTGGACACAGAGGACATATTTTCTCTCTCATTAGAACATGCCAAATAATTCAAAATATTAATATTGTCTAGACGGAAATTTACTGAAGAATCTAGTGTGTGGAAAATAATTGTACATGAAACAAATTATATCATTTTATGTCTGTAAACCTTTATTTGTATGTAATAAATAGCTGTTTCTAAAATTGTTCTTTTTTAACAAGTTTAAAGTTATATGATTTCTAATAGTGTGTATTTTCAATAAGACTCTTCCAAGCTATTTGAACTTCATGATTTATTTTCCCTTCCTTTTTAGGGTAACCTACAGTTGCTGCAGAACTGCCTGGCAGTGTTAAATGGAGACACATAAGCCACACTCCACCTTCTGGTTAAAAAGGGCTGCCTTCCTTCAGATTGTATTTTTGTTTTCTTAATGACGTTAGGCATTTATTGCTCACTGAAAACAAGAGAAACAGCTGACAAAGTGCATCTACTCTCCTTTCTTTTGAGAAACAATGGAGCGGTGCCGTCCACAGGTGTGCCAGTCTGGTGAAGGCCGCACTCCTGCACCTGCGTGCTCCCAGGGCAGTTGTCATTCCTCGTGCGCTCCTCCTCAAAAGCCCAAAGTTAAGTCTTTTTTAAAGTAGCCTCTATAACTTTATTTTATGAATAGTATTCCTTATGGCTGCCAATCTTATTTACCTTTAAGTAATTTCTGAAGTTTAACCCTTTCAAAAATATATTCTTCAAACAAGATGAAGATTGCCATTACCTTTTTGAATTTTGTTTTTAAAAAAACATTGTATACCATGTTAGCTCATTCATGTATCCTGGTAAAGCATTAATCAGACTTATTTTTAATTAATGAATATTTCTTAGAAGTTTTGGGACACACTTTATGTAATCTTTCTAAGTATGATTTCTGAAAAAAAGCAAATGCATTAGTATGTTTGCCTTAAACTTGTAGACTAAACCAACTATTGTCAAATAAACAGTGATAACAGTGATGGTTTTTAATTCTGTGGTCATTGTATCACTCTAAAACCTGGAGTAGCCATAAAAATCTACTCCTATATAATGCTAGACAGAGCAGGTCTTAATTTTTCTTCCTTTAAAGTAGCATAGTGAACCAAGTTCACCAATCCCTTTTCAAAAGAATGAACTGCTTCTCTGCTTTTAGCACTTCATAGAAAATGAAATTGGGCAGAGGCAGGTTAGGAACTATTTCTAAAATGCAGGAGCTAAGAATATGGTCTGTTATGGTTTCCTGGATTCATCCCTAGCTCAGCCAATTAACCATGTGACATGACATTGAGCTACTTAGTATGTAGAGAGAAAGAGGGCTGCTACAGAGAACAACAGCACTTGACATGGGGAAAATACTGCAATATTTGGCATAAAAGGGTACAAAAGGATACTAATTATCAGTAGCTATATTCCAAATATTGGCCTTTCTAATGTGAATGAACATTATGTAATACCTAGTTTAAAATTAGATTGAGTGGTTGAATTTTTCTACTGTCTTTTTCTAATTTTTATCCCGTTTGGAAACCACAGGCATTTGGGTTGGTCACCCCTCAGGTGGGTTCTTAGTTTGCGTCTTCCCAAACCCTTCTGAAGAAGGCCTGGCCTACCAGCCTAGTCAAGGTGATTCCAGCCTTCCTCTGCAGCATGTTCTCTTGCCTCACTGCTGTGCTGGTTAATGTTTCTCTCTCTCTAATGTTTCCCGATGCCCTTTGAACTGTTGATTTTTCTGTTGGCTGAGAGATGTGTGTTTTGTCCTTCATGTCACCTTCACTGGTGAAAATGGACCCATGTGATGTTCGTCAGTGGGTGAACGTGGGACAGAGAGCCCTAGCTTCTGGATTCGGTACACTTCCTTCACCCGCTGCCCTTGGCCTCAGGCAGGTTCACTTGACCTCTCTCTGCCTCAGTTTCTCTGCTATAAATGACATGTTGACCTACCTCACAGGGGTGTTGTGAGGATTAATAAATGTTGGTACAGTGCTTTGGAAATTGAAGATGCTGTGTAAATGCTAAGAAATAGCAAGTCCAGGACAAAAGGCTATAATGGTCCACATACCCATCAGCTAGTCTGTCTAGGTGGCCTTTGGGGGTAGGGCATGGAGTGCATGATACATCCTTAGGCCCCTTACATTTTAGAGCACTTGTTGGAGTGGGGGTAGACTGGAAGGAGCAGTGTGGAGGCAGGGCGGTGGGTTGCTTAATATATAAATGAGATGACTACCACACCATGCAAGGATTTTCTCACTAACAAATCGTCCAAATTAGGTATAGAATGTATGTTACTCCCTCAAAGGGCATACTTAGGATAGATTCTACTTTGCACCTCCAGAACAATCGAAACATTCCATAGCTCACTGCTTGTCCCTAAAAAATAGAGGCCTAGATCTCACTGTTCATTGAGTTGTGGCATTCAATTAAACATTTACTGAAAATCGTTCCTGGGGAACAAAAGGTGAAACAGGAAGATGCCAAGTGGGAGAGACAAAGCCCTATACGGACAGTCTAGGTTTCTATCAAGTGGTGGTGATGCTTTGTGCTCTTGGAGGAACCGGAGCAGGCCAGGGAGGGAACAGCCAGGGGAGCGAGACGAAGGGGTTTATGCGAGGAGAGGGGAGGATGGCAGGAGAGGACATCGCAAAGGAGAGTGAGCGGGTCAGGCGTGTAGACCAAGTGAGGCTGAAGGACGGGTACCTCGTTTGGAAAAGCTTATACAATATTCTTAATGTTTCGTAGTAGTAAAACTATAGAAGTTGAGCTCAAACTGATCTTTCTGAAGCGAGGCACTGTGCAGAAAAGAAAATTGAGTAAAACGGGAGAGGGGGCGAGGGCGGTTGGTTTAAAAGGAAAAGCTCTGTGGGAGGACAGAGAACGACTCAAAGACCTTAAAACCAGGGGGTGAAACGCTAGTTTGAATCTTAACCGTACGCCGTCTCTGGGTAAAGAGACGGGAACGTGTCCACCTTCACCCACGCCCCCGTCCTCTTTCTCTGTTGACATGCAATGTGAAAACTAGGCGGGGAGAGAGCTCCGCATTAAGTAGGCTATAGGCTCGGTTACAAGTAACTAAAACGACCTGCTTGGATGGACAAATTCGACATCTTTCCGCCCCTGCTCGTTCCCACCCTACCAAGTTCGACCGACGAGCTTTTTGCTTCGGGGTCCGCTGTGGTTTTCTGCGGGTGAAAAAAAGCAGAGCTGGGAATACAAAAGAACAAAGAAAGCCAAAACTTCAGTTGCCTTGACTGACAATTAACGTCATGCGTCACGGCGAAATAAGTTCTCCGGCAAACACGCGTCGATTTGAGGAAGACTTTTTCCTCGAGAACTCTCAATCCGAAAAGCTAGCAAAAACTGAGACCAGAGGCTTGAAAAAACCCAGTCACGTGCTCAGAAAAACTTTAACCAGAGACACTGACAAAACATGCGCAAGCAAGACACGAGAAGCACAAACAAAACCACCGTGACAAAAACTGTGTGTCACGGATAGACCACCAACCCAGAACAAAACTTCTACTTTTCATACCGAAAATTGCCAGGGGAGAGCGCGAACGCAGTCCCCCACTACCACAAATTATGCAGTCGAGTTTCCCACATTTGGGGAAATCGCAGGGGTCAGCACATCCGGAGTGCAATGGATAAGCCTCGCCCTGGGAAAACCACCTTCGTGATCATGGTATCTCCCCTGCCAGGTAAGTATGAGTTGCCCTGCCCGCAGCGGCCCCGACCCTCGCGCTCGCCTCGCCCTTCACGCACGGTCACTTCCCTCGCGCGGCCTCCGCGCCCTCGCTGCCTCGGGGCCCCTCGCCCCAAGCTCGCCCATCGGGAAAGCATCCTCGGGAGCTTTTGGATCTCGGGACGCGCGGGACGTGGGGGCGCGGGGTGAGCACGACCGGCAGCCTCTGCGCGCCTGCTCATCCCCATACGCCACGCCCCTGTCGTGACGTCCCCGGCGATCTTTCTTTTCCCTCCGCGGGCGACGGAAGTACAGTCAGATCTGCTCTGAGTCTTGTAGTTCCGAGGAGTGTTCGTTTGTAGCTTCAAGTTACATGGAGGGGTTCGATCTTCTCACCGTCTTTTTCTAATCTTTTCCCTAGCGGGAAATAACAGTTCGGGCTTGTCAGCCCTCGGGTAGGTTTCTCGTTTGTTTCCTTTTTTATGGCTGACTTTGTGACCTGGAGCAGGTTAAGGGCAGGTTTGCTTGACCTCTAGGTTTCTCTAGATGTGATGCACTGACTGTGTTAAGTGAAAAATATAAATGCATAAATACGTGTAGTATGCTACCCTTTGTCTGGGAAAAATAGGAAAAAAAAAAAACAGATGACTTTTGAACGCAGTACATTGACTATAAGCGTCTTCGAGTATGAGGACAGGAACGGCAAACAAATACTGAAGAGCCCCACAGTCAGTTTATTTTGATAGCTATGTGGTTGTAACAGTTCTGTAATAATGCTGTATTGTAGGAATGAGCTAATGAGTGAATGGTTATTGGGAGTCAAGGTTCTCGCTGTTGGAGGAGGTAGAAAGAAATATGGAATGGGGGAGGGGAAGAAGGAACCATGTGGTGTTCAGTTGGAAATTGGAATTGAAGATGTCAGTAGGGGCTCGTTATTTTTAATAGATACAGATACGTGTAGGGAATATACGTATTTCCCAGCGCCATCCACTGAAGAGGCCTAGGAGCAAAGACACCCAATAGCAATGAGCATACCTTAGTGTCCTGCTCTTGCTTCCTGAGTGCCATTCCCCGCTAAAAAGAACCACTGCTCTTTGGAGACAGAGATGATTTTTCAAGAGTCAGAGAAGGTGACTCCTTCCCTGGACGAGCCTGGAACATTCTTGTGCCAGAAAATAAGGAAATGCTTCAAAAATTAGATGACTATCTCAAAAGGTAGCTAACTTGAAGGGGCTTTCATAAATCCAATCTGAGAACATCTGAACGTCAAAGTAAATAAAGTCACGGATTAGAAACAACTGAATAACAACCGTATCGATTGTACATAAGGGAAGTGTTGTCTCGCAACAGCCTACCTGTCTGTCCCCTCGTACCTACCCCTGAAGAAAAGAGAGAGAGTCTGTGAGACTAATCCTTTCAGGGACTTGGCTTCACCTTTGTGCTTACACCTTATATCTCCCTTTTGGCTCCAGAGGATGGCTGGTTAGTCAATGACGAGTAAGATCCCCCACGGTGGGGGGGGGGGAGGGGACAACTGAAGCCAGGCACAGTCGAGTGGGGACCAGCAGGAGAACCCACGGGGTTGACAGAGGTGGGCATAGACCCCCACCTTCCCCCAGTTAAGGAGAGCTTCTGCCTTTGTGGCTGCATTCCTTCCCACAACCTGCCTGGGAAGAGATTCGATGGTGCCATAACATCAGTTCTCCATCTATCCATTTCAGTAAGTTTCAGCACAAAGGTTTTGTCTCTTGGGGAGGTACATCCTGAAATTGAGGGTCCAGCTGTTTGCAGGCAAGGGTAATTAGTTCAAATCAGTTTCTTAGTATACCTGTGTGAAATTCACAGACCTTGGAGAAAACAATGTTGCTTTCTTGTGTGTGCATCAATAAAAGCCAGAAGGCCTCCCGGGATTGGATTGGATTCCGATTTGGATTCGGGGCTGTCAGTCCTTTCAGGCTGTGAGACCCTTGGCCCCTGTTTCCTAACTTTCTTGATTTCTGTTTCTTACTTTCTTAACCCTTCGCCGCCCTCGCTCACTGCCTGTGTTGCGCTGGACGCAACAGGGAAGGAAGGAAAGTTCTTCCTTACAATTGAACACCAACTAATAAATATAGAATGAATGATAGAATTAGAAAAATCAACGTTTGGCCATCGTAATGCAAGAGTCATCAATGCATACTAGAAACTGTTGTGTTCAAGTTTGACGAGGAACAGAATATTTACATATCTTCAAATCATCGCCACTCAAATGACGTAATAATCGCAAAGGACAAGCCTGGCGAACATCTCCAGGGGCAGATGGTTGCAGTACTGGCCCCATGTGCACCCGTGTGCTTCCGTAGTACCCTCTCATATTGACTCTGGACTTGGCTATGTGACTTGCTTTGGCTAGTGGAACATTAGCAAATGTGATGCAAGCAGGAGATGTTTTGAAAAGCATTTTTTTCTCACTGAGACTTGCTCTCACTTGCTGTCCTGAGACCACCATGAGATGAAGCCTGGGTTAGCCTAGTGGAGGCTAACCTGCAGGAGGTTAGCCTGTTGGAGGAAGCCTGGGTTGGTGAAGATGAACCGTGTCAGCGGAGGTTCCTTAGACTGACCAGGCCCCAACTGACTGTAGCCATATGGGTGAACCCACTTGAGACCTGAAGAACTGCCCAACTGAACCCAGAATTGCTGATCCAAAGAATTGTGAGCAAATAAAATGGTCATTAATTTAAATCAATAAGTTTTAGGGTGATTTGTTACCCAGCAATGGATAACCGATACACCACCTTAACCGAGTAATCCATGTTAACACCACCAATAACTGAACAAACTGACTTCACGTGCCTCCAAATGTGATGCCCAGAGGAGGACAATATATTAATTTGCTAGGGCAGTCGTGATAAAGTACAGGCAAGCTTCATTTTATTGTGCCTCAGTTTCGTGCACCTCACAGATGTTGCAAGGATGGTGGATAGGCAAGTCTATCCACCAGCAAAAAGATTACGACTCGCTTTTTGTGATACTCACTTTATCATCGTGGTCTGACACCGAAACTGTAATATTATCTCCGAGGTATGCCTGTGCCACCAACTGGGTGGCTTAAAACAACCGATACCTATTCTGTCATTGTTCTGGAAGCTGGAAGTCTAAAATCAGGTGTCGGCAGGGCCACACTCGCTCTAAGACTCTAAGTAGCGTCTTCTCTTGCCTCTTCCCAGCTTCTGGTGGTGACAGTCAATCCCTGGCTTGGCGGTTACATCACCCCAATCTCTGCTTCTGTCATCACATGGCGTTCTCCACATCTCTGTCTTTACATGGCATTTCCTCTTAGAAGGATATCAGTCATATTGGATTAGGGCCCGCTCTAGCAACCTCACCTTAACTTGATTGTACCTGCAAAGATCCTATTTCCAAATAAGGTACCAGGGGTTAGGACTTCAACATATTTTTTGGAGGGACACAAGTCAACCCATAACAGTCACGAAATCATTTATTTATGTAGTCTTTGTTTCAAAAATGCGTACCTGAACGTGATTATTGGACAACCCCAAAATTGAAATATATTCTACATAATAACTGGCCTGTCGTCTTCAAAATTGCCTACGTAATGAAATACAAAGAACAACTTGGAACTACTTCAGATTAAAGTAGGTTAAAGAGACATGACAGCTGAATGCAACACCTGGTTTTAAATTTTCCTTTGGTATAAAGGACATTATTGGGACAATTGATGTGAATTGAATAACGTCTGCAGAGTAAATAATATCGTGTCTATGTCAATTTCTTGATTTTGACCATGGTAATGGGTTTAGGTAAAAGGATCCTTTGTTTTTAGGAAATACACACTAAGAAAGGAAACTTCCTGAAACAACCAACAATCAAAAAGGATGCTACAATACGTTTCCTCGGATCTTTCCGCAGCGAGAACCTCAGGTAAGCCTTCCCTGACCCTTATAATCTCTAGTCCTGTCTCTTGCCTTGCTTCGCGCCGCAGCACTGACCACTCACGAAAACACCATAGTTGAATCATTTTGCTCATACCTGGGGGAGATGCACCTTTAACCTCCCCACTTGATCTCAGGACTTTTCTTGGATGGAAGTGAAAAAGACCAACCGGACAACCTGAAAGAGGCCACCGAACCTCCCAGGACGGAAATGTGACGTTTCTGTTCGTTTGATTTTCAGAGACGACGTATCACCCCTCCGCGGCCCACGCGTCTACCTCGTGAACCGACGCCTTGCCAACATTCTCAGTTCAAGTTTTCCTTTCACTGCTGCAAGATTAGGTTAGTACATAATCTGGAAGAAAGCTCATGAATGAGAATTAAAACAGTTTCATATCAAATTGATGTCGAAACTCTGATCTTAGTATTTAACGTTTAATTGACACTCTGTGTGTGTCATTTTCGCTGAAACGGTGGTGAGACCAACGCCGAGCCCTGACCCACCCCCCCTCGGTGGGGCCTAAGTGCTGGGCACCCGGCGCCGCGAGATCCGGTCCTCTCCGGGGTGCCCCACCCCCGCCCCGAGGTCCCGGACTCATCCCCGCGCGCCCGCCTGCGCCCGCCCCGCCCGCGAGACACCGGCGGATCCCAGCGGGCGACAGGACCGGGGACGTCACGACAAGGGCGTGGCGTATGGGGATGAGCAGCCGCGCAGAGGCTGCCGGTCGTGCTCACCCCGCGCCCCCACGTCCCGCGAATCCCGAGATCCAAACGCTCCCGAGGTTGCTTTCCCGATGGGGGGGTTGGGGCGAGGGGCCCCGAGGCAGCGAGAGCGCGGAGGCCAAGCGAGGGAAGTGACCGTGCGTGAAGAGCGAGGCGAGCGCGAGGGTCGGGGCCGCTGCGGGCAGAGCAACTCATACTTACCTGGCAGGGGAGATACCATGATCACGAAGGTGGTTTTCCCAGGGCGAGGCTTATCCATTGCACTCCGGATGTGCTGACCCCTGCGATTTCCCCAAATGTGGGAAACTCGACTGCATAATTTGTGGTAGTGGGGGACTGCGTTCGCGCTCTCCCCTGAGTTTTTTCGGGTCTCAAAAATTAGATTTCACATTGCTGCGGAAACTTAAGAGACCGGCCGCCTGAAAGTCGAAGCTCTTCGGGACGGCACGCGAGGTCGTGTTTAACATCAGCTTTCCGAAGGTCTTTTTCTTGTAAGTTCGGGCGTTCGCTGTTACGTCGTTTACGTTTGTGTGTACGCTTTTACTTTTTCCGACCTGGTTTTTGTTTTTCTACTGTTGGAAGCGAAGCGGTGAGAATTTTTCCAACGGCTTCCTGCTCCGGCTGGGAGACCCAAAAATCTCCAAAAGCTGCGGAGTCAAAATTAACATTTTTTGCAAGATTCCCAGTTGATTCCATGCACATAAAAGTTTGACACACTGATCTAATAGACTGCATGTATGTTTTAGTTTTCTAAGTCTGACTTTACCCACTGGAATGTAAATTCCAGGCCAGTGATCTTTGACTCTTGTTGACTGCTTGCTCCGTAGTTGGCTAGAATAGTGCATGGCTGGCTGTAGGCTTTTAATATACTTATTGGATTAATTCCTGGATCTCAGGCTTGAGAGAGAGAGAGGACGTTTCCCAGCAGGTTCCCAGATTCTACCTCTGAGTCCCCGTTAGATTAAATAATAGTGACCATCCTACAGAGAAATCACAGAATTGGAAACTCTCTGTTCAGCTTCATCAGTAACGTCTCTGAACACCACCTTCTTGAAGCAGCCCCTAGGTGAGAGCTATTAAAAAAAAAAAAAAAAAAAATCGGTCCCTGATCACGGGGACGCCATCAGCCTCCAGCCTAACCTCCTTCAGCCCCTTCTCACTTTAGGACAATGTGATCATTGTAGAGACATCAGAAAAAAGCAGGTCAAGGGTAAGCATCTTATTTTTCTCACATACCTGCCCCTTCTGGTCATCCACTGCGCCACCCTGGTTCAAGCTGCAGGGGAGTCAAAATTTTACTTTTACCCTTTTAGGGTATCTGACAGGGCCCGAGAATCAAAAGGACATGAAACAGATTAACCGGAAGAAAGCATATAGATTTTTTTACACGTACATGGGAGCCCCCACAGGAAAATGACAACCCAAAGAAGTGAGGCTAGTCAGGTCTCCAAGCAGCCCTGGTTCCTTTCATTGGAGAACAGTATCTGGAGTACAAGATCTAGTGCTTAGTGCTTACTGATAGTGGTGTGTCATTGTTGTTAGGCCCTGTACCTATTGTATTCAGTGGGTTATGATCGTCTATTATTATTATTATTATTATTATTATTACTATTATTATTAATCATCTTGATTTGGCCAGTGGGAACTCTTTCAAACCGGCTCCTGTGTGCTTGACATGCCCCACCCCCACCCCACCCCCATCAGTCCCTGTACGGTTCTTTACCTTTTATCACAGCTACATGTTCCAGGCTCAGCTCCGATATTCCCGGCCTAAGAGCCTGGCCTCCCCCGGGTGCTGATGTGCCCCTCCACCCTCCAACCCACAATGAGCTAGGCTCACTTTTTGGCGCAGTAACGCTTACTGGGAAGCGACGGAGAAAGGATATCGGCCTATGCGGGGAGACCACGTCCAGGGCTTCACCAGGCAGATAGATACCAAGCCCGCCGCGGTGGCCAGTCTGGGGGCTTGGCTCCCCTCCTCTGCCCACTCGCCCGGATTCCTTTGGCAGAGACAGCTGCTTCCTGAAATAGATCAAGGTTCTGTGGCTTCCTGGAGAGGCACTGGAGTCCAAGGGGGAGGGACAGAAAACACGGGTGTCCCGGTTGGACTCCTCGTCCCGGCTGCATGTATTTTACAAACGTTTCGGATCCCATCTGGTGTGTCTGTCTCCACCACCCAAGACCGCTCTCTCACTTCGCGAATGTCCCACAGGAGCACAGCAAGCCACACCGAAGTGGCCTTCCCTCGATCGACTGAGTGTGTCGCCACCCCCTATACCCCCCACCCCCATCCCCCGACTGGGCGGCAGGCACCTCCGCACCTTCGGATGAGGCGCGGTGCCTCGGAGGCCCCCCGCTACTCTCAGTGACACCTCAGTCAGGAAGAGTCGGCCATCCTGGAGCTCACACTCGCGTGCGCTGGTCACCAAAACCCACTGTCCCCCCACCTCACTCCATTCCCGTGAAGCACCGAAGCTAGGTTCGCACCTCCGCATCCCTCAGGGGCCATATCTAATGAAGGTCTAGGGTTCTGTCTTTGGTCCCTGTCCCGCTGGTCTCCGCAGATGGTGGTGACACTCGAGGCTGGGGGCTCTCTGTAGCTGCAGAGCAATGGAATCTTCCTGAAGGTCCCCTGTCAGACTGCAATGGCACAGCCTCAGCCTCAGGCTCACTCAGCCAGGCTCACTCAGCCCGTCTTAGCCGTGGGTCAGCGGGGAAGGCTGGGACTGCAGGGGGCAGACCGGGAGCAGCTCCAGCTCTCCAGGAGAGGAAGACGTGCCGGGAAATGCAGTCTCCAGTTTGAGAGGCAGTACCAGAGCCGAAAAAAGCTGGTGGGCTCAGGGCTCAGGGGAGCCCTGGCAGCTGGGCCCCCGGGGCTTCAGAGAGCCACCACACTCCAGTCATCGCGCTTCCACGGCTGAGTCCTCTCTGGGATGCGGTCCGTCCGGCTGTGTATCGAGTCTCTGGAGTTTTCTACCCACAGGGGGGAAGAGAGCAAAGGACCACTCCAGGACCACTCCCCTGGCCTTCTTCTCTGCACCCACACTCCCTCGCCCCACCCGGCTTCGTCCCCAAGGGAAAGCCGACTCCTTCTTGGCGAAAGCCCAGCCCCTTTCCTCCTGGGTGCTCCCTGTTTGGGCCTCCGCATCCTCCTCCTCCTCTTCAGGCTCTGCCAATTTAATTAGCCTTAAGAGCCCAGGCGCCAAAGTTGGCCATCTGGTCAGAACCCACAGGCCTGTTGCGGACTAAGGTGGGGCTGGACGCCAGGCGGTGGTGCCCTCCCTGGTGGCGCAAAAGCGTCAGGCACTTCCTTCGAGCCGGAGTCGAACCAGCGACCTAAGGATGTCCGTACAGGTCTAGCCTACAGTCCTCCGCTCTACCAGCTGAGCTATCGAAGGGCGCACGCTGCCAGGGTTGGGTCGTTACTTTTTCTTGAGATGACAGACGCCAAGACGCTGGAGTTCCCGAGGTCCAACACGCCTTGTTTGAAGAGAGCGGAGCACACGCTGCCATCGCTCCCTCTCCGCGCCGGCGGAGCGAATCCTCAGCGCGTGGCTGCTCCCGGGGCTTAGCGGCGGCCCGGAGCCCCGACTAGGATTTTCAGGATGCCTGGGCCCCAGCTCTCACCAGTTGCCTCATTTACCCTCCCCGTGCCCCTTTCTGCAGTGGGGGACCACAGCAGCGCGCGTGGCCAGAAAGCGGGTAAGGGGAGCGTTGGCGAAACGGCCGCGTGGGGCGGGTGGGGGAGGCCTCCCGGGGGAAAGGAGGAGGACCCACCCGAACGCGCAGCGGGTAGGCGGCTGCGAACCGCCCAGCCAGCCACCTGTTGGCTTTCAAGTGCCTTTAGTTCAAAATTATCCTTACGCCAAAATGCATTTTTGGTGTGGCATATTCTGCCACCACCCAAAGCCAACCTCATCTTGCCCAGATCATGCAAGTCTCCTGGTTGGTCTCCCTGCTGTGGTCCTTGCCACCCTTGCAGCCAGTGCTTTTTTTTCTGGGGATGGGGGAGCGGGGGTAGGAGGGGTCAGCTCAAGCCATTCCTCTGCTCAAAACCTTCAGGTTCCCTGAGATTTAAAGCCTTACAATGGTCTACAAGACCCTCATGATCTTACCCCCACCCAGTCACCTCTCTGACTTAATTTTGTGCAACTGTTTAATTTTGCTCGGGGCACAGGGCCTCCTCCGTGCTGGTCTCTAAACACAGTCCCTACCTAGGCCTTTGCTCCTGTTGATCTTTGTGCTAAGGATGCTCTTTCTCCGTGGTCATCCCTGTGACTAAACTCCCTCACTCACGTCGGATCTTTGCTCACAGGGCACCTTCTCAATGTGCCCTCCTCTGACCACCCAGTTTAACACACCACCTGCCCCCTTACTGTAACTCCCGATCCCCCTTCTCTCATCTGTTCTCTGTTTTCATAGCGCGTAACTTCTAACATACGAATTAATTTGCCCATTGATTCCATTGTCAATTTTCTCCCACCCCCCTTTCTCTAACTGAGATATGAGCACCAAGAGGTCTTTTTGTTCCCAAGTTCCTGAACGGTGCCTGGCACCGGCTATGCACTCAAGAAACAGTTGTTGAATGGACAAATTCTCAATGTCATCAAAGAGATCAGAATATAAAAGAAGGAGGCCAGGAGCCAGGGTTCACCCAGGGGGAGATGCAGAGTTTCTTGTTTGATCACAAAACAGAGAATTTCTTAAGTTGAGAATTGCAGAGCTCCCAGCACATAACCAACCATCCCAACCGCTTCCTGCACTAAAGAGACTTGACCAGACTCCAGCATGGCTTCTAGCAGCATCAGGTCCCGTCCCTAGGATTGACCTCCGCCCCGGATTCAACCCCAGAAAAGTTCAACATCTGACCGCCCGTTCTTAGAGGATTTATTTACTTAAAAGGGCTTACGACTGCGAGTATGGATCTCTTACAACTCCCAAGTGTCCCTCTCCAGGACTGAGAGCCATTCCTTTGAAATGTAATCGAGAAGGACAGAGACTCTGTCTCTCTCCCAGTGCCTGGGAGGATAACATCCTAACTTCGGTCATTGCCAGCCAACGAACACAACTGGCCTAATTGACTTTACACTGACCGACCCTTTGTCGTTTTTCACTTCTCTGACTCTATTGCGCCCCCTTCCTCTCATTCTCCCTTTAAAGCGCCCAAATCACCTCTGCACAAACGGGAATAGAGCTCAGCTTTTCCCTTACTGTCAGTAGTTACTGAATAAAATGTACTTCACCACTTTCACTGCAGTCTGCTGTGTTTATCCTTGACAGAGTCCAAGTCAGAAAGGAGCAGAGGGCACTTTGTGGGGCCATCCTGTGTGCGTGCTGGGGCAGTACGAGGGGAGAAGGTTGGAGGGCGCCTGACCCTGACCACTGGAGCTCCCGGGAGACCCGCGCCTGGCCGCGATGGAAGGGGACCGCTCAGCGCTTTAACCGGGTTTTCCTTCTACAAAACTTAGAATCTTGGATGTTCGGTCCAGCGTTCTTAGGTTAGAGCTACTACACATTCTGAATCACTTTGACTCAGAAAGACCCCGTGTATAAAACATAAGCACGATTTCTTATTAAGCGGCTTAGCGCTGTCAGCCGGCATTGGGGCCTTTCGTGAATTTTCGATTACTTGAAGATGAGATCGAGCAGGCGAGGACAAAAATGGGCTGAAATTTTCTTCTGCTGAGAGGAAGATGAGACCAACCCCGAGCCCTGACCCACCCCCCTCGGTGTGGCCTAACTGCTGGGCGCCGGGCGCGGCGAGATACGCCCCCCCTTCCCCCCCCCGCCCCGAGGTCCCGGACTCGTCCCCGCGCGCCCGCCCCGCCCGCGAGACACCGGCGGATCCCAGCCGGCGACAGGACCGGGGACGTCACGACAAGGGCGTGGCGTATGGGGATGAGCAGGGCGCGCAGAGGCTGCCGGTCGTGCTCACCCCGCGCCCCCACGTCCCGCGCGTCCCGAGATCCAAATGCTGCCGAGGATGCTTTCCCGATGGGCGAGCTTGGGGCGAGGGGCCCCGAGGCAGCGAGAGCGCGGAGGCCAAGCGAGGGAAGTGACCGTGCGTGAAGAGCGAGGCGAGCGCGAGGGTCGGGGCCGCTGCGGGCAGAGCAACTCATACTTACCTGGCAGGGGAGATACCATGATCACGAAGGTGGTTTTCCCAGGGCGAGGCTTATCCATTGCACTCCGGATGTGCTGACCCCTGCGATTTCCCCAAATGTGGGAAACTCGACTGCATAATTTGTGGTAGTGGGGGACTGCGTTCGCGCTCTCCCCTGATGATTGCTGGTATGAAAATAAGAGCGTTTCTTTTTTTTGGCGTCCTTGTTCTAAGCGGTGCAGTTTTTCAGCTAACGGGGAGATTCTTGTCGCATACTGCTCCTACCGACCTAAAATAAACTCAGTGTCACGTGCAGGAAAACTGCCTCCGCGTCTGATAAATGTCCAGCTCGTTTCTCTTAACGGAGCAGCACTCTTGTGTTTTCAAACCGTGCACAGATATTTCTCCAAAGTTTCCTACAGTGACGACTAAGGGACTGGTTCCGTTTCCAGGACGCTCTTAATCTTTGAGGATGTTTATTTTCTCTGGCCGTCCCCACGCGCCTTACTTCGAGTTGCCTGCGTGCCAGGTGGCACAGGGCCGCAGGTGGCAACGACGGGCGGGCTGGGGCCGGCCAGCTGGGGCAGAGCCGTCTTCGCAGCCAAAGCTGCAGCGCACAGACCTCCAGACAGCCGCCAGGCCACAGATGGCGGAGCGCTGTGGACAGAGCAGAGGCCATGAGGCAGGCCGGGCAAGCTCTCACAGAGGCCATGAAGCAGGCCCGGCCGTGCCCCCCAAGCCCATGGAATGTTTTAACTGTAGTGATGGTAAATTAATCCAAACTGCAGCCAAGGAAAATCATCTGGTTTTGACATTGTTTGGCATTATGGTCCCCTGGCTGTGAGGGCTTGGGGGGCACGGCCGGGCCTGCTTCATGGCCTCTGTGAGAGCTTGCCCGGCCTGCCTCATGGCCTCTGCTCTGTCCACAGCGCTCCGCCATCTGTGGCCTGGCGGCTGTCTGGAGGTCTGTGCGCTGCAGCTTTGGCTGCGAAGACGGCTCTGCCCCAGCTGGCCGGCCCCAGCCCGCCCGTCGTTGCCACCTGCGGCCCTGTGCCACCTGGCACGCAGGCAACTCGAAGTAAGGCGCGTGGGGACGGCCAGAGAAAATAAACATCCTCAAAGATTAAGAGCGTCCTGGAAACGGAACCAGTCCCTTAGTCGTCACTGTAGGAAACTTTGGAGAAATATCTGTGCACGGTTTGAAAACACAAGAGTGCTGCTCCGTTAAGAGAAACGAGCTGGACATTTATCAGACGCGGAGGCAGTTTTCCTGCACGTGACACTGAGTTTATTTTAGGTCGGTAGGAGCAGTATGCGACAAGAATCTCCCCGTTAGCTGAAAAACTGCACCGCTTAGAACAAGGACGCCAAAAAAAAGAAACGCTCTTATTTTCATACCAGCAATCATCAGGGGAGAGCGCGAACGCAGTCCCCCACTACCACAAATTATGCAGTCGAGTTTCCCACATTTGGGGAAATCGCAGGGGTCAGCACATCCGGAGTGCAATGGATAAGCCTCGCCCTGGGAAAACCACCTTCGTGATCATGGTATCTCCCCTGCCAGGTAAGTATGAGTTGCTCTGCCCGCAGCGGCCCCGACCCTCGCGCTCGCCTCGCTCTTCACGCACGGTCACTTCCCTCGCTTGGCCTCCGCGCTCTCGCTGCCTCGGGGCCCCTCGCCCCAAGCTCGCCCATCGGGAAAGCATCCTCGGCAGCATTTGGATCTCGGGACGCGCGGGACGTGGGGGCGCGGGGTGAGCACGACCGGCAGCCTCTGCGCGCCCTGCTCATCCCCATACGCCACGCCCTTGTCGTGACGTCCCCGGTCCTGTCGCCGGCTGGGATCCGCCGGTGTCTCGCGGGCGGGGCGGGCGCGCGGGGACGAGTCCGGGACCTCGGGGCGGGGGGGGGAAGGGGGGGCGTATCTCGCCGCGCCCGGCGCCCAGCAGTTAGGCCACACCGAGGGGGGTGGGTCAGGGCTCGGGGTTGGTCTCATCTTCCTCTCAGCAGAAGAAAATTTCAGCCCATTTTTGTCCTCGCCTGCTCGATCTCATCTTCAAGTAATCGAAAATTCACGAAAGGCCCCAATGCCGGCTGACAGCGCTAAGCCGCTTAATAAGAAATCGTGCTTATGTTTTATACACGGGGTCTTTCTGAGTCAAAGTGATTCAGAATGTGTAGTAGCTCTAACCTAAGAACGCTGGACCGAACATCCAAGATTCTAAGTTTTGTAGAAGGAAAACCCGGTTAAAGCGCTGAGCGGTCCCCTTCCATCGCGGCCAGGCGCGGGTCTCCCGGGAGCTCCAGTGGTCAGGGTCAGGCGCCCTCCAACCTTCTCCCCTCGTACTGCCCCAGCACGCACACAGGATGGCCCCACAAAGTGCCCTCTGCTCCTTTCTGACTTGGACTCTGTCAAGGATAAACACAGCAGACTGCAGTGAAAGTGGTGAAGTACATTTTATTCAGTAACTACTGACAGTAAGGGAAAAGCTGAGCTCTATTCCCGTTTGTGCAGAGGTGATTTGGGCGCTTTAAAGGGAGAATGAGAGGAAGGGGGCGCAATAGAGTCAGAGAAGTGAAAAACGACAAAGGGTCGGTCAGTGTAAAGTCAATTAGGCCAGTTGTGTTCGTTGGCTGGCAATGACCGAAGTTAGGATGTTATCCTCCCAGGCACTGGGAGAGAGACAGAGTCTCTGTCCTTCTCGATTACATTTCAAAGGAATGGCTCTCAGTCCTGGAGAGGGACACTTGGGAGTTGTAAGAGATCCATACTCGCAGTCGTAAGCCCTTTTAAGTAAATAAATCCTCTAAGAACGGGCGGTCAGATGTTGAACTTTTCTGGGGTTGAATCCGGGGCGGAGGTCAATCCTAGGGACGGGACCTGATGCTGCTAGAAGCCATGCTGGAGTCTGGTCAAGTCTCTTTAGTGCAGGAAGCGGTTGGGATGGTTGGTTATGTGCTGGGAGCTCTGCAATTCTCAACTTAAGAAATTCTCTGTTTTGTGATCAAACAAGAAACTCTGCATCTCCCCCTGGGTGAACCCTGGCTCCTGGCCTCCTTCTTTTATATTCTGATCTCTTTGATGACATTGAGAATTTGTCCATTCAACAACTGTTTCTTGAGTGCATAGCCGGTGCCAGGCACCGTTCAGGAACTTGGGAACAAAAAGACCTCTTGGTGCTCATATCTCAGTTAGAGAAAGGGGGGTGGGAGAAAATTGACAATGGAATCAATGGGCAAATTAATTCGTATGTTAGAAGTTACGCGCTATGAAAACAGAGAACAGATGAGAGAAGGGGGATCGGGAGTTACAGTAAGGGGGCAGGTGGTGTGTTAAACTGGGTGGTCAGAGGAGGGCACATTGAGAAGGTGCCCTGTGAGCAAAGATCCGACGTGAGTGAGGGAGTTTAGTCACAGGGATGACCACGGAGAAAGAGCATCCTTAGCACAAAGATCAACAGGAGCAAAGGCCTAGGTAGGGACTGTGTTTAGAGACCAGCACGGAGGAGGCCCTGTGCCCCGAGCAAAATTAAACAGTTGCACAAAATTAAGTCAGAGAGGTGACTGGGTGGGGGTAAGATCATGAGGGTCTTGTAGACCATTGTAAGGCTTTAAATCTCAGGGAACCTGAAGGTTTTGAGCAGAGGAATGGCTTGAGCTGACCCCTCCTACCCCCGCTCCCCCATCCCCAGAAAAAAAAGCACTGGCTGCAAGGGTGGCAAGGACCACAGCAGGGAGACCAACCAGGAGACTTGCATGATCTGGGCAAGATGAGGTTGGCTTTGGGTGGTGGCAGAATATGCCACACCAAAAATGCATTTTGGCGTAAGGATAATTTTGAACTAAAGGCACTTGAAAGCCAACAGGTGGCTGGCTGGGCGGTTCGCAGCCGCCTACCCGCTGCGCGTTCGGGTGGGTCCTCCTCCTTTCCCCCGGGAGGCCTCCCCCACCCGCCCCACGCGGCCGTTTCGCCAACGCTCCCCTTACCCGCTTTCTGGCCACGCGCGCTGCTGTGGTCCCCCACTGCAGAAAGGGGCACGGGGAGGGTAAATGAGGCAACTGGTGAGAGCTGGGGCCCAGGCATCCTGAAAATCCTAGTCGGGGCTCCGGGCCGCCGCTAAGCCCCGGGAGCAGCCACGCGCTGAGGATTCGCTCCGCCGGCGCGGAGAGGGAGCGATGGCAGCGTGTGCTCCGCTCTCTTCAAACAAGGCGTGTTGGACCTCGGGAACTCCAGCGTCTTGGCGTCTGTCATCTCAAGAAAAAGTAACGACCCAACCCTGGCAGCGTGCGCCCTTCGATAGCTCAGCTGGTAGAGCGGAGGACTGTAGGCTAGACCTGTACGGACATCCTTAGGTCGCTGGTTCGACTCCGGCTCGAAGGAAGTGCCTGACGCTTTTGCGCCACCAGGGAGGGCACCACCGCCTGGCGTCCAGCCCCACCTTAGTCCGCAACAGGCCTGTGGGTTCTGACCAGATGGCCAACTTTGGCGCCTGGGCTCTTAAGGCTAATTAAATTGGCAGAGCCTGAAGAGGAGGAGGAGGATGCGGAGGCCCAAACAGGGAGCACCCAGGAGGAAAGGGGCTGGGCTTTCGCCAAGAAGGAGTCGGCTTTCCCTTGGGGACGAAGCCGGGTGGGGCGAGGGAGTGTGGGTGCAGAGAAGAAGGCCAGGGGAGTGGTCCTGGAGTGGTCCTTTGCTCTCTTCCCCCCTGTGGGTAGAAAACTCCAGAGACTCGATACACAGCCGGACGGACCGCATCCCAGAGAGGACTCAGCCGTGGAAGCGCGATGACTGGAGTGTGGTGGCTCTCTGAAGCCCCGGGGGCCCAGCTGCCAGGGCTCCCCTGAGCCCTGAGCCCACCAGCTTTTTTCGGCTCTGGTACTGCCTCTCAAACTGGAGACTGCATTTCCCGGCACGTCTTCCTCTCCTGGAGAGCTGGAGCTGCTCCCGGTCTGCCCCCTGCAGTCCCAGCCTTCCCCGCTGACCCACGGCTAAGACGGGCTGAGTGAGCCTGGCTGAGTGAGCCTGAGGCTGAGGCTGTGCCATTGCAGTCTGACAGGGGACCTTCAGGAAGATTCCATTGCTCTGCAGCTACAGAGAGCCCCCAGCCTCGAGTGTCACCACCATCTGCGGAGACCAGCGGGACAGGGACCAAAGACAGAACCCTAGACCTTCATTAGATATGGCCCCTGAGGGATGCGGAGGTGCGAACCTAGCTTCGGTGCTTCACGGGAATGGAGTGAGGTGGGGGGACAGTGGGTTTTGGTGACCAGCGCACGCGAGTGTGAGCTCCAGGATGGCCGACTCTTCCTGACTGAGGTGTCACTGAGAGTAGCGGGGGGCCTCCGAGGCACCGCGCCTCATCCGAAGGTGCGGAGGTGCCTGCCGCCCAGTCGGGGGATGGGGGTGGGGGGTATAGGGGGTGGCGACACACTCAGTCGATCGAGGGAAGGCCACTTCGGTGTGGCTTGCTGTGCTCCTGTGGGACATTCGCGAAGTGAGAGAGCGGTCTTGGGTGGTGGAGACAGACACACCAGATGGGATCCGAAACGTTTGTAAAATACATGCAGCCGGGACGAGGAGTCCAACCGGGACACCCGTGTTTTCTGTCCCTCCCCCTTGGACTCCAGTGCCTCTCCAGGAAGCCACAGAACCTTGATCTATTTCAGGAAGCAGCTGTCTCTGCCAAAGGAATCCGGGCGAGTGGGCAGAGGAGGGGAGCCAAGCCCCCAGACTGGCCACCGCGGCGGGCTTGGTATCTATCTGCCTGGTGAAGCCCTGGACGTGGTCTCCCCGCATAGGCCGATATCCTTTCTCCGTCGCTTCCCAGTAAGCGTTACTGCGCCAAAAAGTGAGCCTAGCTCATTGTGGGTTGGAGGGTGGAGGGGCACATCAGCACCCGGGGGAGGCCAGGCTCTTAGGCCGGGAATATCGGAGCTGAGCCTGGAACATGTAGCTGTGATAAAAGGTAAAGAACCGTACAGGGACTGATGGGGGTGGGGTGGGGGTGGGGCATGTCAAGCACACAGGAGCCGGTTTGAAAGAGTTCCCACTGGCCAAATCAAGATGATTAATAATAATAGTAATAATAATAATAATAATAATAATAATAGACGATCATAACCCACTGAATACAATAGGTACAGGGCCTAACAACAATGACACACCACTATCAGTAAGCACTAAGCACTAGATCTTGTACTCCAGATACTGTTCTCCAATGAAAGGAACCAGGGCTGCTTGGAGACCTGACTAGCCTCACTTCTTTGGGTTGTCATTTTCCTGTGGGGGCTCCCATGTACGTGTAAAAAAATCTATATGCTTTCTTCCGGTTAATCTGTTTCATGTCCTTTTGATTCTCGGGCCCTGTCAGATACCCTAAAAGGGTAAAAGTAAAATTTTGACTCCCCTGCAGCTTGAACCAGGGTGGCGCAGTGGATGACCAGAAGGGGCAGGTATGTGAGAAAAATAAGATGCTTACCCTTGACCTGCTTTTTTCTGATGTCTCTACAATGATCACATTGTCCTAAAGTGAGAAGGGGCTGAAGGAGGTTAGGCTGGAGGCTGATGGCGTCCCCGTGATCAGGGACCGATTTTTTTTTTTTTTTTTTTTTAAATAGCTCTCACCTAGGGGCTGCTTCAAGAAGGTGGTGTTCAGAGACGTTACTGATGAAGCTGAACAGAGAGTTTCCAATTCTGTGATTTCTCTGTAGGATGGTCACTATTATTTAATCTAACGGGGACTCAGAGGTAGAATCTGGGAACCTGCTGGGAAACGTCCTCTCTCTCTCTCAAGCCTGAGATCCAGGAATTAATCCAATAAGTATATTAAAAGCCTACAGCCAGCCATGCACTATTCTAGCCAACTACGGAGCAAGCAGTCAACAAGAGTCAAAGATCACTGGCCTGGAATTTACATTCCAGTGGGTAAAGTCAGACTTAGAAAACTAAAACATACATGCAGTCTATTAGATCAGTGTGTCAAACTTTTATGTGCATGGAATCAACTGGGAATCTTGCAAAAAATGTTAATTTTGACTCCGCAGCTTTTGGAGATTTTTGGGTCTCCCAGCCGGAGCAGGAAGCCGTTGGAAAAATTCTCACCGCTTCGCTTCCAACAGTAGAAAAACAAAAACCAGGTCGGAAAAAGTAAAAGCGTACACACAAACGTAAACGACGTAACAGCGAACGCCCGAACTTACAAGAAAAAGACCTTCGGAAAGCTGATGTTAAACACGACCTCGCGTGCCGTCCCGAAGAGCTTCGACTTTCAGGCGGCCGGTCTCTTAAGTTTCCGCAGCAATGTGAAATCTAATTTTTGAGACCCGAAAAAACTCAGGGGAGAGCGCGAACGCAGTCCCCCACTACCACAAATTATGCAGTCGAGTTTCCCACATTTGGGGAAATCGCAGGGGTCAGCACATCCGGAGTGCAATGGATAAGCCTCGCCCTGGGAAAACCACCTTCGTGATCATGGTATCTCCCCTGCCAGGTAAGTATGAGTTGCTCTGCCCGCAGCGGCCCCGACCCTCGCGCTCGCCTCGCTCTTCACGCACGGTCACTTCCCTCGCTTGGCCTCCGCGCTCTCGCTGCCTCGGGGCCCCTCGCCCCAACCCCCCCATCGGGAAAGCAACCTCGGGAGCGTTTGGATCTCGGGATTCGCGGGACGTGGGGGCGCGGGGTGAGCACGACCGGCAGCCTCTGCGCGGCTGCTCATCCCCATACGCCACGCCCTTGTCGTGACGTCCCCGGTCCTGTCGCCCGCTGGGATCCGCCGGTGTCTCGCGGGCGGGGCGGGCGCAGGCGGGCGCGCGGGGATGAGTCCGGGACCTCGGGGCGGGGGTGGGGCACCCCGGAGAGGACCGGATCTCGCGGCGCCGGGTGCCCAGCACTTAGGCCCCACCGAGGGGGGGTGGGTCAGGGCTCGGCGTTGGTCTCACCACCGTTTCAGCGAAAATGACACACACAGAGTGTCAATTAAACGTTAAATACTAAGATCAGAGTTTCGACATCAATTTGATATGAAACTGTTTTAATTCTCATTCATGAGCTTTCTTCCAGATTATGTACTAACCTAATCTTGCAGCAGTGAAAGGAAAACTTGAACTGAGAATGTTGGCAAGGCGTCGGTTCACGAGGTAGACGCGTGGGCCGCGGAGGGGTGATACGTCGTCTCTGAAAATCAAACGAACAGAAACGTCACATTTCCGTCCTGGGAGGTTCGGTGGCCTCTTTCAGGTTGTCCGGTTGGTCTTTTTCACTTCCATCCAAGAAAAGTCCTGAGATCAAGTGGGGAGGTTAAAGGTGCATCTCCCCAGGTATGAGCAAAATGATTCAACTATGGTGTTTTCGTGAGTGGTCAGTGCTGCGGCGCGAAGCAAGGCAAGAGACAGGACTAGAGATTATAAGGGTCAGGGAAGGCTTACCTGAGGTTCTCGCTGCGGAAAGATCCGAGGAAACGTATTGTAGCATCCTTTTTGATTGTTGGTTGTTTCAGGAAGTTTCCTTTCTTAGTGTGTATTTCCTAAAAACAAAGGATCCTTTTACCTAAACCCATTACCATGGTCAAAATCAAGAAATTGACATAGACACGATATTATTTACTCTGCAGACGTTATTCAATTCACATCAATTGTCCCAATAATGTCCTTTATACCAAAGGAAAATTTAAAACCAGGTGTTGCATTCAGCTGTCATGTCTCTTTAACCTACTTTAATCTGAAGTAGTTCCAAGTTGTTCTTTGTATTTCATTACGTAGGCAATTTTGAAGACGACAGGCCAGTTATTATGTAGAATATATTTCAATTTTGGGGTTGTCCAATAATCACGTTCAGGTACGCATTTTTGAAACAAAGACTACATAAATAAATGATTTCGTGACTGTTATGGGTTGACTTGTGTCCCTCCAAAAAATATGTTGAAGTCCTAACCCCTGGTACCTTATTTGGAAATAGGATCTTTGCAGGTACAATCAAGTTAAGGTGAGGTTGCTAGAGCGGGCCCTAATCCAATATGACTGATATCCTTCTAAGAGGAAATGCCATGTAAAGACAGAGATGTGGAGAACGCCATGTGATGACAGAAGCAGAGATTGGGGTGATGTAACCGCCAAGCCAGGGATTGACTGTCACCACCAGAAGCTGGGAAGAGGCAAGAGAAGACGCTACTTAGAGTCTTAGAGCGAGTGTGGCCCTGCCGACACCTGATTTTAGACTTCCAGCTTCCAGAACAATGACAGAATAGGTATCGGTTGTTTTAAGCCACCCAGTTGGTGGCACAGGCATACCTCGGAGATAATATTACAGTTTCGGTGTCAGACCACGATGATAAAGTGAGTATCACAAAAAGCGAGTCGTAATCTTTTTGCTGGTGGATAGACTTGCCTATCCACCATCCTTGCAACATCTGTGAGGTGCACGAAACTGAGGCACAATAAAATGAAGCTTGCCTGTACTTTATCACGACTGCCCTAGCAAATTAATATATTGTCCTCCTCTGGGCATCACATTTGGAGGCACGTGAAGTCAGTTTGTTCAGTTATTGGTGGTGTTAACATGGATTACTCGGTTAAGGTGGTGTATCGGTTATCCATTGCTGGGTAACAAATCACCCTAAAACTTATTGATTTAAATTAATGACCATTTTATTTGCTCACAGTTCTTTGGATCAGCAATTCTGGGTTCAGTTGGGCAGTTCTTCAGGTCTCAAGTGGGTTCACCCATATGGCTACAGTCAGTTGGGGCCTGGTCAGTCTAAGGAACCTCCGCTGACACGGTTCATCTTCACCAACCCAGGCTTCCTCCAACAGGCTAACCTCCTGCAGGTTAGCCTCCACTAGGCTAACCCAGGCTTCATCTCATGGTGGTCTCAGGACAGCAAGTGAGAGCAAGTCTCAGTGAGAAAAAAATGCTTTTCAAAACATCTCCTGCTTGCATCACATTTGCTAATGTTCCACTAGCCAAAGCAAGTCACATAGCCAAGTCCAGAGTCAATATGAGAGGGTACTACGGAAGCACACGGGTGCACATGGGGCCAGTACTGCAACCATCTGCCCCTGGAGATGTTCGCCAGGCTTGTCCTTTGCGATTATTACGTCATTTGAGTGGCGATGATTTGAAGATATGTAAATATTCTGTTCCTCGTCAAACTTGAACACAACAGTTTCTAGTATGCATTGATGACTCTTGCATTACGATGGCCAAACGTTGATTTTTCTAATTCTATCATTCATTCTATATTTATTAGTTGGTGTTCAATTGTAAGGAAGAACTTTCCTTCCTTCCCTGTTGCGTCCAGCGCAACACAGGCAGTGAGCGAGGGCGGCGAAGGGTTAAGAAAGTAAGAAACAGAAATCAAGAAAGTTAGGAAACAGGGGCCAAGGGTCTCACAGCCTGAAAGGACTGACAGCCCCGAATCCAAATCGGAATCCAATCCAATCCCGGGAGGCCTTCTGGCTTTTATTGATGCACACACAAGAAAGCAACATTGTTTTCTCCAAGGTCTGTGAATTTCACACAGGTATACTAAGAAACTGATTTGAACTAATTACCCTTGCCTGCAAACAGCTGGACCCTCAATTTCAGGATGTACCTCCCCAAGAGACAAAACCTTTGTGCTGAAACTTACTGAAATGGATAGATGGAGAACTGATGTTATGGCACCATCGAATCTCTTCCCAGGCAGGTTGTGGGAAGGAATGCAGCCACAAAGGCAGAAGCTCTCCTTAACTGGGGGAAGGTGGGGGTCTATGCCCACCTCTGTCAACCCCGTGGGTTCTCCTGCTGGTCCCCACTCGACTGTGCCTGGCTTCAGTTGTCCCCTCCCCCCCCCCACCGTGGGGGATCTTACTCGTCATTGACTAACCAGCCATCCTCTGGAGCCAAAAGGGAGATATAAGGTGTAAGCACAAAGGTGAAGCCAAGTCCCTGAAAGGATTAGTCTCACAGACTCTCTCTCTTTTCTTCAGGGGTAGGTACGAGGGGACAGACAGGTAGGCTGTTGCGAGACAACACTTCCCTTATGTACAATCGATACGGTTGTTATTCAGTTGTTTCTAATCCGTGACTTTATTTACTTTGACGTTCAGATGTTCTCAGATTGGATTTATGAAAGCCCCTTCAAGTTAGCTACCTTTTGAGATAGTCATCTAATTTTTGAAGCATTTCCTTATTTTCTGGCACAAGAATGTTCCAGGCTCGTCCAGGGAAGGAGTCACCTTCTCTGACTCTTGAAAAATCATCTCTGTCTCCAAAGAGCAGTGGTTCTTTTTAGCGGGGAATGGCACTCAGGAAGCAAGAGCAGGACACTAAGGTATGCTCATTGCTATTGGGTGTCTTTGCTCCTAGGCCTCTTCAGTGGATGGCGCTGGGAAATACGTATATTCCCTACACGTATCTGTATCTATTAAAAATAACGAGCCCCTACTGACATCTTCAATTCCAATTTCCAACTGAACACCACATGGTTCCTTCTTCCCCTCCCCCATTCCATATTTCTTTCTACCTCCTCCAACAGCGAGAACCTTGACTCCCAATAACCATTCACTCATTAGCTCATTCCTACAATACAGCATTATTACAGAACTGTTACAACCACATAGCTATCAAAAATAAACTGACTGTGGGGCTCTTCAGTATTTGTTTGCCGTTCCTGTCCTCATACTCGAAGACGCTTATAGTCAATGTACTGCGTTCAAAAGTCATCTGTTTTTTTTTTTTCCTATTTTTCCCAGACAAAGGGTAGCATACTACACGTATTTATGCATTTATATTTTTCACTTAACACAGTCAGTGCATCACATCTAGAGAAACCTAGAGGTCAAGCAAACCTGCCCTTAACCTGCTCCAGGTCACAAAGTCAGCCATAAAAAAGGAAACAAACGAGAAACCTACCCGAGGGCTGACAAGCCCGAACTGTTATTTCCCGCTAGGGAAAAGATTAGAAAAAGACGGTGAGAAGATCGAACCCCTCCATGTAACTTGAAGCTACAAACGAACACTCCTCGGAACTACAAGACTCAGAGCAGATCTGACTGTACTTCCGTCGCCCGCGGAGGGAAAAGAAAGATCGCCGGGGACGTCACGACAGGGGCGTGGCGTATGGGGATGAGCAGGCGCGCAGAGGCTGCCGGTCGTGCTCACCCCGCGCCCCCACGTCCCGCGCGTCCCGAGATCCAAAAGCTCCCGAGGATGCTTTCCCGATGGGCGAGCTTGGGGCGAGGGGCCCCGAGGCAGCGAGGGCGCGGAGGCCGCGCGAGGGAAGTGACCGTGCGTGAAGGGCGAGGCGAGCGCGAGGGTCGGGGCCGCTGCGGGCAGGGCAACTCATACTTACCTGGCAGGGGAGATACCATGATCACGAAGGTGGTTTTCCCAGGGCGAGGCTTATCCATTGCACTCCGGATGTGCTGACCCCTGCGATTTCCCCAAATGTGGGAAACTCGACTGCATAATTTGTGGTAGTGGGGGACTGCGTTCGCGCTCTCCCCTGGCAATTTTCGGTATGAAAAGTAGAAGTTTTGTTCTGGGTTGGTGGTCTATCCGTGACACACAGTTTTTGTCACGGTGGTTTTGTTTGTGCTTCTCGTGTCTTGCTTGCGCATGTTTTGTCAGTGTCTCTGGTTAAAGTTTTTCTGAGCACGTGACTGGGTTTTTTCAAGCCTCTGGTCTCAGTTTTTGCTAGCTTTTCGGATTGAGAGTTCTCGAGGAAAAAGTCTTCCTCAAATCGACGCGTGTTTGCCGGAGAACTTATTTCGCCGTGACGCATGACGTTAATTGTCAGTCAAGGCAACTGAAGTTTTGGCTTTCTTTGTTCTTTTGTATTCCCAGCTCTGCTTTTTTTCACCCGCAGAAAACCACAGCGGACCCCGAAGCAAAAAGCTCGTCGGTCGAACTTGGTAGGGTGGGAACGAGCAGGGGCGGAAAGATGTCGACTTTGTCCATCCAAGCAGGTCGTTTTAGTTGCTTGTAACCGAGCCTATAGCCTACTTAATGCGGAGCTCTCTCCCCGCCTAGTTTTCACATTGCATGTCAACAGAGAAAGAGGACGGGGGCGTGGGTGAAGGTGGACACGTTCCCGTCTCTTTACCCAGAGACGGCGTACGGTTAAGATTCAAACTAGCGTTTCACCCCCTGGTTTTAAGGTCTTTGAGTCGTTCTCTGTCCTCCCACAGAGCTTTTCCTTTTAAACCAACCGCCCTCGCCCCCTCTCCCGTTTTACTCAATTTTCTTTTCTGCACAGTGCCTCGCTTCAGAAAGATCAGTTTGAGCTCAACTTCTATAGTTTTACTACTACGAAACATTAAGAATATTGTATAAGCTTTTCCAAACGAGGTACCCGTCCTTCAGCCTCACTTGGTCTACACGCCTGACCCGCTCACTCTCCTTTGCGATGTCCTCTCCTGCCATCCTCCCCTCTCCTCGCATAAACCCCTTCCTCTCGCTTCCCTGATTCTCCACGCCGTTGTCGGCTCCCCTGGCCGTTTCCACTCTCTGGCCTGCTCCGGTTCCTCCCTCACGAAGCATCATCATTTAATGCATCTCGTTGCGCCCTGGGGTTGGTCTCACTTTCCTTTTAGTAAAAAGGATGTTTCAGCTTTTTTTGTTTCCGCCATCCTGTAGGAACTCATCCTCCCTCACTAGACACCATTATTATGAGGATCTTTCCTAACCTCCATTAAACTTTGAAGTTAAGATTTCCCCTACCTACTTAATAGGGATCGTTTTTTCCTGGTATCTTTTTAAGTAAGTCTGTCTTAAACTACTTCAAAGAGGTGAACGGGTTCAACATATACAACAACTAAACCTAGTCAAACCTAAAGGGGGAAAAAGTCAAGATTTCAACCTGGAAGACATAAAACCAGGGCAAAGTATGAACTTCATCCACTGCAAATTTTGCAGTGATCGAGAAGTATATAATAGCAATAGAAAGTATATATTTTAAAACACCTGAAGAAAATTGTAAATACACTATTATGTTTTGTAGTCTATTTCATAATAGTCCATTTAATCTGTTCAATTATAATTTAAAAAAATGTTTTTGTGTGTACTGCAATAAAGCTTTATTTGCAAAAGCAGGTGGTGGGCCTGATTTGGCGCACAGACCATCCTTTGCCAATTCCTATTTTAGAGCAGCACTGTGCATTTAACATACGATGCAAGGCCTTAATTTTTTTTCAATATTTCTATCTGCTATTTAGTGATTCCTTTCAAACTGTAAACTCAGTTTCTTTTTTATTAGTTTCAGGTGTACAAAGCAATATAATAGACATTTACACCCCTCACAAAATGATAACCCCCGACAATCGAATACTCTCTGACATCGTATATAGCTATATGACCTACGCTGTACTCCACATCCCATGACTATATATATATAATGTATATTTAATTATAGTGGACATTCAATATTATTCAATTTCAGCTTCAGGTGTATAGCACAGTGGTCAGGCATCTAGCATCTACACAGTCCATGAAGTGATCTCCCTGATAAGTCCAGTGCCCATCTGGCACCCCACATAATCTTTACATTATTGATTATATTCTCCACACTGTATTTCATATCCCCGTGATTATACCGTGACTACTAATTTGTACTTTCTAATCCTTTCACCTTCTCCCCCATGTACTCCCCCTCCCATCTAGTAGCCATCAGTTTTTTTCCCCCTATATCTCTGAGTCTATTTCTGTTTTGTTTGTTCGTTTATTCTGTTCTTTAAATTCCACATATAAGTGATGTCAGATAGTATTTGTCTTTCTCAGTCTGACTTATTTTGCTTAGCATAATATTCTCTAGGTCTATCCATGTTGTTGCAAATGGTAAGATTCCATTCCTTTTTATGGGCGAGCAATACTCCATTGTATAAATGTGCCACAGTTTCTTTATCCAGTCTTATCAATGGGCATTTTGGTTGTTTTCATATCTTGGCTATTGTGAATAGCACTGCAATAAACATAGGGGTGCGTATATTTTTTTCGAATTAGTGTTTTGGATTTATTTGAATAGATACCCAGGAGTGGAATTGCTGGGTCATAAGGTAGTTCCATTTTCAATTTTTTGAGGTACCTCCATACTGTTTTCCATTGTGGTTGCACCAATTTGCAATCCCTCCAGCAGTGCATGAGGGTTCCTTTTTCTCCATATCCTCGCCAACACTTATTTGTTGATTTATTGATGTTAGCCATTCTCACTGGAGTGAGGTTGTATCTCATTGTGGTTTTTATTTGCATTTCTCTGATGATTGGTGATGTTGAGCTTTTTTTTTTTAAATTGCTACAAGGTTTTTTAATTTTATTAGTTTCAGGTGTACAAAATTGAACGTTTTTTTCATATGTGTGTTGGCCATCTATATGTTCTCTTTAGAGAAATGTCTCCATGTCCTCTGCCTGTTTTTTAATTAAGTTTTTTTTTTTTTGGTGTTGAGTTGTTCAATTCTAATTTTGTTTTTAGACAGTAAGCCAAACCATTTTTTAGACAGTAAACTATATCCTTTATATCTCTGCTATTCTGCCCATGAGTGGTGGAGTCTATCTCTTACCTGAAATCTGGACTTAGTGACTGGCTTGACCAATAGAATGTGGTAGATGTGATGCTCAGGGAATTCTGGGGCTTGGTCAGAAGAAGCCTTCCAGCTTCCATCTGGGTCTCTGGGAACCTTGTAAGAAGACTGACTACTCTGGAGCTGTCATGTTGTGAGGAAGCTGAAGGCTTTGTGGAGAAAGATACATGGAAAGAGAGATGCTCAGCTAGTCCCCAGTGGTTTCAGTCCCAATCTGGGACCCCAGACATTAGGGAGCAGAGTAATCCCTGCCAAAATTGCAGATTTGTGATCAAAATAGATGATTGTTTTTGTTTCAAAGCTCTTAAATTTTGGAGGTTGTGTTTTTGTGCAGCAATAGAGAAATGGAACAGGTAGACAGGAAGTAAGCAACCAAATAACTTATGTGAAGTAGAAGCGGGGGAAATGGATTAAGGGATAGAGAAGATGGAATGGAGAGAAGGGGTTGGATTGAGACCTTTAGTTTTAGACAAGCTGTTGGGGAGAGCCTCTCTGCTTACCTCTGCTTGCTACATACTCCTGCTTTTATTTGCTTGCTCACCATCAGCACATACAACCCCCAAACAGCCACCCCAAAATGTCAGCCTGAGCCCCTGAATTTACTATTCCGGTAACAAATCCTAAGACCACAGCCACACCTTAAAAAAAATTTCTAACTCTTCATTTTTAAGTTTATCAAAGTAAGTAAGTGAATAATGGTCCAACTTTTGTGGAACAGAATGAACATGGATGTAAGGGCATATCCCTGAGGAGGGCCACAATTCCCAGAAAAGGAAAAAACAGGTTCCCCAAGAGGGATTTCCTTCACATCATGTGACACATGGGAGAGTATTTTACCTCTTAAAAGAGTTGGGGGGAACAATAGTTGAAAACCAGAGAAATACATGGCATGTGAGAGGTACATTATCCTACAAGAGTTTTCAAAGCAGAGCAAGATCCCATATAGAGGGAAAATCTGAAAAGGCATCATAGAAAAGGTACAATGTGAGTTCCCATAACTATAGCATCTCATGGCTGAAAGGTATCCTAAAGGGTCATTCTGTCTAGTTACTGACCCATCCATTACTTGCAGATGTATCTTGAACGACAGGTAGGGTTTGGATGGTGGAATTAAAAGGAGAGGGTGCTCCAGGGAATAGCATAAGGAAAGGCCAGTAGTAGATGGGATAACACATATTCTGGAATCAGCAAATTGTGCTGGTAGGTGTAGGGAAATCAGTTTGGCATGATGGATTGAACCATATTGTTGAGGGCCAAGAATACTGCAGGATAAGGTGAACAGATCAGCAGGTAAAGGGGAAATAGTAGGACTTTTTGGGGAAGGAAATCAATCATCCAGAGCAAAGCTGTGCTGGAAGGTCACTCTGCCGAGTAGAGTAGCAAAACAAGGCTGTCAATTAGGAGCACAGATCAATCAATAGTCTCAAGGTGAGGGGTAGGGAGATAAAATGTGGATGAGCGAGATGTTGCTAAGAGATCAACAGGACTTGGGAATTGAGGGCTCATGGAGGGACAGAGAAAGGAGTCAAACAAGAGTCCAAGACTTTCAGCCTGTACCAGTTATAAGGATGAAGGAAGTGACAAATCAAGAGTCAAAAGCAGCTGAGGTATAGGAATGGGGTGTAAGATACTGAGTTGGGTTTGAGCTATATTGACTTTGGATTGCCAGTGGTGCCGCAGGCGGAGATATCCAGCCAGGCAATTGGAAACCTGACGTATTAGTATGGAGGAGAGGGCAAGGACCAAAATAAGACGCGGTAGTCACCTGAATGTAATCATGAAGAGGGGTGAGTTGTCCTGGAAGGAGACAGGAACTTGAGTATAGGCTGGTACAGAAACGGGAGAAATGGTGTTACAATCAAGAAGAGGTCGTCATCTACCTCATCTCAAGTATTGAGTGGAATCGGATAAGGGCTGCGCAAAGGTTGGGACTGAGAAGAGGCCAAGAAAAGGCAACTGGGAAGTAAAGTAACTGGTGACAGTCTAGCAACTGTTGGGAAGCCGGTCAGAGCCGCAGTCAGACTGCGGAATGAATAGTGTGAATACGAGGCAGCCGCGCGCGGTGGGAAGGTAGAAAGACTCGCCGCGAGGAGGTTGGAAGGACATCGGGTCCTAGTGTCTGAGGACCTACAGGCTGCACGTCCCTCAGCATCTAGATTTCTGCTTCTTCACGTCACCACACGAGACACTGTACGTGGAGTGTTCACCTCAGAGACCGTCACTTATGAGGGTGCCTATTACTATTTCTAGTAATAAACTAGCTGTTTTCACGTAAGCGGAAGCCGAGGAGAGAGGTGGCCGGACACTGAGATCCATCTCCTCCCCCTTTCCCCTCTTCCTCTCCCCACCTCACTGGGACGATATGCGCAGGCGCGCAGGGAGGGTGAGGCTGTGCGGCCGGAAGTGGAGTCCGGAACGCTTTAGGGGAGGGACCTGCGGGGTAAACAGGTTCTAGGCCAACGCCTGTAGACGGTTTCCGAGCGTGGAGGCCACCATGAACCGGCTCGGAGATGACTATGACCCCTACGCTGTTGAAGAGCCTAGCGACGAGGAGCCGGCTTTAAGCAGGTGGGTCCCTGGCCCTCCGAGGCTCTCTATTCTTCGGGCCTTCGCGTCCTCTCTGCGCTGCGCCTGCTGGGCCTGTGCGGACCCTCGGCCCAGCGGTTCCGGCACCAGTCGCGCCCCGCTGTCGCCAGTGGGACGCCGAGGGGAGTTCTGGTGAGGTCTTGCAGCCACGGGGGAGGCAGGGCCAATACCAGCGCCGGGAAGCGGGGGCTATTCTGGAATCGCGCGTAAGTCTTCAAAAGCTTTGAGGTCGAGCCCTGGCCTCTTCAGCCTACTTAGCAGTGTGACCGAAGGCAAGTCACTTACTTTGTTTCTCATCTATAAAATAGGAAATACAATACCTGTATCGTAAGTATGTGTAAGGCTCGTGGGACTTAATGGGAAGTGACCATCTTGAAGACTAATATGCCATAAACAGAAAATAAGGGAATGATTAACAGACTTTTTTGAGCATCTATTACCATGTTTCCCCGAAAATAAGACCTAGCCGGACAATCAGCTCTAATGCGTCTTTTGGAGCAAAAATTAATATAAGGCCCGGTCTTATATTACACAATATAATATAAGACCGGGTCTTATATTATACAATGTATTATACAATATAATATAAGACCGGGTCTTATACTGTACAGTACAGTATAAGACCCGGTCTTATATTAATTTTTGCTCCAAAAGATGCATTAGAGCTGATTGTCCCGCTAGGTCTTATTTTCAGAGAGAGTATATGCTTGCTCTGGGCTACACAGGTCGATCATAAGATTTTTGCCTTCTACAAATCTTACAGTATAGTAGGGGAAATAATATATACCGGGGGTGCCCAAATAATGTATAGAAGTGGACACTTTGGTCAGCGTTGCTCAAGCAGTAGTTCGCCGTAATCAGAAGTGTCTGGACGCTGATGGTAACCATTTCTTGTACTTGCAGAAGTCAAACGTGACTTGTATTCATCTTTGGTTATCGGTATATATTGAGTATTATAATTTTAATACAGTTTTCCTTTCTTAAAATGTGTATACATTTTTTTTTTTGGCACCCTCTCTATATCTCAGAAGGTATGTATTTTGGAAATAAGTATGTATTTTGGAAGAGCATTTTGGAAAACGATTACCTGAGATAGGCACAGATGAAATTCCGTGGGAATTTCCAGAAGGGATTAACCCTACCTGGGGGAAACTTGCAGATACGTTGGCAAGAGATTTCCAGGCAAATTTAGCCATTTTTTAAAGCTGTCAGCAGATCCTACTTATAAACTTGAAAACATCTGTCCAACTGAGCTTTTTGGTCTGAACTTTTTGTAAAACTGTCCTACCTTCAGTCACAATGTTTCTTCACATACTGGGGAGGGGTTGCAGGCATAGGAGTTCAGACTGCTGTGAAGATTTCTGTTGTGGGGAATGAGGGTGGCCTGTGAAAAAAGTTTCAGTTAATGGGTCAGGTCTGTGAAAGGAGGTATATGTAGGCCTCAATTAGTAATTCAGTTTGATTGGAATATAGCAGTGTTTCCTGTATTTGAGTTATTCTGCCATTGCCATCTCCATATAAAACTGTTACTATTTATTTAATATTTTTCTTTAAGTTGTTTACATTTTTGTAGTTTAATTTCTTAAAAGAAGCTTTATAATCTTGTGACAATTGCCTCTGGTAAAGTAATTAAAAATACTATGAAAACAAAACAATATTATTAGACAGTATTGCCTGCTCAAGGCTCTGAATCCAATACTTGTTTTAAAAAGGGAGATTGGTTTTAGAGAGGTGCTTGAGAGGAGTCTGTCAGGATTTGGTTTTACCCCAGGTGTAAGCTAATATTTTATACCTGTTACTGTTTCATGGAAGCTGGCAGAAGATCTGAGATTCCTGGGTCAGACAACTCACAGCATAGCAGGCAACATGAGCATTATGTTCTTACTGGTTACTCTTATGTCCCAATTTCTACAGGGGTTACATGGTGAGAGACCCAGATGGATGCACATTCAGTGAGTTGGCACTGTGGCTGAGGACCACTTGAGCTTGAAGAATCCACCTCTTTTATAGCAGGCAGTAAATAAGCCTGCTCTTTGTCCTGGAAAGGGACATTACTTCATCCCTCTAGGTTTTTTTTTTTGTTGTTGTTGTTGTTTTTTTTTCTTCTTTTTTTTTAACAGCAAACACAATTCTGAAAAATGGCCTCGGTAAAAAGTGGTGAGAACCTTGCATTCTTGATATATCAACAAGAATTTGCAGCACCATGATGTATTGCCTCACCCAGCAGTGCTAAATGCTGAGACTTCTCTTGAAATAATCACTAGGCTTGAAGAAAATTTGCAAAAAGGCATCTCCGAAACTCTCTTGCCTTGTCATTCAATTTTTTTTTAAATTAAACTTTTTATTTTGAGGTAGATTCACATGCACTTGTAAGAAATAATTCAGAGATTCTGTGTCACCTTTATTTGGTTTCCCCCAGTGTTAACATATTGCAAAACTAGTACGATATCACATCTGGGATAGTGACACTAATACAGTCAATACAGAACATTTTCATCACCACAAGGATCCCTTCTATTCCCCACTTCCTGCCCCCATGCCCTGCTTATCCTCTGGTAACCACTAATCTGTTCTCCATTTCTATAATTGTGTCATTTTCAAAAAACATATAAGTGGAATCATGTAGTCTGTAACCTTTTAGGATTGGCTTTTTGCACTCAGCATAATTCTCTGGAGATTTCGTTGTAGGTATCAATAGTTCATTCCTTTTTTATTGCTGAGTAGTAGTCCACGTTTAACCATTCATTCAGTGAAGGACATCTGGTTATTTCCAGTGTTGACCATTGTGAATAAAACTGCTATAAACATTCACGTATAGGTTTTTGTGTGCATATAAGTTTTCATTTCTCTGGGATAAATGCCCAGAAGTTCAATTACTGGGTTGTATGGTAATTACATGTTTCATTTGATAAGAAATTGCCAAGCTGTTTTCCATAGTTGCTGTACCATTTTATATTCCCACCAGCAATGGCTCCAGTGTTACTTAATAGGTGTTATTCAGTGTTATTCAGTGTTATTTACTAGATGCCAGTAGCCCCTCCTCCGGCCTTCAGTTGTGACAATCAAAAATGTCTCTAGCTATGCTAAATGTCTCTTGGGGGACAAAATTGCCCCAGGTTGAAGACCACTGAAGTACTTCAAGATTGAAATTATCAGTTGAAACCAGGTTGTGGAACGCTCTTTTGAATGCTGTGCTGAGAGGTTTGGCCATGGCTGATTTCTTTTGGATCTGGGTAGTGATGTGACAATAACATTCTGGCAGCAGGATTAAGGGTGGCATGAAACAGAAGCGTTTGGAGGCCTGGAGATTGTTAGGATATGGTGTACATTTAAGAAGATCTGAGTGAATATAGTGGTAATGGAGAAAGGGAGCATGCTGGTCAGGATGAGGAATGTCAGAGAGTTTTCTTGGGATTAGAATCTGGCAAAGGCCTCTATTAAACTGATTAATAGTTTAATCAAAACTAGCAAAACTGATTGTTGTGAATTGCATTTTTCTGATTTACCTTCTGCTGGAGGCTCAGAAGCATTATTCTAGAAGAGAAAGATAGAGAAGCAAAAACCAAGAATAGTCTGTAATTATTCATCTGACCATGGGTCATTGAGCATTATTCATTTACTGTTGATTGTATTAGAAATGTCTTAAGCATTTCAGATATTCCTGCTGACACCTGGTTTAATTCTGTCATGGCACAGAAGGCCAAATAAATTGGCAGAATTGCTTAGGAGAATTTGGAATATAATTTAGCTTTCTGTCTAGCACTGTGCCTTTTAAACTGTAATATTCAATATTCAATTGTAATATTCAATTGCTATCTGTTAACATTTTATGTGGATATATTAGTGACATATTAGTTATATATGAAGTTTTATTAAAATGTCCAGAGTTTTAAAAAAACTCCCAGTTCTGTGGAGTAAACTTTTCATTGCTGGTGGAGTTAGCAATTGGTGCAATACTTCTGGGAAGCAGTGTGATCATTCAAGAAGTTAGAAAGACGTTTGTAATAAGATAAGTCAAATGCAACCTTGTAAAACTTAAAATTATTGGGCAGTGAGATGATGGGAGTTGTAAGTTATTTTAATTCTTTGCTATTCATGTTCTTTATGATTTAAATGTATACCAGTTCTGAAGATGAAGTGGATGTGCTTCTACATGGAACTCCTGAACAAAAACGAAAACTCATCAGAGAATGTCTTACTGGAGAAAGTGAATCATCTAGTGAAGATGAATTTGAAAAAGAAATGGAAGCTGAATTAAATTCCACCATAAAAACAATGCAGGACAAGTTATCCTCTCTGGAAAGAGGTAAACTTTCAGTTAGATTTTTACATAGATATTTTGTAAAGCTCCATATCGGCAAGAACCTTATCTGTGCTCTGTTGTGTTCCCTGCACCTTCAGTAGGTGCTCAGTAAATGTTTATTGAGTGAATGAATAAATGTGTTTGGCAACCTGAGCATAGTTTTCTTTGATGACTAGTGAAGAAGTTTCCTGTGTTGTTGGAAAGATATTTAGTACTGTTGACTTGCATGATTTTTCTTTGTAATTTTTACCCCAGGATTAAAAAAAAGACAGGCTTATAGAAGTATTTTTAGGATTCTAGAGCACTGATATGGCAGATTAAATGATGTGTCACCACAAATTCCTGTCTTATTTTAGTAAGTAATGAAATATACTTCATTTTGATACTTGGTCTTTATGTAAAAGGTACCCAACCTGAAAACTGATTTGTGAGAGTGGGATTCCTTAGCATTGGTTTCCACATTGATAGGTTGTATATTAACTGTTAAGAATGAAAGCATGTGTAAAAAGAAAAAAAAAAGGTAAATCTTAATAAATGTAAGAAATGCTTAAATAAAAAAAAAAAAGAAAGCATGTGTGATAATAAAATCAAAAGCAGATGTTAATTAAGAGGGAGAATTAGGGATGCAGGTACATGATGACATAAGTACAGGTGATGTCAGGGTACCTGGCACAACTGAGGAGAGGAAGCATGTGTCCTCGACTCATTCTCCTGCCTCTCTTACGGCTCTTAGTCTCTTTTCCCTAAAGTCCCTTTAAAACAAGATGGTTATTGCCGGTGCTCCACAGTATACTGCATGGCTGAAAGGCAGAGATATGTATGCTGGCAATCTGAAAATGTGGCTATTTTATTTAATTAGATTTGTGGGAAGGGAGACAAAAATAATCTCATGATTTGGAACATTTACTCAAGGAGGGGCAGTTCGCTGTAATTGCCCAGGACGCAAATGCAGTTAAGTCAGTGATGTGAAAGTGGTTTTCCATCCGAATGAGATTGGGAGGAGTTGATATTACTTTGAGGTGATAGAAGAATATATGGGGTTTTTTTCTTGTCAGTTATGGATGGTTTAGTCTGTAAACTTCTGTTACGATTTGAACAGGGTCTTCCTCAGGAAATGGGAATGTTGGAACAGCTCTGACAAAGTACTATGATGATATATATTTTGATTCGGATTCTGAGGACGAAGACAAAACGGGTAAGTAAAATGCTTACCAGGTTAAGCACTTGTATTTTATGAAAAAGGTTCACCTAGCAATTATTTGATATTAGGATTTCCTTCTGAGTTTGATCTTTTAAGAAATTGCAGGCAGGGGGCATCCGGTTATCTCAGTTGGTTAGAGGGCAGTGCTCTTAACAACAAAGTTGCCAGTTTGATCCCCACATGGGCCACTGTGAGCTTCGCCCTCTACAACTAGACTGAAACAACTACTTGACTTGGAGCTGAAGGGTCCTGGAAAAACACACTTAAATAAAAGTTAAAAAAAAAAAAAATTGCAGGCAGTTGATGTGAAAACAAAAGCAGGATCGATGACTAAGAACAAATGTATATACAAATATCAATTATAATGTTATACACCTGAAATATATACAGAGGGTGCCAAAAAAAAACACAATGTATGCACATTTTAAGAAAGGAAAACTGTATTAAAATTGTAATACAAAAGATGAATACAAGTCACATTTGACTTCTATAATTACAAGAGCTGCTCAAAGTGGTTACCATCAGTGTCCAGACACTTCTGATTACAGCGAACTACTGCTTGAGCAACGTTGACCAAAGTGTCCTCTTGTATATCTTTTTTTTGTACTCCCAAAATCAAACGTATGCCAGTTTTACCACGAGAAAAGACAAAGAACAGATGGGAATGCACACATGTGAAGACAGGACCAACAGTGGCACTGCAGAGACACACCTGGGGAGAGGAAGAGTAGGACCTGACTCAGTCACTCCTTCCTCGGGGCTGCTTAGCGCAGGAATATTTGTTTTCACACCTGGAAATAGTTTCTATATTTTTACCCTCTTGGAGAATGTTCCCTAATTTGCTGCTTTTTTTCCATCAGCCTCTCTATTCTTTGGAATTGATTTTTGTATAAAATTTGAGCAAAGTTGAACGTAATGACAGGACCTAAAACTAATTTATCAGTAGTTACACTGGAATACACAGATAACACATTTATATGGTAAAGGAATAATTTTATATTTTTACATATTATTACCTAAATATTGACTTGCTCAAGTATATTTTAATAGTCTAGTGTATGTGGATAGCCATAGTTCTTTTTTCACTCATTTTTGAAATATTTTTCTTCTGATTTCAGTAGCATTTATATATGGGAACTTGTGGAAAATTTAGACATCCAAAATAGTTTCTATTCTTGGTATGCTTTGAGGGCCTTTTAGGACTCTGAATTTTCAGTATTTAAGCACTTCAGGTACCAGTTTTCAGTGAATAAACAGTTTTTGCCTCTTCTGTCACTTTCATTTTAGTGCCTTGTTAATTGGACAAGAACTTTACTTGGAGGAATAGTTAAAAAAATTTTAAAGACTGTATAAATAGAAAAAATATGTAGTCTAGGAAACTATATTCTTCATTCTGTATTAAGGCTGTATGAACTTTAGACAGATACTTAGTCATATCCTTAACATTTTCAAAATTAGCACAAGTGACCAAGAAGAAAAAGAAGAAACGACACAGGATTCCAACAAATGATGAATTACTATATGATCCTGAAAAAGATAACAGAGATCAGGCCTGGGTCGATGCACGGAGAAGAGGGTAAGAACTTAAATTTAATGTTTAGAATCTTTATAGAAAATGATTAAAAGAGGATTTTCACTGCATTCACATTTTGAATGTATGTATTTGCGTGTACGTTTATACAGACACACATAAACAAAGAAATTTGACAAAAACTGAACAGTTTAATTTGAAAATAACTAGCTAGTTTCAGTTGATTTTTAAAAAACTATTGAACTCACACTGCTGTGGTCAGTATCTCCAAGAAACAAAGCTGAATTTTTAAAATAAACACAACTTAAAACTAGTTGGACATTCCTTTTCCACCCACCACCCCCTGCCCCTGAGTGCTGCTCCTCCTGCTGCATCGTCCTGGCTCCGAGCTCCTGCTGTGCCTTCGCAGCTGTTGTCTCCTTCCAGCCGCCATCGTGATCATCCACCCAGGCCTCATCAGCCATGATGAGATGTTCTCTGACATGTACAAGATCCGGGAAATCACGGTGGAGGTGGAGGGGAAGATGGTCAGCAGGACAGAGGGTCGCATTGATTTATGGATGGAAATGTCTCCGCTGAAGGCCCTGAGGGCAAAGGTACCGAAAGCATAGTAGTCACTGGTGTTGATACTGTCATGAACCATCATTTGCAGGAAGCCAGCTTCATAAGAGAAGCCTACAAGAAGTACATCAAAGATTACATGAAATCAGTCAAAGGGAAACGGGAAGAACAGAGACCAGCAAGAGTAAAACTTTTATGACGGGCTGCAGAACAAATCATGAATATCTTTGCTAATTTCAAAAAACTATCTGTTCTTTATTGGTGAAAACCTGAATCCAGATGGCACGGTTGCTCTACTGGACTACTGTGAGGATGCTGTGACCCCATAGATGATTTCCTTTAAGGATGGTTTAGACATGGAAAAACGTTAACACAGTTGGCCATGGGGATCCATCACCTGTCATCATCATAACTGGCAGCTGCTTTTCATCCACACACCAGGACTAGGACAGATGGGACGGATGTCACCTTGAGCTCTTCATTTATCTTGACCTTGATTGATTTGGAGTGGAGGCATTGTTTTTAAGAAAAACATATCATGTAGATCGTCTAAAAATAAAATGCATTTAAACTCACCCCCACTAAAAAAAAACAAACAACTAGTTAGACATTCAGAATTTATGTGGATGAAGAGTGGATATTATATTTTGCATCTGAATTGTTCTTTTTAATTGTATACAATTGGATTTTTCAAAATTGAGTTGAAATTCACATAACATAAAATTAACCATTTTAGAGTGAACAATTTAGTGGCATTTAGTATATTCATGATGCTGTGCGGCCACCACTTCTATTTAATTTCAAAATATTTTCATCACCCAAGAGAAAACTCTGTACTCATTTTTAGATGTGATTCGATAAAGGCCAGTGTCGGAAAACTAAAAGCTAGGCAACTTACCACTATTACCCGGTGCTTCCCTAACCTGGCTGTGCTTCAGAGTCACCTGGGAAGAATGAAAAGCCCTTGAATCCTACTTTAGGAGGTTTTGATTCAGCTAAGATGGGGGCTTGGAATCCATATTTTTCAAGTCAGAGGGATTTTGATACTGTGTGGATCTTTTAGCCTCCACCCTCACACTTTGTCGTTTTTTCCTCTCCCAGTTTCACCCGTGCACCACTTCCTCGACTGCCCCTTGCATTCATTTAATGAGTATTTTTCAATCACCCACATTCTGGGATGAACATTTGAAGTGCTATGATACTTAACACAAACCTAGATGGTACAGCCTTCTGTACACCTAGGCTAGATGGTATAGCTCTCGCTTCTAGGCTACACACCTGTACAGTGTGTTACTGTACTGGATACTGAATATGGTATAAAAGGTACACCTGTATAGAGCACTTAGCCCAAATGGAGCTTGCAGGTCTGGAAGTTGCTCTGGGTGAGTCAGGGAGTGAGTGGTGAGTAGATGTGAAGGCCTGCGCGTTATTATACACTACTGTAGACTTTATAAACACTGAACACTTGGGCTACACTAAACTTATAAAACATCACGAGATTAAATCAAGCACAAGAGAAACTGATGCAATCAAGAGACTTGGTAAACAGATGATGTGTGGTGTTGCTGCTGGCATAACACGGCGCACTATTTTACAGCAAACTTTTTATAAGTAGAAAGAGTACACTGTAAAATAATGATAAAAAGTATATATAGGAAATACATATTCCAGTAACAGTCATTTATTACAATTATCAAGTGTGCACTGTACATAATTGTATGTACTATACTTTATATGACCGGCAGTGCAGTAGGTTTGTTTACAGCAGCATCACCACAACCACGTGAGTAAAGCTTTGCCCTGCCATGTAACCATGGCTACGACATCACTCAGCGATAGGAATTTTTCAGCTCCATTGTAATCTTATGGGATCACCATTGTATATGTGGTCCGTCGTTGACTGAATCGTCATGCGTTGCATGACGGTGCATGACTGTACGTTGTAGGCGGGTCCTCTCATTGGAATTGGATGTTTCTCACGATTAGATTGGGATTATAGGGTTTGGGGAGGAGGACTAAACAAGTAAAGTGCCATTTTCATCGCATAATATCAAGGGCACATATACCATCAATGTGACTTATGACTGTTCATGTTGACTTTGATCACCGTGGTGAGGCAGTGTTTGTCAGGTTTCTCTACTGTAAAGTTACTCTTTTTCCCCCGTCTATACTGTACTTTTTGCACGGAAGTCACTATGGGCAGCCCAGACTAAAGGAGTGGGGAGTTATGAGGAGAGAGTATCTTCCTACATTATTTGTAATTCTTCTGTACGGGAGATTTGTCTATTCTCCCCAGTTTATTTATTTATTTATTCAGTCATTTATATGAGCATGGACTCGAACATTTATTTATACTTTGGGTTATAATCAGTACTTTATTTTGTTGATCTAATTGTTTCAGCTTTGGCCAATGGGAGCATTTTCAGTTGGCTCCTATGCCCCTTTGGCATACCTACTGTATTGTTGGTTGGTTGGTTGGTTTTAGCACTTCCTTGCTTTCTGGCACTACAAGATGCTCCAGGTTCATCATGTATGCCCCGTTCCCTGAATCAACCATTTTTCGGAGGATTACTGGTTATTTTCATTGGAGAGTGGCATTAGAAATGTGGCTTTAATGTGCTCCCCCTTCTTTTTTTGTTCTAGCTACCATGGATTGGGAAGACAGAGGCCACGTCAGCAACAGCCTGTTCCGAGCAGTGATGCTGTCTTGAATTGCCCTGCCTGCATGACCACGCTGTGTCTTGATTGCCAAAGGTAACAGATGAAGGATAACAACACACACATGCGTACAAAACAAAAAAAACAACTTGGTGGGCCTTTTTAAAAATCAGAAGTGCATTTTTGAGGTACTTAGGAATTCTGATAAGGTTCTGTCCTCATATGTCCTTGGGGCGACATGACTAATTTTTTAATAAATAATTTTGTTTATGCATGGTTCTGTCACAACTAGTTTAAAATAAAGCACTTACCAGTACTGACAAGGATTCAGTGAAACTATGTATATGTTGTAGAATGATACAATCTCTCAAATACACTTTATTTTTGTGATAACATGTAACATGAAATTTAAAACATTTTTTTTTCCCTCTCCCCTAAAACATTTTTAAAAATTTGCTGTTGAAGAGTACTTTATTTGTGTATTCAATTTATTGTCAACTAGACCATTTAAAAATTTATAAAGATCTTTTCCCCGCTTTATTGAGATATGATTGACATATAACATTGTGTAAGTTTAAGGTGTACAACATGATTATTTGATATCCAAATATATTGCAAAATGATTACCACAATAAGGTTAGTTAACACATCCATACCTCACATAGTTACCTTTTTTTTTTTTTTTTTTTTTTGTAGTGAGAACTTTTAAGATCCACTCTTAGCAACTTTCAAGCATGGAATACAGTATTGTTAACTGTAGTCATCATGCTGTACGTTGCATCCCCAGAATTGACTCATCTTATAACCGGAAGTTTGTACCCTCTGTCACTTTTCACCTATCCACCCTTCCCCCCCATGAGTTCAGTTTTTGTTTTTTTAGATTCCACATATAAGTGAGATCATACAGTTTTTGTCTCTCTCTGACTTCTTTCACTTAGTGTAATGTCCTCCAGGTTCTTCTATGTTGTCACAAGTGGTAGGATTTCCTTCTCTTAATGGCTAAATAATATTCCACTGTATATATGTACCATATTTTCTTTATAGCTGAATGAGCTGTTGATGGATACTTAGGTTTCCATGTCTTGGCTATTGTAAATAATGTTGCAGTAGGTTTTTGGGAGGAAGACCACTGAGGTAAAGTGCCATTTTCATCACATATCAAGGGCACAAGTTATCAATGTGATTTACGACAATGTTGACCTTGATCACCTAGACATTTTTCCTATGGATCATATGGTGGTTCTATTTTTAATTTTTTGAGGAGCTTCTGTATTGTTTTCTGTTAATGGTTGTACCACTTTACATTCCCACTAACAGTGCACAAGTGTTCACTTTTGTTATCGCTTGTCTTTTTGATAATAGCCATTCTAACAGGTATGAGGTAATATCTCATTGTTGTTTTGATTTGCATTTCCCTGATGATTGGTGATTCTGAGCACCATGTACCTGTTGACCATTTGTATGTCTTTGGAAAAATGTCTATTCAGGTCCTTTGCCTATTTTTTAATTAGACTGATTGTTTTTTTGCTATTCAGTTGTATAAATTCCTAATATATATTTTTTATATTAACCACTTATCAGATAGTGTATGATTTGTAAATAATTTCTCCAATTTTTATTTTGTTGATTGTTTCTTTGCTGTGCAGAAGCTTTTTAGTTTGATGTAGTCCCACTTGTTTATTTTTGCTTTTGTTGCTTGTGCTTTTGGTGTCACGTACAAAAAATCATTGCCAAGACCAGTGTCAAAGTTTTACAATTTCAGGTCTTATATTTAAGTGTTTAATCCATTTAATGTTAATTTTTGTGAGTGGTGGATGATAGGGGTCCAATTTAATTCTTTTGTATGTGAACATCCAGTTTTCCCAGTACTGTTTACTGAAGACACTATCTTTTACCCATTGCATATTTTTGGCTCTGTTGTCAAATATTAGTTGACATTATGTGTGGGTTTATTTCTGGGCTCTCGATTCTGTTCCGTTGATCTATGAGTGTTTTTCTGCCAATCCCATGCTGTTTTGATTACTATAGACTTGTATTACAGTTTGAAATCAGGAAGTATGATGTCTTCAGCTTTGTTCTTCTTTCTTAAGATTAATTTAGCTATGTGGGGTCTATTTCTGTGAAAAACTCTATTGGCATTTTGATAGGGATTACATTGAATTTATAGATGGCTTTGGGTATTATGGACATTTTAACAATATTCTTTCAGTCCATGAACACAGGATATCTTTCTATTTATTTGTTTTCTTTAGTTTCTTTCATCAGTGTCTTATAGTTTTTAGTGTACAGATCTTTTGCCTCCTTGGTTAAATTTATTTCTAAGTACTATGTTTCCCCAAAAAGAAGATATACCCTGAAAATAAGCCCCAGTTAAGATCTCAGCTGAATGGATGTGTTTAGTACGTTACGATGATGTTCCAGAAGAAGATGGCATGACTGTATTTGAATAAATGTAGATTGTTATAAATGAAAAAATAAGACATCCCCTGAAAATACGCCCTAATACATCTTTTGCAGCAAAAAATGATATAAGACCCGGTCTTATTTTCGGGGAAATACAGTATAAGACCAGGTCTTATTTTCGGGGAAACACGGTATTTTATTATTTTCGATGCTACTGTGAATAGGATTGTTTTCTGAATTTCTTTTTCAGGTCACCTAGATCACCTAGACATTTTTCCTATGGATCATATGGTGGTTCTATTTTTAATTTTTTCAGGTAGTTTGTTGTTAGTACATAGAAACACAACAAATTTTTGTATACTGCAACTTGACTGAATTCATTTATTCTAACATATTTTTGGTGGAGTCTTTAAGAGTTTTATATATATATAAGATCGTGTCATCTGCAAACAGAGACAGTTTTACTTCTTCCTTTCTTATTTGGATACCTTTTATTTCTTTTCTTGCCTGGTTGCTCTGGCCAGGACTTCCAGTACCCTGTTGGATTGGAGTGGTGACAGTGGCAATCTTATTTCCTATTTTAACCATTTTAAGTGTATAATTCAGTGACATTAATTATATTCACCCTATTATGCAGTCATCACCACTATCCATTTCCAGAAGTTTTTTGTCACTCCACACAGGAACTCTGTACTCATTAGACAATAATTCCCCATTCTCCATCCCACACGCCCCAGCCTCTTGTAATCTGTATTCCACTTTTCTTTTTGGATTGCTCGTTGCTAGCGTACAGAAATGCAACAAATTTTTGCGTGTTGATTTTGTACCCTGCAACTCTGCTGAATTAATTTATTAGCACTAATAGTTTTTGTGTGTGTAATCTTTAGAGTTTTCTACATCACATCATCTGTGAACAAAGATAATGTTACTTCTTCCTTTCGAGTTTAGATGTCTTTTATTTTGTTTTTTCTTACATAATTGCTCTGATTAGAACTTCCAGTACTGTGTTGAATAGAAGTGGTGGAATGGTGAGAGCAGGCACTTTTGTCTTTTTCTTGATCTTAGAGGAAACGTTTTCAATCTTTCATTACTGAGTATGATGTTAGCTATGGGTTTTTCATATGTGGCATTTATTATTATTATATTGAGGAAGTTTTGTTCTGTTCCTGGCTAATTGGGTGTTTTTATCATGAAAGCATGTTGAATTTTTATCACATGCTTTTCCTGCATCAATTGAGATGATCATGTTTTTTTTCACCCCTTCATTCTGTTACTCTAAATACAGTCATCTCTTGGTATCCAAGAGGGATTTGTTCCAGGACACGCCCACTCTCTCCTGGTGGATACCAAAGTGCTCAAATCCCTTACACTATAAAACAGCTTAGGACAATGCATACAGTGGGAATCAGCATTTATGGATTCCCAGCAGCAGATTGAAAATACTGATATCTTTCTGTGATAGGTTGAATCTGTGGAGGCGAAATCCATGGATATGGAAGGCTGACTGTATACTCTTGACCTTTCCCTTTTTTTTCTGGTGGCCTTATGAATGCCTAGTTTACTCCATGTTCTGAGTCAAGCTAACTGAAACTAATGGTGGTGTGGTGGTGGATTTGTTCTAGGAACTAATGAGTAGTTAGATGTAGTTTTTCTCACTAGCCTGAGGTTTCTGATCTGCAACAATTAATATGTACACTTTCCATATGAACTCTTCAGCTTTTTGTATATAAATTGACCTAGGATATGTTTATGAAACGAAGAAAAAGTAAAATGACTTTGTACTTAAGTTGCTGCTCTTTCATATTAAACCATGTTACAGGCTTCCGACACTCAAAAGAAGTTGCTTCATGACCTAACAGTAGAATTTGACCTTGGTAAAAACTCTGTTCCATGTTAACACAGGATTTCAATACAGTGGAGTGTAAATGAAATTTTTATAGTCTCACCTGGAGAAGCACCAGCTTTCACAGTCTAAATTACTGCTGGTGGTGGTGCAGGTCAACATGTGGAACTAATGAAGGCATAACTGGAGTTTACTGTTTGTAGCAGAAACATTTCTGTTGCCTGAGGTTTAAAGAGAAAAAAATAAAAGCGACTTACTAAATGGGGCAGGAAGTAGGGAAATAGGAAGTATATGAGGAACACAAAGGAAGTGTTGTCTCTTCTTTAGACTGCTGGCGTAAAGCCAAGAGTGGACATTATGAAGTCACAAGCTCTTTAAGCTTTTAAAACTAGCTTTTTACTAAAATGGTGATCAGAATAATACTACTTGGAGTGAGTAGAGGGCAGAGTCTCAGGCCACAGCAGAAAAAGGCACAAAATTTATTTCAGTATTACTTCTGAAGTTTCCCACAACTTTTCCTGTCTTTCTGAGTTTGCAGAGCAAATCAAGTTTTTTCCTGAGATAAAAGTTAATTTTAAAGCAGTAGAAAAGAGGATATATATTCATTCTTTGTACTGTTTTCTTTTTTTTTAAAGGGAAATTTTACTTTATTTCTAATGTAAGATTCTAATTATTTCAAAGAATCATTAACTCTTATCTGATGTTGAACAATATTATAGACTAAGTTTCTATTTCCGTTGGCTTTTCTAATTGTTTAGACTGAAAGCAAATTATTTCTTATTTTTCACATCTTCAATTATGGTTTAATTTTTATAAATATTATTTTTTTAACATTTTTTTATTAGTTTCAGGTGCACAAAACAATGTAATAGTTAGACATTTATCATATATATCCCTCACACAGTGACAACCACCTCCATCCACTACCCCTCTGACATCGCACACAGCATTACATTTCCACTGTCTCTATTCCTAATGCTGTACTCTGCTTCTTGTAACCATACATATATATATACATACATACATATATATATATATATATATATACACACACATATATATATATATACAGACACACACACGTATATGTAAAATAGTAGTTGACATTCATTATTGTTCAGCTTCAGGTGTTACAGTGCATGTACTATTTTCTATTAACAAGTTTCTTCCTGTTCTTAAAATAACATTTCTTTAAATTTCCCATTTTGTTTCCATGTCTTTACTTTGGTTGGTATTTCAGTAAGTTTGTGGTGTTCTCAAATTTTATCTCAATGGGTAACTATTAAAACAGAACATAAATCCAAATTCTCCATTTCATTTTCCTCTTAGGCATGAATCATACAAAACTCAATATAGAGCAATGTTTGTAATGAATTGTTCGGTCAACAAAGAGGAGGTTCTAAGATACAAAACCCCAGAGAACAGGAAGAAAAGGCGAGGCCGTAAGAAGATGAGGTCTGACCATGAAGATGCTGCAGAGCAGGCGGAGACATCAGTGGAAGAAATCTATCACCCAGTCATGTGCACCGAATGTTCCACGGAGGTGGCCGTCTATGACAAGGACGAAGTCTTTCATTTTTTCAACGTTTTAGCGAGCCATTCCTAAATAGCTGTGTGGGCTTTTAATTGCCCAATACTGTATATAGGCAAATATGGACAGTTATTTTCCTCCTGCCTGTTCACATCAAGTGACATTCTGAGTGGTTATTTGAGGAAGCAGTGTTTTATCTTTTTGAAAGAGAATGGTTAGTCAACCTTCATCCCTCCCCTTCTCTTAAAATTTTCCTCCCACTCTCATGGGATTGATTATTCATTCATTCCCTTTTTGATGGACTTTGGAGACTTGGGGCTTTTTATTTATTAAAATTCTTTAGAATTAAAATGTTCTGGAGTTATCAGTAATCTTTGTTTCAGAGTGTCATTTTTATTTTTTATTTTAAACATACCCTTGTTGTGATTAAACTAGAAACTGTTTTCTGACTTCTGTCTGTTTTTTTTTTTTGCTAAGAAGTATTTTTATTTCCCATCTACCCCATAGGGTGAAGTGATAGTATTTAGCAATTTAGCAATTGTTACAGTGACATGGAGTTAGTATTGCTGGGTGCCTGGAATAATTAATAAAGGGTTTTTTTTTTTTAAAAGATTTTATTGGGGAAAAGGAACAGGACTTTATTGGGTAACAGTGTGTACTTCCAGTATTGTTTCCAAGTCAAGTTACTGTCCTTTCAATTGTAGTTGTGGAGGGCACAGTTCAGCTCCAGTTGCCATTGTTAGTTGCAGGGGGCGCTGCCCACCATCCCTTGCGGGAGTCGAGGAGTCAAACCGGCAACCTTGTGGTTGAGAGCCCACTGGCCCATGTGGGAATCCAACCGGCAGCCTTCAGCGTCAGGAGCACGGAGCTCCAACTGCCTGAGCCACCAGGACGGCCCTAATATAGGTTTTTCCTTAAAAGGGTTGTACTTACCAGTATTCCATACTGGTGAATGAATTAACACAGTGAAAGAGAAATTTGTGGAGAGGAAGAGCAACCTCACCCTCCAGCTTTAGACTCAAAAATCCTGTTGCTGCCTCTGTGTCCACTATTTATTCTGGAATTTCTGTTTTTAGCAATCAAGGTTTTTGTTTTTTCCTATTAATTAACATAAAAATCATTAGTGGCAGCTTGGAGGAAATTACATTGTAGGCATCTGTACATTTTAGCTTTTTAAGAGAAAATGAACTGTTTCCAAAGACAACATTAGGAAACTCAGGGTCTTCTTGTTACTGTAATAGAAATGAGAGAGAGTGGAAAGAAATCAGGAAATATGTTTTAATTCAGGCTCTAGCATGGTAATCTTGGTCCAATCTGTTCCTTTGAGCCCCCGTTTTCTCACCTACAAAATGAAAAAATTGGACTAGAGCGGTGATTCCCCACAGAGCTCAGGGCTCGACAGAGTGTGAGGGGGAACCTCTGCACACTCCCTCAGAGAATGATAGACGTCCAGAAGGAAAGCATGTCTTTCCCAACGTCTTGCCTTCTGCGCTTTCTAAAAGGTACACCTAAGGAGAGCTGGAACCAGTGATGGTATGGTGTTTGTACGCATTGGGTGGAGGCAGAAAAATGATAAAGAATGATATGCTGATGTCTGATTAGAATCCTTATGTATACCTTTATTTTATTTTATTTATTTTTGTTTGTTTTTTAATTTTTTGGGGGAACAGTGTGTTTCTCCAGGGCCCATCAGCTCCAAGTCACTGTCCCTCAAACAGTTGTGGAGGGATTAGCTCACTGGCCCATGTGGGAAGCGAACTGGCAACCCTGTTGTTCAGAGCTCACTCTCTAACCAACTGAGCCATCCGGCCGCCCCTATATACCTTTAAATATTTCAACAGATTGCCAGATGACGCATTACAGAATAACACCACTGGTCTATTTATTTTAACTTTGTGTTTGCCATGCTATTTATTTTAGCTTTGTAAGATTGCTTTCTGACTGTTATTGCAAACCCTTTCTTCCCAGATCCCACAACCACCCCTCCATGGCACCGTCATCTCCACTTCAGTGGGAGGTTCTCAGAAAGGTCATCTGGAGGAGACGTTAAAATGGCACATTGTTTAGGCCCTACTCAGATTCAATAATAAAAAGGAGGCAGGAAATTACAATGTATAAAGATGTAATTTATGACCATAATAACATAAAGGGGAGGGACAGAACTGTATAGAAGCAGAGTTTTGTGTACTATTGAAGTTAAATTCAAACTAGTTTGTTAGAAATTTAAGATGACAGTTGTAATCCTCAGGGTAACTGAAGATGTTTCAACAAGAAGAAAATTGAACGTCATCCAAGAATGTATTTAAGTATTATAAAACTATACAACTATTTTTTTAAAGATTTTTTTTATTAGTTTCAGGTGTACAAAGCAACATAATAGACATTTACACCCGTCACAAAGTGATAATTTCCTCTCCCCCAAGCTACTACCCCTCTGACATATACCTGTTACCATTGAATATCTTCCTTACACTATACTCCACCTCCTATGACTAGATACACACACACACACACACACACACACACACACACGTTTTTCTTCTTATATTTGACCTACAATATTATTCTACTTCAGCTTTAGGTGTATAGTGCAGTGGTCAGGCATCTACACAGTCTATGACGTGATCCCCCTGATAAGTGCAGTGCCCATCTGGCACCCCACATAATCTTTACAACATTGTTGATTATATTCCCCATTCTGTATTTCATATCCCCACGACCACATTGTGTCTACTAATTTGCTCTTTCTAATCTCTTCACCTTCTTCCCCACCAACTCCCCGCTCCCTATGTACAACTATTTTTTTATGTCCCTTTAACTTAACCTTGAAATATCACTTAAGGAAATTGGTAGTGAACACAGTTTTGGCCTGAAGCAGAGAGGGCTACGGCAGTTTTTCCACCAGTTTGAAAGCATAGCTTAGAATGTACTTTCTGTTGTTTTCTTTGGATGCTTCCTACAATGTGATAACGTTCCTATTATTTAATAACCATAGTGCTTTTGTGAAAGAAAAGCAGCAAAATGGAGTTGATGTTGTCAGGAGCCATCAAAAATAGAGCTGGGCGGCCTCTGGGAAGCTGAGCCTACTCACCCCACTCCACTGCGTGGGAAAGTGAACTTGTGAACGGGGCTAAACCAAATGACTACATCCTGATACAGGTCCTGGAACAGGCTTCCCATCATTCAATTCTCTTAAATATTTTTTTCACCTAGCAGTAGACATAAGCAATTATGTAGCATAGTCTTAAGTCTGCTTGCAGGCACCAGTCACAGCTCTTTCAAAACAACTTATATAATCTTTTGTTTTTTTTTATTGGGGAACAGTGTGTTTTTCCAGGACCCATCAGCTCCAAGTCAAGCTGTTGTTTTCAGTCTAGTTGTGGAGGGCACAACTCACTGGCCCATGTGGGAATCGAAACGACGACCTGCGTGTTGTGAGCCCTGCGCTCTAACCAACTGACCCAACCGGCCGCCCTTATGTAATCTTTTTGAAAGCTCCTCTTTTTCTGTCTTTTAAAATTCTGTCTCTTTGCCCCTCCGAACACAGTCTGGACCCAAATCTGTGTCCAAATTGCTCTTGGTAAGATCTCCAAAGAAAGCTTTTGTTTGCCTTGAAGTTCTTGGTCAAAACTGACCGACATTTTCAGCATAGCCTTCTCACATTTTATAATTGTAAATGTTTTTCTCTTATTCTGTGTTAAACAGCTACACACGAACCTTTAAAAGATTGCTTGTGACCTTAATCTGCCCCAATTCCCTTTTTAAATGAAACATAGATTATTTAATATTTAAATGAGGTTTAAATTAACATGTGTGCCAGGAGCTATGATTTGGTGATTCCACTGAACCTAATTGTTCTTTTTCCTGATCAGCTTGGCTCACTATTAGCTTTTATTGCTGTGTAACAAATGACCACAAACTTAGTTGCATAAAATGCCACATATTTATCCTCCCATAGTTTTTGTGAGTCGGGAGTTGGCACAGTTTAGCAGTGTCCTGTACTAGTGTTCCAGAAGGTTGTAATCAATTTGTTGGCCAGGTGGCATTCTCATCTGGAGACTTGACTGGGGAAGATTCCACCTCCAAGCTCCCTCAAGTTGTGGGCAGAATTCGTATCCTTGTGGTTGGTTATAGGACTGAGGTCGCTGTTTTCTTGCTGGCTGGTCATACTCATAAGAGCTGCTCTACCTCTAGATGTGGCCGCCTGTCTCTAGATGTGAAAACACAGCAGTCTGTTGCTTGTTAAATCTGTCACTTCTGTTTCACAGGGTCCAGGATATATCTATGTTTCTATGGTCTGTTTCCTTGTATATCATACATGGACTATTTTGTGCTTGCTTCTTTTCTCAGTTTCTTCTCTGAACCCCTAGAAACTGCTCCTACTCCCCACGCCCACCCCTTCCCCAAGCCCTCCCTTGCAGGAACCATGGCGTCAGGCTCTCTGCACTGTTATCAGTGGTTGGAACTGAAAGAGACAAGCAGTTAGGGAATGGAGGGATAATTCCTGTGCATTATCACATACTAAGATGCACTCATATCCAGTGATGAGTATTTTTATTCTAAAGCTTTTTGAATGTAGCCTTATTTTTTAAATTATTTGTATGGACTCATTTATGATTTGAATGATTTTTAAAGCAATCATGCATATGTGGGAATTCTTGAGAAATGCAAAAATCTAATGTACTAATTTTTTTTAAATGTAATGAAGCATGTTTTACATTTAAATATTAGTGAAGTTTATGTGTGAATTTAATTCAACATCTCTTAATTTTGTTGTTTTATTTTTATTTAGAACCAGTACCTCCCCTTTTCCTGCCCAGATCTCAGACATTTTCCTGTGCATTTTCTTTTCTGGAAAATCTTGTCAGCCCGAACACTCTGCCTGCATTGCCAAATGGACATACTGGTTTTGTTTGATAGTCATGCCTACCTGGCATTCTACCACCATTTCTAAATGCTGGTGATCGATCATCTGTTCTCCATATCTGTAACTTCATCATTTTGAGGATTTTATCTAAATGGACTTGTACAACATGTAGCTTTTTGAGACTGGCTTTTTTCACTCAACATAATACCCTTGAGACCCATCCAAATTGTTATGTGTGTCAGTAGTTTCTTTTTTATTGCTGAGTAGTACTCCCTTTTCTGGATCTGTTACAGTTTGTGTAGCCGTTCAGTTGCTGATGGTGCAACTGCTTGTCAATAAAAAGGCAAATGCCCACTTTAATCATAATTCTGAATTGCTTATTTTTGTGTTAACATCTACGTTTTTATAAAGCACAATAACTAAGCTAGGTATTTTTACTGGTTAACAAGAAATATACATATGTATACATAAGATATATAAATTATATGTTTATAACTAGCAGCTGATTAAAGTCCACACCTTTATAGAAATATTCGTAACTCTTTATTCATGATCCATTTAGATCTAAGCTTTTTAAAAAAATGATATTACCTGACAGAGTAGGGCTAACCAAGTACTTCAGAAGCACTTCCTAAATCATTGATTTAATATAAAGTGATTATTTAAGCAGACACATGGACACACACGGATACACCACCACAGGCACACACATAGGCGCTCACATAGCTTCCCCCTTTTAAAACAGAATTAAACAGGAACTGCTGATTTCTCAGTTTCACTGTATTTCTGTTTCAACAGATGCTGTGTTCTATAGGAATATGCTTGAAATTGTTATAAAACACTGTACCAGTTGTCAAGACGTTCTATACATATCCAAAGTGGGCTGCAGCTGTTGCCACCACTTACTGATGCTGCTGGTGGAACCTGTTTAGACCTCTTGCTTTTAGCTGCAGGACTGAATATCTGTAATGGTTCCCTGACGGGCTCTGAACTGACAGAAACCCTTTCTGGGTGAGCTGATTTATGTGTTGGCATCAGCATCTATTGATGTCCCCAAAGGATTACCTTTTGATTTAGGTGGGTTCTTCTCCTCTTTAAACTGGGGCTTTCCCTTCATTTAAAAAACAAACAAACAAACTTTACTTTTACTCATAGTGAGTTCTTTATCATTTTCTCACTCTCACTAAAGTCAGATCACTAACAGTAGGTCTAATGCTTCCAAACATTAATCACCAGGAAAATCCTCTTCCTCGGTAATTATATCCAAATTTAAACTATCACTAGTTGTGCTGCAGTTAGAGAAATGGGAAGACTCCTTTATTCTCTTTTATTTTAGTATGGCCACAATTTTCAGTTCCCCTACTCTGATATCCCTGCACACCAGTGGAAACTGTCCCTGGGAATGCTGATATAATTTCTATATCTCTGTGACAGAACTTGTCATTTAAGGATGGAGTTTTCACTTGAAGTGGAGCATCTTCCTCAGATTTTTCAGTTTTGAACTTAGTTTTTGCTTCTAACTCCCGATTATTTTTGGATTTTTAAAGGTACAGTTAAACAGTATGATTATCATGGTCTCTGTGCGGGTGCCCAAACTTGAGTAATTGCCGGGCCTCGGTTGCTTTTATTCCTTGCCAGTGGAGTATGATAAGAAAAACAAATAAAAAGTATAAGGATTGAAAAGGAAAAAAGAAACGTCATTATCCATGGATGATACAGTTATCTACCCAAAAGAACCAAGACAAGTTATCAGGAATATGAGAGTTTAGCAAGATGACTGAATATAAATGGGTAAGTTGTATGGTATGTGAATTACGAGTATATCGTACATCCCAATATAGCTGCTATATTTTTTAAAAATCTGGTATTCTCTTTTGGAAGGGAAATGGAGCCATCCCTGCTGTCGGCACAAGCTTGGGAGCTGCAAATGCTCAGTCACAGTCCCCACTCACCAAAGCTCTACAGTCACCAGCTTTAATTGATTTTTAAAAATATACCAGGTGTATTGAGATATAATTCACACTGTATACAGTTTGCCCATTTAAAGCCAAATGATTTTTATATATGGATCTTATATTCAATTATCTTGCTAAACTCCTATTCCTGAAAATGTGTCTTGGCCATTTTGGGGGTAGACAACTCTATCATCTATAAATAATGGTATTTCCCCCCTTTTCCAATCCTTATATCTTTTCTTTCACTTATCTTACTGGACGGGCTAGGATCTTCAGTAAAATGTGGAACAGAAGCATTGATTGTAGGCATTATTGTCTCTTCCTAAGTAAAAGAGTATGCTTCTAACTTTTTAAGAAATAATATTTAAAAAAGAAAAAAAAAGAAAGAATGTTTGCTGTAGGCATTTGGTTGATACATTTTATCAGGTTAATTTATGCTTTTCTAAAAGGTTTTATAATGAATGTGTATTGAATTTTATTAAATATTTTCTTCTTTTCTTTTGTTTAATTAAAGTTTATTGGGGTGACAATTGTTAGTAAAGTTACATAAATTTCAGGTATAGAATTCTGTATTACATCCTCTATAAATCACATTGTGTGTTTACCACCCAGAGTCAGTTCTCCTTCCATCACCATATATTTGATCTCCGTTATCCTCATTAAATACTTTCTGTTTATTGAAATGATTAGTTTTCTTTTAATGCAGGGAATGCTGTTCATAGATTTTATAAATGTTAACTCCCCTTGCATTCCTGGGATAAATTCAACTAGTTTATATTATTGTGTGAAATAGAGTTAACACAGCAGGCCTGACTGTCATCCTTTGTAAAGCCTGCTTACAAGTTTGGCCTTTGGCTGGTATCTGGGAACTAGGAATTTGGGGAGCGTTCTAACTACCCTAACTAGTAAGAATGGCTCCCTGTGCCTAAACTATTTGTACAAACAATGTGGTTTATGCTAAATCCTTTTGGGAGTCTGAAATTTTTGTGCTGCTAGATGGAGAGGGTGCCTGTGTGACCAGCCCCCAATATAATCCTGGGGAACTGAGTTTTGTTTTTTTTTTTAAGATTTTTTTTTTATTGGGGAAGGGGAACAGGACTTTTTTGAGGAACAGTGTGTACTTCAAGGACTTTTTTTTCCAAGTCAAGTTGTTGTCCTTTCAATCTTAGCTGTGGAGGGCACAGCTCAGCTCCAGGTCCAGGTGCTGTTGCTGGTTGCAGGGGGTGCAGCCCACCATCCCTTGCGGGAGTCAAACCGGCAACCTTGTGGTTGAGAGGATGCGCTCCAACCAACTGAGCCATCCGGGAGCTCAGCGGCAGCTCAGCTCAAAGTGCTGTGTTCAATCTTAGTTGCAGGGGGCGCTGCCCACCATCCCTTGTGGGACTCAAGGAATTGAACTGGCAATCTTATGGTTGAGAGCCCACTGGCCCATGTGGGAATCGAACCGGCAGCCTTCGGAGTTAGGAGCATGGAGCTCCAACCGCCTGAGCTACCCGGCTGGCCCCAAGTTTTTTTTTTTTAAGGAGGGCGTAGCTCAAAGTGGCCCATGCGGGGATCGAACCCACAACCTTGGTGTTATGAGCACCGCACTCTGACCAACTGAGCTAACCAGCCCCCCTGGGAACTGAGTTCTAATGAGCTTTCCTGGTAGAGGACATTTCACATGTGTTATCACTTTTTCCTGGGGAAATGAAGGATGTCCTGGTGACACCACTGGGAGAGTACGGAATCTTGGAAGCTTGTGTTTGGTTTCCTCTGGACTTTGCCCATGTGCCTTTTTCATTTGCTTATTTTGCTTTGTACCCGTTCAGTGTAATAAATCATAGCCATGAGTGTGACTGTATGCTCAGTCCTGTGAATCTTTCTAAGAAACCATTGAATCTGAGGGTGGTCTTGGGAACTTATCTCCGACCAACACAATTATAGGTTTATTTTAAGTAGACTTTATTTTTTAGAGCAGTTTTAGGTTCAGATTGTAGTTATCATATGTTGCTGGATTTGGTTTGCATATTTTTAATACTTTTATAGCTTTATTAAGGTATAACTGATGTATAATAAAGTGCATATTATATTAAAGTGTACAATTTTATTAATTTTGATATATATATACACCCATGAAATCATCAGCACAGTCAAGATAGTTCTCCCAATAGTTACCTCAAGCCCCTTGTTAATTCATCTCTTTCTCTCCATCCCCTCACCTAAGGTAACCACTAATCTGTCACTATAGTGTGCATTTTCCAGAATTTTATGTAAATAGAATCATACAGTATATACTCTTTGTTTGACTTCTTTCATTTAGCCTACTTATTTCAAGATTCATCCACGTTATTGTATGTGTGGATAGTTGTTCCTTTTTATTGCTGAGTCATATTCTATTGTGTGAACTTTGTATGAATTATACTATAATTTGTTTACCCAAAACCTGTTGGAGACATTTGGATTGTTTCCAGTTATTGGCTATTACAAATAAAACTGCTATAAACATTCATGTACAAATCTTCATATGGGCACATGCCTTCATATCTCTTTGTTAAATATCTAGGAGTAGGATGGCTAGGCTGTATGGTTGGTATATGTTTAATTTTGTGTGTGTATATGTTTAGTTTTTAAGAACCTGCCAAACTGTTTTCAGAGGTGATCAGAATGCTTTGCATTCCTCCTAGCGTGTATTAGAGTTCCAATCGCTGCACATCCTCACCAGCATTTGGCACAGTTAGTCTTTTTGTTTATAGTCATTCTATTGGGTATGTGGAGATTTCTCATTATGGTTTCAATGTGCATTTCCCTAACAATGAATTGATGCTGCTTATCTTGCTTATTTACTGTCTTTGGTAAACCGTCCATTTTAAAATTGGGTTGTTTGTCTACTTTGTTGGATATGTATTTTGCAAATATTTTCTTTCAGTCTGTGGTTTGCCTTTTCATTTTAATACAGAACAAAAGTTTTTAATTTGGGTGAAGTCCAAATGATCATTTTTGTCTTTTTCCTTTTGTGTCATATTTAAGAAATCTTTGCAAAAACCCAAGGTCACTAACATTTTCGCCTGTTTTCCTGTACAATTTTTTAAGTTTAAGCTCCTATACTTAGGTCTATGATCCATCTTAAATCAATTTTTGTTAAAGGCAGAAATTTATTATTATTATTATTTATAGCTACCCAATGGTGTTTCAGCACCATTTGATGAAAGGATTATTCTTTCCCATTGAATTGCTTTGGCACCTCAGTTGAAAATGAAATGATCATATACTCATATGTATGGGTTTGTTCCTTAACTCTATTCTGTTTCATTGATCTATACGTCTATCTTTATGCCAATACCACATTGTCTTGATTACTGTAGCTTTATAAAAATCTTTGAAATCAGGTAGTATAATCCCTCCAGTTTTGCTCTTTTTGAGATTGTTTTGGCTTCTAGGCCCTTTACATTTCTATATAAATTTAAGAATCAGACTGTCAATTTTTATTTATTTTTCTACCTATGTTCTCAAGTGATATTGTCCTGTACTTTCTTAGATGTTCGTATTTGTCTTTAGGGTCAAGGTTATTTCTTCCCATAGAATGAGGTGAGGAGAACTCTATTTTTTCTGTGCTCGGAAAGAATTTGTGTAAGATTGTGCTAATTTGTTCTTTCAGGTTTGGTTAAACTCACCTGTAACCCTATCTGAACTTGATGTGTATTTTGTGGGAAGATTTAAAACCTCTAATCCAACTTGCTTAAAGGACTATTGAGGATTTCTATTTCTTCTTGAGTTCATTTTAATAAATGGTAATTTTTCTAGAGATTAGTCCATTTTGTCTAAGTTTTCAAATTTATTGCATAAAGTTGTTAATAGCCTTCCCTTATTATGTTTTAATCTCTGCTGGACATGTAGTTATGTCTTCCTTTTCCATTCCTAATATTTGTGTCTTCTCTTTTCTTGATCAAATTTTGCTCTTGTTATAGTTCATTAATTTTTAATCTTTATTATCTCCATTCTACTTACCTTGAATTTATTCTGTTGTTTCTTTCCTACTTCTTAAGTTGAATACTTAGCTCATTTTCACCTTTTCTCCTTTCCTAATATTAGCATTTAGGGCTATAAATTTCCTGTCCTTTCTCTGCATCCCACAAGGTAGATATGTAGTCAAAAAAACTATATGTAAAACCATAGGAATATAGTTTTAACTATTAATTTTCAATTATGATTTTTAAAATCTGTTATTTAGAAGTATTCTTTTAAAATTTCTAAACACATGGAGCTTTTAAAATGTATATTTCTTTTGTTGATCTCTAATTTAATTGCTTTGAACAGAGCATTGTAAGTATGATATTAGTTCTCTGAAATTTTTTGAGACTTTCTTTATGAGCTAGTTCTCAATGCTTTTGGCCTCAGTACCATTTTATACTTTTAACATTTTTTTTGAGGACTCCCAAAAGCTCATGTCTATGTGGGTTGTATCCATCCATATTGAAAATAGAAATTAAAACTGAGAATTTAAAAAATCTTAATTCACTTAAAATAACAAACTCATTACATATTACATATTTTATATAAAAAACATTTTCAAGAACAAAATTAGTGGCATTCTTTACCATTTTTGAAATTCTTATAACTGTCTGGCCTAATAGAAAATGGCTGGATTCTCATATCTGTTTCTGCAACTAATCTATTACTTAGGTTGAAGTATGTGAAGAAAATTTCACTTCACGCAGATACCTAGTTGTAAAAGAGTACATTAATAGCTTTTCAGATAATTGTGGATATTCTCTGGTACTACATAAAAACTTGACAAGTATTATAATAGTTTCTTTAAGGTTGATACAATGTGACATCTAAAACAGTATCAATGAATGTTTCATACTCTTGCCCTTGAATGGACCTTTTCCCTTTGCATATTTTGCTGCATAAAAGATTACCCCTGAATTCAGGGTACTAAATGTTTTATCTCATGGTTTCTGTGGTTGAGGAATTTGGGGATATGGCTTTGTTGGGCTTTTCTGCCATAAGGTCTCTCAACAGGTTGTAGTTAAGATGTTGGCTGAGGCTGCAGTCATTTGAAGGCTTGACTAAGGCTTGAGTATCTGTTTCCGAGATGGCTCACTTACATGGCTGGCAAGTTGGTACTTACTGGCTGTTAGCAGAAGGCCTTAGTTCCTTGCCATATGGACCATCTAGAGGACTGCTGGTTTCAACTGGAATGAGTGATTTAAGACTAAGACCAAGTGTACACTGCCATATCTTTTATGACCTAGCCTTTGCAGCGACACACTGTTACTTCTGCCTTATTCTATTGGACATACAATGCAGCCATGATTCAGAGTGGGAAGGTACTATACTGTAGGGAAGATGTTGAAAAAAATTTGCCTTCATTGGTTGATGTGAGCTTTTGTCTATTAGCTTTTGTCTGTTCCTATATGTGAGGTGATTTCTGTGCTGCGATCAGGGGTTGAGTAAATTCCCCCTTTGGTCTCATTCTCCCGAACAGGGGAGATATGAGATCATGTTGCTTTCTGGGTCTCATTCTCCTTAGCAGGGGAGACATGAGATGAGATTTTCTGTTTGGTCTCATTCTCTCGAGTAGGGGAGATATGAGATGATGTTTGTTGTTCTGTCTTTGTTGTGAGCTGATGGTTAGCTTAGGGTTAAAGAAATTCTTGATCAGGGGTGGAGAGAATTCCCTCTTTGTTTTGTCTGTTTCGCCCACATTAGCAGATGAAGTAAAGAAGTAGCTAAGTTATATCAGGACATCGTGACAGACACATTGCCAGCCCTTGTTGCTTATTTGGATGAATTGGCCCTTCAGCCAAATGGGCAATATTCATATCAGTAACTGCCGGACCCTCCCGGAACTGTCCATTCCTGGAGGGCTCTAAGGTCCATCTGAGGAAATATATAAGACAGACTTCAGTTGGCAGTATAATAATTATTATTTCGTCATTTGGTCATTTGTCATTGGTGATTTTTCATCACTCTAACATTTTGAAGACTTCCAGTAACGTGCAGCTTACAACACCAGGAGATGTCCTGACTTTCAGCCACGAACCTGGTGAGCGCTGGCTGGTTCCTGAACTCTCCAGTGTTGTTCCCCACGGTTAGCCTTCTTGAGAACTTGTTAGCACCTGGAAAACTTATATGCAGCTTGCAGCTTACATCAGAAGGCGTCCTAACTTTTAACAACAACCACAGCAATGACAACAGCAGCAACATTCTTCAGATTGTTAACACCTTGAAAACTTATATGCAGCTTGCAGCTTATAACATCAGAAGACACCTTGACTTCTAACAACAACAACAACAACAACAACGGCAACAGCAGCAGCATTCTTGGGAACTGGCAAGCAGCGGTGTGGGAGATGCCTGAGTTTCTCTCAGCTACAGACTTGACAAGGTTTTGATTTATGACTTTTCCAGTGTTGTTCTCTGCCAATTTGTTGAGCTTTTGGCATCTACTGTAATAGTTACTATCCTATAGAGCTTATTACTGCTGTTGGATACTCCTTACTGATGTTGTTTGTGTATTTAGCCAAGTGATTTTTGATCAATAGTAAACATATGTTGAGATCTCTTAAACTTATATGTATGTATATTCCTTTGACATGACATTGTTATCTATGTATATAGTTTAGTCTTAATCACCTTTACTTTCTGACATTAGCATATTCTATTAATTGCCTTTGTCTTTTGCTCTTACATATTGCTAAATAAATTCATTAGATATTGCTAAATAAATTCATTAGCCCTATTCTAGCGTGTGTCCCTCCTTCTTCTCCCACCCCGCCCCGCCCCCGTCATTACATATACAAATATGTGAACATTAGAAAGCAAGGATCACTGGGGCCATCTTAGAGACTGGCTACTAGAATAACTTTCCAGTTTATCTAAATGGAAAGCTGTAATGACTCTTGTAAACCTTATCTAGAAGAGTAAATTATCCACTACCTTGGAAATGTAATATGCTAATGCTTTATTCACTGTAAGAGGACTCTTCCATTTGTGCTAGGTTGATACTTCATGTGAAACCCATGTAATTAGAAAGACCATTTAAAAATGGGTTGAAATTTAATGAAGCCATCTTTTGGTTCTATGGTGCAGGAATAGTCCTTGACAGGGTGTCACTTTAGTCTAATATGTAAGGGGTCAAGAAATAGATCTGATGGCTCCATGTCTTTAAAGAGGGCACAATTTATAATCATCATGAAGGGATTTCAGAGATGTATGCTGCTTTATGAAACTCTCTATAGAAAAATCTAATGTATAAAACACAAACAGGAATGGTGTTTGAAATACAGGAGAGTTTCAATTCTTTCAAATTTGAGGGCAATCTTTTGCACTTATATTTCAGATTAAGAATTTTTAAATGTAGTGATTAGAATTGGAACAAATTAAGAGTTAATGGTGGGGGTAAAAGTGTTGGGCACAAATGCCCAGAGAATATAAATCCAAATTAAGATAAAGCATCAGGGGGCGGCCAGCTGGCTCAGTTGGTTAGAGCGTGAGCTCTCAACCACAAGGTTGCAGGTTCCAAGTTGGAGTTTGGAGAAACACAGCATTCCCCAATATTCCCCCAATAAAATTTATGAAAAAACCTAAAAAAGATAAAGCATCAGGAAATTGGAACATCCACTTGGAACATCCCTGATCTTGGAGCGGCTAGTAAATTTATCCTGGGTCCTGCTTTGGACAGTTGGAAGTCTTTCCCCTGCTCAGTGAATTCCTGGCATTACTGCCCCATGTTTTTGTTTCTACTTCTTTGTCTGTCTTGTTGTTTTGACTCTATGCAGTTTTACACACACACACACACACACACACACACACACAAAACCTTGACTCAAACCAAGCATTTTATGAATTTAGTAACTTTCCTAAGGTTTAGGATAGGGTATTTACATGAAAGGAATTCTGTCGCATGGTGTCTGTCATGTAGCTGAGGTCTTCAGCTGCTTCTCTCCAAGGACTTCTGTGTTAAAAGGAAACAGAGTCAAGAGCTTCCTTTTTGCCCTTCTTTCAGGTCCATACCCAATCTCACAATATTGCAGAGTGTGGGCCCCACACCAGCAGAATCACCATCAACTGGAAACTTGTTGGAAGTGCAAATCTTCAGGTTCCACTCTAGGCCAACTAAATCAGAAAGTCGGTGGGTGGGGCTCAGCAATCTTTTTGTAAATTAAATGTATTGGGGTGATATTCGTTAATAAGATTACATGTTTCAAGTGTACAATTCTGTAATACATCGTCTGTATATTTTGGCTATCTTTTTTTTAAAACTTTTTATTCAATATGGCTCTTGGGTACAGGTAAGAATATTTTGTTTTTAAATTTTTATTGGGGAATATTGGGGAATAGTGTGTTTTTTCCCCAGGACCCATCAGCTCCAAGTCAAGTTGTTGTTTCAATCTAGTTGTGGAGGGCGCAGCTCACTGGCCCAGGTGGGAATCGAACCGGCGACCTTGGTGTTATGAGCACTGCGCTCTAACCAACTGAGCCAACCGGCTGCCCTCAGCTATCTTTTTAACACGCTCTCCTGGTGATTCTGATGTATGCTAAAGTTTGAGACCCAATAGAAAAGACCATTAAAAAACAAAAATATTAAGGAAAAAGCAAGCCAGGGAACATTTGAACATTCATCCTACATACAGACACCTGCCACTATCTTCCTCCTGCTTTTGGTCAGGTGGGGTGTGTTGCTTCCACTTCTACAGCCAGAACAACCCCAGCCCCAAACACCTCCTGGTGTGGAATTTTAGCTGGCGGTTGATCAGTGCCGGCTGTGGCCTGTTGCTTTTCTCTTGATCCATTTTTCAGCCAGGGCTGAGGACTAGCTGTATTACAAGGCTTTGAGAGAGCTTGTGGAATGTGAGAATACACCACGTGGATTCACCCACAGAGGGATTGTGGAGATTATGGATGAATTCCTACAATGATTTGTCTGTACAGGGAATGCAAAGAGCTTGAGCTAAGGGGGAGAAAAATTGCAATGGCCTTATCACAGATCCAAGGATGGAGGAGGACATTTTAAAGGCCTGAGCTGTGCCGTAGGAATCAGGTTCGTTCAGAATCATATCTACCAATCATTTTCTTTATTGCCCTGCTTTTGGGATTGTGCCTAGAAAAACGCCCCCTGCCTTTATTTTCTTTTTTATACTTCTTTTATGTTGTTTTTTTCTTTTTTCATAAATCTCATTGGTCCACTTGGAATTTATTTTGGCTTGAAATTGCATTAAATGTATAAATTTGGAGCACACTGACATCTTTATATTGTTTTCCATTTACTACGTCTCTTTATTAAAATCTTCTGTCCGTTTTTGTACATTTGTAAAAATACCACATGTTTTCCAAGTTTAACCCTAGATAATTTTTTTTTTTTTGCCATTGCAAATGGCATCTTGTATCCATTATATTTTCTAACAGGTTAGAGTTGGAGGAAAGCCATTGATTGTTGCAAGCAATTGCTGTATTTTGTAACTCACCACCTTGCTGAACTTTGAGTTCCTATAGTTTTCAGGTGATTCTCTTGAGTTTTACTCCTCTCACCTACAGGACATGCTTCTCCATTTGTGTCCAGGATATTGCACTGCCATGCTCCTCGAAGAACACACTCTGCTGCCTTTTTTTCTTCTTCTTTTGCTCTAGACCTTTGCTTTCTCCAAGCTTCAGTCCTCCAACCACTCAACGCATAGTCTCGTCCTCAGAGAATTCATCCCCTTTTTAAAAAGTTTCAGCCTCAATGCCAGTGGTTCCCAAGTCTGTTTTGAGCCTTGACCCCAATTCTGAATGTCCGGATTTTCCTAGAACCTCGTAAAATCTGCTTACCTAAAATTGAACAAATTGGCTACTCGAGGATTCCTTTATGCCAGCGGTGACATCCACTTCATAGCTGCCTAGGTTTGAATTTTTAAAGTTTTTCTTTGATTACTTTTTCTTTGTTTCCCATTTCCACTTAGTTATCAAGTCTTCTTCCTTGCAAATGTCCCTTACTCATCTATCTTTTCCTTGTAGTCACACTGAGTCTAGGTCATTTTGATCTCTTGTGGACCATTACAGACACCTGGGAACTGGTTTTCTTGCTCCCAATCTCCCCCTCATTGATTGTTTCATCTATTCATCATTCATTGGGCTCCTCCCACGTGCCAGTAGTTATACAAGGTGCTAGGAGTTTACAGAGAGATGACTGGGGCTCTGCTCTCCACGAGTTGGGATGAACGGGGTAAACAAGTAACCCCACAATCACAATACTGTGTGGTGTGTGCCATGGCACCAATCTAACACCAGGTGCCACCAGAGTATAAAAGAGGAAGAACTAGGGACAGGTCTGGGGTGTAGGTAATGTTTGAGCTGAGTCTTACAGGCTTAGAGTGAATTGACCAGGAACCCAGGTCTCTGAAGTTAACTCTTTTTTAAATCAAACTCTTCTCTGGGCAATTTTTTTCCATCTGAAAGCAAATTTTCCATATACCTAAATTTTTTATAGATTGTAAGTCTCTTAAAATGTTATTTTCACATTTCAATCATTGTAATTTAAGCATAGAATCAAATTTCAAGCTGCCAAGTGACTATATTTACTAAACAACTAAACCTCAGGTATAAATTTGCTAATCTTTCCCCTGCCACAGCCGTCTGTCTAGTCATATCCCAAATAGGTTACTCCCTTGATTGTTACGATAGCATTTTGGAGATCAACAAGGTTTTCATAGATTTGATGCTGTCCTACCCCATCTACAGACATGTAATTCGACAAAGTTGGGTTTATTAACCCATTGCAATGAGGGAGGTGATACACAGAGAGGATAGAGTGAATATAAGATTTGGGGTGGAAGGAGGAGGTAAGATTTAAATGAGACCGTATCTGGACAGTCTAAAAGCTGAACAGGACTCATGTAAAGGGGTCAACGTCAGGTCTAAACTCTGAAATGGCCCCAGAGCATTGTTTCCTTGGAAATCTACAAAGTTTAAATGCGGAACAGTGTTTTTCTGAAGCTTTGCACCTGGGTTGTAAATCAAGACTGCTTCGCCGTGTCAAAATGACTTGGATTCTCCAGTCAGGAATGGAATGTTTCATTTCTCCTGATATAATTTCCAACAGCAAACTTTCTGATCTATGATTTTAGAGAACACAAGCTTTCTGTGAGGTAGAAAGCAGTAGTCACGCAAAGAAGGGGGTCGTTTTGATAGTTTACTATGGCACTGGGAGAGACATTTTTCTTGTTATTTGGCCCCTACCTTCATCTGTGCCTGTTATCCTAACCTGGGCAATGGCAAGGCAGGTTTTTAATTTTCTCAGTCCTACCACATTTTGACTCTTTCAATGCTTACATTACAATAAAGAAGGATCTGTAGACAAAAGGCAGAGGGTTCTGATGAAGGTGAGTGCTCCTCAGGAAAGCCTGTGCTTGGTGGGCCTCCCGCTCCAGGCATTGTGTCACCTGCTGATCTGTGCAGTGGTAATGGCATTGTATACAATCATCTGTCAAGTAGCTGGGCTGTGAGCTTCTTGAGAGCTTCTGGGCCTTTCAAAGTTTCCATTTGTACAGCATGTAATGTTGAGGGAACGCACAGATGAGTCATCAGGGTTGCTCATCTGTAAGTGTTTATAATCTGCCACTCTTCCAACATATCCAAGGTGGGGGTGGCAAAGCGCACCTGTCCCCAGAATCCTAAAGGCTGTAAAAGAGCTTTGGACTCCTGGTGTTGCTTAATCAGTGAAGAATGTGGGGGTCGGGTGGAGATGGGGGGAATTTGCATATGTGTCAAAATCTGCTAACTGGAATCTTCTTGCAGAGCCTTAAGCCATGTTCTGATCTTCTTGCAGAATCTCTGGCCCAGCGTTTCAAAGCAGGGCTTCTTTTTCAGCAGTGGAGGTGTGCCACCAATGCCCCTCCTGGAATAGCTGCCATGGGAAAGTGTGATGATGCTCTTCCCGAACACCTTTAAGCAACATGCAAACAGCTAAGCAATAGTCATGGATTTTTCAACTCACAGAGTTTAAAAGAAGCAGTATCATATTTAAACAACCTTTTAGTCTCTTCAATTACCTTCACTGTTGTGTGATCCATCTGTGTTGTCCTAGGAGTAGCCAACACGAGTCACTTTAAAGGCCCTCAAGTCCAGTCACTTTTTCTTGGGTTTTTAAATTGCCAGATGGGGTGTGTTTAACTCAGGATTCTTAGCCACATGCAGAAATGCCAGCTTGGCAGGGCTCTAGGCACTAAGGCTAGAATGACTTCCTTCTCTTTTTACTGTAGTAAGCTGCTTTATAAAGTAACTTCCACTTGTAAGTGTTCAGCTTCTGGTTCAGAATTATTTAACGGAATTAAATACAGTGGTCCCTACTTATTAACCATCTGCATCCACAATGTAACCATAATATACCAGTTGCCAAGGCAGTTTTCTGCTATACAGTGACATGATCAATAATTCATAGGAGCATCAGCGTCTGTCAGAATATACCTTGTGCCTTCGGTAGCTTGTACCTGGAGATCCCAAGAGACATTTCCAAGGAGGATCCAGACTTGCTCTGAAAGTGCTCTTTGCCAATATGTCTTGAAGAAAAGAATGATTTTCATCTTTAGGTAATGAGTAAAACTGCCATGTATCATGGCAAATAGCTTAGAATTTTTTAATTTTATTTTCGTCAAGTTACTATATAAACTGTTTTAAGAATAAAATAGTACTTAAATGTAATAAAATGGCGTTTCCCTCCTCCAACTGTGATGCTGCTACAGAGGCACCGCCTTCCAATTTAGTTGTTTTTTTCTGTTATTCACTTCCTTTATCTAAATAATATGTTTATACTCTGAGTTCTTGATTCATCAACTTTAGAGAATCGAGTTTACTTTCTATATGGGCCACAAGGATCTGGAGCTCTCCTGTACCCTGCCTCCTCTCTCCATATGAATATAGCACAGACTTTCTTTTTAAAATCAGTATGGAGTGACTACATTATTTTGGCTAAGTGATGTAAGGGTTACAATTCCTTTCTGCTACATTTTGTTTTTCCTGGAGTTAAAAATTGCCTTTATTCATTTATTTAATTTTCTTGAACAGCTAAGCAAGTCTTCCCCCATCTTCTAACTGCTTCTTAATGAGTCATTCCCCATGGTCAGACCTATCAAATAATCCATCCCTTCCATGTGTTCCTAGAAACCACGCAGCTGGAGTCCTCCATCTTACTCTACTCTCTCTAGCTCTGCTGTACACTTGCTGTTTTGGGACTTCCCTTTTGCCATAATGTGGGGAATTGTCTTTGTTTCTCTCCTACATTGGATCTTCCTGGATTCTGTGTCTTACTCATTTTTAGCTTACTCCCTCTTTTTTTTCTTTTTGTTGCTCGAGCATATCCTTTAATACCTGAGAAAGGGTGTATGGAGCCTAATGTGTAAAAATGGCTTTATTCTTTCGTCAAATTTAATCGAAACTTTGGCCAGTTAAGAATTTTGATGAGAAATAATTGCCACTAAGGTCTTGCCCCTGCTTTTCCTTCACTCAGAATGTTCTTCCTTTACCTCTCATCATTCTCCATGAAGCCTTCCCTGATCCACTTCCTTCCCGAGTCATCACATGTTACTCCCTCCTATGTGCTTCCACCATTTCGTTTGTGCCTGTTAGACTTATTGCATTCAGCCCCTTAGCTTGTCGTCTGGTGGAGTCTAAGACCTCTCCGGGCAAGACGATATCATTCTCATCTCATAATTTTAGCATGAGTCTTGTATTGAAATGTACTAAAAGCTCATTCTAAAAGGCTAAAAGAATTAGAAATTGAAGCATTCTTTGGGGATCTAACCTGAAACAACAAGAGGTAGCGATAGTTAACATTATTAACATTACCGAGGAGTTGATTTCTCAATTTCTAGGTTATCTGGGCACCTTATTAAAATCTCCCCCTCTCCCCGCCCCTGCCATGTAGATGGCTTTTCAGCAGCTTCATCCCTTCCAGATTAGGGTGAAAGGGAACTGAGAGAAAGATGACTATAAGATTTGTTGCTATTTAGTAATTAAAAAAAAAATTAAGTGTTTAATTACAAAAAAGGTTGAACTTGAGATTTTAGATTCCGTTAATGTTACTCATGTATTCCTATCCCTCACTGGCACAAATAATCAAGATCTAATTGCATGTTGCCAGATGCATCTTTTGTTTATTAAGCCTCTGAGACGCTAGCTCCAAGCTCTTTCTCCCTGATACCCGAAACAGGTAGAACACTGTGACACTGAGACCTAAAAGGAATCTAAAATTTAAAATGAACATGATAAATTTGAGTGTCACAAATGAAAACACCCACAAAGTCTAACTCTGATTGACATTCAGATAGGTGTGGTTAACTTCAAAGTAGAAAACTCATTAGAAAGAAAGATTCTGTGCTAATTCAAAACGCAAAAACAGCAGTTTGTTCATCCCATAGGATGCCTGTATAATCAGTCCAGGCTGCCTACTTCCCAGTGCTGAGGAGATGTGGGCGGCCAGCTGGCTGGACTCTTCTTGAGAAGCTTTCATCTGCGACACAAACTTTCCTGGTTTTCTTCCTGTGTCTCTGGCCTTTCCTCATCAATCTCTTGTTGGTTCTTCCTCCTTTTTCAGACATACTGTGTTTCCCCGAAAATCAAACCTAGCCAGACAATCAGCTCTAATGCGTCTTTTGGAGCGAATATTAATATAAGACCCAGTCTTATTTTACTATAATATATAAGACCCAGTCTGGGTCTTTACTGTAATATATAAGACCCAGACTGGGTCTTATATTAATTTTTTTCCCAAAAGATGCATTAGAGCTGATTATCTGGCTAGGTCTTATTTTCAGGGAAACACGGTATATGTTGGAGTTTCCTGGCCCCAACCTCCCTCTCTCGGCTCCGGACGTATACACCCATGGCCCACATGCTTGCTTTACTCTGATGTCTCGTAGGCACCTCAAACTCATCATGGCCACAGGGGTCCCTGCTGTTCCCCTCCCACCTCTGAATACTTTACCTGGACAACTTCTATTTATCCTTTAGGCTTCTCTTTATTTATTCAACAAATACTGACTGAATGCCTAATATGTGCTTAAGTGTCCCATCCTCAGGGAAGCCTTGGCTGATGTCCCAGATCAAGTTTAGGGATCCTTGTTGCCAAGTAAACCATGTTCTTCCCCGTAGAGCACTTATCACAATGGAAGTTACATGATTTTTTTCAAGTATATCCATCCCTCTAAACTTAAGATCCACTAGAACAGAGCCAATGTCTATCAGTGTATCCCCAGTGCCTAAGACTGTGCCTGGTACATAGTAGGTGCTAAATAAATGTTTGCAGAATGCATGAACATAGAAGGATTTATTGGGATTGCTTATAATCTAGCTGAGAAAAGATAATTTTTCACATGCAACAGATGTTTACAAAGCACCGTTGACAAGGAAGTGGTTAGACTCCGTGACTTCTAAAGTCCTATCCAACCCCGAGACTCTGTGATTCTCAACCTCACCTCCAAGCTAACATACAGCAGCACTCTGTACATTCTGAGGTATCGCAAAGCGAAGGCATGATCAGACTTGGGTATGGTTAATTCCAGAATATTTCCTAATCCAAATAGATGAACTTAAACTCCACTTAAAGCAAAGTCTCTCAATCTGAGTGCTGTTGACATTTTGGAGCTAGATGATTCTTTCTGTAGGGGGGCTGTCCTGTGCATTGTAGGATATTTAGTATCCATGGCCTCTGCCCTCTAGATGCCAGTAGCATCCCTCAGTTCTGACAACCCAAAATGCCTCCAGATATTGACAAATATTCCCTGGGGAGCAAAATCACCCCTGAATGAGAACCACTGACTCGTAGGAGGAGAATAAATTTCATTGCCTGAGGAAGAAGCTTGCTAGAGGATGCTATTAACAAAGGCACTAAGTCCGGAATGAGCATAGGAAATGCCAAGACTCTCCTGATTGAAATGGGAAGAGCTGGGATGGATAGTTGGTCAAGCTAGGGAAGAGACCTGACTTCTGTTTATAAAAGGTGGTTTGGGGGCATCAATATATATTTGAAAAATGCAAGTTCTGTGCAAGTAAAAAGTATGAAAATCAAGGGCAGCCTACTGACGAAAGAAAGTGACAAAATGAGCTCCTTGGGGAATGGGTGGTGTTCCTTGCTGGGCTGGGTGTCTCCTTGTCTGGGCTCCAGTGGCCCCCACATGACATTTCACCAGAGCAGTTACATCCAGGAAACCACCCCTCAGACGAGACCCAGCGCTCTTCAGGGCCCAGGGGAAGCTTACCCAGCAGAGCGTCTGCCCAGCACATTGACGAAGTTCATTAAATGAGCTCTTAGCTGCGCAGACCTGGGATGGATGAAGGAAAAAGCCAACAGGAAAGGCAAAAATCTAGTTTGTTGGTTTGATGTCTGTCCTATTAAGTACATAGAATGATATCAGTAAATCAGACACTTGCTTTTTTTTTTAAACAACAGTTAGTCATCGGATTTTCATACCTTCCAATATCTATCTTTATCCTAGGCTGGAACAGGAAGGAGAAGGTGATTATTTCCGGCTTAATTAGTCATGACTCTTAAGTGTGTAAGTATGACACATTTTATTGTTTTTTTTTAATCAGGGGATGATATCACTAAAATGTTCATATTTTTAAAATGACTTTCCCCCTGCAACCTCCAATATAAGTATAACATGCCACTATTTTAAAAATATTTTTAAAAAAATTTTATTCCTAATAGCAGTGACTTTGGGAAGCTGTGTGCTTATATTTTCTGATGTGATTGTTGCTAAAGTATTCTTAGAGCACTTCATTCTTTTATTTATTCCTTCAACAAACATTTGTTGAGAATTTGTTTTGTCCAGGCACTGCTGGGGACACAAAGATGAGAAGTCCTAGGGCTTGTCCTCCAGGAGCTCAATGAATGGTGACAGTGCAGTGACAGTGACAAGGCAGGTAGCAGGTGCTCTGGGGGAGAGGTGAACCAGGTGCTGTGTCCTTGTTGGGGGAGGGAGGACTGCTTGGGGTCTGAAGGAGATGGTGAAGGGAGCATGACGGAGGAGGCTGGCGAGCTGACTCTTGAAAGGTGAGCTGGAAGCCCCAGGAGGATCAGGAGTGGGGGCTCAGGTGCTTCCCAGCAGAGGGAATAACAGTTCTTTTATGTAGAGAGAAGGGAGTGAGAGAGAGTGTGTTCCACAGAGAATAGTGAATTGTTCAGGGTGTGTGGGGGAGAGACGGCAGAGCAGAAGTATGAGGAACCTTGCTCATCATGCTGAGATGACGAAAAATCATAAGAAGATTCTTAGGAAGTTCATTTTGGCATTAGTGAGGAAGGATTGTGTTTGGGGACTGATAGGTCGGCTGATAAAGGAACGTGCATGATCATGCAAGTTACGAAAGTTTATTAAGAGAAAGTCTATTGGGCTGAGCAAAAGATGGCTACAGCCTGGGCTGCACGTCTAAAGGAGACTTGCAGCCCTGAGGGAGGGGGTGAGGAGGGTTTTATTTATAAGCGCTGTGCTGACAGGGTAGCCTCGTTTGAACAGAAAATGTTGAGTGTCTGTAAGCCAGTAGCTGTGTTGTGGCGTTTTCTTTATCACAAGTTTGGCTCTGTCTGCAGGTGCAGGCCAACAGACATTTTGTTGTTTTCTTGCAGACATGGCTCTGTCTGTACGTCAAGGTCTCTGACATTCAGAGACCTAACTGGGGCACGTCAGCAAGATGAGGTAGGAAGTCAATACTGCTCATCTGCACAACCTGGGGTGGGGGGCACCGTGGGAGGTGCCTGGGAGAACAGGCACACCCCTTCCCAAATATCTAGAGGGAGTGGAAAAGCTTTTTTAACTCTCAGAAATGTGATAGAACTATCCAGTTTGTGAACCGTATGTGTACGTGGTGAAACATAGCCCGCATTTCCACATGTTCTGCCAGAACATAACAATTGAACATTTTCTATCAGGATAGAAAATGACAACCTGGTTTTCCCCACCGTCCCCCTAACCAAAACCATGTTAGCCATGCTGCACCTTTCATTCATCCAGGTGAGAATCAATAGTTAACCTGAGTGAGTGGCCAGGACAATGGAGTCATTCAGTGGCTAGGGAAACAATTGTAGACGTTGGCCAATATTTTAAGGTGAAGGTAGGGGCTGATGGAGTAGTCTGAGATCATTTTTATATTTCCAGCTTGGTCATTAACTCTTTTATTTTTAAACTTGTATTTATTTTAAGTGTGTTTTTCCAGGACCCATCGGCTCCAAATCAATAGTTGTTTCAATCTTGTTGTGCTGGGCGCAGCTCACATTGGCCCATGAGGGGATTGAACTGGCAACTCTGGTGTTACGAGCATTGTGCTGTGACCAACAGAGCTAACCAGTCACCTGGTCATTAACTTTTTTTTTTTTTTTTTACTTTATTGGGGAACAGTGTGTACTTCCAAGTGTGTGACTTGGCTTTTTTTTCCAAGTCAAGTTGTTGTCCTCTCACTCCCAGCTGTGGAGGGCGCAGCTCAGCTCCAGGTCCAGCTGCCGTTGCTAGTTGCAGGGGGCATAGCTCACCATCCCTTGTGGGAGTCGGAACCAGCAACCTTGTGGTTGAGAGGACGCGCTCCAACCAACTGAGCCATCTGGGAGCTCAGCGGCAGCTCAGCGGCAGCTCAGCTCGAGGAGCCGTGTTCAATCTTAGTTGCAGGGGGCGCTGCCCACCATCCCTTGCGGGACTCGAGGAATTGGACTGGCAACCTTGTGGTTGAGAGCCCATTGGCCCATGTGGGAATCGAACCGGCAGCCTTCGGAGTTAGGAGCATGGAGCTCCAACCGCCTGAGCCATTGGGCCGGCCCTGGTCATTAACTTTTAATATTGCCTTCTGAGTGCCTTTATAGGTCAACAAGATCAGTCCCATTATTTTTTTACTTATTCCATAGAACATGAAGGATGATTAATTTAGCTGTCCTTTTTACTTATCCTACAGAGCATGAACGAGTGTAGGAACCTACAGGAATCACTAGATTCTCCTCCAATTGCCTTTGGGATATTTACAAAAAGTGACCTACTTTCAAAGGATAAGGTGATAAGGTTTACCCCAGTAAGGATTTGCAAGAGTATATGCCCAAGCTCTGTCCTCATCTTTAAGATGTTTTCTTCTTTTCTCTGGAACTGGGAAAACATTTCGTAACGGGAAAAATTTGGTGACAGCTCTGTCTTTAACTGAGCTCGTGTGCTTGCTGTTCTGAAGAGGTCCTCCATGCCGCTGGCTCAGGCAGTGTCCTGTCTGGAATGTCTCCACCTGGCCTGCTCCTCCCCAACTCCGACTTCAACCTGGGCAATCACACACACCCTTTGAGTCCCAGGTCAAATGTCACCTCTTTAGTCTTCCTGACACCCTCACATCGCAGGCAGGAAAAATCCTGCCTCTTCCAGACTGTTTTCTCCAGTGGACTGTGTACTGTTTTCCTGCAGGCCCTGCATGCCCATCTTCGAGTCACCGTCCATCACACATCTGGACACAGCATAAGTCTGATTCATTTGGTTGAGTAGTAGAGGATTCAGAAATGTGGTCACCAATGTTCATTCTGCCTGGGAAGGCTGGCACTCAGTCCATCATGAGGAGGCTACATGGGCTGCCCAGCCAGGGGGCAGATGTCCTGGCACCTGGCAGCAGCATAGGTGGGCATCAAATGGAAGCGGGTTCAGGGCGAGGATTACATCCTGTGGCAGGTCTAGCGGGAAGAGCTAGACAGGGACTAAGACAGAGACTTGGCGTGGATTTGGTGGTGGGGAAGGAAAGGGGCTACGGGGGGGGGGGCTTAGGAGGGGTCTTAGGGACCAGAGCCAAGGTGTTACCCAAACTGTGAGAGGAAAAAAAAATCAAGCGGTGAGCCACACTGTTGGCATAGAGAGGCTGTCACTACATCTTGGAAGAGAAGGGAATCATTAAATTTGAGAAGGAAAACTTAAGCTGGGTCTGGAAGAATATGATTTGGACATTTAGAAGCAAGTGGGAAAGAAATTCCAGGCACAAAGGTGGGAGCAAGCCTGTAGCTGTTTACGAATGGAGAGGCCATTTGTGAGTGTGCGGCCAATCGCAGGTATGAGGCTTACAGCAACCAGGAGGGCTCAGTCCAACTGTGAATATTCCAGAAAGGATGCCAAAGGAGCCTGTACCAAATGTAGAAGGAAATAGGGGACGCCTATGCTTGTTGAGCAGAAGCAAGGGTGAAAAGGACAGCCCTGTGTTGGGGAGATGGTGTGAGCAGTTGATTGAAACCTGTGGATCCCGGAGTCCTAGGATTTCCAGGAGACTTTGATAATCAAGTCTGAGCAGAAGGGGAGGCTGTGGCCAGGTTTTCCAACTCGAATCTCAACTGGTGTGTGTGCTGGGGATACCTGAAACCAACATACGCAGAATTGCCATCTTCCTGGAACACTGGATTAATTTTGGGAGATTTGGGGAAAAAAATACTTACATATTGAAAGAAATGCAGATATATATTTTTGTAGTAGAATGCAAATTTAGAATGAAGTTTTAAATAAATGTTGTACCTGGGCTTCTGGCTGGCCCCTTCAGGTTATACCCGGCTCCTCGCTTCAAGGGAGAACTCACTCCCTTGTCTCTTGGGGTAACTTAATGGCAAAGGGTGAGAGGACTGGTGGAGATATTCTTCGTGGGGGTGATGGGATAAGTAAGGAGACTCACAGACTTGTCACGGCAGCAGCTGAAGGTGAGGGGCTGGCACTGACTGGGGCAGCAGAGCCAGGAAATCCCCATCTATTTTGTGCTAACTTTCCTCCCAGGGTCATTGGGTCAGGACTCCCCTAAAAGAAAAAAAGGAAACTCAACTTTGGATATCACCCACTAGTGTCGTTTTCATACCATATCTGAATGTTAATTTATGCCGCATTAAAAGCTTTCCCTACTTTATGTGTTGGAGGAATGGAAGTTTTTAGGAATCAAAAATTCCTGTTACTTAGAAGTCACACTTGTGGACCTAGAAATAGATGGGGAAAGGATTGTTGTTAATGCAAGCAGATGTAGTCAGGCACTTTTAGAGAAGCTAATTTAAAGTTTTCCCTGGATTACTTACAGACTTAGGCTGGAGTGAAGTAGTTAAAATGAGAACAATTTAAAGGGTGATACTGCAGGGCATATACTTTGTCGATGAAAGAAATTCCAAACCTAAAGAAAGAGTTTATTATGAGCCAAGGGATTTGAGGCTAGTCCCAGAAGCAAAATCTCAAGAGACTGAGAAAATGCTCTGGAGAATAGCAGTTTTACAGTTTACTTTATACATGAGAATCAAAGGAGAAGATGTAAGAAAGGTTACATGAAATCCATTGATGGTGGCAGACTAAGGAGATGGGAGAAAGCAAAGCGATGAAATCTCTAGGGTTGGATAAAAAGTAAAATCAAGACATACTTCTTCTACACTGGTGGGTGCAGGATAGTTAACGTTTCATATACTAAGTTCACAGATGTGTGGACCAAAAAAAAGGGTTTTATGGAAAGTAACCTCACAGGGTGATCTGATCATAAATTCCTAAATGGGCAGGTCGTGGTGGGTAGTCATGCCCCAGTTCTATAACTTATTTAGTGAAAGGTCTGAAGCCAGCCCTGTCCATTGTTCTTGTGCATCTAGGTTGGCACACCTTTGAAACACCAGAAGTAATAACCCTCGAAGGGAGTATTAACCTTCAAGAGAGCACATCGTCCTTTCGATCGTAGTTGTGGAGGGCACAGCTCAGCTCCAGGTCCAGTTGCCATTGTCAGTTGCAGGAGGCACGGCCCACCATCCCTTGTGGGAGTCAAACCACAAATATTTGGAAAAAGTCTTGGAAGTACACACTGTTCTCCAATAAAGTCCTGTTCCCCTTCCCCAAAAATAAAATAAAAAAAAGAAAAGAAAATCTAACCCTTATTAAAAAAAAAAGTATTAAAAAAAAACACACAAAAAAACAGAGCACATGGTCTTGTTAACTAACCTGTAATCCAATTCCCACCTTGCTTCCTCCCATCTTCCTTACTGTCCTGTCCCCTCCTTAATTTCAAATACATAAAAGAAGCTTCAAAATAGTTATTCTCCTGAGCATTCGAGGTCTTGTTCCCTGGCATATGTTGTCAGTTTGGCTCAAATAAACTGTTACAAAAATTCTTTACAGGTTTGGACATTTCTTATATTGACAGAGGTATGCAGATAAAAGATAATAATACAGAATGTTGAGGTTGTCTTGCCCTGTGCCAGGTATGGAGAACAGACCACTTTGACATTGTAAGTATGTTATTCTACTGTGTTTCCCTGAAAATAAAACCTAGTTGGACCATCAGCTCTAGTGCGTCTTTTGGAGCAAAAATTAATATAAGATCCGGTTTTACATTATATTATATTATATAAGACCTGGTCTTATATTATAGTAAAATAAGACCGGGTCATATATTAATTTTTGTTCCAAAAGACGCATTAGAACTGATGGTCTGGCTAGGTCTGATGTTTGGTGAAACACGGCTAGATGCACAAAAAAGTGGACAGGGCTTGTTCACAGTAGAGATTAATCTATCACATACACCTTAGGATGTGACTCCCCACCATAAGTCAGTTAGGATTTTTTTTCTAATGATCAAAATATTCTGGGTCGTTACTTTTAGTTATTGAGCTTGTCAAGCTTGCCAAGGTAGTCCCTTTCTGTTCACAACTTATTTTACCCATATTTTTCTAGGAACTTCAAGCTTTCTGCTCCTCTCCACTACTATTATGAATGATCACAACGGTATTGCATGTTTATAAGAAAAGCTAAAGAATGTAGAATTATGTAAAATAAAAAGTGGTCTCTTATCTTCTTCCTTCAGTCTCCCTCCCCTCAGGGTTAGTAGCTGTAACTGTTTTGTATTTTTTAAGGACACACTGGGATTATCTGAGTCACCAGATAATTTTCCAGCTTCTGGAAGACAACAGAGAACATAGTAATGTTATAAGCCTTCTAGATCTTTCTCTTTACAAACATCATCCATTCAACATATATCTGAGCATCTACTGTGACCTCCATGCACAGACCAGACAATGATATCATGGCCTATATACTGTTAAAAAAAGAAACAAGGGGCTGACTGGGTGACTCAGGTGGTTGGAGTTCCGTGCTCCTAACGCCGAGGTCGCGGGTTCCATTCCCACATTGGCCTGTGAGCTGCGCCCTCTACAGCTAAGATTGTGAACAACGGCTCTTCCTGTAGCTGGGCTGCTGCAGGCTGCTGCAGGCTGCTGTGCTGCCCTGTGCTGCCAGGAGCAGCCTGTAGCCAGCGAGAGCTGCAGTGAGCTGCTGTAAGCAGCAAACCGATGACTGACAACCGACTGCCTCAGCGGGGCTGAGGGTGTGGGGGAGGGGAGCTCAAGGCTCAAGGCTCATAATACCAGCATGGGCCAGGGAGCTGCGACCTACACAACTAGACTGAGAAACAACAGCTTGAACCAAAGTGGGGTGGGGGGAGGCAGAAGAAAGGGGAAAAAAAAAGAAACAAGAGGCCAAAATGGAGTCACTTTTGCTAAGCCGAATCACCAAATCAAAACTTAATAGCTAACCTAATTGCAGTTTCAGCCTCTCCCAGGAGTGGAATTTTAAACCAATCAATCTGGAATTTCCTAATCAACTCTAGTAAACTAATTTGCTTGATAAGACTCCCTGCCTTCCCCAAAGGAAGATGTCCTTGGGGGGTGGGGTGGGGTTGGGGTGGTGGTGGGGTGAGAGGGAGTGGGGGTGCGGGGGTGGGGAGGAGTGTCCGCGGGAATAATTCACTCTATAGTTATTCAAGTTCTTAGTTCCACCTTCTTTCTGCTTATAAAAACCTTCCTTTTTGTACATCTCACGGGACCGCCCTTCTAGCTGCTACATGGAATGCTGGCTGATTTATGAATTACTGAAAAACTAATTATATCTTCAAATATACTCAGTTGAATTTTGTTTTTCAACAAGTCTTTTCCCTGCAGCTGCACCTCTTAGACATCATTCCATTTTAGTCCAAAATGGACCTGACTCAACTCATTTCTTTCAAAAGCTAGTCCGTATGAGTGTATCTTGATTTGTCTTATCCCCTATATGTGTACCTTTATGTGGCCTGGCTTTTCACCACTACAAATGTAATAATAACGGGGGCATTTCACATTCTCAGCCGCCAATAGGAGGCGTCCTGCCTCCTAGGAAGAGCTGGTCTGGTAAAAGCCAGGCCCAGAGGGTGGATGCCAGCCTCTGGGCCTGGCTTTTTAAGATGAGCCACGAGATTTCCTAAGTAGCCACCTGGGAGGAGCCACAGTGTTGGCCAGAGGCCCAAGTGAAGAGGCAGATCTTTGGAGGATTTGCCAGTAAATGTCAGAAATGTGACGTCCCACTTCTCTTCTTGCCCACCTCAGATGAGCTGCAAAAATCCCAGTGTTCTCCCTGTGCCTGGATTCCTGGTGGAAGCCCCACAAAGGGGCGGTCTTGTGTTGAGATGGGTGCTGGTAGAACCTAAGTCAGTCTGCACGGGTGGGCCGCTTGCTGGGTCCTGTAAACAATGCTTATGGACATCTGCCTCTTGGCACGGCTTTATTTCCTTATGGCAAATTCCCACAAGTGAAATTTCTGGTTCTCAAATAGGTTGCCAAATCACCTTTTGGCAGCTATAGCAATTTATACCCCCATTAACAGTGATTCAAGTCGTTCTCCGATCCCCACCCCACCTAGGACAACAATGACTATTAGTCTTTTTTACCTTTGCCAATCTGATAGGGGGAAAATGTTATCTAATAATTGCTTTAATTTGAATTTCTTTAATTATTGCTGATGTCTAGCATCTTTTCATGTTTACAGGTTGTATTTCTTTGAAACATTTGTTCATTTCTTTTGCCCATTTGAAAACAAGTTTGTCTTTTTTCTTTTTTAGTAGTAAAGTGGGTTTTACTAAAGATTCTGTACTTTAGTAAAGTACAGAGTCAGGAGGATTTATGTCACTAGTTTACCTTTTTACCTTTTTTAGTAGTAAAGTGGGTTTTACTAAAGATTCTGTACTTTAGTAAAGTACAAAGTCAGGAGGATTTATGTCACTAGTTTACCTTTTTTATTGTTGGCTAGTAAGACTTCTTTATATATTATTAGGCATATTGGCTCTTTGTCATATATGCTGTAAGCTTGATGAAGGCAAATTATATACGGCTAAACCAGATTATTTTAATGAGTATTCTCGAGTTTCTTTTCCTTTTCTACAGCCTCTTCCACTTTCTATGTAACATAATCATGTTTAATATAGTTTTCAATAATTTAAATTTGAAATAGAGCATTATAAAGGTATTAAGTCACACTTTTCCAAGCAAAGTGTGAAACCATGAAAATCTTTCCAAATTACAGATAATCAAGAATCCCGTATTCTAACACTAGTGGGGTTAGCAAATTTACCTGCATTTAAGTTTTGCTACATGGCATTTCTTCTTTAGCAGATAAGCAAAAATAAAGGCTGCACTTTGTCAGGCTCTGTCTTGAATTCATGTGTTAAGTTATAGAAAGTCTTTAGGAACACATCCTTTGCTCAAAATGCAACAGTCCTGTATCCGAAATAAAATCTTTTAAAAAGAATTTCTTAGGAATTTCTGAAGCTTTTCTTATTTTTGAGTTTTGGGCAAAAGATTTATTTGTTTTCTTGTCTTTAGATGTATTGACACTGGTTTAATTTCAGTATTAGTAGTCAACTAGCATAAAGATTTATTTTGGGAGAGTATCAGATAGACCAATTCCTAGAACTGGTTAGGGCAATGTCAGATATTCCAGCTTTTCTTGTACGTATAATTTATAAAATTCTAATGGGATGACATAGTGTGTGACATAATGATACAGGGCCTGTGGGGCATCTGTTCCAGGTGGGGTTGGAATTCAGCTCCAGGAAGCTCAGCTTACTAGCATTAATGACAGAAAACACTAATTAGCGTTAAAAAGCAGATGTGCAATCTAAGCAAAGAGTTAGAAACCACCTTCATCTTAAGTTCTGAACGAGCCCTTCTGAGACCTTAAATAGATTTAATTTTGTGTAGATTAAGTAGTATGGATGAAAAAAGGGATTCTATGGAAAGTAACCTCACTGGGTCATAAATTCCTAACTGGGCAACTCATGGCGGGTGGTCATGCCCCAGGCATGTAAGATTTTAGTAGAAGGTTTATCTTTGCCTTAAGCAAACCCTGTCCATTGTTTCTGTGCACCTGGGTTAACATACCTTTGAAATCAGTAACCACTGTCAAGAGTGCACATCATCTTGTTAACTATCCTCTAATCCAATCTCCTATCTTCCTTACTGTCCTGTCTCCTCCTGAATTTCAAATACATAAAAAGCTGCAAAACTTATTTTCTGGAGCATTTGAGATCTTGCTCCCCGGTATATGTTGTCAGTTTGGCTCAAATAAACTCTTCTGGAAATTCTCCACAGATTTGGACATTTCTTATGTTGACAATACTCGTGACTCAGTCCAAAACCTACCTGATAGAATTTTCAGAGTCAGAAAAGTTATTTTACTTTACCAAATGATTATTTTGTAGAAATCTGCCTCATAGGTGAACTGCTAATTAGTTTAAATATCTCTCTTAGGTATCCAAATCGCCTGCATGTGAATTTTAGACTTTAAAAGTTCAGCACCTAAATGATTACCTGTCAAAATGATTCACCTTTCACAGCAAAGTTTTAAGATAGATTATTTTATATTCTAAACCTCTGCTCCCTCAGAGGTTATTATAGAAGCCACAATTATAGAAGACACAATGGGGTGTGGCCTGCTATTTATTTGTAACATAAGGGAGACTAAACATGAAAATCACTACTGTATTTGTACTTGGAAATTAGATAGAATGAGTTACAGGAAGCCGGAGCTGTTAATGTGAGGTGTGTTTGAATGGGGCCTGTTGTTTACATTCATTTGCTAGAGACAGGCAGGTTTGCAACTGATGGCATCCGAAAGGGGACATTTGGCCCTTCCTCTTGGATCTACCTGCAAGACCCCACCCTTCCAGCCAGACACGGCTCCCCACCTTCCAGTTCTCATCAGAGCCTCTGCCTCTTCAGCCTCCTCAGCCTTTTCCACCTCCCCAGCCTCCTTGCATCTTCAGCCTTGGACTTTTTAAGCCTCAAGCTCCCCGGTGTCATCTTTCACAGTCTGGATTTCCTTCCCTCAGCCTCCCTTTTTGGTTGTCCTTGGGTATTTGAATGAACTCTCTTCATTTACTTCTCGCGAGAGGGCAAGATCGTGCCACCCTTCTAGTCAGTCCCCCAGATTTGTGGACTGTGTGTGTGTGTGTGTGTGTGTGTGTGTGTGTGTGTGAGTGTGTGTGCACTCATGCATCTTTTGCAAGGGGGAGCAGGTTTTCAGTTCCTTGTACACCTGAGGTCAGAGTGGGGACTGATGGTGCTAACGGTAGGACCTTGTTTGTTGGGGAAAGCTCCCGTCTTGCTGCTGCTCATCTTCTGGGAAATCACAGAGAACACTGACATCTGGACTCCATGTCAGCTGACATCAGGTCCCGGAGGCCCCTCATCTGCTTCTTGCAGTTCTCGGAAGTCGTTGGTAGTAACCTGGTGCCAAAGAAAATGGGAGTATTACAAAGCAGGCCTCTGCCTGGCAGGTAGTAAGGGTTCAATAAGGATCTGCTAAATGCATGTAGGGATGAAGGAATTCTTGTAGCTCCTTTGTTTTGACTCTAATTTCTTGCCATATTTAGACATCTTTTAACCAAGTGTTAGTGCGTAGGTACCTTTACACAACATTGCTGAGGGAAACTCCAAAGTTGATTCTACCCCCATTTGGAAGCACATACATTTGCTGAACTGTTCTTATTCCACAGCAACAATCCATTTGAATACATTATTTATGAAGGATATGTTGGTAGTTATTATGTTTTCTTCTTGGTGCGATTCTGTATTTTTTATATTAAAAAATGCACAACATTTTTACCAAGCATTTACTGTGCTTTGAGACATCGTGCAATACATTTGGAGGGTTTTCCTTAGTTGATTCGCATGTTGACTAGCCTGGAGTGACCCCATACCTCCCCACACCAGGCCACCAGACTAGCAGCTCCTCTACCCTGGGAATCAGCTCTCACTCATGCTGTCCCCAGAGCCTCTGCTTCTCACCTTCTCCTTGTTTTTCTACTTTCACTCACAAATGGTCCCTTCATTGCTTCTGGACCAGCTCAGCCCGTGTAGGAGGGGCTGGGCCTAGAACTTGGAGGTTGCTATGGTTACTGGCCCAGGAATATCCTGAAAACCTTGTGGGCAGGATGAACCCCATGTTTGGTTGCCCATATGTGTATTCATGGCTCTCCTGGGCCATTAACCCTTTAAGGGCTGACTCTGTGTGACTGGCCCTACCACTTCCACAGCCCCTGGCAAAAGGAGGCACTCACTACAGTTTTAAAGCGCATTATAACATTCTTTCCATGGGACACACAGACATGTTTCTTAGCAGACCATAACCTCTGAGGGCAGAAGATATGCTGCACTGGTCTTCCTGTAACCCGTTACTAGCCAGCTGGCATATTGTGAGCACACAGCAGTGGGTGTTGAATGGATTGGTGAACTACTAGGTCATTTTAACTGAGAAGAGGCAAACAACATGGTATAGTTTTTTTTGAAAACCTGTCATTCTTTTCTCATCTGCTAAAAGTATTTTCAGGGTGAAAGTTTTCAGGGTTAACCAATAGCAATAGCTAATGGTAGCAAGTAAGCCAAGTTTGGGTGACAATAGCCAGCTCATTGTCTTGATAAATGTTTGTTTGCAAACATATAAAATGGCAGGTCCTACCTACCAAAGAAGGCAAACCTGAGATACTGGGAGGAATGCCTCTATATCACTCAGGGACAGAAATCAGGGGTAGGGAGGAGAGTTAAAACTGGTACAAGATTTCTGACCTGGAGATCAAGGTACTTTTGTCCGTCAACAGAGATAAGAAAAGTGAGTTTTGGGTGCAAGATTAGTTTGGAGTTGACTATGTCTCTGAACTCCAGTGTCCATAGTTATTAAATAGGGGTTGTACTTGCTCTTTCTGAGGAGATGAGATGATGGATGTAAAGTACTTTAAAATTTGAAAGCTGGGAAAGACTAGACAATTATGGTAATGATAGCCTTTATTATTCTTTTAATTGTGCTTAGATATATTCTGCCAGCAGTTAGAATAAACACGTGAAGTGACATCTGGGATCCAAAGGAAGGGATGAGACAACTGAGGAAACAGGTGTGAATGGAGAGAGAGAGGGGCCAGCAAGGCTTTCGGGATGGGGAAGAAAGTAAGAGTAGTGAGAAGTCTCAAGAGAAGGCTGGGACGTGCAGAGTGGTGGAAACCAAGACGAGAATTTTTAGAAGGTGTACTATTCAGCAGTGTCAAATGCTGCCGAAAGGCTGAGTGAGAAGAGGGAGTGATTAAACACTGAAAGTGGGAAACGAGTAGGTGGTTTCAGTTGGGTGTAGAGGAAGAACCCAGACTTCCTATATTTTGGAGGGGTGGGCGGGACCAGGTGTTAAGGTTCTGGAAGAGAGGAGGTGGCACCCACAACTGTAGGTGCTTAACAGCAAAGGAAGACAGCTTGACAATTTTTTTAAAAAAATGCTTTTATTCCAAAAAGGATTTGAAGGGGAAAAAAGGGGCAGAAAGAATGGCCGAGAATGTTTGGAGAGTACAGAGAAGTGTAGGGGGAGAGAGAGAAGACTCTTGAGGTGTTGTGAAAAAGGGGGACATTCAGTCTAAGGGGAGGGAGTAGCTTTACAGATTAGAGAGAACTCTTGAGGCATGGGGGTGGGTATTGGCAGAGCAACAGGGAGGGCGAGCAGGAGGGGGGCCACCCATGAGCACGGAGGGAGAGAGAACTGCATAGAAGTTGGGCAGTTAAGAGAAGCTCTGAAACTGCTGGTGTGGTATAAAAAACACACACAAACTTGCAAATACAAATGTTCATTTGTCGTACTCAACTAAGAACCATTAATTTTCACACAAATCTAAAAATATATAGAAACTAGATTCTTAATAAATGCTGGTTGAATTAAGTTATTTTTATTATTTGTAAGGCGCCCTGATCTTAGTTGTGAGTACAGCTATGTGGTTGGGCATGGATGTGTGTGTTTTATAGAAAATTTTTTTTTATTGGGGAACAGTGTGTTTCTCCAGGGCCCATCAGCTCCAAATTGTTGTCCTTCAATCTGGTTGTGGAGGGTACAGCTCAGCTCCAAGTCCAGTTGCCATTTTCAATCTTAGTTGCAGGGTGCGCAACCTACCATCCCATGCGGGAATTGAACCAGCAACCTTGTTGTTGAGAGCTCACACTCTAACCAACTGAGACATCCTAGAGCTTGTGCTCTAACCAACTGAGCCATCTGGCCGCCCCTCTGGCAGCTCCGTGGCAGCTTGTTGTGTTCAATCTAGTTGTGGAGCGCTCAGCTAACTGGCACATGTGGGAATCGAACCGGTGACCTTGTTGTTAAGAGCTTGCACTCTAACCAACCGAGCCATCGGCCACCTGTGTGTGTGTGTGTGTGTGTGTGTGTGTGTGTGTGTGTGTGTGTCTTTTAAAGATTCTGCAGTGTGCACAGTTTTCTTTCACACCCGACTCAGACCTAATTGTGCCACCAGCTTTTACCCAACTGCTTTTCAGAAGCTGGAATGCTTGGGCTGACATGCTTTCCTACTCCCGCTCTCCTCTCTGGACAAAGGCCTGAGGTCAGGCCTGGGCAATAGGTTACTTCCATCACCTGCATGACCTGCTACCCCAGGGCTCAGCGTTGCTGAAGCACAAAATTACTTCTTATAACATGTAATTAAAAGACTGAGAATGAGCAAAGGTCCTGGCTTGTGGATTGGACTGCAATCAGCGGTCGCCTTTTAGCCCTAGACACCACTTGGGGCCTGCTGGTGTCCGCCCTGATGCCCGTCTGAGCGAGACCTGGAGGTCCGCCTGGCCCGCGTTGCCATCCACAGTACCTGCCTCAGGTACCAACATCCCACCTTCTCACTCTGCTCTGGGATTTCCTTCTTCCAGACACATCCTTGCACTGAGCCCTCCCTGCCAACCCTATCTTGTGCCAGATTCTTTTTTTCCTCTACTGCCAATCTTTTTGTGAACACGTCACCTCATTCCCCTCCCCTGAGAAATAACCTACCCCCCCACCCCCCAACCAAGGGACTGGGGGTGAGTGGGGTTGGCCTTCTTCTTGCTCCCCGTTATGGCCTCCTAACCAAAACCACACACCTCTGGGCTTTACCCCTCTCTGTTCCTCTTCTCTCCTGAGCTTTTCCCCACGTTCCCTGAAGACGCTGACATTTGATCTGCAGACTTTTCCTCTCAGCTCCTAGTCTTGCCATCCTCCTGGACAAGTTCAGCTTTCAAGTGGTCAGCCTGTCTTTTACTTTCCTTCCACTCTACTTTGGCTGCCCGTCCCATGGTCACAGCCTATGCATGTCATTGCGGAGGTCCGGCGCATCTCTGTAATCTTGAACTTCAGACGCACATCCGTGGTTACATCCTCCAGGATGGAAGCTCTCCCACTTATCTACTCCTAGTTTCCAACCTCACACAGCTCTTGACTGCTCCATTTTCTCTCTTCTAGCATTTACTTCCTTCTCTGACCCAGTTCTCGCAGCCCTTATTTCAGTTTTTCTCTCCCTATCAACCTCCTTGCTTCTTTGTGTCTCCCTTGTACTCAGCCAGCAAGACTCCACTTTGGAGCAAGCCCCTTAATTCATCCTCTCCAGTTCTACCTATGGGTCCTTGTGGATTGCTGGTGAAAATTGTATAATTTTTCTGCCTGACAACACCTAAAGCAGCTTCAGGGAGCTTCTCTCACTACCCTTTTTTCTTTCCAAACCCTCTACCTCAACATCTTGCTCATTCTCAACAGAAGGCCTAACTTTAGAGAGGCCTTTCTTTTTCACTAAGGAAACTGAGGCTGTGAAGCAGGGAGTTCCTTAACTTACTCTTCCGTGTTTTTGTCCATCTGATTCCCACCTTTTCCATCCTCCCCTTCTTAGGAAAAGAGCTACTGGCTCCTGTTTATTAAGGCTTTAGGTCTGATGCCACCATTTTCACCCGTATCTTTACTCTAAGCCCATAAACTTGATCACATCTTTCCCATCCGAAAACCAAACCAAATAAAAACCTTTGCTACCATCCTCTCTCTCTTTCCCTTCAAAGGCAAGCTTCCGGCAAAGATAAGTCTCTTCTCACTTCCCACTTGCTCTTGAATCGGGTTTCTGCCCTTATCACGCCGCAGTGAGTGCGTCATCACTTGAGCCTCAGGTGGACGAGACAAACTGGCACTTCCCTTCCCCTTGCTTGTCCTCCCTGAACCGTTTGATCTGCTGGCCATTCCTTCCTCCCTTGGCTTCTCCCATACATCTCTCCTCTTTGCTATCAAATCTCAGTTCCTTCTGAGTGCACTTTATTGGCTCCCTTTAGATTCTCATCCCTTAAAAGCCAGTCTCTGGGTTTGTTCTGTACTCTGCCCATTCTGTGCTTTCCTGAGGTGACCTCATCTGCAATCAGGGCTTTAATTACCAGGGGCTTATTGAAAACTCATGCCTTTGGCTTCTGTTCAGCTTTCTCTTCTAAATTCTAGACCCCTATGACCAACTGTCCCCTGGACACCGCCACTTAAATGTCCTTCAGGTACCTCAAACTCAGCCTTTTCCTAACTGAATTTGTATCTTTTCAGCCAGACTTCTTCCCCTGGATTCTTCGTGAATATTGTCACGATCCAAGATCCCAGCCTCTTTCCCCCACCATTTTTCAGTCAGTTGCCAAGTCTAGCAAGATGGATTTTTGTTCACTAGAATCCCAGAGCAGCTGAGGGATGCAAATTGGTACGGCTGCTCTCCCAAAGAGATGCAGTGGACAGTGGGGGCCGTGTACCGTGGGATGGCCTAGTGAGCTGCCCGGGGACAGCAGGGTAGCTGTGCGTGATGCTTCCAATCTTGGGTTAACTTAACTAAGTATCACCAGGTGCTCAGGTACTTGAAGTTCTTGAATATAAAGGAGCAGAGCTTGCCTGTTCCTGAACAGATCTGAACAGAGATAGCTCAGTGAGGAACAGCGACATGGAGAAGCCTCACACAGTAAGATGCAGAAGTGGGAGGGCCAAGTGTACCTGGATCTCTCAAGGGTGAGGAGATCTTGAGTAAGTGTGGGTTACACATGTCCCACTGACAGGTTCTACCTGTGTCATGTCTTCTACCGGATCCTGTTTTCCTCAGTGGCCTCCAGGCTACTGCCTATCCCCAAGTCTTGTCCAAAATGCAAATCTTATTAAGCCATGGGCTCTTTTAACTTCTGGATTTCAAGTTAAAAATTCCTTAGCTCCTCACACAAGGTTCTTTAAGAAGCGGTCCCTCTTTACTATCTAGCCCCACCTCTTGCTACTGCCTACACATTCTTTTTTTTTTTTCAAGGAGAGCACAGCTCACAGTGGCCCATGCGGGGATCAAACTGGCAACCTTGGTGCTCCCTGGTGTCCCAGCACCATGCTCTAACCAACTGAGCTAACTGGCCACCCCTGTCTACACTTTCTTTACCTTCTTTTTGCTTCAGCCGTGAGGAAGTTCTTCCAGCCCTTTAAATGCATCAGGCCTTCATGCTCCTGTGCTTGGAATATCTGCGTCCCTCCTACCCCCACCTATTCATTCTGCCATTTCTACTTTTCCTTCAATATTCAATTTAAGATCACTTTCCAGAAGCCTTTTACAACCCCAATCTGATTTTCTCTGGGCTATTGTGGCATCCTACATATAACGTAAAAATACTTTTTACCACATCTCATTGAAATCTGTTAACTTGCCTCTCTTCCCTAGTAGACTGGGTACTTATAAAGACAGATCTTAGTCTGGCTTTCTATATCCAATGTTTAACTCATGAACAGCACTTGATATTTCTAAATGAATAAATAAAACATCAACCATGACAGTTTTTTTTTTCCACAGTTTTTTTTGGGGAGTATTGGGGAACAGTGTGTTTTTCCAGGACTCAGCAGCTCCATGTCAAGTTGTTGTTTGCAATCTAGTTGTGGAAGGCACAGCTCATTGGCTCATGTGGGAATCCAACCCACCACCCTGAGGTTATGAGCACTGCGCTCTAACCACTTAACCAACCAGCCGCCCCACCATGCAAGTTTTAAAGTTTAAACAGTAAGCTGTTTAACCTAGAAACCTTTCAACATTTAAACAGCAGGCCATTTAGTCGTGTCATTTCACATGCTAATCATGCATCTCATTCCTGAAGGTGAGTGCAATGTTGCTGGCCCACTTGCCAGTGGGAAAATCTGGACATTCCAGAATGCATGTCCAGGAATTATCAGCCCACAGACAGGTCTCAAGCATCCTGTCATCTGCAGAACCCACCAGCTCAGTACCCTTCTCCTGGCCTTGACCTTACGTAGTGCCTATAGCCACTAAAAGAGGTGGGCAGAGAGACATATTCATGGTCATCTCTGTTATGTCTTTAGGTTAAGGAGTGTATGTTGGTCTACTCGTATGTGGTGTTTGTGTGCCCGCGCGTGGGGGAGGGAGGGAGTGAGGGAGGAAGGAGGCAGCGTGTGCATCCCTTCAGAGACGCCTTTCCTTGACTAGGTGACATTCTCCTGTCCACCCTCTCTGAGCACCTTATTCTCCCCCTCTGGGCCCATCACAGCTTTACTTGAATTCGTGTCATTAATACCTGTCTCGCCGGTAGATTGTAAACTGCACGAGGATAGGTACCTCACACGTTCCTGTTCACTCCTGTGTTCCCTCTGCCCAGCAGGATGCCCGAGGCATCACAGGTATTCCACAAACACCTTCTCCCACCAGCGTTTCTGGGCCAGACTGGGTGGACCCCAGGCGGCACCACCGCCCGGCTCACCAACGGCCGGCGGAGGCAGGGCGGGGCGTGCTGCGCGCGGCGGGTGCTCTCGCGGGGACAGTTCTCTGGCTCGCGTGGGCGCGGCCCGGGGAGGGGGAAGTGTGGAGGGGGCGGGTACGACGCGGGGCCGCGGGCTGGCCAATGAACTCCGGCCGGGCGGGGCTCGGGCCCGGCTGCCCGGGCCATCTCCGGGCTAGGCGTGCCCGCCGGTGACGCACCGGGCGGTGCGGGCCAATGGGCGCGGGCTGGCGGGCTGGCAGGCGGGCCTCGCGGGCGGGGGCATTAGGACACCAACGGGAGGCCTGCCGGACAGACTGACATTCGGCTGCAACGCAGGAGGCACGCGGCCGCGATGGCGCTGGCGCGGGCCTGGAAACAAATGTCCTGGCTGTACTACCAGTACCTGCTGGTCACGGCGCTCTACATGCTGGAGCCCTGGGAGCGGACTGTGTTCAGTATCCTGCCCGGGCCGTGGGCGCGGGGGTCGGGGTGGGGGGTTGGGGGCCTGAGCGGCATCCTTCCGGGCCCAGGGCCTGGGGGGCGGGGAACCGAAGGCGGAGAGGCGGACCGGCGGGAACCGCGCGCGCGGACTCGCTTTTCGCGGCGGGCACGCGTGGCAGAGGTCTCGTGGGCCGAGGGCGCGCTCCCGCGGTTGGGAAGGCCGTCAGGGGGCGAGGACTCTTGAGATCCCAGGTCGCCTTTGAGTCCTTTGGCCCAAGGTAGAAGCGTCTTTATTGCTGGAAGAAATCCCCTAGAGCGATGTCTAACGTGGCATGCCGTCGCTTGCACTTTGGCCGCGCCTGCCTTTGGTTCAGTCCCCTGTTTTCTGTGGGAGGCAGGGACCGTGTAAGGGGAGCAAATCGCTACCGGCTTGGATGCCTTTGACCTTTAACTGTCCCTGATTTAGCTGGCTCCGGTCCTAAAGAGAATGCTAAGTTTTCCAGCTTTTTAATTAGGTTGTGAATTTGTGTTCATGACAGCCCAATTCAATTTTTGAAAAGAGCCTGTTATTGTACCTATTGTATCTTCAAGATGGGTAGTTTAAAAGTGGTTTGTTTTTTTTTTACCCCCATTAATTTGCTGTCCGTGAAATCGATCCTGAAGAGGAATTTGTGGTTAATTGTAGATGGTGTTTGCAATTTTTCGTAGATAACTAGTACTTGTTAATGACTATTACGTGTGTGCTATGAGCCAAGCCAACTGTGCTAAGCATTTTCCCTGTATCTTAACTCATCTAACTTTCATAACGACTGAAATTAATAACTCAAGGTTGTGAAAATGGGATGCCTGAAGTCTGTGATGTTTGTCTCTCCATTTGTCTATGTAGACATCTCTTGATATTCTTGCAAAATAAATACTAGTCATGAGATGTAACTTTTTTTTTTTTTTTTTTTTTTTTAACTTGGGGGCCAGTGTGAAACAAGTATTTCACACAGCATACTTACTTCATACAAGATCTCTCCTTTTCAGTTCGGTTTAATTTGGAGTAGCTTCAGAACAGCTTTGCAAATGCGTAGTTGCATTCTGGTGGAGTGACTGAGGTAATTCATTTCAAGCCTTCAAAGTGTGTTTATTTGTGCTGAACTAGCATGAGATTGTACCTACAGCTGAGTCTTGTGTTTCAACACTGGAAGAATCTTAGCTGCTTACAAGGAAAGTTATTTTTGTTGTAAGCATTTCTTTCCAAACCTGGAATTTAAGAACCAGGATGCACATTTTGGATTTAAAATCTGAATGTAAAATATTCTCTGATTTCCTGCACCAGTTATTTGTAGCTGCAGTTTAGTCTTACGCTAAGTTCTGTAGGTGAGAGCTCATGAGGTCATCCTTGTGAAATGGATACTGAAATACAGAAGCACATACTTCTTGATTTAGTTAATTTAAACTCATCTTAAAAGTGACTTTAAACAATGTTGTGCTAAATTGAAACTCTTTAAATCAGAAGTTGAGCGCAGAGCCCACTGTCAGGGTCTACTACAGTAGTCGCTCCTTTTATCGGTGGTTTCGCTTTGTACCGTGTCAGTTACCTGTGGTCAACCATAATTCAAAAATACTAAATGGTAAATTTCAGAAGTAAAGAATTCATAAGTTTTAAATTGCCCACTGTAATGATATCTCACCTTGTCCCACTTGGGATGTCACTCATCCCTTTGTCCAGTGTATCCACTCATCTCTTATCAGAGAGAGAGAAAAACCACATTCACAGAACTTATTACAGTATATTGTTATGATTGTTTTATTTTATTATTGTTGTTAATCTCTTACTGTGCCTAATTTACAAGTTAAACTTTTTCATCGGTATGAATGTACAGGAAAAAACATAGTATATATATGGTTCCGTACTATCTGCGGTTTCCCGCATCCACTGGGGGTCTTGGAACAAATCCCCCACAGATAAAGGGGGGCTGCTGTATAGATTTTACACTTAAAAGCTTTTATTGGCATGTAGATGTATGCTATAGAATCACTGGTGTTATGGTTTTTATGTATTATGTTGCAGTAGTAATAGTGTCCCATAAATACTAGGTAATGGCTTTTTTTGGATTGGAGAAATAAGTTATGAAATGAAACGTAGTGCCTTTGTAGATTTTTGCCTTTGAAGCTTTTGACTTCTCATTGCGTTACATGACCAAAAGATTTCAGTTTTTAAAAAAACTAGTGAGAACTGCAGCCAGCTAGCATTGGGTACTATAGAATCCTATGGTTTTAAACCTAAGATTAAAAAAAAATTATTTCAAAGTTCATATCATTGAATTAACTCGGTAGAAATGCAATCCTTTGACATAAGCCAGTCTTAAATTACTATCAGCTATTGTATTTATATTATTTCAACTCAACTTACAGAGTTATTTTGAAGTCAGACATTTAATTCTATGGTTTGAAACATCAATTTGAGATTGAATCCTCATTCTAGCTTGGCGGAAAGAACTGAATGAGAAAGCTGGATTTAAAAAATTTTCTTTTCTACTTAATGGGGAGCTTTAATTACTGCTAAGTAGTTTGAATTTCATAAATTCATTAATAATTAGTAAGCTTCACCCAGAACTAGCTTGCGGCCAGTTACATGGTTTTAGAAAGACACATTCTTAAAAATTACATTGAACATAATCATCACTGCTAGAAACCTAAAATTTATTGTAGGAGAAATGTGTCTGGCTGTCTGAAAAATGGTCTTTGATTTAGAAGTCCTGGACAGAGAAAGACTCTGGAAGATAAATGCATTAATTTGCATTTCACTGCTCTAATTCCTTTAATAATTTGAGGTTGTCCCTATTTTAGGGAAAACTGATAGCTATAACTTTTTGCACACTTACTAGGGGCATCCTTGAACATCTGAGTTTGCTTTTCTATTTCTTCAGATACCAAATAGCTAGAAGTGAATTTATAGCTGTTGTAAATTGAAAGGTCAATCCCAATTGATTATGAGGATTTTTGAAGTTATCTAAGTAAAGAAATTGTGACTCACAAAAAATAATTTAAAATGTTTTTAAAGAAATGCATGTGTGTCAAGTCAGACACATTGTAAATAGTTCTTGAAACAACATTTATAAATGCTATTTTGTAAATTCTTCCGTGCTAGTACCTGCATCCTAAATTTTCTCTTATTTGTCATATGATATTGCATTTGAAACCATAATGAACTTTTGGTTTGTTAGCCAGTATTTAAACTTTCTTCATGTGCACACACGGTTTCTGTCTTACAAAAAAATATGTGATACATGCATTAAGACAGAAGGTAATACTTAAAATGAATCACGTAAGTGCTAAGTTGTATTACAATGAATACCACAGAAGGAGACCTGTGCAGACTGAGAACCATTGACCTTCATCTCAGAGCGAAGTTTTTAACAGGGTTCAAAAGCTCCTTTCCCTATTGGCAGCCATCACTGCTAAAGAAAAAGACTAGGTTTTGTAACAGATAGGTTTTGTAACCAGTGAGACACTCCCTGTAGTGCCTCATTAAATAACATTGTAGCCAGGCTGTGGGGGGCAGGTGGAAAAATTAAAAATACCTTGTTGAAATAATTTGAAGCATAATAAGTAAGTCATTTTAGGCTTGCTACTTAAAAAAAATAAAGTTTTATTCTGTAACCACTGGGTTATACAGAGGGTGCCAAAAAATGTATACAAATTTTAAGAAAGGAAAAAAAACTGTATTAAAATTGTAATACTCAGTATATACCGGTAACAAAAGATGAATACAAGTCATGTGTATACACTTTTTTGGCACCCCTGGTATTTGCCATCTCTCTACAGCTTCTATTTATTTTAAACAAAATGTGGGCAGTTTTGGGGTTATGTTAGGAATTAGATTCCCCCTGAAAGACAGTCTATGTTTTAAACCACAGTGCTGGGCATAAAAATAATGCTTTAGAAACATTTGTTTATATATTGATGTGTCATTTCAAAGCAATTGCATAAGTATTTGGGAATGGTAAAAGAGACCTGATTTAAAACCACATTTAGAGTAGCTTTGGAGCTTGGCTGTTTCTGATCAACAGAATTTAGTTCTTGGAGAGAATTCAAATTTAAAGAAGTAGAAAATGCTATAGATTGAAAGAACTTCTTCCATTTAGTTTAGAGATGTTAAATTTGCATTGCTCTGTCTACTCTCTTGTATTATGTATACATTTGCTGAGTTCTGTGTTCCTAAAGTATTATGTACTTTTCTTTTTTTTTTTAAGGAGGGCACAGCTCACAGTGGCCCATGTGGGGATGGAACCGGCAACCTTGGTGCTACCAGCACCACGCTCTAACCAACTGAGCTAACGGGCCACCCCTATTATATACTTTCTAATTGCCAGATAGTATTCTAGATAGTGGGACTATAACTGTGAGTAAAACAAATAAAAATATTTATCCTAATGCCACTAGATAAATAATGTTAAAAAATAGATGATTAGATTGTAATAGCTGTTATGCAGAAAAATACAACAGAAGAGGTTAGGAAGTAAGGAAGAGGGAGTGTCCTTCAGCTTTAGCTGGAGTGGTCAGGAGGGGGACATTTGGAAAGATTTAAGCGGGGCAAGCATTCCAGGGGCAAGAGCATTGCAGGCAGAAGGAACAGTAAGTACTAACGCCTCAAGGCACCAGCGTGTCTGGCAGGTTTCAGGGATGGAGTGAAGGGGGGTGTGAGTGGCAGGGCAGGAGAGGAGGTCAGTTCCTATAGGGCCTCCTGGGCGTTGGAGTGAGAGTGCGGTGAAGGGAAGTGCCTCATGTTTTGAGTAGAATCACTCAAACCCAGTAATAATTTTCTCACTGACATTTTAATATTTAATAAGATAGGAAAATAAGCCACAAGAATATGCATTTCTTTTCTCCATGAAACTCAAGCTCTTTTCATTTTGAATGGAAAAAAAAGAATAACTTATGAACCATCTTCCCCCTCATTTTTAATGTACTGAAATGGACTTCATTTCTTCCTTCAAAGAAATTAGAGACACGTTTTAGGAAAAATTCGAATTTCTACCCGTTCCCGGATGCCCCCTGTCAGTTCAGCTCCAGGAGCTGGGCAGTGAGTGCTCTGGGAGCAGGGCGGGAAGAACTTATGGGAGTGCTCGGAGCACTTTCAGGGAGGTATCTGAGTGTGTGGTTTTGTTTTTCCCAGATTGGAAGAAGGTATGGACTGGGGTACAGAGGTGTGCTGGGGTGGCGAGTCCGCCAGGCTGACTGGCTGAAGCAGGGATTCTTTAAGGCAGAATAAGTGGGAAGTAGCATTGAAAAAGCAGGTTAGGGCTATTGATTAATTCAACATACTTCTGTGTGCATAACTTGTGTCAGATGCTGCTCTGGGAGCTTGTGATACATCAATGAGCCTATGAAACTAAGATTCCTGTCCTTGCAGAAATTTTATTGTGAGTGAATTATATAGTATGTTAGGTGGTAAGCATTACGGAAAACAGGAAAGTGTGTTGGGGGATAAGAAATATGCGGATGGGTAAGAGTTGCTGTTTTGAAAGAGGAGAGGCTTAATTGAGAAGAGATATTTGAGTAAAGACATAAAAGGAGGTGAGGGAGTTAGCAGGTTAGACTGACGGGAGAGCGTAGCTGGCAGAGGGAACAGCCAGTGCAAAGTCCCTGAGTCCAAAGCCTGCCTGGCAGGTGTGAAGGCCACCACGGAGGCAGGTATGGCCAGAGCTGAGGGAGCTTGGGGAGAGGAGTAGGCGGTGGTGTCAGAGTCAGTGGAGATCCTGGATGTCACTGTAAGAAGTTTGGTTTTTAATATTGGTGGAAAAGGGTGCTCTTGAAAAGTTTTGAGAGAGGAGTGATCAATCTGACTTTAAGTTTGAATAGGTTTACTTTGGTTGCAGGGTTTGGAATAGATTAAGGGGGGTGAGAGGAGGCAGCGTAGAAGCAAAGTAGGTGTTTTGGATTGAGGAAGTCTTTGAATGATAATGAAAGAAGAGAGCAGTAAACATTTTAATCTGTATGTTATTTTCAGTAGCAACTAAGTGAATTTAGCTTCTGACATTTTTGCTGTATCTTCAAATGCTTACAGCTAGAATTGAGAAGGATTTTTCTTTTCATCTCAACATACTAAAGTATTTGAGAGTTTAGAAAATATGAATTCTTAAATTATAAATAAAAAATAGTTTACACATCCTCATGGTTCAAAACTCAAAAGGTACAAAAACGTAGATGGTGAAATTCTTTCCACCCCTGCCCCAGCCACCCTGAGGCAACCGGTGTCAGCAATCTCCTGGGCATTTCTTCTGAGAGATTCTGTGAATTCCTAGAACATACTCTTAGTAGTTGTTTGATAGTGCATGGCTTGGTGAAATCAGAGTTTTTAGAAGCCAATAGAGAAGTGTTTCAGGAACGCATTTTGCCATGACTCTTTTGGAGGTACTAATGATTGACATGCTTCCCTGCAATTAAGTATCTCTGATTTTTGTATATTTTTATGCAAGGTATATTTTGTAACTAAAACACAACAAACCAAACAAAATTAACCAAGAAAAACACTATATTTTGGCCAGTGGGCCCTTTAGATCACTGTCTGTCTCTGTCTTTGGGAGAACTTCCCCTGAGCTGTTCAATGAAGGCAATTATCATTAAAAGCCCAATTCACTGGAGGCTTCCACTAGGATTTTTTTTAATGCGTTCCTTTTTTGAAGAAAATGTACATATAAAATCACCTGACCCTTTAAATAGATTTCCAGTAAAAATCTGCATGTGATTTGCTAATTAGGCAAAATTCTTAATATCAGAGGTTACTTCTAGAAAAATATTCTTAGTAAATAAGCTTAATGCCTTTTAGAAAGATTTTCTCAAGGCACTTTCAAACAAAATGTGATTTCAGAATAACCTTCAAATAACCTGAATATTTTGCAGTATCTTCAGACTTATGTAGAAAATGAATTTCTTCTTGACAATCTTTAGTATTTCTTTTATATTTTGTGCCATTTCCTTTTGACCTCCCTTTACATAGAAATGAATGCAGCTTTCTGTTACCAGGGACGACTAACTGGGGAAAGCAGAGGTAGGAATAATTGTAACTGATAAATTAATTCTTCCGATCTGTATTCAGACTTTTTGTTTGTGTAGCCCCTAAAAGAACAAAAAGCACATGTGTGTTGCTCATTTAGTTGACATCTGACATCTTTCATAGTAAATTGAGACAGTTATAAAAGGATTTAATTTCTCGCTTTTCACACATGTATTTTATTATTGTATATTTTTGTTAAAACCTTAAAAGTATTTCTCTTATACAATTCATAGAAAATGTTCATCACATAACCTAATTGCCAAGGCCAGCCCTCATTGTGAAGCCAAATAGGCAAAATTAGCCTAAATTTGTGTCAGAAAAAGCTCAGTGCCATTTTTCTGTTCAAATAATTATGTAAACACGCCTTCACTCCTATCTCACTTTTTTTTTTTGTGTGTGTGGTTTTATAACTTTATTTGACAATGTGTGGCGGTTAGTTCTTATCCACATTGACTCTGTAGAATTTTGAAAGTGGTGACAGGTAACCAACATACAGAGCTTGTTTGGTTTATCTTTATCCTCAGTGCATTTTCTGGACAGTAGCAAGTGGATATGGTGTGGGACATTCTTTATTCCTTTGGCCCAGATGGCTTTGTTGAACCTGGTGTCAGTGGGTACATCCGGAGTTTCCATCTCTCTCCTGGCAAATTCCCAGATCTCTGAGTGGGCGCGGGGCACGCTTCTGGAAGTCCACTTCCAGATGAGCTGTGAATGTCGACTATATCTGGGCACGGCTGCACCCATGGCACAATGGCTCTTCTTGCCATACTTCTTTGCGGGATCTATTCTGCTGGGCCCAGGTTGGAAAGGTGGCTCACTTCTGAATTCAGATTATTAGATGGATAGATAGATAGGTGAGGCTTGGAGCTCTGGCACAGCTCCAAGAGTTTGTTCCCTGAATGAAATAAAGTACAACCCAAGTTAGTTATTATTCTTTTGTGTGCTGTCCCAGAGGTTCTTTTATACCCCAGGGCAATGCCGAATGGCAAGATTCAGGAAGTAAAGTGGGAGAAGTGCAGTTGTAAAGGGGGGGGGGTGGGAAGGAGAGCTAGCAGCAGATCTCTACAATTCTCAGGTCCCCTTTAGGAGACAGTAAGTACAGTGGAAGCTGAAGACCTGTCAACTGGTTCCCTTTGCCTGCTCCTAACCTTCTGGAAAGGCTTCTTGTACCACCAGGGCTTCGGAGCTTTAGTTTGAAGACTGCTCTAACACATTTTGCCTTGATATTTGGCTGCCCAAGTCAGCATGTTAGAATATACCTGATCTATACTCCTTAGGATACTATAACTTTCTCTTTAGTAGTTTTCGGGAAAGGTGGAAGATGAAGAAAACCATACCACACAAGGGCTCAATGGTCTGGACCAGGATGGGCAGGGAAAGTTATGGGCGGCTGATGGCGGTTGGGACAGAGCACACAGATATCCTACGGTGTTTCAGCATATGATACCAGTGATTTATCAGGAGAGGTGACTGTGGGTCATGTCTTCCCTGTTTCATATTCTTAAAGACTTTGTCGGTGTCCCCCCCCCACCCCCCACCCCATCCCCAGGCTTTGAGTGTTGTAACTTTTACGGTACTTAGGGGCAAAGATAAGATAAATTCTTTTGATTAAAACAAACAAACCCTCAGTGCTCAAATTTAATAATTAAGACTATACGTCCCAGAAGATTTACTTAATAGAGTATATATATACTTTTTATACATTGGAATGCTTAAAAAATAGTAGTGATGGAATGATAGAAAGATAGTATTTATGATCAATAATTATAAAAAGTAGAATTACTACTAATATAGAAATTTCGGCTACTGTCTTATATGTGTTCCTGAAAAATTCCCCCAAAGTAGGGTTTATGGGAAAATAGCACTGAGGCAGACCACTCAAAATTCATGCAGCTTAGTAAGCAGGAACTGACAAAAAAACAGTTGGCATCTAGGGGATAGTAACTTGGAGAGCCTGGAGGCTGGAGGCTGACCCAGGGGACATTAAAAATGCATGAACAGAATTGACCGGAAATGCGGACGTGGTGCGGATGGTGTGGGCTGCCACTGAAGAGGTTTAGAAGGCAGTGGAACCTGCCGCAGGCAGAGCTGTGCTCGCCTGGAGGTGCCCCTTTCTGGAGAGGGAGCCCAGGTGCAGATGCTAATTTTGCATTTTCTTAAAATAGAGCTAAACGGACTCCTACCTGTGCAGTCAGCGGCTGCGCTGAGGGATGTTTCTTATAATTCTTTTCCCACAAATGTGGCTCCCCTAATTTATGAAATATCCCATATGAGACAATGCAGACAAATTCCTATGCTTTACTAGTCATGTGTGAGCTCACTGCGTTCTGGAAATGTATTGTAGCAGAATAGATATTTCAGAGCAGACTGGGAATTTTTTTTCCTCCGACCTTAGGACTTCACATCTTCATGAAGTTAATAGGAGCTCTAATTATAAAGGTACAGAGCTTTGGTGTCTCTGGGCTCAGAGCAAGAAACCATTTCCAGGATTTCAGCGCAGAGTGGAACATGGTCATTGCTTTTTTTGTTTATTTAGTTTTTAAAGAGTTTGTCATCAAGTTGTGGTTTCTAAAATCAATATCCAAACGTAGGTATAATCAGCACTACAGAAAGCTTAGAGAATGGGTTTTGCTTGCTAAACACCAACTTCTGATGCTGATGTAATATCCTTTAATATGCCCCGAGAACATCAAATTGGCTAACATAGAAATGACTGTAACAGTATGGCTTCCCCTTATTTTCATTTTAAGGCAACTAGAAAAGTATCAAGGGATAGTTAATGTATTTGATAAAAATAAACTTTCTTGACATTTCTGTTGGTGCTGATCTCCAAGTTTTCAAGGTCAAGAGGAAAAAAACCCACCATAATGAGGACGATTTCCTTCTTGGAGCTTCATTCGGTAGCTGATGACAGCTTTCACTTAGGGCTTTGGTTGGTTTTTCACCAAACAGCCGACAGTAATACTTTGAGAAATGCTTTATTATTTTCAGTAAGCTGCTTCCTTAAAATAAATTAGATTTATCAGAACTTTTGAGTGCTACGCATAAAAGTAGCATTTTAGAACTGATTTTAAAAAAGGAGTTTGACTAACAGAAAATTGGATTGTTTTCGATGACATTTGAAGTTTGTTTTTTGATGTGACCAGTGTAGAGACTTAAAGCATTGAAGAAAGGTGTAAGTCATACCCACTGGAACAAAGGTCCCTGGCCTTTTCCCAGTGAGAAATTACTTTTGATTTCTCCAAAGTCTTATGAATCGGTTACTAAGGTGATTGTGCAGTTATTGGTTGGGACAAGAGGTGTTAGTTTCTGTGGTCTTCCTTCTGATTACTGTATTTATCTTTAAAGAATTTCCTCTCTTTGTTATTGGGCTTTTGTTGTTGTTGTTGCTGGGAAAACGGTTGGGGACAGCCCTTGTATGGGCAAAAAGATTTTTATTTTTTTCATATCTAGAAACTTACCAGCTCCTGATTAGTTGGGGATACCTGTTAAAGAAACAGCAAACAATGCAGATATATGGTTTCACATCTATTTGCTTTTAAGTCCATTGAACCCATAAAATATTTATGTTATGTCCAGGTTATAAATAATCTCTGATTGTTCATTCAGCCCTTGAACAAACATTTATCTTCAGCGCCTGCACATATCCTGGTACGTTCTCTGTCAGTTCTTGAATGATTTACGCAGTGCCTGCTTTCTCTCGCAAGGCACTACAGATGGAAGCGAGGGGGCTGCTGAGCTGAGCTACTGCTGCTGCTCTCAGCTCTTAAAATTCAGTGGTAGTGACAGTTATAAACACACAAACCAGAAAAGCCTATTTTTTAGTTTTTGAGGTTTTTTTTTTTGTTTGTTATAATCTAGATTTCACTAACTTTATTCTGTATGTCTTGAATCATGTAGCCCCTTTAGAATGTAGACCCAATTATTAATTTGTGTACAGCTACTGATACTTGTATTATACAAACAACAATAAGAGTTTGACAAATAGAAAGATTATCATTTTTTAAATTGCATTCCAATATATGTGTGTTTCATAGCATCGATTATTTTTACCTATTTTGCCTCTCTCTCTCCTCTCTGTCTCCCTCCCTTGGAGAGAAAGAGAGAAATTTATGTTAAAGATGATGGAGAGGTGGTGTCTAAATGCTCTCTCCCAGGAAGTGGGATCCTAAAATGTTAATGCAGGAAGCAGCTTCATTTTATGGAGAAGCAGCTCAGGTCCAGAGAGACTGTGATGTCCCAGGATTGTACTATAAATTAATAGCAAATTAGTAGCAGGGTGACCTTGCATGGTTCCCAAACATTGGTGAGTCATGATGTTAAATGCCCAGGCCCTCAAACAATAGTTTTAATAAGGATTATATTGCCTTTTGTTGCAGAATAGATTTGATTCCAAATTCTCACATCAACTTGGAGAGGCAGTTGATGTGCGTCCGTCCCCATTTTAAGGAGACTGGTGATGAAAGAGGTTTTGATACACGCAGGGATTGGCAGAGTCACAACTCAAACCTAGGTCGCCTCCAGTGCCATGGTGTTTCCAGTATCCCTTTCTTGTACTTTATAGTGTGTCAAGGATACTTTAAACTTTGAGATGTGTGTTAAAGAATGCAGTGGATTGAGAAATCCACTCAAATACCAGACAGCAAATTATATAATAGCTGGTGTACTCTAAATGGTATATGTTTAGCTGTGTTTGTGAGCACACGTCTAAGGAGATGAATATCATCTGTTCCCTAACCTTACAAATGTCACAATAAAACCTATTTCTAAGAGTGAACATAAAACTACCATTTTAAATGATGCCAAGCATAATCTCGGGGAATATTCAACTCAGTACTCTGGAGCTATTTCCACTATGTTGCTTAAATTGCATTTGTAGAAAGCTGCTTATAAGAGGTGCCTTCTTTGTAAGGTGGTTACTAAGGCTAGTAGAAGTTCCTCATGGTCCCGTTGCCTGCTGTTCCCTTAGTGTGAATGTTACTGTATAGTTAAATCAGTTTGAAATATTCTCTTATGGTCGAGAGCTTAAAGATCATTTTGGGGAATAATTGTGAAATTTAACTGTATAGAAAACTTGCTTTTAGCAGCTTATTTAATTATTGATTCTGGAAATAATTAGGAGAAATGAGATCAGAATATAGGAACATTTTTTTTTGAGGGGGACACAGGATGAAAGTTAAATTTAATAAGTAGCTCTGGGTAAAAGGTTAGGTTAAGTTTTTCTTGTTTGTTTGTTTTGATCAGCTTATAAATTGGCATTTGCATCTAGGTTTAATTGATTTTGGGTCATTTTCTGTTTATCGGTTGTTTTTTTTTTTTTTTTTTTTTTTTTTTAAGGAGGGCAGTGCTCACAGTGGCCCATGCAGGGATCAAACCGGCAACCTTGGTGCTACCAGCACCACGCTCTAACCAACTGAGCTAACTGGCCACCCCTTTTCTGTTCATCTTGGCCCGAATTGAGAGTTGTTTATTCTATTTCTGGGAGCAAAGTCTTTCTATTTATTTCCTAGTAACAAATTAGATCCAGTGATGCCTAACCCAAACTTTGTAAAGGAGGAAGATCTTTCACACAGAACAGTTTTTAGTCTAGTCCTATGTGTGGTTTCATTTTCCTTGACAGTTCTCATTTATTAAAAAAACTTACTGACTATTCAGGCACACAAAAACCTTGTAAAGAATAATACAATGAATGTGGACATACTACCAACTAGCTGCAGAAAAGCATCACTCATACATTTGAAGCCCCCTTTGTGCTCCTCCTCAGTTGCTTCTCCCTTCTTCCTGTCCCCCTTTCACCCGACCGAGGAACCATCATCCTGAATCGCGTATATAGAATTACCGTTTATTTCTTGCTCTTTTTACTCCACATGTGTGCATCCCAACATAGTGCTATGTAAAGTCATACGCTCTAGTATCTTATGTTTTAATCAAGCAAGCAATCTATTTAAGTTTCCTTAAGTTCTTGTTCACTTAGAAAAACATCATGATTTTATATGCATATAAAAATTTAGAAGTTGGACCATTTAGTGTTCACAAAATTGAGCTCAAGTTTTAGAGTCTTGTCTTATAGTGGAGTAATCTCTGTTAAGCTAATTTAACTGGTATGTTCTCCATACTAAATTGGAGAATTATAGTGCCATAAAGACTATATAATATAATCAATCAAATGGCTGTTTTCAGTAGTCACTTCTTACTTGAATTTGAGCCAATGACGTGAAAATTATTACTATATCATTTCGTTTGCTTGATGTATACGTTTATAAGACTTACATAAAAGCTGTATAAAACCAAAAAGCATTCTGAAAATACAGTGTTGCTTAGAAATGGATTTTGTTTTTCTTTTTTGTGCTCACTATAAATTTTGTCAGCATAGTAATGTGTGAAATATGTAGAAAGCACCATGGTGTCTAGAGTCAAATAATGTTTCTTGAGCCATTCCTTTATTCATCAAATATTTATTGACTAGATGTTATGTTAGACGTAGGAGATACGAAAATAGTAAGGCATTGTTCCTGTGTTCAAGGGGTTGATAATCTGGATGAGATAAATATATCTTCAAATAGCTAATGTTAGGTGGTAAGTGCTGTATTGTATGAATATAGAGCTTTATGAGCAGTAAAGAGTAATTAATTCTGCCAGGAGGTTGGGGTAAGAATGGGGAAAATAATGAGTGCTAGGGAAGGCCTAATACAAGAGGAAATAACTAACTGAGCTCTCAGAAGGATTAGGTTTTTTCTATGAGGAATAGGACTCTTCATATACAGGAAGGTATTATAGTATAGTGGTTAAAAACACATATTTTTGGAGTTCACTAGTTTGGTTTGGAGTTGGCTCCATTGTTTACTCTGATGCTGAGGGTATTTTTGAACTTGCTGAACTGCCTAACACTGCTGGGACCGTGCTAGACATTCACAAAATGAAAGCTCCTACTCCTGCTGTTTTTCTTAATTACTATTAAACCATAAGAAAAGGGAGAGCAGTATGAAAAGATAGAGCGTTGTTTCCTACGTTACTCCTGGAACATGGCTGTGAGTAGGGTGTGTTTGTTGAGGGGATGATTCGAGCGTTGGGAGGTACAGTGGAAAAGTAGCATAGGAGATGCTCTTGGTCCCCGCTTCGATCCCCCAGCTGCTTTGAGCGTTGCCTGCTGATGCTGTCTAGCTGCCCCCTTTTCCAGAGTATTGCCCTCAGCCAGGGCAGCTGTCTTGCTCAGGTGGTTTTTCTTCAGCCCATCCTGCAGCCGATGTTGGACAGATAAAGGGATACAAAGGTCAGGGCCCTGCCTCAAAGCAGCACCATCTCTGTGGTACAATTCGTGCTCTAGAGTCCCCTTGGGAGCGGAGTCCCTAAACCTTCCCCCCCCCACCCGCCACCCCCTTGCCCCATTTTGTTCTGCTCTACTCACTCCACTTCTAATAAAACGCTCTCAAGAGTAACTTATACAAGAATCCCTGTCCCAGGCGCTCAGTTCCTGTCTACTTCTATGGACTCCAACCTAAAACAGGTATTTTGGACAAGATTGCATACTTGGCTTAGAATTTCAGGTGCTATCCTATGGGCACTGGGAAACCTAATGCATTTGAAAAGGATCACTCTAGTAAAGAGATGCCTGGGCAGGGGCTAGAGGCCTCAAATGGGACCTTGACATGGTTAAGTAAGGAATGATACATACCTCAGTCATTTATCATTGATGAGGGTAGGGGACATGAGCTATAAGAGTCCTTTGTAGGGGTTGGGAAGAACTGAGAAGTTTTAGATAATTTGAATGTGGGGAGAAGGAATCAAAGAAGTTTCTAGATTGGATGACTAGGCAAATAGTTAATCAATAGTTATATGAAATAGTTCACATCAAAGAGCTATATCAACTACTTTCAAGTAGAAAAAACAGGACTCATTGGAGAGTTTTTTTTGGAGAAAATGAGTTCAGTTTTGGCTCTGTTGAATTCGAGGTGCCTTATGGAATGTCAGGTGGAAATGTTCAGTGGTGGGAAATAATTTGCAACAACAACATGTCATGTCAACAACATGAAGGTAATTGTTTACATTATACGAATATATAGGGCCCAATGCAAAACGCCGGCAACCCCATTTTTATCATTTAGAATGCTTTCAGCTACAAGTAAGAAAGAAAATCTAACTCACACTCAAAATCTGAGCGTGAAGGGAATTTATTGGTTTATGTATCAGAAAATCCAGTGGTGGTGTGTGCTTCAGGGTGGTGTGATCAGGGCGTGTGGCTGCATTTTTCTGAGATCATTGTTGTTCCATCGCCTTCGTGAGTCAGCTGTGTTCTGAGTCTCGCTTTCCTCCTGGAGGCAAAGTGATGCCAGTGATTCCAGGAATCCTCAGCAAATTGCATATTCAAGGTGGAAAGAGAGAATTTAATTTGCATTTCTGGATTCCTGGCAGAAGTCCTAAGCTTGGAGCTGGTGGATCACTTTTGGGGGTGAGCATTGTTACAAAGGGGGAAGCATTTACTAATTGGTTAAGGTCAGTTAGGGCTTGTCCCTGGAGATGGGAGAGGGCGAGGCACTCCAGGAGCACGGCTGCTATACTGGGAGGAGGCGTGGAGTGGAGGTCTGCGGGACAAGCACAGCATTCACATAAGGGACAGACAAAGAGCCAGTAAAACTGGAAAACGGTGAGAGAGAGGAGAGGCGAGCCCTAGACAATACCTCAGCCTAGGGAGAAAAGAGTTTTGAAGAGGAAAGACTAACATAGTGTCAGTTCGACTGGATTTGATAAGGAGACCGTTGGTAAGCGGAGAGCGGTGTGTGTCGCCTGCAGGGGAGAAGTCAGACAGCAGTGTGGGTGCTGAGCGGTGGGTGACGCGGGAGCAGGGAGCTTTTTTAAAGAAGAAATCAAGTGTGAAATAGGTGCTAGTTTAAGAAAGAACTGGATTAAGGGAGGCTAAAAAGGAAATAAAAAAAAAATGATGGGAGAGTTTTTACCTGTATTTGCTGGATGAGAGGAATGAATTTAGAATTGGAGTCAGACAGCTTTGGTTTGCTCTCTGGCTCTAAAGACAGCCTGTATGGCCCGGGACAAGTCCCTCAGTGTTTTATCAGCCTCTGAGGAGTAATAGGTATAACAAACATTTCACAGTCACTCTGTAAGAGTCAAGCAAGATAATAGATAAAAGAGGTTTGTCAACTACACTGTTATACAAATGTTAGTTAGTAGTAAGCACATTGTTTATATAAACCCTATCTTCTCATAAAAGAATGTAAAGTATTATAGGACTAACTACTAGTATGTAGACCTGAAAAGTATGAAAGACAGGAGGGAGGGGGCAGGGGTAGAGAGAGAAAGAATATGAATGAATTAATGAGTGAATAAATGAATAAAACATAGTCCTAGTTCAGAAGCAGTCATTCCTCTCAGCATGGCCACATCATTGCAAAAGGAAAAGCTCTTAGATTTTATATAATATTCGTTAGCAGTATTTTGTGCGGCCCTAGAGGAGGGCCCCTTGTTGATTTGCATATATACACTTTCAGTTCCTTTTGGAATGAGAAGGAAGGCTGTACAGAATGTTTATTGTTTTGGTTATTGAGATGACCTTTATTTCCTGTTGTGAAGTTTAATCATCATAATAATAAATGTTTAATAGCAGGTGCTGTCAGTTTATGTGTCACTAGTATATGATTGATTTTAGCTTTAGCCTCAAAGCCAATGCTTTTAGCCACATTCTAATCTAAATCTGCAATTCTTGGATCATACATTCTTATTACTTAATCAAGTCGGTAGACCTTCTGCAGTCATTATATACAATTTTATTCCTATACATTTCTGTTTCTTTGGTTGAACAGTGTCACTTTCGATGTTTAATTTGAAGCAGCCTGATACTTTGAAGTATAATGGGGAGAATAACAGTACCTACCTTGGAAAGTGATGGTGAGGAAAGCATCAAGCAAATGGGTCCTTCAACCTAACACAGTTGTTGAAAAGTGTTGGGATTTAGTTTTGAGTAAATTAAGAAAGATACTGATTTTCCTTAACTACCACTCAGATTCCATGCTGGTTTCCTTCGTGGGGATGGCACTGTACACAGGCTACGTCTTCATGCCTCAGCACATTATGGCGATACTACACTACTTTGAAATTGTACAATGACGAAGATGTGACCAGAATCGAGAGGTTCCTTAGTGAAGAACCAACCTCTGAAGTTGGAATGAGACTTCATCAGATGTCCTAAGAACTTCTAGATGTCAACATAACCAACCCTATGAATATAAAGACTGAAATTCATGAGTAGAACAGGAAAACAATCCTGACTCATGTGTTGTGTTCTTTATTTTTAATTTTGAAAGAAGCTCTTGTACAGCTGTTTTTGTCTATTTTAACATTGTAGTCATTTGTACTTTGATATCAGTATTTTCTTAACCTTTGTGACTGTTTAAATATTACCCAGTGAAAGCTTTTCTTAATGTAACTTTGAGTACATTTTAATTGCCTTCTATTTCTAAAACTCAAAGTCATTAGTTAGGCTTTATTGTTCTTGCTGTTGTATGGCATATACGTCTGCCTGGATATATTTCTACTCTTGACCAAAGTTTTGTAAGAACTGGGGCTGGGGGCTGGGGAGGGGAGGATATTTTATTGAGAACTATTTACAAAAGACTTTTCTGTAAGTTCGAACTCAGGAGTACAGTTTTAGCTATCTAGACTCTAACAGCTCTGCTTTAAAACTATTACAGTGTTTCTTAACAATGAAAAAGGAAGATCTTGCTAAAGTTAAAAATAAGGAACATTTCACCTTTTAAATATTTAATTCTTTTTTATCTTTATCAAGATGTTTATTACAGCGTGTTTATCAAAACAACAAATAAAGGACTATAATTTCGTTCACTATTTCCCAAAATAGGGTACTAGGGTAATAATGAGGAAAGAAAATAGGACCTTTTACTTAATGAAATATTATGAAATCATGGCAGTGATGCTTTAGAAGGCTGGTGCCATGGAAAGTCTGACGTTGTTTTCATGATATGATACAGTTACATTCTAAATATTTAATTCTTATGTGGACTCATTTCCAGAAAACTTTGGTGATGACTCTTGTGATAAAAGGTGGCTAAGTAGCGTTATTGTGTAATGCTTATACACCATAGAGTTTTTAATAGAAAGTAAATCAGTTTCCTCTGAGGGCCATTATTAATGATGTATTTTCTTATGTTTAATTTCATGATTGTAATGGGTACTGCAAATGCATTTGCGCATTGCAGTAAGATATGATGAGATGAATTGTTAAAAACCATAGCAAAAAGAAACGCAAACTTGGTTAAACTGCTTTCACTCTTTGTATTTTTTTAAAATATTTTTATTCCTTAAATGTAAAATGACTGCCTAATTTTTTGATGTAAACTCATTAAATTCAAAGAGAAAAATAATCTGATGTAGTAGTATATTTTTTCCCCTCAATTGTTAAATATTGATCTAGTATTTATATTTCTGAATTGATTGTTATGGACAGATAAGCAGTAAGTATAACTTAACATGTCTCTCAACATAAAAATATTACTAATTTAAAAAATTAGACATACAAGGTGTGATCAAACAATACAGTGAATGTTTAAATAAAAAAATTATTACAGTAAGAGACACATTGCCATTAATCCCCCTCAAAATACTCCCCCTCACTTTGAACACACCCTATCGTTCTTGTCACTTTCTGAAGCAGTTCTGGAAGTCCTCTCTCATGAGTGTCTTTAGTTGCGCTGTCATGGCTGCCTCGATGTCCTGAATCATTTTGACTTTGGGGAAGAGCCAGAAGTCACACGGTGCCAGTGAATAAGGTGGATGAGAATAGACCGTAATGTTTTTATTTGACAGAAGTTGCCATATACCAGAAGCCATGTGTGACACGGAGCGTTGTCATGATGGAGGATGAAACCGTTTGCCCATTTCATGTTAATGCGTTGTTCGTGATCCATGATTTATGGCTCACTTTAAAACACACCTCTCAACTGTAGCTCATGCCCGACCGACTGCATCAAACAAGTTGAAACTTGTCACACACTGTTACTAAAGTTCCACATGCTGCTTTCCGTATTGAAGATCCCTGCCTTTCTGTTGGCTGGCACTTGGCAGCAGCATTCAGTGTATTTTGTGATCACAATGGAAGAGCTGTGTGTCACACATTGCTTCTGGTATGGCAATGTCTGTCAAATAAAAACGTTACTGTGTGTCCTCATCCACCTTATTCAGCAGATCTGGCACCGTGCGACTTCTGGCTCTTCCCCAAAGTCAAAATGACTGTGAAAGGTAAATGTTTTGAATTGATTCAGGACATCGAGGCAACCACGACAGCACAACTAAAGACACTCATGAAAGAGGACTTCCAGAACTGCTTCAGAAAGTGGCAAGAAGGATGGAATAAGTGTGTCTGAAGCAAGGGGGACTATTTTGAGACAGATTAATAACAATGTGCCTTTTACTGTAATACTTTTTTTAATTTAAGCATACACTGTATTTTTTGATCACACCTCGTATTATATTTTAGTATGCTTTCCAGAATAAGTTGTGCTGTTTTTTAAAAATGTAAGTATTTATGGTCCTAAATTTTAGGACTAGATTTGTGATGTTTTCTAGTCTGGAGGTAATAATACCGGGGTACCCCCAAAAAATGTATGCAAGTGTACGCTTTGGTCAACATTGCTCAAGCAGTAGTTTGTCGTAATCAGAGTGTCTGGACGCTGATGGTAACCACTTTGAGCACCTCTTGTAATTGCAGAAGTCAAACATGACTTGTATTCCTTTTTTGTTATTGGTAGATATTGAGTATTACAATTTAAATAGTTATTTCCTTTCTTAAAATGTGTATACATTTTTTTGGCACTCTATAGAAATATTTGGTATTTTTAAAGAGTCAATTTCTGTCACTATAGGTAGGGATGGTGAGGTTAATATATAATTTAGTCTTGAAGTTAAAAGTAGTTGGATATGGTTATGTTTGAGCTGTATTCATATTCTCTCAAGCAAAATAATGAATACATAAATACAAATAATAAATCAGGGAGGCATATTCTCACCAACTGATTTAAGTGTCTAGCCTATTTATTAGTAAATAACAAATGGGGAGATCATTGCACTTCATCTGTTTATAAAAAAAGTATTAAGACAATTCTGTATGGGTCTCATGTTCCTGTATGTCTGGCAAGCAGAGGTACTGATTGCCTTTATTTGGAATATTTTTCAGGGATGTTTGTATGATAGAGAATATAGAGAAGAGACAGTGTCGTCCCCCAGAACAAAGGGCAGGTTTGCTTGGAGCCTTGCGAGATAGTGTCTCCTTCTGGAGCAAAGGGCACTAGAAAAGATGTGGGTTCCCTCTGCATGTACTGGTATCACCTGGCCCTCTTTGCATTGTCATGTGGGAACTGGGGACCAGAACAAGAAGATGAGACTGTCACTGTAATAAAGGCCTTTGCGTGTGACCCTGGAATCGCATGTCTTCTGCCAGCATCCCGGAAGTTGTGCCGGACTAACTTGTTAGCTTGCAAGTAAAGTCTCAGACCCCTCACAGTTATTGAGAGTTTTGGTGATGAGGATGGGATGCTGACAGACGTGGTCTGCTGGAAGATGAAGGGTAATAAATGGCCCCCCTGTCCAGACTGAGAGATGAGACAGCTCGCTGGTATTCAGTGGTATGTGCTCTTGCCCAAGTATTGTTTGGTTAGGGGAATAAGGCCCCCCAGTAACCTACTTGTTAATTATTAGAGGCTGGGCAGTGAGAGGTAGGATTGAAACAAGCTGCCTAAATGGTGCCTTAGTTGTTCACTCTCTGGCCAGGTGGAAGCAGGAATCTTAGGCTAATGGGACAGCTCTAAAGATAATGTGACTGTGGCTGCTAAGCCAAAGAATCCCCCAAACTGAAATAAATGGTGTCAGCAGTGAGGGGTGTGTTATTCAATATAGACCGTTGGGTGACCTGGAAACAATAGAAGTTTATTAGGGTGAACTGTGCGTGAGTGGCCACTGACACTGAATACAAAGCCCTGCTTATTAGCTCAGAGCTGCTCTCTCCCTTTGTGCCCCCTTCTCTCTCCTCTTCACTCTGACTTCAGTCTCATTAAAGAGAAAGGTGATTAATGGTGAGATCCAATACACACATGCTCGAGTATACCGGGGAACTTGGCAGAGGGGAGAGATTCAAACTTTTATGGCTGTACTGGATGTAGCCAACCAAGTTATTATTATGTCCAGTCCTGGGGAGGAGCGGGCACCAGAATTCAACTGATGGAGTTTGGGCAATTTTTTTTTTTTTACAGTGAAAAAATTTTATGTTTAGAATTAGCCAGCTGGACTCAGTATAGATGATCCCAATTTTGTTGGCAACATCCAAAGCATCATAGTCAGGAGCCGGTCGAGTTTGGGCAATGTTTGCAATGGAGAAAGGACATTAATATGACCCTGTTGGTTGGGGCCCTTTGGGCCTATTCGATGTACTCTTGTAGCTTCCACGGATTGTATATAGTGGGTCTTTGAATAATGGCATTTTGTTCAACATTGTTTCACTACAGTGATGAGAAGAAAACCCAGGATTTTTGGCCGGGGCCACTGTCTGTGTGGAGTTAGCACATGCTGCACATGTCTGTGTGGGTTTTCTCTATGGACTCCTGTTTCCTCCCACATCCCAAAGATGTGCACGTGAGGTGAACTGGTGTGTCTGAATGGTCCCAATCTGAGTGAGTGTGTGTGTGTGGCCCCTCAGTGGAAGGGCTCGGGTCCCAAGTGGGGTCCTATCTTGTATCCCTGAGCTGCCAAGATAGGCTTCAGCCACCCGACCCTGACCTGGAATAAGCAGGGTGGAAAAAAATTACGTTATGTGTTTTTACGCATCTTTCTTAAATGTGTATATAACTCACATCTATGTAATGTTTAATATTAGAAGTGTTTGGGTCTTTATTTAGGAGTTTGATGACCAGAAATATGCCGTAGAAAATTAACTCTTGTTTATATCAATTAGCCTATGATAAAATCGGTTTCCTTCTTATTCTGCTGCCTGAAGCAAAACTGCTGGTTCAAAGGGAACCTCGATTCACAGAGATTACCCTAAGTGCTGGCCCAAGTTCACTGATGGTTTGGCTAAGCTTACACCTGGTGCTATTGTTCGGCCTCAGTACCAGCTCTGCAGAACCAAACATGGGCACGGTTGCTTCATTTACTGTGTTCTCACAGCCCTGACCAATACTCCTCTCGATACACCTTGTTATATTTTTACTGACCCCTGGGCTATAGCTAATGGTCTAGCAGTTTGGTCTGTCACTCGGAAAACTACAGGCTAGTGGGTTAATGGCACCCCTCTTTAGGCCTGCAAAATGTGATCCATCACAGCTGCTGATCAGATTGTCTGGGTCACTCATGTCGAAGCCCTTAATAAGGGCCAGGTCTGCTGTTCACATCGAGCCTGTCCCGCCCATGACTGCCTGGGTGTATTGTCCTACTGGACACGGCAACACATGCAGCATCATAGGCTCAGCATGTAGGAAAGGACCCTGTTTCTGATGCAGAGGCTACCACTGCAAGTCAGACTCGTGACTGCTGCCAAGGCAGTTTCAGTGAGGGCGGCCACACTGCGCGGCCTTCTCCACCTCCTTGCTCTTGGCGGATTGAATACATCAGACCCTTGGCATCCTCTCGGGGCTATCTGTTGTGCCTTACTGCTGTTGACACAGTATTGCTGTTCCAGTCCAATCGGCTGATTTCAGCCACGCTATTGTGGCCCTTGAAACTAATCTCTGTCATGTTTTCAGCTTTCTGGGCCATTTACAGCTTGACGATAGTGTGCTTTTTATTACAAAATCTACTCAACAATGTGTTGGTAGTCAAGGTATTTGATGGACGTATCCTGCTCCTTTTCATTCACCGGCATCCGAGTGTTGGAATGGCCTCCTCAAAATCAAATAGAGTTTTGAGTCTGGCTTCCTCATCTCTTCTTGGTCTGCACACTCCTCTGAGGCAGTTTGGTCACTGAATGTCGCTATGCTCAGAAACGCATCATCTCTCTCAGCCACTTCCTGGTTGATGATCAGAATGATGTATTATTTTAAAATTTGGGATTTCTCCCTGACTGACTGTTCCCTGACCATGATTTTCTGTTCGCTCATGGCACCCACAGGCTGGTAGGTTGGCAGCCCAGCCAAAAGGGGGCCTAGGGCTTTCAAACTGGCTCAGCCACCTGGATTCTCTTGTTGGATTGATAAAGCCCCATGTCATAAGGCTGATCACCTCTTGGTGAGGACACCGCCTCTGAGTCAGTCGGTGGTTCATGCCAGCCAACGTGGGTGGCATAATGAGTTTCTGTAAGTTTTATAAAATGCCTTACCCCTTTTACACCTGACTTCGCTGAATGAAGGTCTGGGTGTGAGTAGAGATTATTGGGAAAAAAAGGTGAAGCTATAGCTACTGGAAGGGGACAGTGATTTTGTAGTGATAGAGGGCAACAACTCTAGTACCTGAGGTGGGAACACCTTAGACCCTGGGATGGGGAGGATGGAACTCTAATGATATTTTGTCTTTCAGAGCCACCCTGGATCCTTTCTCAGGAAGGAAAGTGCCTGGTGTGGCTCTTCCAGACTGTTGCAAGCACCTTAAAAGGAACTGACTGCTGCGTCGGCCATCTGCCTCCCCTACTTCCAGAAGGTTCTGACCATGATTTTGATTGCTATTCCCTTTGAGCTTACCAAGAAATCTATCAGATAAAGCAGAGGATAGCTCCACCTTCTGCATCTCCCATGCGAAACACTGGTTACACCTCTGATGTCTTCCATTCCCGTAACCATTGCTCAGTCATTCCATGGGAGGAGAGGTGAATGAATGCCACTTTCTAGTGGTGTGGAAAGACAGGACAGTAGTTTGGACTGACAGCCTTCAGGCAAGCCCTCCAAAAATAGGAACTGGATTCAATTATTCAAACTGAATTGAGAACCCTAACTAAGGCTTACCAGCTTGCCAGGAGCCCCCATTGGAGGAACTGTCAACGTATGCCCTTTGAATGATATAGGTCCCCTTGAGGAGAACAATAATTTTCTTTCCAGGGATATCATGTGTGCCCTCTGGACTTTATTTCTTTTGTGGAAGCTGGGAGTTAACTTACCTCTCCTGAAAACACTTTAGGGACAATCATAAGAGACCTTTGAGTGTTTAAGGAAGCACCACTGATAGATCATGAGGCCCTCAGATGACCACAGAGATCTCTCCAAAATGAGGCTTTCTAGAAAGGTCATAATTTATGCACACCTTGTGGGCAGTTGTCCCTATAACAGGAGTTATCCAATTAGAAAAGGTAGTACAAACTTTAGTAATAATTTTAGCCGAAGTGATGAATGACACCGCACTGCCTTAGCCCTGGAAGGAATTCAGGTGGGCTTCAGCTCATTAGCCGAAGTTGTTACGGATGAGAGAATTGCTCTAGACCTCTTCCTTCTGGGCCGAGGTGGAGTCTGCAATCTCTGTAACATCTTGCTGTGCCTGGATTAATGCCTGGGGTCAAGTGGAAAGATCAGTACAGAAACTTAAAGAAAAAGCCACTTGGCTTTCTACGGTAGACCCTGATGGTTTATGGGATTTGTGAAGCTGGTTGGTTCTGGGGGCCATGGATGCGATCACTGAGAGGATGGCCTCATCCTGCTGTATGGAGTTCTGCTGATACTAACCTTAATTAAATGCTGTGTTAGACAATGTAATTTAATTCCAGCCGCTGTTGGTTAGATTAATTAGAGTGGCTGATGGAGTGGCATAATCCTGTCTAGAAATGAGTGTGTTTGGGGAGTGGACATTATTGGGAAATAGTTCTCTGTGGGCCTGTCGCATTTCTGCATGTCTTGTAAACAGTGGTTCTGATTGTCTTTGTTCCAGACTATTTTTTCAAGGATGTTTGTAAAGGGAACAGCCTTGGAAGGTGCAGTATCTCTTTGAGCGAAGGGTTGGTTTGCTTAGAACCTTGGAAGATATAGTGTTTACCTTGGAAGATATAGTGTTTACCTCGGGAGCAAAGGGCAGACATGCTTACTGTCCAGTTGGAAAAGATTCGGGTTCTCTAAGCTCAGGGGTTCTCACCTGTAATAAAAACCCATTGTATATGTAGGTGTCACCTAGGCCCTCTTCGTGTCTCCCTGTGGGAATTAGAGCTTGAGGAACCAGAACAAGAAAATGCTAATACTCTCGCTACTGCTGCTGTTGTGGGCATAAGGACCTTTGTCTCTAACCTAGAGTCTCATGTCTTCTGTCAGCATCCATGAAACTTGTCAGCAGGATAAAATCTCGGCCCCTTTATATTTCTTTACCAAATTTACCTTGAACAATAAAATAGTACCGTGGTTTAACTGAAGCATAATTTTTTTCCTTGGTACTTGTTTTCCTGCTCTGTCAGCTTTCAGTCTTCTGAATACATACAGTTTACATGAAAACTCTAGTTTCCATGATTCTTAAAAATTCACCAGGGTTTTTAAAGAGCATAGCATATCTTCTTACACAAACATTTTTACGGTACGAAATTAAACTCTAATAAGCCTAGTTGGTCAAGTTTTTTCATGAGAACTATCTGTTGGACTCCTTCCTCAATGAGGGCAGGCTAATTAATTTAGTCGTCCAGGTGAGAAAAAGATTGTTAACGTGTAATGTGGTGTAATGTGGTGATAGCACCAGAGGTAGAAACAACAGGGTATTGTCGCTAATTAGATTTAGAGGGTGAGATGGGGGAGAGAATCCAGTTTTTTGTTTTGAGCAACTTGGTAAGTGGTGACATTCACTGATACAGGGGCTTGGGGAAAGCATCAGGTATAGACGTGACATGCAGGAATTAAGTGGGTTGTAGATGATAAAGGACTTTGTAAGCCACATTAAGGAGTCTGGACTTTATCCCGAGAGCAGTGGGGCCTCATCAAAGAGTTTTAAGTGAGGGAGTAATATCAGATTTGCATTTTAGAAAGATCAGCCTGGTTACAATGTTGAACATGGATTGGAGGGGATAAAAATTCTGTAGGAAAACTATTTAGGAGGCTGTTAGAGGAATTCAAGCAATGCGTGGGGGCCAAACTAAGTTTGTTGCAGTGGAGATGAGAAGTGGCTAGCAATGAGAGACATCAAGGGTAGCACAGGTGGAAGTCACGGTTGCTGGCCAGATTTTTGGCTAACTCGTTTGAGTGGTTAGTGTTTGCATTTGTTAAAAATTAATATAAAGAGTTGAATGGGTTTGGCGTAGGAGGACATGATTTCAATTTTTAATATGTTGAGTTTGATATTAGTGAAATATTTGAGTGGAGATGTTTAGTAGTCTGATAAATATGGAAATATAATCAAGAAATGGATCTGGGCTGAAGATATATATATACATATCACACACATACATATATATATAGATATAGATATGTAGATAGATATAGATATGTAAAATATATATTTGGGAGTCATAGATAGATGATAATTGAAGTCAAAGGAAAGGATGAAAAGCATAAAGCAGAGCATAGAAAGCAGAGGTTCTTCATCTGGTGTCTAAGCCTCTAAAGCTCCTGAAATCATAAGCAAAATTATATGTAAATTTCTTGAGGAGATTTCCTACTATTTTAATCAGATTTTCAGTCATCATTGACTTGAAAGGATCAAGAACCACTGTGATAATCTATATTTGAATTTTTTTGCAATGAACATGAATTAATTAGTAATTTAAAAAACATATGGTACTGCTATAAAAAGATCGGAACATGACAAAATGGGGAGAAACTGGTACTGTTCACTTTCCTAGTCTAAAAAACGTTTTGAAAATCAATAAGAAATAGAGTTCCATAACTTCTATCAAAAACCCTTGGGAGTATAAATACTTTAGAATTCTATTTTTTGGGGGTCTTTATAAAGGTAAATGATGTATATTACTTAGTATGCCTAGTGAAGTCTAGGGAAGTATGCAATTAATCAAATATATTTCTAGTTCTGCATTGAGATAATATGAATATTCACGCTAAATGAGATAAATAAAACTATAAATTGCTTTGCATCAGTCCAGAGAACGTTTTGCTGACATATGAGTTTAGCACATGCCTGATTATGCTACCAAATGGGTTGTGAACAATTTAAGATTTTTAAAATTTTTGAAAAATTTTTTGAGTTGCAGATAACAGATTGCTGATTTATGCTAACATTTCAATAAAACATTGGGCAAAGGACAGGAACGTCACAAAAGAAGAAATAGGAAATATCCAGTAAACATATAAAAAGGTATTTAGCTTCAGTGGTAATCAAAGAATGCCAATAAAAACAAGATCGCTTTTGTTCCCTAGGAATGGCACGGGGAGCTGGGCACCCTCACTGTGGTAAGCAGAATTCTAAGATGGCTCCATGACCTCTGCCCCCTGGTGTTATATTCTCTCCAACCCCCTCCCCTTGAATGTGGGTAGGACATCTGATTTGCTTCTGTGACAACAGTGATGGGATGTCACTTCCATGATTATGCTACATTTTATAAGACTGCCTTGGCAGACTGAAGAGAGAGATTCTTTTGCTGGCCTTGAACAAGCAAAGAGCCATGCTGTGAACTTACTGCGGAGGGGGCAGGGAGCTGTGGGTGGCCTCTGGGAGCTGTGGGCAGCTTCTAGCTGACATCTAGTAAGAAGCCAGACCCTCGTTCACACAGCGATAAGGAAGAGAATCCTTCTGTACGGTTATTGAGTGTCCAGGTGGGAACACAGCCCAGTTGGCACCTTGATTGCCACCTTGTGAGACCCTGAGTGGGGGACACAGCGGAGTTGTACTTGCACTCCTGAACCACAGAAACTTCTATATGCTTTTAACTTTGTGGTAATTTATTAGGCAGCAATCAAAGACTAATACATTTATGCTGGTCGACATGTATGTTGCTTCAATCAAGCTGTTTAATCAATATTTAAAAAACAAAAAATATACAACAAGCAAACAAAAAACATATATGCCCTTTGACCCAGCAGTTCTACTCTTAGACCACAGAGAGTTGTATAAAATTGTATGTTCAAGAATATAACTGAGATGAGACTTAAAATAGTAGAAATGTGGTAACCAGATAAATGGCTGTTCATAGCAGACTGGTTAAACTATGGTGTATCATACTGAAGACTGTGAAGCAACCCTTAAAAATGATGTATACATCTAGTTTTTGTTATGGAGAGTCAGCAAATAGTAATTTGATGTGTTATTACCACAATGGGCCAAAACAGCAGCTTTTTACTGTCAAAGGGCATGATTTATTTTAGGTCTGTTATTTAAATGGGCTTGTTTACCTCAAAGCCCAGAATTAAGCAGAATTTCTCTCTCAGCCACAGGTAGGGCTGGACCGGGGCATAGGGGTGAGAGCCAGCCGGATTGGTGCTCCCTATGGAGGTAGGTGAATATGGGTCTTGCACTCCTGGTTCTTCCCAAATTTCCAAGCAAGTAAGTCACTTTACTCCCCAGGTGGAGAGAGGCCAGGAGTGCATTCAAACAGTTTTTCTACTGGTGGCAACACTCGCCTCTGATTCTGCCCTCCAGGGAGCAGGTACTGGAGGCAGTCTGTAGGTCTGGCCACAGAGTCAGTGGTGGTGGAGACATGCCTAGAGGGACGCATCTGAGTCCTCTGCCCTCGCTGTGGTGGCAGCAAAGACATATAGGAGTCGGGAGAGCTGGGCCAGTGTGAGCAGCTCTGAGAGTCTTTGGGTATTTCTGGAGGAGAACCCTGGGAAAGGATAGAGCCATTTAGATGTTCAGGGAGATACGGTCTTTCTTTGCAGTTAGAGGAGGTGGTGTCTGGGGACACACTGATTACACATCTCTGGGCTGAGCACTCCCAAATGTATAATGTAGTTCAGGCCTTGTTTCTGAGCACCCTGTCTTGTATTTCCTCCTATATATTGGACACTCCAATTTTCTTTTTTTTTTTTGCTTTAGAAAATTATCACTTATTTTTACAGACATTAATAAAAAGCTTAACATATTTACTAAGAAAGTTACAATATACAAATACCGCTCAAATGCGATATTTCAGACTGACTTTTCTGCACTATATGTGACCTTGAGTTTCTTTTAATCACTCACATTTCCATTGTTCAGTGATTCACACTGATTATTCCCTAGAAATATAGAAATACCTGGCTGATTATTTAAGCATGAGTCGCATGTGACAAGGGGAATGCAAATGATTGTGCCACTCAACCAAGTGTTCATGAAGAAAATGATGAAAATTTTGTTCACCATCGACCAGGGCACATCAAAATACTCTTCTCCTTGGGAGAGAGCTGCACCTGTTAAAGAATACTGTATGAAACACTACTTAATTAAAATGTGAGCATCTTCCTTCTTTCTGATTTTGTTTGAAACCCATATAGTAACCAGCTTAGTAACCATTCATATACTAAGAGATTAACGTACTTCCCAAAGCATCAGCATCATCAATAGAATCTGGACATAATAGGAGGTGGTGGGGGAATTATTGGTTGTTCAGAAGGAAAAGGAGGCAACCAGCACGATAGGAAGTGTGGTGGTGGTGGTGCTGGTGGTGGTGGTGGTGCTGGTGGTGGTGATCGTGGTGTTGGTGGTGGGCCGTTGAATTTTAGACCTGGCTTTCCTGGTCCCCGTCCTGATCCTGGCATCGGGGGTGGTGGAGGGAGAAAAGAGTTCCATGGAGCCACTTTTGACTTGATATTATTTGGTTTATTTCCAGAAGACCTGGAGGAGCTCTTACTTTCTTCTGTTGAAATTTGACTTTCATTTTCATTCTCTTGGGCATTCTCTTCTATATTGTTAGTTACTTCAGACGTTGGGGAAAGTAGATGGGACAGATTTTGCTCCTCTCTATTTCTATATCCAGTGTAAACCACCACACAGGTTTCTCTCTTAAAATCAATTGAAACAATGGTTGCGGGGTAAATGCATCCATCTTCTGATCAAATGGCGGAACATTGTCACCAATTTTCTACTGCTTCAAGGGAATTGTGGTCTTCTTTTTTTGGCTTTTATTCTTCTTAGTAGGTTTTCCTTTAGGTATGCCTTTTGGTTTATCTGAACCTTCAGAGATGTCATCATTGTTTAGAGCAGGCTTAAATGAAGTCACAGCTTTATTGTAAGCTTTTATCAGTGCTGCATCTTCCCAGATGTCAGAATCATCACTCCGGCCTATGCCGCGATGGGACAGCACCGAGTCCTCCTGCCCCGGGGACACCACTTTCTCAGCTACTGAGGGGTGCGTGGCCTCTAATTTCCTCTTCTTGGTCCCTAAGACCTGATCTTGCTTCAGGGTTCCCCTCTCACAAAGTGGAATTCCCAAGCTCGGTTACCCAAATCAGAAACCTAGGATTTACCCTTATTGCTCCCCTTTTCCTCATTGCCATTTCCAACCAACCATCAAGTTTTGTTGGTTCCACCTGCTAAATCTAAAATGTCCACTATTTTAATTTATTATGTTTTTACCTACATTGCTATTACTCCATTCATTCTTACTTCCCCTGAATCCATTCTTAAATAAAACTCTTTTTCTGTGTGCACAATACTTCTGATACCAAATGTGTGTGTGTGTTTTTCCCACACCGAAACCAAATCCCTGAGGCTAGCTGAGTGTCCTACAATTCAATTCAGTTCTGACACTCATTATTGGAGGTTCCCATGACCCCTTTCTCAGGGTTGATAGTTTGCAAAAACTCAGGAAAAAACTTTTCTTACTGGTTTATTATAAAGAATAATCAGAAATAGCTAAATGGAAGAGGTATGTGGGGAGGGGCAGGGAGCTCCCACGCCCTCGCCGGGTGTGCCACCTTCCCAGCACCTCAGTGTGTCCAACCCAGAAGCTCTCCCAACCCCGTCATTTAGGGTTTTTAATGGAGATTTCAGTATGTAGACATGATTGGCTAAATCATTGGCCAATTGGTAATTAAACTCAATCTCCAGCCTCTCTCATCTCCCTGGAGGTGAGGGGGTGGGGTGGGGCTGAAAGTTCCAACAATCTAATCACATGGTTGGTTCCTCCAGCCCCAGTCTTGAAATATCTAGGGCCCCATCAAGAGTCCCTCTTTAACTTAAACCCAGGAATGGTTGAAAGGGACCTTTTTATGAATAATGAAAAACACTCTTCTCACCTCTATCACTCAGGAAATTCCAAGGGTTTTAGGAGCTCTATGCCAGAAACCTAGGATGAAGACCAAATACGTATTTCTTATTCTATCACAACTCAATTCTTCATGAAGCACCCAGACTGACCTGTGAAAGAGTAGATCAGATTATATCACTTCCACCTGAAACCCATCCATGGCTTTCTACTGCATTTGGAATCAGTTCCAAATTCTTAACATTTCCACAAGACCTAGGTGATCTGACCCTCTGTGCTTCAGAAGTTTTGGTCTGACTCTCAACCTACTTCCCTTCCCTCGCTGGCCTCCTTTCCACCTAGAGTGTAAACCCAGGCTCTTTCCTCTGTCCTTCAAATGCTTCTACACTTTCCTTCTTGATTTTTCCTTTGTCTACCAGCACAGGTGTGTCTTCCTCAGGAAACCTCTGTGACCCTCCAGACCAGGGGAGGGGCCTGTGACATGGTTTCACTTAGTACAATTCTGCTGATGCCTGTTGTAAGTTGTCTCCTAGTAGTCTACAAAAACTTTAGAGTAGATCTTGTGTCTGTCTTGTTCATTTCCATTTCATTATCTGTAGATATAACCGGGCTGAAAAAACTTACATTTTTAAGAGATGAAAGTTACTTTTTTACCCCTAGTTCCTATTCCGTGAAACAGACCCACATTTTTCTTCCTCTTAAAAATTTTAATAGCAGATTTCTATAATGGATATTTAAAGGGTATACTCTTGAAAAAGCACCACCCATTAAAAATAGAAGTAGCTTTATTTTTTCCTTTAAGTATAAAAATCATATGAGCTTATTGTAAAAAGTCTCAGGAAAATTGGTTAGCACTTACCACATTTTGTTAAAATCATCTTATTATTTTAATAAGTACGTACTTGTTCTTAAGGGCCTATTACGTGCAAGTGCTTTACACACAGAATCCTTAAACTAGCCCTGCATGGTAAGCATCATCTCTAGCTTACAAATAAGGAAAACAAGATTCATAGAAACTTTCAAAGATCACATACGAATAAGTGATTGGCGTGTGTGTGTTTGTGTGTGTGAGTGATTTACGCCCAGGACTATTAAAATGGAAGCTCCATGTGCTTCCTTCTGTTAAGTGGTTCCTAACCAGGGTGATCATCCTTGATGATTCTGATTCAGGAGATCTGCAATGGAGCCTGGATATCCTTACCAATAAGTTATGTTGTTCTCCAGTTATACTTCTACAATACCAGACAGTTTCCTTTTTTTGACTTAGAGAAAAGTATAAGCAGTTCTGATCATTTTACTTAGGAAGCCAAGTTGTGCCTATGTGATTGACTTTTGACAGCAAATCAGCCCCAAACATGGAAGCCCTTTCTGCATAGACCTGCTTGCTAAGCTCAAGGCAAATCCTTCTGTGGATAGGGTCGCAATTTGCCTCCAGGGTCCCTCATTTCTCTGCTGCCTACATTTTGGTCCTGGGGCATCTTGCCTGTGGACTGCGAGGCCCTGGGATCCTCAGGCTGTGGGCTCAAGTTGAAGAGCAAGGAAGGAGAGATCAAGACTAAGCTAAGCAATGTGGGGAAATAAAAGAGAGAGGGAAGAGGAAAGGGAAGGAGGAAAAAGAAGGAGAGGGAAAGAGAGAAGAACCTGACAAATAAATAAATAAATAAATAAAAATTACTCTAGAATAATTTTTAGAGTTATGAGACTCATGTTTCTTGTGTGGCTGATAATCCATCTCTGATGGCAGTTTTAATAGGGGAGTCCCAAACATATATTTTAAACATTTAGAAATGTCACGTTAAAGGAAACAGGATTGTAATGACACTTTAGAGAAGAAAGGTTGGACTAATGCTAAGATGGAAAGATTTTTTTCATTTTGTGGATCAAGGTCATCATTGGTTTTGAAGTCTTGTATTTGGCTACCCCTCAAGACAAAGCTTGACAGCATGAACAGCCCTGAGGCTAAATCATGCAGTCAGAATGGAGGTTGGTGTACGCACTTTCAAGGGAAGGCTGTTTCAAATACTATCTACCTGCAGGAGGAAATTGCTGATGCAGGGGATGGCAGCTCAAGAATGCGGGTGCCCATCGGTTTCAGAGGCACCTGTAAGACCTACAACCTGATTTTTATGCCAAAGGAGAACTTGTGCTGAATTGAATAGTTTATAATTCCTTTAAATAGTCATTGAGTGACCCTAGCTATTCAAATATCTTCTTACACATAACTGTGAAAAATGTCCTAAAATTGATAAAACCCAGTGTTGGTAAGTATGTAGAGAAATGGGAGTTTTCACTCATTGGTAGGAGTAGGAATTGGTACAAGCATTTGGAAGGTCATTTAGTACTACTAAATGTTTTAATGTTTGTATCGTTTGATTTAGTAATACACTTCTATAAATTTATCCTTCAGAAATACTTGCTTAAGTTTATAATGATACATGTACAAGGATATACATTTATAGTATCTTTAAAACATTTTTTTGATGGAACAAAACACATTAAAAAAAAGTTTACGCTGTAGACACATGGTTAAATGAATAATTATGAAGTGAACATTTATGTCACCAATACTCACATCAAGAAAGATAACAATGCCAGTTCCCCAGAAATCCCTACGTGTCCTTCTCAGTTATAATCCTACTTCTCTCCTGTAGAGATAACCTCTTTCCTGACTCATATTTGCTCGAACTGAGCCACCTAGTGTAGTGTCCACTAGCCACATGTGACTAAAAGCACTTGAAATGTGGCCAGTTGGAATTCAGATGTGCTCTAAGTGTAAAATTCACACTGGATTATGAAGACTTAGTATAAAAATAAGAATGTAAAGCACTTAATTAAAAATTTGTAATATTGATGACATATTGAAATAATATTTTAAATATGTTGGGTTAAATAAAATATATATTAATGTCACCTGTTTTTCCCCTTGGTTGAATGTAACTACTAGAAAATTTAAAATTACATTTAGAGCTTGCTTTTGTGGCTCACATTATATTTATATTGGGCAGCACAGCTCTACAAGTAACCACTATCTTTACTTTCGATAATAATTTTCTTTCTTTTCTTTAGACTTTTTCCACCTGTGTATGCATCTATAAAATAATATAGTTTAGTTTTGCCTAACTTTGAAACTTATATTAATGGAAAATGCTTTATATAGTGCATTTTGCTTTTTTTGCTTATGTTTGTGCTATTAATCCTGTTCTTACATGTAACTGTAACTTATTCATTTTCATTGCTTTATATAGTATTCCATTTTATAAATATACACTACAATTTGTTTATCTACTTTATTAAGGATTGTTGTCTTTTATCAATTTTGAAAACTTCTTGGCCAGTGGATCTTCAAATATTTCTTTTGCTTCAATTTCTCTCTTCTCTGCTTCTGGGATTCCAAATTACAGGTGTGTTAGACCATTTGATATTTTTTCCCACAGACCTGCTGTTTCTTCCCCCCTCTTTGTTTTCCTCTTTTTGTTTCAGTTTTGATACTTATATTGATCTATTTTTGGCTCTGTGAGCTTATCCCCTGCTTTTCTAATCTGTGGTTACACCCATCTAGTGAATTCCTTACTTCTGGTATCATATTTTTCATTTCTAGCATTTCCATTAGATTCTTTTTAAAAAATAGTTTCCATTGAAATCCTTCATCTCTTCAGACATGTTTTTATCTTTCCCACTACATACTTTAGTATGTTTATCATAGTTATCTTAAAGACCTAGTCTGATAAATTCAACATTTGAGACATCTCTGTGTCTGTTTCTATTGACTGTTTACTTTTATGACCATGGATCACATTTTCTTGTTTTTACATATGTCTTGCAATTCTTAATTGCATTCTAGGAATTTAGTATAATAGTAGAGGCTGAAGTAAATAATATTTACTTTCAGAAAGGTGCACACCCTTTTGCATATCAAGCTACTAGAGTGGGGCTGATCTGCCATTGAGCTTGGTGTGCACTTTTTTGCAGTTTGGTTTAATCACCACTGGCCTCAAATGTTTGGGGTGGGATCTGGACTGTCTCTTTAGCGGGGCCTGTATCTGAGTACTGCTGAGACTCCAGGGATCTTCTTGTACTTCATAGCTTATCTATCAGCTTGTGGAGTTATTGGATATCTCTCCTTGCTTTACAGATCAGCTAGCTACCTTTTGGGATGCTGGGGATTTGTCTTGGCTCTTCATTCCTGCCATCTCTCATACTATTTTTTTTTTTTTTGAAAGAAGCTTCTCTGAAACACCAGTCTTTTAGTTAGAAGCCTGGAAAGTAATAGCCTACTTTATTACTTACCATTAAATTTAGCTAGCAGAAGAAACTACATTTCCAGGACAATTTTTCCCTTTGAGATACTTATCTGTTTTCACTAAATCCTCAGCATAAATAATATAAAAATGTAATTAAATCTAAGAAGTTTTTATACCTTACCAACATCTTCTAAAACTTATTACAATTAGCAGTGCAGCCAGAATTTTGTTTATTTTTAATTGACATGGTAGCGGAGGATCATAATATTTTAAATAAAAAATTCTGGTTAAAAAGTATACTTACAACTGAAATAATACCAGAACAGGTATAAATTGTCACTGAATAATTAGGAATACATATAAGGTAGTGAGACTTTGAAGTATAGGAACATGATAAATCTAGCATTTCTAATGGATCATTTTAGCAGATAATAGTGTCCAATAATAGTGGGAAAAGCAGTGGGAGAATGTAAAGTAAAACATTTTGAACGCTTGAAAGTTTTTATGCCCATGTGCTTCTGAAGCTCCCTATTTTTGCCACTAGGGAAGCCTATAGAAAAATTCAATTTTGATTTAAGAAACATTTAATTTAGTGTTAAGATTTTTTCAACTAGCTGAGACTCCAGAGACAACACTGGATTTACATTTTCTTGTTTCCCTTTCTGCGACTGGAGAATTTATCAGATTCAATCTCATTATCCATTGATTTTTAAGAATAATCTCTAATTTCTGACATTTCTAAATGAGGCTCATTTGAGAAATATCTGTTATTTTTCATGGAATTAATAAAACTTTATGCTTTTTCATGGAATTAATAAAACTTATGCTTTTTCAGTTGTGTAAAGTTTAGAAAATTGATTCATTATTTTTCTTGCTTGATTCAACTGTCAAGTCAAAAAACTATCAGAGACAACATTAGTTTCTTGACTTTTTGTCTTATCTTCTTCAGAGTTTTTTGAAATTGCCAAACAAGACACAGGTGTCTTCATTGACTGACTATTTGTTGTGATCAATATGAAATGCCGATTTATAAATATTTCTAGTTGGTACAATGCTAGGTCTAAAAACTTCAGTATACATAAACATAGAAGCCGTTTGTTATGCCTATAAAAATGCAAGTAACTATCCTATAAAAAATATAAATGCAAGGAATATACAAAACTATTTTCATGAATTAAACCACAGCTACTTTTGCTTTAGTACCAACTATGACAAGATTTTATTCCAACTTTTTAATGGGAATATTTTCAGTCATTCAGAAAAATTGAAGGAATAGTACAAGTAACACTATATACCCTTTCCTTAAGTTTACAAATTGTTAATATTTTCTGACGATTCTAAAAAGTTACAAGACATCTTTTATTTGGGCACTTGAGAATTATATTTTCTTTCTTTCTTTTTTTTTTCTTTGTAGTTTGCTTCTTGGTGATTAGTTACAGAGACAAAAAAAACACACACTATGACAGAATTATCCCCTCACATGATATCTGCCACCTGTGACCCATTCACTTAGGGCATGGGTTCTCTTGGATCATAGCAAGAGAAGACGAGGAGGAGAAATAAATGACTCTTTCCTCTATCAAGTGTCTACCCCCCTATTTTGACGAGTACTTGCTGGTCTGAAGAATTAACCATGTGCATCAAGGCAAGGTGAATTCAATTTTCTTATTTTTTTAGAAGGTGAAGAAAGTTCAATCTTTCTAGGTCTTTCTGGTAGACTGTATTATCCATCAGAAAGTTCTCTATAATTTTGGATTCTGTTATATTTCCCACAAACCTGTTTTCAGGGTTAATAGTTTATAGCACTCTCATTCAGATAAGAAGGATTGGCACTGGAGGATTTATGATATCTCACCTAATTTTCCATCACCATATCTTGACCTTGGCCTTACAAGTTATAGCCCATACAAAACAATCGATTGCTACCGGATAGAGGCAATGACCCTCTTTAACTCTAGGGCAATAGCTAATAAGGTCTTGATAATTGTGATTTATCCACTGTGAGCTATGATTGCATATGACTCTCTGAAGCTCCCCTGCATTGATGGATGCAACTTGTATGAAAGGAAGCCAGTTTCAGAGGCTTTCTTTTTTTATCCTTAGCTTCACCAGGGCTCCTAGCATGGGATTGATGAAGTCATTTTTCTTTCATTGTGGTCTTCTATAATGAAATATGGTAAAAATTCATCGTCTCTTGAGCATGCCATTTTTTGCTTGTCAGATCTGCAGCCTTTCCTTGACTGAAACAATTTATCTACAAAAGCAGTGGCCTTGAACTTCCTCGTTGATTCAAGGAGCTCTGGATTAGCCAAGAGGAGTTTTCATCTATAAATTTTGTAGAGGGTCAACTCTTTCCTTAGCTAAGACATTTGGTTTCCCTTTTAATGAGTTTGAGAGAAAAAGAAATGTCTGTTATGGAATACTTCAAATTGTCTCATCCTTCAAGCATAGTTGACAAAAATTCTACGTATGTTATGTTAGGAGAAATCAAAACTAATTTTTCTGCATGTTCCAGGATTGAAGGATACTGTAGTCATTAGCAGACATAAGGATGCAATAGATTCCCTTCATTTAAAGAAGTCATCACTTATGGATTTGAGGAACCCTCAGAGTCAAGTGAAGTTGCTTCTGATTTGTCTGAAGTGAAAGCCTATTGGCATGTCCTTTAAAGTATTGAATTGTGGATAGTACTAGATTTACTATTAATATGTGAAAGTAGCTGGGGCAAAAGGGAAGAACCTATATCTTGATGTCTAGCCCTGCCACAGCGATACATACGTACATACATACATACATACATACGTATTTAAATATAATTTTCACTGGCTTTTCTTGGTAGTACTTGATTTCAATTCAATTTGTATCTGAACTCCTATTTGTTTTTTGTGTTTGTACAGTTTTATTGCCTAAATAAAAGTATATTAAACATTTCTTGGGCAAAGGAAAATGAAGGCTCCCTATATTTAAAGAAGGCAACACGGAGTGGTTGTCATATTAAATGTGGGGCCTCTTATTGTCAAAGATGATATTGTCAAAGATGATTGCAACATGATTATGATTGATTCTTAGGCAATATTTCACATGTGACCCAAGATAACTGCCTATCAGTACAAATGGAATCCCATCAATCGTAATGACCCAAATGATACTGGTTCTTATCCCACCCACCGCAGCAGGACTTCACCCTGTGAAGTATTCTCTTGTCGCTCCAGGAGGCTTCTTCCCTGTGCACAGAAATGAATGCCCTCTAGCTTGGCACTGCTGCTGCTTTGCCACCCCCTTAGGGTCTTGCCATCACCTGCTGTGTCCCAGTGCTATGTGTCTGAGTGCCGAGTCCTGATATCGTCCCTGATGCCTCAGGTGTTTCACAGAGGCACTTGTGTGGCATCTGTGAGGCAGGGAAGAATGCCCTCGCCCTTGGAGCTTGGTGTTGCTCTCAGCTAGTGGGCTTGTAAAGCATTCCTTGCCCAAACATACTACCTGAAATTTTCCATTTTTTTGCCACCTGTATTCCACAGAACTCAGGTCTGGGTCCGTTGGGGATGGGCCTGGGGAGTATCCTTTTTTTTTTCAAAATTAATATCTTGCCAGTGGGGAGAGAGAGGAGCTCAGCACATCACAGCAGATACCTCGGCCAGGTCCGTGTGTTGTTGCCTTAGGCCATTCCATTGCGCTGTCCTTGAATTGGGCCAGCTAGTGGGGTCCAGAATCTGGAAAGAATTCGAGCAGTTGGGTTAGGCAGCCTACTGTCATCAAGCTGGCCAGGCATTTAGAAGTTGGGCTACACAATCACATTAAGGGCGGCCATACACTCATTAGCTGGGGCTTCCCAGGCAAAGAGGACTCATTAAGCCTATAAAATATATGGATCCAGGCCGATTATATGCTTACATTAAAAATGTCCTGTACCGTCATTGTTTAGTCCAGTCAGTTCAAATCAACTGCAGGAAGCAGGTAGTACTCACAGGGCCTGGGGAACAAAGACTGGATTATTACAATTTAAAAATTTGGAGAAGGGGTCCTGTGGAGTGGAGCCCAGACCTCTGAGGAGGAGACACAGCTCTGCTGGCACCCGTGTCTGTAAGCTTGGAGAAGAGGAGCTGTGGGCCTGAGAACCACACCTCTAGGATGTAGGAAGGAGGCACCTTCATCCCCTACAATAGTGGAGATGAAGCTAATACAAAAGCATTGGAAAAACTGCAAACTGGATTTAAATTCTGCTATTGGTGGTGGGGAAGCAACATTGCTGGTGTGATGCTCACAGGACTTGCGAGCACACAGGAAGGAGTCTCTTCTCTCTCTTACAGCCTCTCAGTCTCTGTCTAGCACCTCTTCTTGGCAAAGCTTAAAAGGGAAACTGCTGGCCAAAAGGAAATGTGGTTTGCAGAGCTCCAACCCCAGCACCACAGGGCGTAGAGAGAGGGGTTTGGAGCTGAGAGATTATAGCTTAGTAACTGGCACACACCTCAGTGGTATCTAAATTCAGATTTTTTCAAGTTGTGTCAGCCAGCATTATAGATAAGGCTTACAGGTTTCAACTGCTTAAGGAACAATCTGGTGACTAAAGAAAGAAATACTTATTGCAAGATGACATTTGAATTGCTCAATGGAGATGAGACAGATAAAATATCACAGAGCTGGTGATAGGAAATAAGCCTTGTAGGATGAAAAGATGTTCCTTAGGCAAACCAGTGGAAGAAGGTTATTCCAGGCAGAAGGAACAATCAGTACAGAGGCCAAAAAGTAGGCCTAAATCCTTATGTAGGCCAAGTCACATGAAAACTCTCAGGTAAAGCCTGAGCTCCCCAAGACTTTGGGCTTCCAAGGACAAGGCAGGAGCGGGGGCATGGGTGACTCAGGAGAGTAGAAGCTTCCCCAGGACGCGTGGCCTCCTGGAGATCTCACCCTCAGATCTAAATTAAGACCCATTATCTGTTCTTTCTTTCTGTTTAAGGATAACGCTTTATGCTGGGCAGACTTGGACAAGTTAATTAAAATCTCTGAGAAGAGAATATTGTGCCCATTTGACAAATAAGGAGACTGAGGCCCTAAGAAGTTAAGGAACATGCCCATGACCACAGAATCAGTGACTCCCGTGACCTAATTTCCTACTGGCCATCTCCACCTGAATGTCGCTAGGGATTCTGCAACTGAGCTCATTCCAACACGCACTCCTTCCCTTCCCCCACACCTAGCTCCAGACCTTTCTGGATTCCTGAAAGTCCATTGGTAACTGTATGGCCTGGGTTCCTTCCTTCTTCCTGCCTCCACACCCTCACCTCACCCTGTAGGATCAATTGATCAATCACTAAGTCTTGTAGATTTCACCTGCTAAATATTCGTTCTCTGTTCTCCGTCATTACCGGCTTGTCTTCGTTTAAGCAGTCACCTGACTATTTCTAAACTGTTCCTCTAGTCTCCCTCCTCTCAGCTTTGCCCTCCTCCAATGCAGGCACAATTCTGAGGCCAGAGAAAGCTTTCAGAACTGCAAAAATCACGTAATTCCCCTTCTTAGAACTTTTTGATGGCTCTTGTGGCTTACTGGAGAAAATCCAAGCTCCTTTATATCTCACAGTGAGGCCACTGTAATCGGGTCCCTACCAGCTTCTCCAGCTTTGCTGGTTTCTGTCTCCATATTTTGAGGTGCGGTGGGGGGATAACTCCGGTCGGAGAAACAAGATCAGGGGTCACCTTCCTTCCTCTACCTGACCAAGCTGTGGGCAAGTAATCGCAGTGATGCCACATTGTTTTCTGTTCCTTTCAGCAAGCAGGTCGCCTGCCTCTGATGCCACTTCAGCTTCTGCTCACTTCTGTGGAGCAGTGACGCAGACCCTGCTGGCTTCCGTTTTCAGTGCTGGAGTGAGTGTGTAAGGACAACTCTGGGTATGGCTTCTGTGATCTTTTCTAGTCCTTCTCCTCTCTCTCTTTAAAAAAAAAAGTATATTTCTATTAGACAGGAATCTTTTAATGCAAAGGGCAAGAACTCAATTCAAATTAGCCTAAGCCTCAAAAGGGAATTAATTTGTGGACTTATTTAACTGGTAAATCTAGGGGTGGAGCTGGATCCAGGGATATAAATATTATTTTCTCTGTCTCCCAGCTTCTGTTGCTAATCTCTGTGTTGGTCACACTCTCGCCTGTTTGAACACATGTTCCCTGTTGTGTAGAAGGTGAAGGGCAGTGTGACCACAGACAGCTCTGAGCTTGTTATCCCAGCCCAGCCGCCCCGGAAGAATGAGAGGTTCTCTCTTTCAACGTCTGTCTACAGAATCCTGAGGATAGATTCTGATTGGTTCTGCTTTATTCATTTGTCCTCTCTGCACCCTGCCAGCCCTAATCCGTGGGGCCAGGAGGAAGGAAAACATGGATGACAAAAATCTGGATCAGAAGCTCATTCCTATGGTCAAGGGGGGGGGTACTGTGATTGGCAGTTCCTCCAGAACCACAGAGTTGGGAGGGCAGTTCCCCAAAGAAAATGGGGATGTTATTGTTAGAATATGGAGGAAAGGCATGGTGGGAAGACCAAAAAAAAAGGCAACCAGAGATAGCTATACTACTACCCCCGTCACAACTAACTACTACTGCTATCACCACCATCACTGTTTATTGAGCAACTACTGTGTTCTAGGCATAGGGCCAGGCCTTTACGTACACAGCCTCTTTCTGAAAATTAAATAGGCTATTTTCCATTTTATAGAAGAGGAAACTGACATGTAGAACATTTAACACAGTTGCTCGAAGTCACAGAGCTAGTCTGTCTGGCTTCAGGTCATGCACTTTACACTATTCTAAACGTCTCCTGGCTGGGGCGACCTCTGTCCTCTGGGGCGTCCATTGCGTGTTAACTGCAGCTCGCAGAGGATCTTATGAGGGACTGACTGGAAGACTGCGTGGCTTTTTAAATTGTCCTTGAGTCACATTGGCTGACTTATGTTTTTATAATGCTGAAGAGGTGCATTTTTATGACCCACGCTGTGGAATGAGGTTAATGAAGCAGCACTTTCCTCCCATGGGCTGAATTTGACTGTTGAGATGACGATGAGGAGGGCTGAGCTGTTTAATAGGTACAGGGCTGCAGAAACACATGCCAGGAAGATCAAAGCACACCTACGGACATTTTAAATTCAGTCACGCAAGAATGCATTTTTAAAAAACAGAAGCCTACCAAACATGTTGTACATCTATCCTTTTACTTTAGATTGTTTAAGTTAAAAAATTATGTACTCTTAGTTTGCTGCTAGCTGTTAAAGACTTTAAGCATATGGGTAAATAGCAAAACAAACAAACAAACAAACAAACAACCCCACAGAAATATAATTTAGCCTTGACATATGAGCTACATAGTAGAGTAAGTGAAGAAGTCAATGTCACATACTTAAATATATACTATATATACTTAAGACATACTATATATCTCATATAGTACTTAAAAGTACTCTGTATACACTTAAATACACTATATAGCCTAGATAGTACTTAAATAGTAATTAAGACCCATTATCTGGGTCTTAAATAGACTATCTCTATTTAAAATGCTATATAGCCTTAAAATGCACCTCACTTTTTCAGTGAAGAAACTTACAGGAGTTAATATGGAGTCTCATTTTTGGCCACAGTATATATACTTCCCTAGGCCAGAGGACTTTCAAGTCAGTTGAAGAACATTTATTTAACTTAAGTCTCCCAGTTACAAGTACTTCTTCAGTTAGTGGCTGGTTGTCACTGGGGTTAGAGAGGCTGTGGTGTTTATACAATGGTCAATTATGCTGCTGCCTCCTTTGTGGTCTCCGGCTAAAGGGGGGAGGTCATACTTCCTTCCACTCCTGGTCAGGGGTGGGCACCCAGGCCAAGGTGAGTCAGGCCGTGGGTTGGCCAATGGCCTAGAAGATGACTTGATACCAAGGATCCGCCCCAACTCTTCTGATGGTGACTACACTGGAATAAGCAATTTCTTTGTCTTTAAGAGCATTGAGACACAGAGAGAGCTGGTTGGTTTTTGGAGCAAGGGCTGAAAATACAGACAGGGCAGTCTGCAGATGCCACATGGCACCAGGGCCATGAGTAAGCCAGTCAAGAGGTAGAGGAAGGGTATGTATAGCTCCCAGCCACGTAACCTGAGCTGGTCTTGCAGCCGGTAATAGGTGTTCCTGAAATGGGGTTTCCTAGGCCTATGCATTTGGGAAACCCCCCTCTATATCCCCCTCTTAGAGAGTCACACGGTGCTTTAGCATTTTAAAGACTCTGAGAATTCCACAGTGACAAGCTTGTCTTATGTTAACTCAGTGTTTTTCAGACTTATTTGACAACAGGACTCTCACCTGTCAACCTCTGTTGTAACACCATGTTCCAGTTTAGAGTAGGAGCTGGCATGTGGGTGGCAGCACAAGGAGACATGGCAGCCGAAACAGAGAGGCAGCCGTGTCCCTGTGCCACGGCAGCCCCGGCACTCATTGTTAAGGGGACGATGAGAGTTCCTGGTCATTAGATCTGTGTAACACTCTGAACTGCTTTCCGGTCATTGTGAGGTCTGGGTACAGCTGCCTCGGGCTCTGTAGCATGTGTGTGTTCCTTACGTCCATCAGTATTCTTATCTCAGACCTCCACTAATTAAGACGAATTGAGGGAGTCTTTTTTCTTGTAACTGAGAGTCTGACTAATGTAACAGATGTTAAATGTGGCTCTTTGGTTGTCTCCCTAGATACTACGACAGGTGACAAATGTCTCTGCTTCCTCGTGAGATGTTGGACCACCTATGCGGGATCCGCTGAGAGACTGTGGCACTCGTGTTGCCAGCATTCATGCCTCATGTGCTCCAGGTGAGCGTGAAGATTCATCATGGGGGTGGGCAGTGAGAATCCTTTGGAGAGACACAGGTCAGCGTGCCTTCTTGGGGGAGGGGAGAGAGGTCCCATAGGGCAGTAAGCCAAATGGAGGGGGCTTGGGAGTTTCAGGTGAAGGGACCGCGATCTGCTTCTTCCTGGCCATAGCTGGCAGAATGTGGTGAGAAGGCAATGATGGACAAACTGTACTCCCAACTGGTGGAAGAACTAAGGTGGGAACAGATGAGGACCCACGGCCAAGAGAGTGGGACTTGGATTATCTTAATAAAGAGGGTCTCCTGGAGCGGCAAAGTGAACCCAGTGCCAAGGGGCTGGAGGTAGACAGTAAGGGAGACTAGATCTGAGAGCGCGGCATTAGTGGCCGGTTGGAGGAAGCAACTCTCCATACTGGGAACTACATCAGGGTTTTCAGAGGGGAGGAGGGCTCCCCCATGAGGAAGAGGAGCCAGTAATTGTGCATCTGCTGCCCTGAGGCCTACTTTCAGATCACAACCCCACCAGCATAAGAAGACGTCCATGTCCTGCCTCTTTCCCCTCCCAGCGCACCCCCAAGCCCCCCACAGAAGGACCAGAGTCAGCAGAAGGCATGGGGGAGGAGGCACAGAAGGAGCTGACTGTGCCCCACTCATGCCATCCTCCGCAGCTTTCCCAGCAGAGGCAGGTCCCAACTGAGAGAACAGAAGAGTATTCATTGAATGAGAGTTTGGAGATTGGCTGTTTGACGAGATTAGGATTTTTGCCTAAAAGTGACCAAAAGACTTTTGTTTTCTGAGTGATTGGAGAATCTCTGAGCCTCAGCCAGGGATGGCGCCGGTCTACACAGTAAGTTTTGCAGAGGTAGTCGTGCCTTTGGCTGATTCAACTCTGGACTCCACACACACACTGGGAAAAGCTAAAAATCAGCTTAAAGGGTTTATAAGTGTTTACATCGCTTCCTAAGTAACTGTGCATGAACCAACTCTAACATAAAAGATTCCGGACGCATATAATGCACATCCGATCAATACAGCCAATTCATATGCATTTAATCATTGAGCATTATTAATCCCTCAGCTGGACACTGGGGCTATGAGGATGAATAAGAGCTGCTTCCTGCCCTCCAGAAGCATGTGGTCTAGTTTGAGAAGTCCCGGTCAAGCGTGGGGCTTTCTTACTTTAGACTGGGTAAGAATCACAGTGGTGTTGGTTTAAATGCATGGTCACCTTTACATCTGATTTTGTAGGTCTGGGTTGGGACCCAAGAATCTGTATTTTAGCAAGCCACTGATGGAGAAATCATAATCTAGCCATCTAATCAGCACCACTCACCAAAGCAGCTTTTACTGCATGAAGTTATGCATTATTGACAGCCACAGAGTTTGGCAGCGTCAGTTGTTCAGGGTCCAGGACAGTATCACGCACTTAGAGAAAACAAAATTACCGCCTGCTCTTTATTACCTCAGATGAAACAGCTGGATAGATTTTCACCAAATGAGAAGAACATGTTTGGGCTTGTCTGACTTAAAGGGTAACAGAAATTCGGAAGTTCCCGAGGGGGAGGTCCTTCTAAGAGAGACCCCCTCAGCCGTCTTCAGAACAGTGTCAGGCACTGAATTCTGACAACGCTGCTTGTTCCAAGAGAGGCGGGGCTTAGGGTGGAATTTTATTGATTTAACAGTGGTTAACGATTGATGTGCGCAGCTCAGGGGAAGCCAGGTACCTAATAACAGAATTTTCACAAAAAATGTGCAGAAGAAAATGGACTCGAAGCATGTGAACAGAGAGTTTTAATCCCCATTCAGCTATTTGTCATGGAAGTTTGGACAAGGGTCTTGCCTTCTCTGTTTCCCGGATTATATAATTAGAGAGTACAGAGTTTTTTCATCAGAGTGTAGTAAGGAATAATGAATGAAACCCCATGTTAGCACTTGGAAAGTTTATAAAGATGAGGTTTTTTTTTTTTTTTTGAGATGAATTTTGTTGTATTTTAAAAATGCAGAATAAGTGGGATAAGCTAGATTTTATTGCAAGATCTTGGTTTAATACGGCCTTCTCTTATAGTATATTCTTTTATTTCCTTTATTGTTGTTTTGATGACTCAGTTTACAAGTGTGATGTGACTTTAAAAGCACCTGTGAATAGATGTTAAAAATCTAACGTAGAAGCCAGGGCAATTAACAAACAGAGGCTAGGCATATTTTTAGAAAGCTGAATAGTTTTTTAAGGATGAAACAAATGTGGAGAAGTGTGCTGTGCAACTGACTAGGGATTTACAGAGTCTATACTCTTCTGGTTATTAATTTGCTAAGTGGCCTTGAGACATGAATATAGATAAAAATCTATGAAAAATTGACATGTGCTCTCAAATTGGGGCAATATATCACCACACCCAAGATATAGTGCAATATGAAAGTCTTAAATATTTAACATGATGGTATGCCATATAATTACATGTATGGCATTATCTTTAATAGGAGCTGATTAATGCGGGCGACATAAAGCAAGGATGAATATTAGCTATTCAGACGGTGATGTTCAGATAGCCACCTGAAAAGTCATTTTTTCCCCTCCAAGTCCTATTCCTTAAGGATTATAGAAATGTCAATTGTTTTTGCAGGATTTCCATTTCAAGAAGCAGTTATTTATAATCCCCAGAGAACTCTTCTCTAACAGACTACAATAAAACTTAGAATTAATGGTGGTGACATTTTAGATCTAAATTACTGCCTTCATGGTTTAAATAATTATCCTGCTATGTCTATGCAAGGGACTTTCAAATTTTTCACTTCATTCCTGGCTTATCTCTCATCTCCACTGCTTGACTAATTTCTTGTCCCTTACAACTGAATACAGGAGGCTGAATGTTTAATTTCCCACTTAAAATTCTTCTGCTTGTTAACAGTACTTTTACGGTCATTCCTCTAACGCAGTTTTTCAGTAAACTCTTTTCAAAGGTCATCTCTAGCTCTCCATTTCTTCTTTCATTTTGGCACTGAATAGCTGTTATTCACTGGTCCACCCTGGTCTTTACTTATATATGTTTCCTCATCTCTTTTTCTCTGTTTCTTTATTCCTCAAAGGTGACTGTATATAATATAATTTATTCCTTTAGAGCAGTTTCAGGTTTACAGCAAAACTGAACAGAATGTACAAAAATTCCCCATACGTCCCCTGCCCCCACACAAGCATAGCTTCCCCGGTTATCAACATCCCCACTGGTACTTGTGGTGCAATTGGTGGATCTACACTGACACGTCATAATCACCCGGAGTCTAATTTGCATTAGGGTTCACCCTTGGTGTTGTAAGTTGGATGGGTTTGGACAAATGTACGATGTATCTTCTATTATTATGATGTATGATGATGTGTCATACCAAGTAGTTTCACTGCCCTAAAAATCCTCTGTGTTTCAGCAGTTCATCCCTCTTTCCTTTCCTCCATCCCCGTTACTGTCAATTTTTAAATAAATAATTGTTGAGAGCCTACTACCAACCGCAAATGAACTAGTCACTTAAAAATCACACTAAAAATAAGGTCCCATGTCATTAAGAATCGTACAGTCTGTTGGGAAGGCAGTTACATAGACATATAACAATACAATAAACTAATTTGCTTCAATGAGGTTGTGTATCAGTGTTAATGGGGCCACGGGAGAAATGGAGCACATATATCGACCTGGGGAATGTGGAGAAGGCTTCCCAACATATTTTCTCTGTACTGGTATGCAATGTGGGGAGGAGTTGGTACCGGGGCGGCAGGGGATGGCATCTAAGTTAAGAGAATGGCATGTGCAAAGTCCCAGCAGCTCTGAAGGACAAGGCATGCTCAGGGTGACACTATAATAGTTTAGTATGTTTGAAGAAATGGCTATGAGGTGGGGTGCAGAAGAAGATGAGACTTGGAAGGAAGGCAGGGGCAAAGATCATGAAAGGCCTTGAATATCATGGAAAAGGAGTTTATTAGATTTTATCATGGAGGCACTGGGGAACCGCTGAAGAATTTTGAGCGGTGTATGGATGTGATCAAATTAAAAAAAAAATTTTTTTAATTGGGGAATATTGGGGAACAGTGTGTTTCTCCAGGGCCCATCAGCTCCAAGCCGTTGTCCTTCAATCTAGTTGTGGAGGGTGCAGCTCACTGGCCCATGTAGGAATCGAACCAGCAACCCTGTTGTTCAGCACGTGCGCTCTAATCCAACTGAGCCATCTGGCTGCCCCATGATCAGATTTTTATGTTAGAAAAATCTATTCTGGTGGAAGGGTGAGAGTTAGGTTAGAGAGCAGCAAACTTGGAAGCAAGAAAGACCAGTGAAGCTGATTTCACAATATTTACTTTGAGAGACAATGAGGGCTAGAATTGGGCAGTGGGAAGGAAATGGAGAAGAGAGATTTGTGAAGTGCACAGGAGTTGGTAATTGATTAGATATGGGGCAAGGATGAGAGAAGTTTCTGGCTTGGTCAACTTGACATTTATCAAGATAGAGAAGACAGAAAGAGGAGCAGGTTCTTTTTTGTGGTGGGTGGGTGGGGTTGGGAAGAGGAAACGTGTTTGGCTTTGAATGCAGTGAGTGTGAGGAGCTGATGGAACGTTCAAGTGGGAATGTCGAGTGGAAAGGGGCCTCCACAGGTCTGGAGTTAAAGACGCTGAGAGCGTTCTGAGCTGGAGATACTGATTTGGGACTTAAGCTTGTTGGGTGAGTGTGGTAAGTAAGTGTGAGTAGAGGAGGTGAGTAAGTATGCGTAGAGTTGGGTAAGAGGAATGAGAAGTTGAGACAGATAATGAGAGAGCACCAGGCTCCAGTCATCATGACAGTTCAACCCTAAATATTTCAACTTGAGTTTCTCAAGAACAAGGAGATTCTCCTAGATGACCATGGCATCGTTTCTACACCAAAGACAATCCACATTACTTCAATGACATTCAAAATCTTGTTCATACGCAAATTCCCAAAGCTGTTCCTTTAAGATGTTTCTTAAAACACAGGCTCCAATCAAGTTTTGAGCATTGCAATTTGACTGTTACCTGTCTTTAATCTCAGTTAGAAAATCCTCCCAACTTCCTCTGTTCTCCATGACATTGAATGCTTTGAGAGTCCAGGCTAATTGTTCTACAAAACAGTCGATATTAATAGTTAAATGTGGGTCAGCCGTTTCTAGTTCAGTGATGTTTATACGTCCCATTGCATTACATCAGAGAGATTCTAATATCGGAAACAGGTCCCTTTTATAGTTAGATTTTTGACTATTGTATCAGAAACTGTCCAATTTATTCGATCTGAGATATATATACGGATCCAAATTTTATATGCATATTTTGATGGTCTTGTCTTTTCTACAAAGTAATACATATTCTGAATCTCTCATCTTTAAAATAGAGTCTAACATAAGTCAACTTTGCAGCAGATTATTCTGATTTTTTTTCTCTTGATTTTATTTCTCCATAGTAACCTGTGGTTGCAAATAGCTTGTTCTGAGCGAGGCCTGGTCTGGTTCAGTGAAATCCAAAGCCTTTGGTCAGTCAGGTTCACTGACATGACTACTTTTCTGTCTCATTAACCATTATTCCCTCAGTCCTGATAGATAAACCAATGTTTAAGACAGACGGAAAAAGAGTTGCCCGCTGAAAAGACTAAGAAGGAGCAGCCAGAGAGAGGCGAGGTGACGCAGGAGTGAGAGAATGTTTATATCAGTTAGGACACTTTTGGTGGCAAGTAACAGAAACCAAATGCAAATTGACTCAAGGGGAAAAGGGAATGTATTCTAAAAATATAGGGGTAGTTAGGTGTGTAAATATAAGCATGTAACTGGAATTTGTGAAACTCTAGAACATTATGGGAAACCCGAGAAAGATTTTTGTTTCTCCTCTCTATTCAAAAGGTCTCAGGGAAGTCACTGATTGGTCTTGCTTGGAGAGGACCACTCCCTCCTGGGCTGGTCAACTGTGGTGGGGGTGGAGGCATGTGCCTATTACCAGCAACACACGGTGGCTGGGGGTCCACCTGGGTGGTAGGGGCATTTCCTAGAAAAGCGTAACCGTTAATCAGGCTTTAAGAGGGGTTTATCACTGTGGTGTTAAAGAGTTTTAGAGGAAAAGAGGAAAAGAGTTTTAGAATATGGGGATGTGTCATTGTGAGATATGGCAGGAGGTCAAATGAAAGAGAAAAAAGTACCCATGGAGTCTTGCGTTTAGGGTGTTAGTTCTTATTTTAGCAGGATTAGTTTCAGTGGGGTGAAGTCAGGAGATTGAAGAGGGAATAGATGTAGGAGCACAGAGATCTGTATTCTAGAAGCTTGCTTTGAAAGGAAGGAGAGGTGTCCATTAGCGGCTAAGGTTTAAGGTGGAAGAGACTTGCTAAAGCAGGGATTCCTTCCTTCCCTGGGTTCCATGAGTCTGGGAATCTATCAACCCTTCAGAAATGGCATGTAAAACCCACCTGCTTCTCAAAGGGATTTGTGATCCACAAATACTGAGAACCACAGTGCTAAAGGGAATGTGGCAATAGAAAGGGAGAGGTGAAAAACAGGAGTGGTGAAGGGTAGCTCAAGCGTGACAGTGAGCTGTACTGGAGCTGCCCTGCCCTGCCCCTAAGACCTGCTACAGGCCATTCATCACTCCTGGTAAGTGAAACCAACAGGTATGAACAATTACTCCATCAGCAGCCTTCACTATAGGTGCGTTGTGTTCAGGGCTTTCCCTCAGTTTGGGGCTTCTTGTGTTGGAGACTCCTGGGGAAGAGTGTGAGTCAATAGGCATGATTCAAGAGAGTAGGTGCTTATGTGGGTACATGTTTATTGGAGTTAATTTATTTCCAGTGAATGACTTTTGCTTCTTAAATGATCTTTAGCCAGAAGGCAGGGAAAGGGTGGCCACTAGGCCAGGGGCTCGGGATCTGGAATCTGAGCTTCTCTTCTCCTGGAATGATCTCAGCTCAGTCTTTCAGATTTCCCATGCCTTAATTTTACCATCTGCCGAAGCAAATAGTGCTTTTCACTTGCTTGTGGGGAATTGGGTCTATTGACATTTCTGAGCAGTACTGTGAGAACAGACTATTGAACACAGTTTCTTAAGTGGAGAGCTGGAAACCCTCGTAAGCCACTCCTGTGACTTGAATGTTCTCCAAGCTGCAATTGTGGAAGAACCGGTTTCTGAAAGAAAAGCTTAGTGATATACTTTAGAAAATCTTCCTCATGGACAATACTCATATACCAGAGAGAGTGTATTGAATATTAATTTAAGAGCATTTTTGATATAAGGGCATATATTTTTCCACTTTTGATTTTTATAAACCCTAGAAGCTGGTAACCTGTCTGTACTGTTGAGATACTGTTTAAAAATAATTTAATAATATTAGATCAGCAATCATTAAGCTACCTGGGGCTTAGCCATGCTTTTAAAAAAATATTACATTCAATTTATTCTTTTTTTAATTTTTAAAAATTGTGATAAAATAGACAAAACCTAACACTTATGTTTTAAACCATTTTAAAATGTACTGTTCAGTGGCATTAAGTACATTCACATTGTTGTGTAACCATCACCACCATCCATCTCTAAAATTATCTGTACTTCTTTAGAAATGCAAATAAATGGTCTGTTTATCGGCTTCTGTGGTTTCTTCTGCTAGGGATTTGTAATACGAGGGCGGGCTGAGAAATGCTTCGGTCCTGGGAAGCCTCTTATTTCAGAGGGATGGTTCTGAAATGAAATGAAAAGGTATGAAGACAAAAGGCCTCCATTAAAGACTGACCTTGTCAGGGCCCACTGTTGTTCAGGGTGCCTGTTCCCGCTCAGCCTGAAGGTTCTCATAGCTATTGTTTGCTGACAAGGTAAAGTGGGTTTTATTTGGAGGGCAGAGGTGTGTTCCCAGGATTCTATAACATCTGCAGCTACAGCGCTCAGGACAGCTTAGCGCTGAGTAATGTGCTGGCAAAACACCTACTGCCCAAATCCGCTGGCCTCAGCACCCTGTCTGAGGCCGCACAGAAGCAACAGGAGGGAGCAGGAAGGTGGCTGTGAGGGGATAAAGTGGCACAAGATCTGTCCTCAGGGAGTGAGAAGGGCACTGTCCCAGCCTGCTGACTAGAGGAAAGAGAGACCATATCCAGCTAGTTGAAATCGGTTTAACATCCTGTTGGAAAGTTCCTCTTTCTTCCCATGCAATCTGAGAAGTGCTGTTAGCTGGGAGTGAGGTGGTGAGTCATTCAGAAATTTCAAGCATGGAACTCTGGTGGTCTTCAACTCTTTCCTCGTAATTCAATCTTTCCCTGGTATCTTATGAAAGAAAGAAAGATATCTTCTCCACAATGATTTGCTCCACACCTGTTCCCTAAACACCTCCTTGTTCCAAATGTGACGTCATCGACACTCAGTCTGTTTTACCAAAGTGTGTTGGTGACAGGTGTTAAAAAGCTCCCAGATTACAGCCAGTATTGTACTGAAGGGCAACACAGCAAAGAGAGGACCCAGGTGTCCCCCTGAATGGGTGGAATGTCTCTTTTGGAGGTCTGGGTTGTTTTTCTCTCTGGTGTGGGGATAAAAGTTTACCCTTTATTATTTGTGGAGAAAAGGTCTTGGGATGTTGTCCACTAGCTCTGCCAGGGAGGGAAATGGGTGTCCTTTTCATTCAGTTGTGCAAATGAGTTCAAGGTCACGGGATCTGCACACAGCACTGCCCTGTTCTCCTTGAAGGATGCCTCAGAGAGTGCCAGGACAGCCTGCCCCTGCTCCAGCGAATAGCCAGCCATTCTCTGCTTCCGTGATATCATGTTGGATGTGAGCACCAACGCTCCCTACTTCTCAGCTCCCCTTGGTAGCACAGGAAGCCTGGTGATGGGATGGAGAATATGATCTCCTTGTTCATCATCCATGTTGACTTATAAGAGATGTGTAAGGAAACATTATATTAGTGAAGGAAAATTTAGATAGAAAGAGCAAGAGACTTGGTTAGTGGGTCGGCTGGCATGTTAGTCCGTGTAGCTGTCTGTCTGTCTCTCCCTTCCTCCCACATGTCTCTGTCTTTCTTTCAGTCTCTGTCTCTGACTTTGGTCTGTCTCCCTTGCTGTATCTTTCCCCTTCTGTCTTGTGTCGTTCTACGTGGGTCTCAGTATATCTATATCTTTTTATATTGTTTCGGAGCATATGCTGAGCTCCAACTGTGTGCCAAGTACTATGCTGGATTCCGAGGGTCTAAAGGCAAACGAGACACTGTGAATAGCAGTAATAGCAATAGCAAGTGGCATTGTTACTATTTGTTTAGCATGTACCAGACTCTGTGTTAAGAGCTTTATATACATTATTATATTTAATCCTCGCAACAGCTCTATGTGATCTCTATGTGATAGTTACAACATTACCCATTTCACAGACAAGGAAACTGAGGTTTAGATAGGTTTGTAACTTGCCCTGGGTCATGTAGCTTGTAAGGGCTTAGGTCTGTCTGACTCATGAGTCCATTTTCTTGACTGCTACCCTTATTTACTCTTTAGCAATAAACTTGAGCTCCTGGGGACTCTGGACTTCCTGCAGGAATGTTTTATTATAGCAAATTAATTCTAGGTTATTGGTTTGTTTTAGCTTTAGGAAGCAATGTGGAACTCTGAAATTTAATTGAGAGAGAGAGAGAGAAAGAGAGAGAGAGAGAGAGAAAGAGAGAGAGAGAGAGAGGGAGAGAGAGAGATAGCAGGCAGCAGGGCTGGAGATCCCATGTCACTGTAGTGCTTGGGCTAAGGAAAGCTCTCCCTGAAACTAGGTCTCTGAGTTTTAAAAGTAGAACAATGCAGCCACTATATCTTAACAGTACATAAGTTTATTCAATATTTTAAAATTAACTTTACCAATACTATTCATTGAATAAAATAAGTCTAAAGTTAATTATGCCAAACACTTTTGGGCATCACCTCTTTAAAACTCCCAAGAACTCTGTAAAAGAGGTACCATTATTATGGCCATTGATCAACTCTGTCTCTCTTAACTTTCTTTTATTATTATAGTATGGATCCAGTATAACGTCTTTTTAATGTGTTACTTATGAATCAACATGAATGATGAGCAATGGTGTCCAGTACAATGTTGTACGCTGTGAGGAATATGAAAGAGTGGAAAGAATTTGGCAACTCTAAAGTACAGAGAAAACTAAATAAAAGCTTTTTTGTTCCTAAGGATTAGAACGCAATGGAATCATTATTTGACCGCTTCTTATGTATTTAACATAACTGATTAAGCCCAGGCTTTGGAGGTGACCCAGATTCACATCCGGGCTTCTCCACTTCCTAGTTGTGTGACTTTGGGTAACTTACTGAGCTTCTGTGAGCCTCAGTTTTCTGACCTGTAAAATGCGTAGGATCTATTTTGAATGTTTAATGAAGACAGAGAGAGAGAGAGAGAGAGAAAGAGAGAGAGAGAGACAGAGAGAGAGAGAGAAAAAAAGAGAGAGAGAGAGAGACAGAGAGAGAGAGAAAGAGAGAGACAGAGAGAGAGAGAGACAGAGAGAGAGAGAGACAGAGAGAGAGAGAGAAAGAAAGAGAGAGAGAGAGAAAGAAAGAGAGAGAGAGAGAGAGAGAGAGAGAGAGAGAGAGAGAGAGAAATGAAGAGGAGGAAGAAGGAGAAAAAGAAGAAGGAGAAGAGGAGGACAAAAATATGCAAATCACTTAAGTAAAATTTGCCCTGTAAAGAACAGTCAGATCGTCTTGGTTCTGTCTTGTTCTTCCCCTCCTCATATTAGGTGCCACTTCCCAAACACACTGGGCACTTTCACGTGCTGGTGCATTTGATGACGTGGTTTTCCCTGTCCAGATTGCCCTTCCTTTCACTTTCCCAACATTTGTGCTGTCAAAAGCCCAGGAAAACCTTTGAGTAGCTTAGACACCCATAGATAGAATGAATACCTGTCTCTTCTGTACACCGATGTCACTTTGGAAAGACCCCTATTATAGCTGCCGTTATTTCAGTCTGTCTAGTTAGAAGCAGGGTGTCTATCTGCCCCCTCTTTGCAGGCTGGCAGTGTCTTATCTAAGCTTTGTGCTCTTAACAGGTGGGCAGAACCCCCGAAGATTCTGGGGGAAAAGACTGAGAGAGCCTTTTGCCATTTGTCATGCTCCAAAGCTTCCTTTCTTTTGCTAAGGAGAGCCCAACCAGCATGGCCTAAGCATTTCCATCCCACAACAAGGGACTAGACAGGGCATGGTTGTATATTGGTTTTATATGTTTTTATATGGCTCGTATTACATCATGATAATATTTTCAGGCTTTTTACTTTGAGGTGCTTCTGGCAGAAACTAGTGGAAGCCCACTTCTCAAACCAAAGGAGGTAGGAAAAGTTGTGATTGGTTACTGTCACTGTCAATCATCTTCAATATAATAGGGAAGCAAGACACCTGAAGAAAGAAGGGCTTTCTAGGTGGTGTTCAGTGTGCTTGGATGTGAACCGATCGTTTTTAGTTCACCCCTTCTACCTTGGGGGATCTTGACTGTCCATTTGGACTTTTAAATCATTGAATATTTAAGGAGAGAAACCTTGCATTAGAAGTCTCATAAACTAATGTAAATAATATCTAATTAGTTCTTAATATGGAGGGCAAAAAGAGACTTTTCTGTAAAGCCCTTCAGACTGATGTTTCAGAGTTCAGAACCTCTTGTAACTTAATTTATAAGAAGAAACTGCTTATCTTTTCTGGGACTTATGAGAGAAGGAAGACTGCCGTGATATCTGGACAAAGCTGTCCCTAAAACACCAGGATGTAGTATAATCACATAGAACAGAGGAGGTGGTTGGGAAATGCTTACTATGCAACACCCATTTATGCTGCCTAAAAAAGACGTTCCTTATGAAAGACTGCAATGTCCATCATTTTGATAGATGAGCAACGCAATGATGTAAGCTGAGGAACTAGGTTGCATGGCCTGAAGTTGAAGTTCTTCAAATTTACTACCATGTTTTCCCCAAAATAAGACCTAGCCAGACAATCAGCTCTAAAGCATCTTTTGGAGCAAAAATTAACATAAGACCGGGCCTTATATAATATAATATAAAACTGGGTCTTATTTTACTATAAGACCCGGTCTTATGTTAATTTTTGCTCCAAAAGACGAATTAGAGCTGATTGTCCGGCTAGGTTTTATTTTTGGGGAAACACGGTATCTGTGCTTTCAGGCACCCACTGGGAGTCTTGGAACACATCCCCCTGGGATAAGGCAGGACTGATGTAGTCTTAATTTGGCCATAGTAGAGCGAACTCTCATGTGCCCTTATCTGCATTTTGCAGGTGCTTCTGTATTTTGCAGGAGGGGAGCGAGTGGGGAATTGCCAGGATTTTCTGCCGTGTTCAGTGCGAGTTGCAGGCAGCCCTTGAGGTTTGGAGAACCTCAGGCAGTGCTCCTGCCAGGTTGTTCTGGGTGGTGGCTCATTGAGCCTCTTTGTGTTCACATTTGTCATTAGCCCTTCATGTATAGCTGTCTTTTGAGGTTGGCTGTGCCACAGGGCTGGCCAACTTGGTTTAGTCAGAGGGTGACTCTGTCGATGATTTAGCTTCTGAGTCTGCACTTGCCACTTGCCAGGCTCCTTGTGCCACACATAAAGCGCAGGCCGTGGGTGGCAGGAGTAGATTGAATCTGCTTTTCCTGGAAGTCCTGAAAGTCCTGACACTGTGTGCAGCAAAGCAGGAACTGTAGGAGAGGAGTAAGGCTGAGGTTGCAGGAAGCAGAGTGGAGTCTGGTGTGAGAGCAGGAGCTCTGGTATCAGGCTCCAGGGACTCAGATCCCAACCATGCTGCTTGTCCAGCGTATGACTCTGGACGAGCCTTGTAGGCTCCCTGACCCTCAGGAACCTCATCTGGGATCACAACACACACCTCTTAGGGTGGGGGTCAGACCAGGGAGATGCCTATAAACCATAAACCACAGTGCCGTAGGGGTTGTGCTGGGTGGGGGCACCCTGGGACATGCGTCCTTATCCATTTATATCTTGTGGTTTGGGTATCAACACGTATTCTGTATGTGGTATGTGGTGCCATCCTGAATGCTGACTGGAAGGAGACATATAGGTAGTCTTTTAAACACTCATAATTTAAAGCAGACATCTTTAGTACAGTTGAAGCAAAGCTTGCATAGATACATAAAAGATAGTGCATACATATTTAAAAAAAGTTTCCTGAACAACATAAAAATTACATTTTGTATTTTGGTGAACAGGAAACGGCACTGGTTGGGAGACAGAATTCCATCTGGCTGCAAATGTGCCATCAGAGTCTTTAGGGCCCAGATGGAAATCCAGGGGCTCTTTGGTTAATCAAAGAGAGAGGAGTTGTAAAGTGAGGGACAGAATGTTTTATGCTAGCATTTTTCTCAATGCCTGGAACACTAACCCAAAAGATTCTCTGGAATAAAAGGGGTCTGTGCTCAAAAGGGCTTGGAAACAAAATAGGGGTAAGAAATGTTGCTTTACTACGCAGATTCCTTCCCTGACCCCGGTGGACAATGTATGTTAAATATATTAAGATTTCTGAGATGTCTGAAAGCAAGAAAACCCTGCATCACTTAGCATTTTTCAAACTCGTTTGAATAAGAGATTTTTTTTTTCCCAGGTAACTCTTATTTAAATCCAGTGGGCAAAGGTGGAGAAATGCAGCTTTAATTGTTGGGTGTGGTGTGAGGTTGATTGTGTAAGGTTGAGTTGTGAATAGGTTTTCTTGGAAAATTCTCAAGAGAGAAGTAATGGAGATGGAAATTATATGGCCTTGTGAGTAGTTTCTTTCTTTTTTAAACCTTCCATGTTTTAACGTAGGAAAATCATTTGTGTTAAAAACAAACAAAACCATGTCGGCTGACCCTGAAAGCTGTACTTATGGGCCAGGGCTGCTTGGTGGGTTTGTATTTTTCTTTAAAATTTTTCATATTTCCTCAACTTTTTCTTGTGAACTATTTCAAATATGCAGGAAAGTTGAGAGATTAGTCAATGAACTCCCAAGTTACATATATTATAACACATCACTTCTCAACGTTCAGCATACCCCACTTAAGAATACAGATATTTGTTTACAGAACCACAGTGTTTTATCCCTACTATG